>NW_024096523.1:3144642-3773571 GCF_016545835.1 Crotalus tigris | reverse complement strand
CTTGGATTGTTGCTGTTGGTGACAGGAAGCCATGTTCCCCAAGCTGTCAGCTTCCTGCTCCCCCCCCCCATTCCATCCCACAGCAGATCAGAGCATTTGTCACAAGACAGCTGTCTCCTTTAGCAGAGCTGTTTGCTGCCTAACCTCAGAGAGGAGTGGGTTCCCTTTTCCTCCTTGAAAATTAGCTAATTAAATGCAGTATATTTTAGTTTTACTAGTTGGACAGTTCGTAAACACATGGTTGTATTCTCCAACAGAGTGCAAATTCTTGAATAGAAATATCAGTGTCTTTTGAAGATGAATGGCACAAGCATACAGGCACTAATACTTTATGATTGCCAAGAATCGAATAGTTAGCTTTATAGAAGGTAGAAAGGTTGTGAACATCAAAAGGGTATCATTCTTTTTGTATTTTGACATTTTTATCCCTAGTGGCTGTAAGATTTAATTCGATTTAGGCATCTCCCACCTACAAACTGACTTGTTTAATTAATATTATTTATTAATAAATGTTTTCTTTAAGTGTTAGATTAACTGAATTAAGATGCCTTGATAAAAAAAAGTTTTGGGAAAGGCAAACACGGCTGTCCTTCAGAATCTTTCTGAGCTAGTATAATTTCAAAAGGTAGGGCACTTATCTGATTGTGATAGGCCATTGCCTACTGTGTTCTTCTGTACAGTAAAATGTATTAGTAGGAAAATTCCCTTCCATCATGAGGGAATTTAGGAGAAATGGTACAGCCCTCTGGCTAAAAAGCAGTTGTTAGTAAGCTGCCTGGTCAGCTATCAACACTTCCTGTTTTCTCATGAGAATCCAGTTTGTCTAGCATGACAAATTTTTATCTTTCCTCCAGCTAAAATGTTTGTGTTAATGTTCACATTGGTCTTTCATAGTTTTATAGTGCCCAGAGTTGCTAGTGGTGAGATGGGCAGCTTCTAGATTTAATAAATAAGAATAGTTTTTGAAAATATTTAACAGTATTAAAAGCAATTTATAGTTTTGAATAAATGGATAAGGGACAGGTTACAGCAGTGACATTTTTTGGTGGGAGTTGGAACTATCAAGCTTTGGTTTCCTTCTGGCAACTTAAAAAATAGGTTTATTTTAAAAATATCTCATAGAGGTTATGAGAGAGTGGAATACATAACTGTGTTATGATATGATAGAATGTATGAAAAGGAAAATCAGTGTATTTCTATTGTTGCTAAGGTCTGTGGCCATATAATCTTTTTGCTGTTTGGGGATTATTCTTTATCTTTCAGAGCCCTGTTTGAAGCTGATCCACCATGCCATTAGTAACAAGAAATATTGAGCCAAGGCACCTGTGCCGCCAGACATTGCCCAGTGTTCGGAATGAGCTGGAATGTGCGACCAACATCACCCTGGCAAATGTCATTCGACAGCTGGGCAGTTTGAGTAAGTACCATAGCAAACTGCTCTCAAGAGCTGTTGGACTCCCAATTCTTTCTTGCTGCCCTCTTTCCTTGTGACTTATTTATTATCCATCTTTCTCGGTACCAAAAGATCTTCCGTGTAATGTTCTTTGAGAGGAATGCACAGGATAGTTGGATTAAAAGCTGAGATAAAACACGGGGCACACTATTAAGCATTGTTCAGATTTCAGTGTTCAGAATTTTGTCAGAATATGAGGCAATTTAATGATTAGAACTGAAACTTCATTGCGTACCTGAAATCCCCCAGTTTTAATTTATTCTCTTGCTGAATATGTCTGCAGATGAATATTAATTAGTTGGGTATAGTTTTAATCTGGTTGAACAATATCTTCATATAAAAGCTGAGTAAAACATGGGCTGAAGTAATAAAAAGAGAAATTTTTGCAACTGAAGTGTTACTTTATTCTAGCAGACTTCATTTTTCAAAATGATTTACTAAACATACTTCATTTATTCTTTGAAATAAATAAATAAATATTCTTTGAAATAAATAATTAGTGATTCTATCCAAGCTAGTAAAAAATGTGGTGGTTAAAATTATTAATATTTCCAAATTGCCCAATAACCAGAATTCTCTCAGCAGATTATAGTTACTTAAAGCATGGCAAACAAATAGTAAAATGAATTAACAAGCAGAGCAGGAATGATTTAATGAAAACCATACAGAACCAAAATCTCAGTATAATATGAACACTTAAAATCAAAAGTTGATTGTAAAAATGTTTGCTTTTTTAACTATATTCCTGTAGAAGAAAAAGAATGTCTTAACCTGGCATTGATACCCTTCAGTGCAAGTGCCTGGTATGCTATCCTCTGCAAACATTTCACAAGCAGGCCCCTCTCTGCCTTATTTCATGGCAGAGGACACCTAGAGGAGAGCCTCTAAAGATGACTGAGGGTGCTAAGGAACCACAGATAGTCCTCAGATTATGAAGATTATCTGATGTGTCTTTGAACAGTCAGTGAATGAGTTCATAATCTGAGGACTAATTGATGGTTCCTTAACACTGAACAAGTGGTATTTATGACCAGTCCTCAAAATTCTAAGCATCATAGCATCCCTACAGTCACATTATCATGATATGGGTGCTTGGCAACCAGCAGTGCTTACGACTGTTGCAACATCTGACATGATGACCATTTGTGACTTTCCCTGCCACCTTCCCACGAGCAAAGTCAATGGGAAAGCCAGTAGGAAAGGTCGCAACTTGCTCCGGTAAGTTGCTTCCACTGATTTTCTTCTGAGGACCTTTGCTATTTGCTTAACCATGTGATTAGCTTAATGACCATGGAAATTCACTTAACGACCATCAGAAAAATAATTATAAGATTGAGTCTACTTATGTGGTGATTCAACAGGCCCACAATGACTTAACAATCAAAATTCTGGGCTCAATTGTCGTAAGTTGAGGACTACCTGTATACAACCTGATTGCAATATTATAGCTTCTTGGACACGCTGCTATATAACAGAATCATTCTTCCGTAACATAGGAATTTAGTTTTAGTCCAGATATCAGAAGATGAATAGATGAAGAAAGATTGCTTTATACAATCATTCTAAAAGCACAACTCAAAGCCTTTATTCCTGCAAGTCATAGAGCAGTGGTGACGAACCTATGGCACGCATGCCAGAGGCGGCACTTGGAGCCCTCTCTGTGGGCATTCGCACCATTGCCCCAGCCCCGCCTCGCCCCCTCCTCACCAGCAGCCCTCCCCCAAGGAGAGTTGCCCCCAGGCATGGCCCGCATGAGGCAGTGCAGCCAAGCACATGGCAGCAGGGACAAGACTCCACCCTCATACCCTGTCTCGCGTAGATAATGCTGCGGGATGTGGGCGGAGGGGATGGCCGCCATGATGCTGCTGGGTCGCCTGAGAGATCTGCTACGGTGGGCTGTGGAGGGGGTGGGTGGTCCTGTGAGGTGGGGGGACGGAGCAGGGACAGGGTGGGGTCGTGGGTGGGGCAGTTTTGGGGCACTTGGTTTCTAAAAGGTTCACTGTCACTGTCATAGAGCTTACTCACAGACTTCCCTATATGCATGCAAGGATATGTAAATGTGCATATTGAAGTTGAAAAGTTCAATCCTGTGAACATGTATTTGAATTTCCTGTTGAATGAAGTGAAACATTTCTGCATAAACATACATAAGATTGTGCTGTAAACATCCCAGCGTTTATAGAAGAGTGGAAAGTTGCAAGCACATTGTGTGTCCATGACACAAGCTATAAAGAAAATGTGCTGTTCGTCTGCTTTATTTATAGGCCATCTCTGTCCAAGCAGCAGGAAAAAAATCTAATAATTAGGATTAGGAAAATCATAGAAGCAAATTTATAAATTTCATAGGATCAGTTGTGCAAAGGAGACTATTTATTATACAACCATCATGCAATCGTCTCAGTGCCTTGCATTTTACTTCCACTTGCCTATTCACTTAACTACCACTGGTGCTAGGTAGCTTGCTGTCTCCCAGAGTTCAGGAAAAGGTGAACCCAAGAAGGTGCAGTACACAGTCTTACCATTTAAGAGTATAATTCAAATGCAGAGATCTATCTACCTTTTTATGTGTTTTTTGGCTTGCTTAAACATGCAAGTAAGCTGGTACATGTTGCTTACTTGCTCCTGTTGCACCTCTTCTGTCAGCAGGATCAACCAAGTCCCACTTCCAAGTGGAAGTCCCTTGTTTAACTTCACATGTGTATCAGGAGCTTGAGTTGTACCTAACAAGCTAGAGTGAAAAACCAAGTGTCAGATTGTACAAAAAAACAAAATATAAATCAAAACCTGTTTGGAATTTTAGGATTAACCAGAGCAAATATTTTTGTTTTACATATAATCTAGTTCTAGATGTTCCAGGCTTTATTTATTGAGGGTAGGGACTGTGTTGGTGGAAAATCTTTTGTTTTACTATTAAACAACTGCCAACATCCTTGCAGAACTAACTATTACAGATCACTCAGTACACATGTTCATGCTGACACTAGTAGTTCAGTTCAGTTTGAAAAAGAAATAGGTTTACCACATCTGTTCTACTGTGCAATCCCAAATAATGACTATAGTGAGTCAAGGGGCTAATGTGGTAAAGGGGCTTGCTGCTTCTTCCCCTGCTGAAGATCTGTTGTCTTCTCTCTTCTTCCCCATTCTTTTTGGAAGGAACCGTAGTATTTCTGTCTGCAAAGCAAATATGTATACAAGACAGTTTGACATGTACATAAAATGATGCTTTAAACTCTTGAAAAGGTTGAAATATATCAGCAGAACAGTTTGGATATTAATGTTGGATGAAAATTGTGGAAAGAGCCTTTTTCTGAAATCATTGTTCATTTTTTAGGAAATGGGGGGGGGATGAGGCAGCTCTGGTTCTGTCCCTGATTATGATATTTTTATTATTAAAATTTGTGTATGATTGAAGATAGTCAAAACCTTTAAGCCTTGCTCTTTCTAGATTGTTTTGGAAATGGTACATATACCCTTGCTGCAGTTAATCCAGAAACATTATATAGATGTAGCATATTTTATCTGAGTTTGTTTTTCTCTCTCCCTGCTTCACATATAGTAGTGTGTGAACTTTATGGATTGAGAAACCACTTATTTTCATATGTGACACTTGTGCAGTTACAGAGTTAAGGGGATAGTATGGTGAAAAAAGCAATACTTTTCAAGATAAAAGGGTTTATTGAAAAAGTTAACATTTCACCTGCGGATCCCCAGAGATCTGCTAATTCCCTGAGGTGTAGAGACTCAATAGAAGTACAAACAGTGAGTCAAATAAAATAGTGTGTGTTCCATTTAATCAAAGGTGATAGCATCAAGGGAGAATTATGTTTGTACAAAGAATAGAGTGCAAATTTGGCACTATGAAGTGTGAAAGACAACCCTTTTAAAGTACTGTGTGACAAAGAGTACTTTACATTGCAGGCTACATTTGGGTATTCTTTCTAGATAGGTTCACACTCGAAATCTCACAGTAATACATAGTATGTATACATAAGTATATTACATAAATGCATAACCATAAAATAATTTGCTGTCTTTTTTGTATGCTGAAGTAGTTAAGGTGAGGACGGGTGAAGGAAACATGGCTAAAAAGAATTCACACTAATGCTGTTCACCATATATCTCTACATCTTTCAGTCTTTGTTAACCATCATTGCTTCTCCTGCTGCACACTTAGGATCTTGTCTTTGTGAAAACAAGGAGCCCATCAATAAAACTGAATAAATACTAAATGATTTTGTCCGTTTTGTTGGCATTTCGAAATTGTTGAATGCTGCTGTGGGCCTCTCAGACATCCCCAGGAAATTTCAGGTGTTCCATAAGTTTGCCTGTAGACTTTAATTTGTTTTAATTATTTATTTAAACGTTTTTTAATATCTGCTCCCCATGAAGTTTCTTTTCCGGATCTTTTGTTTGATTTAGTAGAAACATTAAATCTCCCATACAACATTGGGAACATTATTTTCAACCTTGAAAGTACCTTGCTTTGGTGTCTGGTGCTGCCACCTGCAAATAATAAATGACTTTGTGCCCAGTGTGAAGGAAAGCAGAGAGATGGGACCTCCTCTGGGTATCATGTAATGAAGTCAGTCTTTTAGAGCTTTCAGAAGACAGTGGAATAGAGCTATATTTTTTTTATCCCGCAGACCATATTAGAAGCTAAAAAGACCCCACCGTATGTGTAATGGCCTTCTTAGGAAAGAGAACGGTGTGTTTCCAAGTATTGCAAGTATGGAATATCTGCTTCTCCAGCACTGGAGATGAAGAATCCACCAATGGGTTTAGATTGTATTCCTGCCCAATCAGATCAAGTCAGCCAAAGTTGCCACGCCCGTTCTGGACCATAGAGATCCCAGTCTTGACTTGATCTTGCCCAGGACAGACATGCAAGTTTGGCTCTTAGGCAGGTACAGTCTTCACTGGTGGATTTCCAGATCCAGTAGTTGAGCAGTGCTGTATTCAGCACAGAATTTGGCTTTATATTAATAATTTGATTTCCATTCAGGAACAGTCTAAAATTTTCCATTCAAAAGATTCCAGTTGTGGGGGGGGGAATTACTGAGGGTTCAAGGAAGGGGCTCCTTCCTTTTCTTCCTCTCTTTACCTTTATTTTCTCCTCTCTGATACACAGACCTCCTCAAAGTCCCTAAATTGTTTTTTCTATCATCTGTGGACTAACGGCTGTTAGTCCCCAACTGATTCTAAATTGGTCTAATTGTTGCCGGAGCTTGCGGCTGCAGCTCCGTTGCCTCGTGGCAAGCTCAGGCGGGGTGGGGGAGGTCCTCTTTTAACAGAGCTGGTTTTTTTCAGACTTTCACAATCGATCTCGAAGCTGCGGCTGCAGCTCCGCTGCCCATTTAAGCCCCTCATTTTTTTCTGGTTGTTTAACTTAGTTCGGGAGCTGCGATCGTCCCTCTCAGGCCGAAGGCACGCTGCTCGCCAAACGGCAACCGCTGATCAGCTGTTCGGCGGCAGACAGAGGGACGAAGAATTTTCGGTTTTCCAAAAAAAGGCATTAGTTGGGGGCGCAGAGTTCTCCCAGATAGGGAGGTCATTGTACTGCGCCAGCCTTTTTTTTTTTTTTGGAGTCTCCAAGCTGCTTATTAATATTAATCCAGTCATTGTCCACCCAGTCCTCCATGACGGACCTCGAACTGGTGGTAAAGCTGCTCCAGGACCATGGGTTCTCCATAAATTTTCCCAAGAGTCATATGGTCCCCACGACCAGGCTGTTGCACCTTGGGGCCATCATAGACACGGTGGAGTGCTGGGTGTACTTATTCCAAGAACGCCGGAACAGCATAAGAGTCAGTCCTCAACTTGCACAGGAATCAGACAGTGACATTGGTCAGTCTCTCCCAACCGTTAGGCAAGATGATCTCGGCCATAACAATTGTCCCCTGGTCTAGGCTCTACTCCAGGGAACTACAATGGTTCATGCTACCCTTCCAGAGACAGAACCTCAGTGCCTCCCAATGAAGGGTAAGACTCCCACAATAGGTAGTGCACTCCCTCACGTGGTGGCTATCACTCGCCATGCTCAGAGGGTCTTGTTTCAGGGAACCAGACCGGATAGTACTAACAACAGATGCCAGTCTGTTCGGCTGGGGAGCACACCTTCGTTCGCAGTGGACACAGGGCCGCTGGTCTCGCTCAGACCTTTGCCACAACATAAATTGGCTCGAGCTACGGGCCATACATCTAGCCCTTCGCCATTTTCACAGCCTGATAAAAAGGCATCATGTGCTGGTCCTCACAGACAACGTGGCTGCCAAGGCTCATGTAAACCACCAAGGAGGCACCAAATCTCGGGCCTTACTGACCGAGTCGCTCTTACTGGGATCTTGGGCAGAACACAATCTGGCCTCCATCAAGGCCGATCATATTTCAGGGGAGGCGAACACTCAGGCCGACCTTCTGAGCAGAACAACGGTGGATCACTCGGAGTGGCGCCTTCACCGGAGGGTCTTCAGAGAGATCTGTCACTGTTTCAGCCTTCCACTTTTGGACCTCTTTGCATCCCCGAACAACGCTCAGCTGTCTCGGTTCTTCTCCAGGTTCCCATCTCCAGGGGCGGAAGGGACGGATGCTCTTCGGAGCCTATGGCTACGAGGCCTGCTTTATGCCTTTCCCCCTCTACCTCTTATCCCTGTGGTAATACGCAAGCTTCTTTGGGAGCGAGCGGAGGTACTCCTGGTGGCCCTTTATTGGCCAAGGAGGCATTTGTTCGCCAATCTGATGAGCCTCGCTCTAGCAGACCCTTGGTGGATTCATCCGGAACGAGTCTCTCTCAGCCAAAGGGTTATTCTCCATCCGGATCCCCAATGGCTCCAGTTAGCCGTCTGGCACTTGAGTGCTCAATCTTGACACAGGAGCTATGCTCACCAGGGTTCATTAAGGTAATCCAGGCCTCCCGTCGTCCTTCCACAAATCATATTTACGAGGCCATGTGGAAGAATTTTCAATCATGGTCGACACTTGACACTCTTGGAACTCATGATTCCCCATGTCTTGGACTATCTGTTAGAAGGCCTGGAAAGGGGCTTGGCCCCAAACACATTGCGCAGACAGATAGCTGCTCTTTCCACAGTCCTCACCTGTGACTCCGCGGGGTCTTTGGGACATCACCCCTTAATTCGCTCATTCCTTAAGGGAGCTTCTAACACCAGGCCCCCTACGGTACACAGGTACCCTTCATGGGAATTACCACGGGTCCTTCGGGCTCTTACCAAGTTCCCCTTTGAGCCCCTGAGGACGTGCGATGTTCGCTACCTGTCTCACAAGGTGGCATTCCTGGTGGCAATCACGTCAGCACAATGTATTTCAGAATTGGCAGCGCTTTCAACAGGGGATGACCTGTGCATTTTCCATCAGGATCGAGTGGTCCTTTGACTCAACCCTACTTTCATCCCGAAGGTCAACTCTCTGTTCCATAGATTTCAGGAAATAGTACTGCTGGATTTTTGTCCCAATCCATCGCATGCTCTGGAACAGTAATGGCATAGTCTGGATGTCCGCAGAGCATTTCGATACTATATTTTGCGGACAGCAGCATTCCGCAAATCTGAAGCCCTCTTTGTATCCTTCCATTCTTCCTCCAGGGGTCGGATGGTTTCCTCTTCCACAATTGGCAGGTGGATCAGGACATGCATTGCTGGGGCATATCAAGCTGAGTCATTGCCGGTTCCACGATGCGTTACAGTCCACTCTACAAGGAGTGCAGCTACTTTTGCGGCATGGGCCACCCAGGTGTCCATTGAGGACATCTGCAGGGCGGCTACATGGACTTCACCATCTTCTTTCATACAACACTACAAAATTGATAGGTTTGCCTCGGCTGAGGCTTCCTTCAGTAGGAGAGTTCTCCAACAGGTTTTACATCAAAGTGTCACACCAGACCAGTCTACTACCCACCCTCAGGGACAGTAGTCTTTGGTATGTCCCATTGGTGGATTCTCCATCTCCAGTGCTGGAGAAAGGGCATTGTCTTACCTGAACACCTTTTCTCAGCACGGAGATGGAGAATCCACTCCTGCCCTTATAGGCCTAGGGTTAGTTATTTTTTGTGAGCCATAACATCTTGCTGTCAGTCAATGGCTACGCTCGTGTCAAGACTGGGATCTCTATGGTCCAGGACGGGCATGGCAACTTTGGCTGACTTGATCTGATTGGGCAGGAATACAGTCTAAACCAGTGGTTCTCAACCTTTCCAATGCCGCGACCCCATAATACAGTTCCCCATGTTGTGGTGACCCCCAACCACTTATACATCACCGGGTGCCAGGGGCGTGGCCAAAGAAAAGGGGGAAAAAATGGCTGGCAGCCATGTTTGGCGACCCCCGTGAAATGGTCATTCGACCCCAAATGGGGTCCCGACCCACAGGTTGAGAACCACTGGTCTAAACCCATTGGTGGATTCTCCATCTCCGTGCTGAGAAAAGGTGTTCAAGTAAGACAACGCCCCATTTCCTCTTTATCAGGAAAACAGGAAGCCACTTCCACATTGTAAGAACAGGCAATTGGGAGGAGGTTCAGGGAATGCCCACTTTAATAATTGGCAGAAAATAAACATATCCACTTGCCAAGATTGTTGTAATCTAACTTGCTTTATACTACCAGTAAATCTGATTATTAAGCTTGTGAGAATCTTATTTTTTTGGTTGTAAATAGCTGCTTTTCTGTGATGCTACAGTTTGACTCCTGATTATCTTTCTTACTACTTAATAAGTCTTTACCAATTATGTATCACTTCCTTCCTTTTATTTTGAAAGATGTTCTTGTCAATTTGTAGCTATAGCTTGCAGAAGTCAATTGGTACCTCATTACTGTTTGTTTTGGATTTGCTTTTGCTGTGCTTTTAAGTATTGTATTTTATGCTTTATTAGTTTGAGACCATAAATAAGCTTAACTTATGGAAGTACCATGTGTATGTTCAGTATTTCTATGGAAGCTTTTTTAAAAAAACCTAATGTTCTAGCTTTAAAGGAAAATGTATTGTTTTCTATAATTGCATCCTGGGAATAAAAGCAGTAAAAATACTTAATTATGCATATGCTTAAGTTAAAGACTCATTTCATTGAGGTCAACTTGTGATTGCCTGGCCCACACATGTGGGGGGAGGGTTTGCAGGAGCAATTGCATGAAAGTGGTTTTACTGTTGATCTTTTTCTGGGAATTTTTTTCCAGCATTTCAATTTGCATGCTCTTTTTTCTTTTTCTAGGTAAGTTTGCGGAGGACATATTCGGAGAGCTATTTACGCAAGCAACCACATTTTCCTTTCGAGTCAGCTCTTTAGTTGAGAGAGTTGATCGCCTTCAGATGAAAGTTACTCAGTTGGATCCCAAGGAGGAAGAAGGTATATAAAATGTTATATTTTTAGAACATTATGATTCAGAACTGCAGCAGTAGCCAATTTTTTCTTGAGACTTCAGGAAATCACCCTGAGTCACCCAGCAGTCTCAGCTGACCATCAAGTTTTTCATCATGCTTGCCCAAGAGATTCTTGTATAAAAGTGGTACCCTGCTTTGTTATGGAAGGAGAAGTCACTTCATAATAGTGAGAAGCTTGAATGCCTTTTTGCTTACCACTTTGTATAGAGCAGTGTTTGTCAGTTTGGCAGCTTGAAGATGTGTGGACTTCAATTCCCAGAATTTCCCATGCTGCCTCAGGAATTCTGGGAGTTCAAGTCCATGCATCTTCAAGTTGATATGGTTGAGAAACACTGGTATAGAGGAAAGGGCAACCATGTTCAAAAGAAGCACCCCTTGCCTTGAGGTCCTCTCCAGTCCTTTCTTCTGGTGAGACCGTAGAATTCAGCTGTTTGTGTTTAGTGTGCGGGTTAACTGCCAACATTTTTGAGAAAGAAAGGGAACATTAAAAGAGATTAAGAAATAAACATGCAGGATACAGTCACTTTTTGCAAGTTCAGATAGCAGTTGAAGTCCATAAGTCTGAAAGTTGCCAAGGTTGGACACTCCAATCTGTTGCATCCATTGGATTACTGGAAAGAGTAGGGAGGGGAAGCACCATATTGACCTGAGTTTTATTAGAGTCTAGATTTTACAAAAAGCATCTGGATAGTTGTTTCTTTTTCACGTCAAGCTGTTTGAAATACTTTACTTTTTGATTGGCTAAATAATCTTTTTATAAAATTGCCAACTGCTAATTTTACATGATATCTTTTTCAATCTCCTCTGTTTAGAGAGGACCGATTCTCCATGCTTTTCTCTGTTTTTAATCAAAGACAAGCATATACACAAAAATCCATCAAAATCATAATTAACAATGAAGAGGATCCAGGAGGCAACAAGGAATTGCCCATGGAAATATTGATTTAAAAAAAAAACATTTCAAAGAACCCAGCCATGTTTGATAATATTTGTTGCTACATTCCCAAAACTGCTAGATAAAATTTGGCCACATCTGGGAATTGCCTCATAAACTGCAAGAAAAAAAAAAAGAGAAACTGCATGACCTCTGGGTAGTATTTTACTTTGAATATGATAACTAATTCCATAACAGTTTGGGTCCTTTGGTAAATAATAATTTCTATTGGTTTTTGTACAATTCCCTTCCTGACAATCCTTTCTGAAATAGCATCAAAAAAGAGTTTCGTTTTTGAAAGCTTTCCTGGAGATGTGGCAAAAAAATTGTTTGTAAAAATATTAACTTGGGTTTCAAATGACTATTTTCTTTCCTGTTACTTTTTCTTCATAGTGTCATTGCAAGGTATTAACACCAGGAAAGCCTTTAAGAGCTCCACGACTCAGGACCAAAAGCTCTTTGAGAGAGAGTCTGCCCCTCTGCCTGTCCTTGAAACATACAAAACTTGTAATAAACCACCACCTCTTAACATTCTATCTTCATACAGGTAACATATCCCAGAGAAATATCATGTGCTTACTTTAAATTCCACCCTCTAAAGCAGGGCTTTTCAACCTTTTTACCACTTTTAGGATCCTAGCAAGGTGTCAAAAACTTGACCAGCAGCTTTCTTTTAATTTGTTCAAGGCTAGGGCTTATCACTGCATTGTTTCTGTTGCTTCCTGCTTCTTGGCTGTCTGCCAGAGGCTACTAACTGGGAAGGGGAGGAAGAGAGAGGGGGGGGGGAACCCTTCTTCTCTGGTGCTTTTATTTTTCAGCTTGACTTTTCTAAGAGAAGGGAAATGGATGTTTCTTTTGAAGCAGCCTTTCATATTTGTAATAGTTGGTTTTGGGGGCTAGGTTTTCTAGCTCTTTTCCTACTGTTCCTGCCTGTTTAATATTTCCCAAATATATTTCTTTTTCATGGGTATGTAGATGCTAACTTTTAATTATTGATTGAATCAATAATCCATCACAGCCATGGAGCAAGTTTCAAATTGACTCTGGAGTTCAGAGATCTTAAACCAGGGGTAGGGAACCTTGGCTCTTTTATGACTCGTGGACTTCAACTCCCAGAATTCCTGAGCCAGCATGGCTCAGCTTGGAAACCTCTCCCTTTCCCCTCAGCATGGCTGGCTCAGGAATTCTGGGAGTTGAAGACCATGAGTCATACAAGAGCCAAGGTTCCCCAGCCCTGTCTTAAATGGCTGCTCTGCGGGAATTGCATCCCATGAGGGAAGCCGAGCGAGGGATTTACTTTGGAAACGGGGTTTTGTAAGTCTGACCAAACAGGCCACAGCTCTCTTTGCTAAACTCCCCCCTCCCCAAAAAAGCAGCGTTGCAAAAAGAAACCAGTGAAGGAGCCAAAATTTTCTTTCAACCTTCCTTCAAAGAGGAATGAAAGAGGAACGCGGCATCCGCCAAGTGTTTTTTGTCCAAATTGGTACCCAAAGCAAAGGGAAAAAACTGCCGCGGAGTTTTGAAAAACTGCCAGGACTGCTGTGCCCCTTCCCAAAACAAAGCGTCCTGTGCAGTCCAGCCTCATCCTGCACAGCCACTGCAACGCCCTGCCACTCCAAAATGAAGTACCGGTCGAAGTCCCCGTAGCAGACGGCACCCTCCTCTTGCTGCCCCCCCTTGCCCATCACAGGGGACCATCAGGGTGTTCAGAAAGGAGAGGAAAAGGTTGTCCAGAGGTGGGGTTTTGGGAGGTGGTGGTTTCAATTTCCCTTCTGCTCTGCTTTCCCTCTGGTCTGTTTTCAGGGCGCCTCTGCCTTGCGCTTCCAGTGCCGTGCAGCCGAGCCCACCCCTGTTGACCAAGCAATTGGCAACTTCCGGTTCCCGTTGCTTTGCTTTGCCCCAAATTTGAGGAAGTATATATATCTCCATGCTATCTCAAAATATTGCCTTTTGCATATTGAAGTCTGTCACTGGTGTAGAATTTCCACTTATTTTGGTTTACCTTAAAAGGGAAACTTATTGTTGTGGTATTTTCCCTTACTATCTCTGTTTCATATTTGGTTGTCGGGTACACATATGTAACCATCTCATTCTGTATGGATATCCTCTCTCCTAGGGATGATGGCAAGGAAGCACTTAAATTCTACACAGATCCATCATATTTCTTTGATCTTTGGAAGGAGAAAATGCTGCAGGATACCAAGGATATTATGAAAGAGAGACGGAAGCATAGGGTGAGATGGGTGGCACAGTTTTGCTTATGCAAATTTGTTTGGTTCTAACTTTGAACAAAGAGAAGAGAAAGGTAGGAGATTGCCATTGCCTGACTGCTGGCAACTCTTGGTGGATATGGACAATCACACAGCTGGTTTGTGGGGGGGGGGGATTGGCTGGGGGACAGACTTCACTCAATTTTCTTTATGCATTATATGTGCTTCTGCTCTAGTGTCATGTACTCAATTACAAGAATAATATATGAAGCAGAATAAGGCAACTTTTGATGGCCAAAGTTCATACTTAAGCTTATGAGAAGCTGCAGGCAGCAAAGTAGATGAAACCACATCTCTTACTGTGAGTGGGACTATTTGGGGAAAGAGGTTTTAAGGCCTTTGTTTCCTTTTTATCACTGATAACCCTGTTCTGGATTTAGAATTTTCTTCTATTTTCTAACTCAGAACAGTACAGGTATGCCATTATTTTTAGTAATAATTGTTAGAAGGGAACTCTGTGGTCTGAAAACATTGCCCATCTTGAATAAGTTTTTGTTACAAAATAGTTCATATTGTTATAATAATATGAATTGAATATCCAATGGTAGGATTATTTGTACACTTAAACCTGCAACTGAGCAAAGTTGGGATTTCCTGTGCCATTGTGCCCACATTAAAATTAACAATAAAGGTTGTCTGTCTGTCTGTCTATCTATCTATCTAATGTGGATTAAGTTATCTGCTCCATATTTCTGGGTTAAGATGTTGCAAAAAGATGTCTTATTTTGGGAATATTTTCAATTGAAATAAATCAGTTGGGAAATCATACTCATAAAAAAGCTTTATCTAGATGGCATTTTCCTATGCTTTAACTGCATTTTTATTTAGGGATGAGTAAAAGTGATAGAAATTACATTCTAACAACACTTAGTGAAAAGGCAAATAGTTATGTGGGAAATTTGCAGTTTCTAAGAAGCTTTTTCTATCCCCCACAATCCCTTTAGTAGCTTCCTTTTAGGCTTTCTTAACCAAAATATTACCTTACTTGGTGCCAGCCAGCCTTCTGCAATTAATTTGTGGAAATTCTGAACCATTAAATTAAGGTTTGATTTAGCAGCGGTGACATCAAGAGACTATTATGTAGCAGTTGCTTGCTAATAGCAAAAAAACAACATAACACCCCAGCTCTTATTTATTTGTGTTTTTACACTTGGGTATCTTCTTATAGTAGGTAAGATATAATCCTGTGATTGGACTTTTGAAGAATATCTTATTGGTCTCTTTTGTAAAGATGCACATTATTTTCATTTGTCAGTGGACACCTATTTACAAAACACATAACTCAGATAAAGCATTGATGCCTAAGAACTATTAAATACTTGTGCTATTGGATAGGCGTAAGCCACCCAGATTCACCTTATCCGGGAGATGGGCAGCATATAAATTAAATAAATAAAACATATAAGTGTAGCTAGATCTAGTGAGAGAATATGTTCCTTATTATGTACATTTTTATTGAGATAACCTTTCTTTGCACATGACAAGCTTAAAGGGCTAATGGTACCTACAGTTGCTTCCTATTTATTTATTTTATAGAAAGAAAAGAAGGATAATCCTAATAGAGGAAATGTAAATCCTCGGAAGATAAAAAGCCGAAAAGAAGAATGGGAAAAAATGAAAATGGGTCAAGAGTTTGTTGATACAAGGGAAAAACATGGACTAGGAGGGTAAGAGATAACTGTAATGCTGGCCATGGAATTGTTCCTGTGGCCAACAAGGCTAAATATTTTTGTTCCTGAATAGTAAGTAGCCTTCCTAAGAAGGAATGTTAAAATTGATTGTGATATAACGTGTGTAGTCTGCTTGACTGAGCCTGCTCTAGTTAATAGTGAATAGTTGAGGTAGATTTTTGAATCTTAGCACATTTCTTTAAGGCTATGTTTTAAAAAAAGATTTTTTTTAAAAAAAAAATCTGGCTCCTTATCAAACTAGTTTTGAGTCATGCTAAGAAAACTGCATGGGTCTGAAGTGTAAGTCACCAGGAGTAGTGCTTGACTTGAAGGTAACTTTATTTTTATTATAGTTAATATAGAAATGTGGGGGTTTGAGACTAGTGAAATAATTACCATGCTCTTTCATTTAGAGTTCACAAAACCATTTACTTATTGCATAGTGAGCAAATTGAGAAAAAGTAGATGAGATAAGTGCCTAGTAGTACAAACTTATTCATATCTTAACTATGCAACCTTGACTTCCCTTCAACAAGTGCTGAATTTGTCTACTGCTGATTAGAACCAATATAGGTTGTTATAGTGGAGCTGATTTGGAGATTATTGTTCCTGCTAGCAGCTTTAGAATTGGGACATGTTCAACAAACTACCTCTTCATTACTTAGGCCATACTGTGGCATTTAAAAGAAGAGAATTCTACCTATCAGCTTGACTTTTGGGGATATCTTCATCTATCAGAAATATAAATTGTCTACTTTTATTTGGGGCCAGTCATTTTGCTGTAGAGATATATTGGATGTGGTGTATTCTTAATTACATTAATTAGAAACACTAATATGGAATAGCATTTTTACCCTAAGAAACAAACGTATGAGATAATTCTTACGGTCTTCTGCTATTTAGGAGAAGGTAGACATGATCTCCTTTAGGGGTCAATAATCTTATTAATCGAAGCTGCAGATTAAAGAAAACTATCCATTTCAAAAACAATTTCACTGCATTTAGGGGGATACTGCAGTGAAATGTTCCCGTCCTGTCCCATCCCATCGCATCCCATAGGATAACCTTACAATAAAGGCCAAATTTCCATCTTTCATGATATACTGACCTTTTTGTCAAGGTCATACATACACAATCACATTCAGCTCTTCTTCCCTTAGAAAAAGGTGGGGAAAACCCCCACATCTAAAATTGTTTCTAGAGTGGCACATCATTTGTGTTGCGAAAGAGAAGCCTTTGACAATGTTGGAATAAATGAATGGCTGAGCGAGGCCATGAAGTTTTTCCCGTGTGTATTCTGAAATCATTGGAAGAGAGCTGTCCAGTTACTTTTCCAAGGTCCTCTCTCCGTGACCACGTGTGTTTATTGTCCACACATATTTACTCTTGTAATGAACTGAAAATGTCAATTACGAATCTTGAAAGCCTTTTTAATAGTTTTGGCAAACGGGTGAAATTTGGATAATTCTCCATATTAGTTTTACATCCATCACTTGTAGCCAGGATCAGCTGGCTTGGGAATGCATAGCAAATTGGTTAAACTGAATCAGAGTGATATACTGCTGGCCCTATTTTGGTACTATTCTTCTAATAAGTGACTTTGAGATTGGCATCTGAACCCTTCCATATTTTTTTTTACACTTGCCACTTTGTGTAAGTGCCATGTGGTATGAACAGATGAAAAATCATTCTTGAATAGGAAAAGATTGCTGGTGTGAGCCATCATTTTTCTTTTTTAAAGAATAGTATAATTTTTATAAGGAGATAAATTATATTGATTTCAGAGGTCTGAGTCTACACATATGGGTAAAGTGATCTCTGCCCCTATAACTGAAATTCAAGTTAATAGTAAGAAGCTGCAGTACAAGTAGTCCTCGACTTACGACCACAATTGAGCTCAAAATTTATGTTGCTAAGTGTGACATTTGTTAAGTGAGTTTTGCCCCATTTTACACCACAATTGTTAAGTGAATCATTGCAGTTCTTAAGTTAGTAACATGGTTGTTAGGTGAATCTGGCTTTGCTTGTCAGAAGGTTGCAAAAGATGATCACATGACTCTAGGACACTGCAACTGTCATAAATCTGAACCAGTTTCCAAGCATTTGAATTTTGATCACATGACTATGGGGATGCTGCAGCAGCTGTAAGTGTGAAAAAGAGTCATAGGTCACGTTTTCCAGTGCTGTTGTAACTAAATGAACTGTTATAAGTCGAGGACTTCCTGTATAGATATAAAAGTCTAGCCAAGTTACTATTGTTTATACCAGTGTTTCTCAACCTTGACAATTTTAAGGCTGAGAAACACTGGTATTGCAATTGGTATTGCAATTAAAATTGCAATTTTAATTGCAATTTTAAGCAATGCTGGCTGTGGAATTCTGGGAGTTGAAGTCCACATGCCTTAAAATTGTCAAGGTTGAGAAACACTGGTTTATACGGTTTGCACATGCTATAAGCATTCTACCTTTGAAGCTCCTTTGAACTTTGGGAAGGGGAGGCTCTTGGCTCACAACTGTACTTTTGTGGTTTTAGGTACCCTCCTAACATGGTGTATCAGAATGGTAGCATTGGCTCCAATGAGAGCGTTGATGCTACCTACTATCCACCTCCTCCACAGCCAGAATCAGCTTCACCATCACCTCCTCCAATATTCGATGATAGTCTTCCGCCACCACCAGCAGAATTTAGGTAAGTATTGCTGAAGGCTCCCTAACCATCAAAACAACTCAGACAAGATCCTAAAGAACCTGTCCATTAGTGCAGTCAGTGGTTGTAACTTGTCAAAACACTTTTTTTTTTCAAGCAATACTTGAAACACTAGGCTGAAGCAAGAGTTGCCCTCCTGTGTTTGCGGTTCCATTGCAGTGCTTGTTACGATTTGTTTTATATATCATTTTTTCCTTCGTAGAAACATTCAGTTATTTATAGCAGACATGTTAAACCCAAGGCCCGGGGGCCGGATGCGGCCCGCGAAGTGGTTTCATGTGGCCCGCGAAGCCATCCTGGAAACAGTGAAGGAATGGCCCCCTCTGCCTTGGCCTTGGCCCAGGCCAGCTGGGAGCCCATGTACAGTTTTGTGGTGGCCATCTATGCTGAAACACATTCAGTCTTAGCTCCATAAGCCCCCCCCCACACACATGGCCTGAGAGGAACAGTGAGGCTCCTCCAGTGGACCATGCCTTGGTACCTGCTCTGGTCCCACCCCCTTCTGCCAGAGACCCACAGATCTATCCCACTCCTGCCCAGGCCCGTACAGGCACCCTTGATACAAACGATGTAGAGCTGGCCACACCCACCCAGTAGGCTACACCCACTCCATCCACGCCCACCCAGTAGGCTGCACCCACCCTGTCCACACCCACCCGGCCCCCTGAGGGCAACTGCAATGCTGATGCGGCCCTCAATGAAATTGAGTTTGACACCCCTGATTTATAGTCTTGGTGATGGTATATCTTACCATAATTACAAATTAAAGAGGAATGGGGAATTAGCTAAGTACTTTAATTAAAAGGAAACAAATTCTTACTTGTAAAAGATATGAAATAAATATATTATGGTGTTAAGGATTTTAATAAATGTAAGTGGGTGTATCTGGATACTCATACGCCTTTTGAAATATGGGTGCATTTGGAATATGGAGACCATGAAGAGCATGTCACGAAGGCTACATCAATTATAAAATAGGCTTTTATCAGAAATCAAGCCAAACATTGGACTGATGTCCCCCACCCCTATCCCCAATGTTATTTTCTAAGAATATCGGGCCTAGAAGCATACTGAAAATACTTGGTGCTTTGTTGCATGCTAACTCTTAATTTTAAGGGCCAATGTACTGCAAATAAAGCACCAAATGTGTCCTCAGATTTTTCAAGATTCTTCTCATTTAAAGACTAAACATAAAATTAGGTAGGGGCAGGGAGCTTTACAAGAGTCAAAAAATGGGTCAGCGAGCACATTGTTAACCAGATCCCATGCTGGGGATTCAGCCTGTAATTTGTTTAGAATTGCAGAAAGCCAGAACTCTATAAAGGTGGGATTACAAGGGACATGCATTTGTTGACATTGATTTTTTTAAAAATTGCATGTCAAGGTTATTTGAGTGTGGGTGCTATGTTCAGATTCTTTTCACATTCGTTGGAATCTTTCCAAAAGCCTAGGATTCCAGAGGGAACATTGAATCTAAATTACAGAATTTAAGTCAGTTCTTGTGAGGGATATCAGAAAACGTGAAAAACCGATTGCTTTGCACTACAGTCAAGATGTACTTTTTCACTGACAGTGTTTGATCCTGTTTGGAAAAAACTCATGAGGGGTTCTTTTGCTCTCCATTCTTCCCACTTTCTACTCCACAGTTATCCACCTAGCCAGAGTGTTTCTGGAGGGCTGAAGAAATCCATCCTCGTCAGCCCCAGCCATCCTCCACCAGATCCTCCTATTAGTTCACCCCTGGGAACCAGACCCGGCTTTGCCCCACCTCCTGCTCCACCACCGCCACCACCGATGGAGGGAGTTCCTCCACCACCTCCACTTGCCAGCTTTCCAACTCCTGGCAGTCCTCCTCCTCCATCTCCACCCTCCTTTCCTCCTCACCCAGATTTTGCTGCCCCTCCACCCCCTCCACCTCCAGCAGCAGAATATGCCGTTGTGCCATCTCCCCTGCTATCACAGCCCACAAGTGGGGTGCCACCCCCTCCCCCTCCTCCCCCTCCTCCTGGCCCACCCCCTTTATCTTTTGGTGGCATGGGTGTTCCAGAGGCTTCTGTTCAACAACCCGATTTGGTGCCCTCCAAGCCAAAATCCTCATTGCCTGCTGTTAGCGAAGCTAGGAGTGACTTACTTTCTGCTATTCGTCAAGGTAAGTTCTTCTCATTTTGGATATCTGAAGACCAAGCGCCATATCATAAACACAACCCAATTAGGAGCCGTTCTGCTGTTGCTGGAATTCTGAACTTAGCAAAATATATTGGAAATAATTTAATCTCATACAAGGTATTTTCTTTGAGTCTCCCCAACTGCCATTGTGCCTTTGGATTCCTAACCACTAGTAGCAGCTTAACTTTTCTGTTCCATCCAGCAAGCTTAAACAACAACATTGGCTGCATCCTTTTTACTGGGACTAATTGAAAAATTGCCTGACTCCTGTGTTTTGGAGAGAGGATACGCATTGCTGCTTTATATGCTTTACTGTGGTCTGAATTCTTCTGCGTTTGTTACATTCTTTTTAGTTTCTTCCTACATCTCATCATTAAAATCATCTTGGTGTAGCTCACTTTGTCCAATGTCTCATACAGTATAATCCTCACTTTTGACATCTTCCTCACTATATTTTTGCTTTTTCAAAACATGCAAGTTGCTGAATAATTCTGTAAAACCTGAAAGTTACCTTTTGTGTTGGGCTTTTTTCCTGATTGTCTTAGTTGCTGCCATTTCCCTCTTCTTGGGGAGGCAAGGCAGTGCACAACTATTTCCCGTAATGCTACTTCAGCATTATGTGATTTTGTCTCTACACGTACACATACATACACAGAGAAAGAGAGAGAGAGTATATATGACAGTCGGCACCTGCAACTTCCTTTCTTTCTTTCCTTGCCAGGATTCCAGCTCCGTAAAGTTGAAGAACAGCGTGAACAAGAGAAGCGAGATGTTGGGGGCAATGACGTGGCAACCATTCTCTCACGCCGCATTGCGGTAGAATACAGCGATTCAGAGGATGATTCATCAGAGTTTGATGAAGACGAGTGGTCTGATTAAGCCCCTGCACACTCCCAATATGGGGACAGAGGCGGATAAGATGGAGAGAAAACGGCCATCGCTTCCCAGAATGCCAAATTTTTTTTTCTTTCTTTTCATCCAATAACCAAAGATTGATCTTCCCGACTTCCAAATAACTGCCTTCCCTCCCAGTTGATGGGACTTATACATCCTTCCAAGAAAGAAGGAAAATGAACCCTAGATTTCCAGATTCTCAGGTTACTATGAAAATATATATATATTGTTAAAGATTTTCTTTGGTTTAGGACTAAATTTGCAGCTCCTGGTGCAATCAGGAAGTGTTGTTTAAGATGACAGGCATGTTGAACAGCAACAAACTCGCAAGTAGTACTAATTTCCTTTGCAACAGTATGTGGAGGCATTGGAAACACTGTAGTAAGCTGGTGATTCACCTTTATCCGTCAGATAGGGTATAATTTTAAATTTCTGCTCCCACCAGCCCTAACAATAGTTTATTTATGCTAAATTTGGAATGTATTAATTTAGGTTGGAGTTTAAAAAACACTGTACCATGTACATAACAGGATCTTCTAAAAATTTTATCTCTTCCCCCCTCAATGCCTGTTAAATCATAGAATGAGCCTGGGAACAGGGATCCTTTCTGCTTGACCCATAGTACCACTTAAGTTTTTATAATGATGATGGAATTTAGTATATGCAAAATTAGGAAGAATGTCCCTCCGTGTGCCTTGAAGACAGAACTTTAAGCACTGGACGTGGTCTTGCTTTGTAATCAGAAGACTTTCAGATTCTCAGTTCATTAGAAGGTCCTACATGAATCAAATTATCTGTAAGTGCTTTTTTTAAAAAAGCAAGCACATTATGCTAGAAACTGAGATGTGGTAAAATCAAGCGATGCCCCCTCTTTAGACACCACATGGGACTTTTGAAGTGTCCATGGACCAACTTGGCCATACGTAATATATGCCCAGTCTTCCTTATTATTTTGCTTTAATCCTTCAATAGTTACCACAGAGTTATTTCAGCATTGTTGGAGCCTACAGAGCCTCAACTTCAGTTACAAAAGTGGTTTATTGACAAATTTACTTTGGGTTTTACCCTACCAGCATTCGATATACATATTTCAAATAGCCTTTTTTTGGATTTACTTCGCCAAGAACTAGTATACAGAATGTCAAAGGGCAGCCGCCTAAATTTATCCAGGCACCCCACTTACTGGAACAGTGCTATCACTTTAATCAGAGTGATGGTTTGAATAGGGAACATGCCTACCTATTTATTGGTTTGAAAATCTTTGCCTTGCCATATGCCTTGTTGGCCTTTTCTTAATAGGATGTGCCTTGTAACAGCTTCTATACCCCAAAGAGTGTTTGTTTTCTTGCTTTTATCCTTACAGATCTTTATTCCATGTCCCTGTTTTGTTTTGAGCTTCTGGTGCCATGGCAATATAAGTGGAGCTTTTCTTTAGCCAGAGGAGGACCAAACTTTCAGAAGTAGGCAGAAAGTCTAAATTATCTTGGAGAAATTCCTTCTGTTTGGTGATTGCCTTTGAGGCACTGAACAGTTTTGAGCATCTGATTTGAGTGCATAAAGGATAGGCCGATGGGTAGTTTACTGATAAATTATAAAACCTTTCAAAATTTCAAGAATGACCCCAAGGCTCATTAGTAACCCAGAATTAATATTCAACTACTAAAAGTAGTGGCTAGCTTAGAATGAAATGACAGAACTTGGTCTGTTTTTTGATTTGCCTGGCATTTCATACACAGCAAAACCTTTAACTTTGCGTGACTGTAAGTAATAAATCTCTGTGAATGGTTCCTCCTAACGAGAGCCACAAGAACATAAAAAGGCCTCCAGGTGTGCTTTCAGAATAAACGGTTACCCAGACACGGTGCCAAGAAAACTACATGGCTGTGCCAATGAAATTAGGGAGCCTTTGTATTTAGTATAACTTATTTTCCTAGTTATCCCCATAAATGATTTTTTTGCAGATTGACTGTATCAATTTATCATCAATGTGCTGCATAAGGATAATGGGCATTCTTAATATAACATTTAAATAGATTTGACTTAAGGTTGACTTCTAAGTTTGAAAGTGGTGCTAATTCTTTCTGTGTTCTTTGAGAGGTGGGTGTCCTGTACAGAGAGAGTAGTTTATCTTGTCAGCTTTTCACAACCTGATGCCTCTCACTTAACAGCTTTTAAATTGCTTGCCTAGGTTTACTAACAACTGAAAATAAAGGGGTTGTACTCAAACATAGTTGTACTCAAACATATCTGCACATTCTGAAGGTAGGGATGAGTTCAGATGCTAGTTAGTAAAAAGCTTGAAGTTAACTCCTTTCAATTTAAATCCCTCTTATTGCTCTTTTGCACTTTTAAGAGGTGTGACAACCTGCTGGAAAACAACAAGTTGTTACATTGAGCATCATGTTCAATGAACTGCTCTGAAAAAAAGTTGTTTGAGAAACAGAAAACCAGTCTAACACCTTATCCAACCAGATGGGCCACAGTTATCAGCCATGCTATAGAGTCGCTGCCTCACTTTCTGCTCCAGTTTTAAATAGATCTTCTCCCTGAAACCATCAAGACATTCATGCTTGTTGTGAAGCATCAAAGTAGATTTGATTCATCTCCAAAAGATGGCTTTAGTCTTGCTATTCTGATTTTAGAATAGTTAATTGAAGTTAATCGAAGATGTTAGTTAATTGAAATTAATGGAAGAGGCTGTACAGATTTCATTCTCTCGAATTAGTTGGGATATTTGAGGGTTTCTTATAGCATCTAAACAGCAGGAACAATTGCTTGGTTCAATGGAAGAATAGGGTGGAGAAGAAATCCCTCTAGAACAGGGGTCTCCAAACTTGGTCGCTTTAAGACTTGTGCACTTCAACTCCAAGAATTCCTCAGCCAGCACGGCTGGCTAAGGAATTCTGGGAATTGAAGTCCACAAGTCTTAAACGGCCAAGTTTGAAGACCCCTGCTCTAGGACAACAATGCTACTGCCTGATTTCTACAGAAAGCCCACCCATTATTTAATTTCCTTTTCTTTTCCTTTTGCATCACAGCTTCTGAGCAAACTAGTTTTTCAAAGTTTTTTTCTTTTTAAATTATTTTAAGTTCTTGATTGTGCCACTGGGTCCAAAACCTTTTTCTACAATGCTGGGTCCAAAAACTTTTCTACAATCTTCGAAGATTGACTTCTTTCCTTCTCCAGCACAGTTGACCACATCATGAGGAAGGACCCTTCAAAATCTCAGAGGTCATAAAGCTTCGTCAAGCAGGCATTTGAGTAGAGAGAAAGACTTAAAATATGCCTCTTGAATCACACAGCTGGGGAGAAGGATGCTGTGTCCTTTTACCAGGCTGCTTTACTACAGAGACTCTGGAGTCTGCTCTGCTTGATTTCCTTTTTAAACAGAATTTTGAAGTGGGGAGGGAGAGAGTGACCTTTTCTTTCCTTATTGCACCTTTTAACGTGATTCATTTTAAATGATTTCAAAAACTAACAATGTTTATGTAGAATAAGTTGACTTCTATAAGTGCCTTATTTCATAAAATATATTTATGTAAGAGTAATTATTTCAAATGTATCATAAGGTCATATCTAAACAAAATATGGAATGTTGAAGAAAGTGTTCTTTTAACAAAGTTCTCTTAAATGGTCAGTTTGTAAAAAGAGATCAATAGATATACCTTAATTAACTGCAGGAGGAGATGGTTATGAACACAGTTGTTGGTTTTATCAATAGAGACCAAGAACGTTACCTGTTCCAGAATATAAGAGCAAGTGGTATGATTTCTCTAGGTGTTTATCAGTGTACCCTTAGACATTTAGTGAAAATGGGCAACCGTTCTATGATATGCTGAAAGTCTGCTTTACTATAAACTCAGCAGTTGTGGGAATTGGCTGTTGGTATGAATTCAAAAAGCCTTAAACCTAAAGCAAAAAGTGCTGTGGTGACCTCAGTCTTGTTTATGCTAGAGGTCAGTGATCCTCAGGTTGTTTCTGTACAGCCTGATTATCAGTACCGAATTCTGCCTGGCATGTCTTGGGTGAAGTGGGAGAAGCACAATGGAGACTGGAATTGTTGCTTCTCTTCCACACACTCATGCAGAGTTTGACTCTCCATATTCTTTTTACTGTCCCTAGTTGCTATTTTTAATCCAAATCTTTAAAAAACTACTTTTATAATCTCTTTCGTTTTGTCTGTCTTTCCTTGAGGGACTTCTTGTAAAGTATATGTGATTAAACAAAACTTTACCATATAAACTTTAAAGAAATGAGAAATCCTTTCTAGCCATTGTGTTATGTTTAGGGTTGGATTAATCGGTCACTTTCTCTAATGCTCGGTTATAATCTGTTACTGCCATTCACAGGAGATCTTCTTTTCTTGCCTATGTCTCCTGGTATATCTACAACTTAACAATTATGAATGCATATGTGCTTTTTGTACACCCTTTCCCTCGCCCTGTGCGTTGTTACACTGGTGAGAATTTCATTGGAAAATTCAGTGCAGCCCGAGGACTGCAAGATAGCTGTTCCAGTTTATAGGAGTGAAAAATATCCTCTTCCTTAGTATCACCTTGCAAATCTTGGTCCTGCTGTTCTTTTTCACCTTCTTTTAAAGTCACTTTTTATCTGCTGCCCTAAAGATCAGAAGTTTACAGTTAAAGGAATATTGTGTGGTATTTGGCAGTCATTTTGGCATCCTTCCTTACCACATTGGATGTGCCTGGGCAATGGATTGGCTTAACATGTGGGTTCTACCTACTTCAGTCGACAAACCCTCTGCCCTGGTTTAAGAAAACATTTGGAAACATTGATAAGTTTTATGGATAGTCCATTTATATGGCAGAGATCCTTGATTTTAGAAAATCAAAAGGTAGATGAAATTGTTCAGGATTAATAGATATCTGGGGTTAAAAAAGTCTTTTCCTTGGGAGGATATAATGCTAAGTATTCATTTTGTTCTAAAGACATTGAAAGAAGCTACCCAATAACTTCCAGTTTTTCTCTCCTGATCCACAATTCATCACGTTTTCACAACTTAACTGCAAATTCTTTTGGGGACTCTACTATATGTGAATTTGATAGGAAATATTTGTTCAAATATTTTTGCACGTTTCATAGCAATAAATGTGATTGATTGATTTTTTTTCCTGCCAGAAGAAAACAAATCCATTTTTAGGTGAGTGAAGTTCATTAGAACTGGAGATAAATGCAGTTAATATGTAGAAACCCTAGAAGAATTGTTGATACAACAAATGGAAGTTGAGCATATTCTGGAAATTATAACTTCAAATACAAACGTTTTCTGCCTTGGGTCTACAAGCAGCCTTCACTTTACAACCATAATTAAGCCTGACAATTAAGGTGGTAAGTCATGACAGTTATAAAGTGAGTCATTATGTGATCGATTTTATGACCTTTTCTGGTAGTTAAGTAAACTGTTGTGGTCAAGCCAGCATTCCATTTAAGCGGATGCCATGGTAATTAATCCTGTTCTCCATGGGTCATTTTATGGCAAAATGTGGGTCACAATCACATGATGCTGCAAATGGTCGTACGTGTGAGACAGTTGCTGAGTGCCCAAATGAAGTCATGTAACTGTGGGGGAAGACCATGGGAACTTTAGGATAAGTAGGATAAGTGATAAGTAGGAGTTTTTTGGGGGGGGTCTGTCATAACTCTAAATGGTCATTAAGCATTGGGTTGTAAGTTGAGTCCCACCTGCATTAGAATTGTTTTCTGCATGTTGGATTGAGATTCTTATGTCCTTTCCCCATGTTTTGTTCAAAATATCCATAATTGATAGGCCTTTAATCTGGTATAAATATGATTAATGGGTATGCAACCCAATCCAATCATGTTCTGCTTTTATTTTATTTTTATATGAATGCTATAAGGACATAAAACTTTATTGAAGTGAAGCCATGGCACATCTAGCCTAATATCTGATGTCATGGCATGAGCAGTCTTCTACATCTTGATAGGTCACCATCGAAAACCTTTGTCACATGAAGTGGTAGTAAATAATGCCATTTTAATGCTTAAATAATTACTGTATTATTTTCCTCAAATTTGCCATAATTAACTTCATAGGGTAACTTATTTCAGCGTAACTGTGGGCAGGGAGGGTAAATAACCCATTTTTGTTTTATTTCTTTCATGCTTTTACTCTCTTAAATTTAAAAATAAAACAGTCCTTTGCCCCTTCTCTCTACTCTTCATGGAAATAAATGGTTAAAAATATACTGTGTGTGTTTTCAACATTTTCAAAAAGAAATATTGTTTCACATGAAGCAGTATCCTGGTGCCTTTAAGCCTGGGGCCTGCTTTTGTGAGCCAGTTTGGTGTAATGTGGAAGACATCAGGCTACAAAATGGGAGACTGGCTTGTCCTGTTTTGACACAAAGCCAGCTGGGTGACCTTGGGCCAGTCACCCACGCTCAGCCCTGAGAAGGAGGAAATGGCAAACCCGCTTCTGAAAAACCTTACCAGGAAATATGCAAGGATTTGTCCAGGTGGTCTCCAAGAATCAGACACAATTGAAGGAAGACAAAAAAAAAAAAGCTTTTGTTATAATTTGTCAAAATAGACCCTTGTGTGATTAAAAAAAAAAAAAACCACTGGTGAGTGTGTGGGAAATTACCATGTTTTTTCCTGTTGTTTGAAGGGGAAGATACTTTGTTCTTCTAGCTCTGCTGTTGACAAAACTAAAATTGATTAAGCCATTAAATGATTCAGCCTATTTAAATACCGTTTTGCATTTCTAATGAGTGAAATAAGGGGATGGATGCAGTGTTTAAAAATGTTTCCATAGTCATTACAATACCATGCAGCATAAATGCAACAGCCCAGCACTTAAAAATCTGCCTGTAATATTAAAAGCCTGCCTGTATGTGTGTCGGTCTGCACACACACAGAGATGCTTTAAGGAGGTGGGGGAGGGCAGCTCTTAATTACCTGCCTTGGATTAAAGTATACAACAGCTTGACAAATCTCTCCTGAAGTGGTGGTTTTAATAAAGTGTAGCATCACTCCTGAAAAAGTTCCTCCCCAAAGATAGCAGGTTTCACTTCCAGGAGCTCAAGCCAAATAGCCTCAGCATCTAGGATGTTTCCTACAGGACAAAAGGAATCTTCTGAGCATAAGGTAATGATGTCAGTGGAGGTTGTTTTTGAGTCTCACGGTTGCCTTGCCTGTGGCCAAATCCAGGCATGCTGGGCCTGCGCAGCTGCAAACCTATGACTGCCCATCCCCACTTCAGGCAAGTCTGTTTTCAGCTTACTTGTCAAGCACTAAAGTAACCATGAGCTAAAATGAAAACCATTGTGTATTATGCATTTGCGTGCTACCCTTCATGATCAAACTGGTTTACAAAGCCTCAGTATAGGTAGTTCTTGACCTACAACCACAACTGAGCCCAAGATTTTGGTTGCTAAGAGACAGTTCAATGAATTTTGCCCCATTTTAGAACCTTTCTTGCCAACAGTTGTTAAGTGAATCACTGCAGTTAACATGGTTAAGTGAATCTGGCTTTTTTCATTGACTTCCTGTCAGAATGAGATCACATGACCCCAAGACACTACAACTGTCATAAATATGAGTCAATTGCCAAGTGTCTGGATTCTGATCACGAGATCGTGGGGATGCTACAACGGCCATGTGAAAACTGGTCATAAGTCACTTTTTTCAATGCCATTGTAACTTCGGTCACTAAATGAACTGTTGTGAGTCAAGGATTACCTGTATAAAATTAGATGGCCATAGCCAAAGTATCCCAGGAGATAGTTATTTGTGAAAGAGGCTCGAGTGCAATATTCCCTTTAATACAGAGCTCCCCAACCTTTTGGGCACCAGGGACCGGAGAAAGGTTTTTCCACGGACCAGAGAGTGCATGGTTTTGTGTGCTGCCTGCATCTCGCGGATGGGGCTTTGTGCGGCCCAGTACTGGTCCACAGAACCAAGGGTTGGGGACTCCTACTTTAATAGGCTGCCATATGTTCACAGGCTTGGCAGGGAGGTGGCCAAGATGTTTCCTTTAAAAAAAAAAAAACAGAATGACTGCCACCTTCTCAATGTGGGGCAGGGGTGTCAAACTCAATTTCATTGAGGGCCGCATCAGCACTGTGGTTGCCCTCCGGGGGGGGGGCTGGGGGGTGTGGCCTACTGGTGGGCTTGGATGGAGTGGGTGTGGCCTACTGGGTGGGCATGGCCAGCTCTACATCATTCGCGTCAAGAGTGCCTGTGGGGGCCTGGGCAGGAGTGGGACAGATCAGAGGGTCTCTGGCAGAAGGGGGTGGGACCAGGGCAAGCACCAAGGCATGGTCCATTTCTTCATTCCTCACAAAGGGTGACACCTCCCAAGCATGCACCCAGGGGGCAGGGCCAACATGGCAGGGGCTGGTTCCTCGCTGTTTCTAGACAGCCTTGCGCTAAGACTGAATGCGTTTCAGCATAGATGGGCACCACAAAATTGTACATTGGCTCCCGGCCGGCCAGGGCCAAGGCAACGGGGGCAGTTCCCTCACTGTTTCCAGGATGGCTTTGTGGGCCACATGAAACCACTTCGCGGGCCGCATCCGGCCCCCGGGCCTTGTGTTTGACATGTCTGAAGTAGGGCAAGAAGAATGGGAAAGGCCATCAGCACTTGGACAGCTCCCCCAGCAGGCCGTTCCAGCCTTTCCTACCTTCTCTTTCTAGCATCTCAAAAAAGAACCGCAGATCTTAGAAGAGACCACCTCCTTCAGCAGATGGAGGCTAGTCTTGGGCAACAGCCATGGTCAAAGTAAGACTTCACAAATCAACATAAGAAGAGCCTCTCCTTTCATCCCTTTCCAGGCTGAAGAAGCAACGGTAGGGATTTGGTCCAAAGGAATAGAGTGCAGCTGAGAGAACGCGTGACAGTAAAAGAAGAAGAAACTCTTGTCCCTTTGGCAAGAAGCTTCTCCCACCCCACAAATTGTGGCCAAATGTTGTATTAAACCGGATGCATCTGGTATAAACTTCCGTTATATTTCATGTCTGTTAGGCTAAGTCATGTGGCTTGTTTGGTTTTAGTACAACCGTCTGTCCACTGTGACTTGCAAAGTGTAGTTTATAGGTTAGAATGCTGGGCAAATAATTGAATAATTGTTCAGTAAATCATATTTAGTGGCACATATTAATTGGAACATCTTTCCTTGGTGCTTTCAAGCAATACTGGACAGCATCACCACCACCACCACCACTTATCTAGCTGTCCCAATAGGGCACATGTGGGGAAGGAGACCCCAGTTGGAAAAGCTGCTCGGTGAATATTGAAAACTTTAAAATACCAGATTTGCAGAACTTAGTGTGGCAGATGTGAAGCAGACTATGATTGATCTTTCTTCTATGAGTTTACTTGAATCAAAACTGTGGGGGATGAACAGGGAGAACTAAATGAGCTCACTGGATGTGTGCCATTCTTAACTAAGTTTTGATGAAGGCTGGTGTGTGTTGTGAAGGAACCTAAGCCAGAAGACAACAGCTGCTGAAAACTTGAGGGCTGCGACTGGTCTCCCTTTCCTTTGCTGGGCTGAAAGAGGCCACTCTGTGATAATGCCCTAATGAGATCATGTTTTAAGTGTTTTAGTTTGGAACAGGAAGCTGCAGAGATTCAAACTGCTAACATTAACACCTGAATTTCCCCAATTAAAGGTGATCCCAAAACATGTTCCCAAAGAAGCTCATTTTGCTGATAAATTGCGGGGATTGCAGTCTTGGGAGACATTGGGGCCTTTCACCATTAGTTTTCCATCTCTGACCTAAGACCTGTTGAGGTTAGGGAGGGGCAGTTTCAGTCTTAAAAGTTTATCTTGGGTTAAATCCAAATCCAAGGGAGGATCCAAAAGCCTTCACAGTGGAGAATTCTGTTTTAAATACTTTAATTGATCTTTTAAAAATATTTACAGGTAGTCCTCCACTTACGACCACCACGGAGTCCAAAATTTCTGTTGCTAAGTGAGACAGTTAATTGAATTTTGCCCCCATTGCGACCTTTCTTGCCACAGCTGTCAAGTGAATCACTGCAGTGGTTAAGTTAGGAACTTGGTTGTTAAGTGAATCTGGCTTCCCCATTGGTCCTGCTTGTAAGATGGTCACAAAAGGTGATCACATGACCCTGGAACACTGCAACTGTCATAAATATGAGTCAGTTGCCATGTGTCTGAATTTTAATTATGTGACCGTGGGGATGTTGCAACAGTTGTAAGTATGACAAATGGTCATAAATCACATTTTTCAGTGCCGTTGTAACAGTCACTAAATGAACTATTGTTTAAGTCGAGGACTCCCTCTATTTGTGATGAGCATGGGATGGGGCATGGAATGGCAGTGCCAGCATCTTACTGTTCCAGTAAGAGCGGAGCCTTGTGGCTGTTCTTTTGTGCCACAGATCTTTGCCTCTGGATGCTGTTTTCAGCCCCCACCGATCGGTTTAATTTCTCCTTGCAAGGTGATATTAACAATACCAAGATTAAGCAGGGCTGCCTGTCCTCTCTGATGTCATGTTTTATCTTTCCCATTGCCTTAATTTCCCTTCTGGGATCAGAGACGAGAAAAAATATTGTCAGCTCCAATCAGTGTTAAAGGGATGCTTTTCCACCTTGTGGCGTGCTGTGTCATCCTGGTTGTTGGCCAAGCTGTATTATTCAGGCACCTTGAGAAAAAGGACAAAATATGCTGTAAAGGGAAGAGGTGTGTGGATGTGGCAAGGGAGGCACATGGACAAAATTTCCTTGTTTGCTCCCTTTTCCAAAAGCAAATTCTCCCTGCTGTTCCAATCCTCCATAATCCTTGCATCCTGCCACTTGAAGCTCCTGTTAGGAGTTTTAGGAGAAGCCTGGCTGAGCTTTGTCAAAATGGCTGACATTTTGACAGTGGATTTGGCAGCTGATTCAGTAGAAACGCAAACAACCTTTCAGCCAAACTGGGCTTTGTTGCTAGCCTGCCTTCCCTCCATAATCCCTAATCTGTTTGCAAATCCGTCTGCCAGAAAAACTTTTGCTATCTGGTAGTTTGGGTTCGGTAGAAGGCTCCAGTATGTAACAAAGGCCAACACCGACATGCCAGAAGAGAGCAAAGAGCTCATTGGATTAGGTTGAGTCAGAAATGCAAAGCTGATGCAGCAGTAGAGTCATCCGACAAGCCCAAAACTTACTTTCTCTGTTTCCAATCCAAACATGCATTTCCTCTGTGTCTGTATGTACCGTATGTGTACAACAAACTGGGGACTTGAACTTTTGGGTTAGCCCTGGTGGCGCAGTGGTTAGAATGCAGTATTGCAGGCTAATTCTGTTGACTGCCAGGGGTTTGATCCTCAAGGTTGACTCAGTCTTCCCTCCCTCTAAGGTCGGTAAAATGAAGACCCAGATTGTTGGGGGCAATATGGTGACTCTGTAAACTGCCTAGAGAGGGATGTGTGAAGAGGCATATAAGCAGTGTGAAGAGGCATATAAGTCTAAGTGCTATTGCTATTGCTAGCTGAAGTTTCTTCTGGCCATTGTTGAAGATTAATTAGGAGGCTATGCATATAGTCCTGCTTTAGCTGGAGCTGCCACTTGCTATGGCGTGTAGCATTTGACCACTTTAGTGCTCATTCAGGCGGAGGCATTACTTCCCTTTCCCTTTTGGGGAGTAGCCTAGATTTTTAAAATAAAATGTTCTACACAAGCTCTCTAAAGTTCTAAAGCAAGTTCCCTCTCATGCAGACGGGGACATGCTCGGGAAACAATGCAGCAGGATTTCTTCACCTGGCATTCTAGGTAGTCCTTGGCTTATGACCATTTGTTTAATGATCATTTGAAGTTATGATGGTTCTGAAAATAGTAACTTAACGAGCAATCCTCATGCTTACAGCTGGCGTAGCATCCCCACAGCCAGATGATCAAAATTCATGCGTTCGGTAACCAGCATGTTACCTACGATATTTGCAACACTGCCAGGTCATGGGGGCCGTCATTGACAACCTTCTCAGAGGCTTCCAACGAGCAACATCACTGGGGCATTCACTTCATCCCTGCATGATTTCCGTAATGACTATAGTAATACAGCATAAACTCATGTAATGACTGTATTGCTTAATGATGGAAATGCCAGTCCGAACGGTAGCCGTAAGTCAAGGATTTCCTTAATTCTTCTCTGTTGATCCGAAGGCTAGCGGGGGGGGGGGGGGGAAGGCTGAGCAAGTCAAGTGATTTCAACTCTGGCATCTTCAGACCTCTTAGCTTCCCAAGCGAGCCCAACATAGTGTATAGATAGTCCTCAACCTACGACCGCAATTGGGATGGGAATTCTGCCACCAAGCAATGTGTCATTAAATGAGTTTTGTTCACGATCGCTTTTGCAGCGATTGTTGAATGAATCACCAAGTTGTTAAGCATATCCAGCTTCCCTCGTTGACTTCGCTCTTTGGTAGCCAATTTGTGATCATCAGTGCTGTGGCTTAGGAGGCTGCCACCATCGTAAATATAGGCCCAGATTTTGGTCACATGACCCTGGGGATGCTGCAATTATTGTAAACAGATTTTTTTCAGTGCTGTTATAACTTCCCACAGACATTAAACAAATGTCGTAAGTCGAGGACTACCTGTACATGACTCTTTTTATCTTTGTCCTCTTCACTTTATCCTGGGTGCAAGGATGGTCCCAAGGTCACAACTGATCTTGACTGACAAAGACACAGTGTTCCCTATTCGTTGACATGCAGCAAAGGCTTTTTGTTTTTAATGTTAGTAACTATTCTGGGCTGATTTACAAAGCTGTGTTAAGGTGACCCCAGACTCTCTGCTATTTTTGCTGCAACATATTAAAAAGGCAGCATCTCAGCAATATTAGCAATTTGGTACTCTTGTGTTGGGTACCTCCTGATTGCTGCTCAGCAGCCTGCTGTCTTTAAAAATGGGAAGCTGGCAAAAGGCCCACCTCTAGCTTGTTCTGTTGATGAACGTGCTTCTCACCCTAAATCAGAAGGACACCTGTAGTATCTTTTCAGACCAATAGATTCTATTAAAGGCATAGCATTTGCGAGCTGTCATTGCGTCCCCAAAAGCTTATGCCTTTTAATAAATTGTATTACCTAGCTGGCAGTGCAACATCTGCAAGAAATCAACCTAACACTGATGATGTTCCCTAGTTGGGTCATGAAATGTCTGCAAGGAAACAACCAAAATCAGGGTGCTCCAAGGACCCCCACAATCCTCCTCCTCCTCCTTCCTCCAACCCTCCCTCTTATTTCTGCAAACCTCACTCCCTTCTAGAACTGATGATGGTACCTACTTGGGTAATGAAACATCTGCAAGAAAACAGGTAAGCTCAGAGATCACCAAGAACCCCTCATTTTAACTCTGAGCTACAAATATTTTCCTTTATTGGTAAATTGTGTCAGTCTGAAAAGATGCTACTAGCCTTCTGATTTCTGGATACCATGAAGCTCCTCCTACAGCCTCCAGTGCCTAGGAATTCTTAGCAAATAGAACGGTTGGTGCAGCCTAATGTGTATGCAACAGCCTAGAAAAAGAAGAGAGGCCGAGATGAAGACGTGTGCACCATCTTGGTCTGTTACAGAGGACAGCTGAATCGTGTTTATGGAGGTTCTCGGTCATCCAGGTTGCCTCAAAGGGTCATGGTTGTCCCAGAACTGAAGAAGCTTCTTGGATAAGAAGCAAAATGTCTTCAAGGAAAAACAAAGAAAGTCCAGTTGCCTTTGCAATACCCAAGAATAGGATGAGAGAGGAAAGCATGTAATTTCATGGAGGAGATATACTTGATCTGAAGGAATTTCAAAAGCAGCCAAAGAGTTAAGATTCCTTTCAGTGTCTTTTACTGGTCTTGTGGCAGCTAAGCTGCTCTCCTCTAACATGACGGGCAAGTTGGATTATAGCTCATATTATCCCCAGCAAACATGCATGTTAGCTGGTGATTATGGCAAGTGTAATCTAACTTGCCCATAAGATGCCCCGTCAAGGAAACAGTGACTTTCATGCAGTGGACAGAAAACTGACACATCTTCAAGTATCACAAAATTATCTTTATTTCTTTTTTCCCCTCTTATGATTGTAAACAACAAAAAAAAAATACAGTGCTCTCACAGAACATCTTAGTTTTCCTGCAAGACAGCAATTTTTTCCCCTGTTCAATCATGTCTGATTCTCAGAGACTGCCTGGACAAATCCCTGCAGTTTTCTTGGCAAGTTTTTTTTGTTTTGTTTTCAGAAGTGGCTTGCCATCGCTTCCTTCCTAGGGCTGAGAGAAAGTGACTGGCCCAAAGTCACCCAGCTGGCTTTGTGCCTAAGGCAGAACTCATGACCTCCCCATTTCTAGCCTGATGCCTTCACCACTACACCAAACTGGCTCAAAACAATAAAATAATCCTATTTCCAAAGTGCCTGTTACATTCATTTCCTTTCTAGGAGCTGTGCAAAATGTAAGAGAGAAAGAGAGAGAGAGAGAGAGAGGGAGGGAGGGAGGAAGGGAGGGAGGAAGGGAGGGAGGAAGGGAGAGAGAGAGAGAGGGAGGGAGGGAGGGAGGGAGAGAGAGAGAGAGAGAGAGAGAGAGAGAGAGAGAGAGAGAAGAATGCCCTCTGTCTGTTTAGGGTTAAAGCCCCCTCATAATCCTTTGGTCAAGCCAGCTGGATGATGGGTGCTGAAGTAAACAACATGTTGAGGGCACCTGGAACTAGACTAGATGAAACCCTTACTTTTCAGTGTCAATAAACACGACATGAACTTCTTCTCATCTAGGTGCTCTTTCCCCCACCCCACCCTAGTGCAATTGTTTCAATCATTTTAGCCTTGGTCCCAACAATACTGAGCTAGAACTACAAACGCTCATTTTTGACCCAGACAGCTAGGAAAATGAAAACCGTAGCCCAACTTAGAATCTAAAATTGGGACAAGCAACATGTAGGCTGCTATCTTGACATGGATTATTCAGAAATAGTGCCTTTGAAAGTCTTTAGTATTGCGTTATAGGTAATCCTTGACTTATGACCACAGTTTATGAGCCCAAAATTTCTGTTGCTAAGCAAGATAGTTAAGTGAGTTTTGCTCTTATTTTATGAACTTTCTTGCCAGAGTTATTAAGTGAATCACTGCAGTTAAGTTAGTAACATGACTGTGGCTTCCCCAATAACAGAGTTGGAAGGAACCTTGCAGGTCTTCTAGTCCAGCCTCCTACTCAAGCAGGAAAGCAGGAACTTTACTTGTCAGGTTATAAAAGGTGATCACATGACTCTGGGACACTGCAGCTGTCATAAATACATGCCAGATGCCGAGTGTCTGAATTTTGATCATGTGACCCTGAAGATGGTTGGAAGTGTGAAAAACAGTCATAGGTCATTTTTTTTCCAGTGCCATTAATGGTCACTAAACAAATGGTTGTAAGTCGAGGACTGCCTGTACTCTGGACATTCACATTGCTTCAGATCTCATATTATACATTGTTTTATTAATACTGTTCTTGTTCTCCCCTTGCCCTCCACCCCAATCTTCCTATGGTTGCATTTATTAGAATAAACACCAGGGGGCAGCCAAATACAGAACTGGGGGGGGGGGAATCTATTTTGTTTTTGAAACCTGGCACAGCAATGGGCTATTTTTTTTTTTTTTTATCCCCACTGATCGAAGGAGAAATACAAGTGGGTACAATGGTATTTGTTTAAATGTAGAAAAATAGCTTTCTAGAGATCTGAGGTAATTAAGGCTATAAAAACTCAAAAGAAAGGTTGAAGGTTTTGAGGCTTCTTCTTGCCGTTTTTTCCTTTTTAAGAAAATAATGCACTCTCAATATTTCAGACAAAATATTTGTATCAGATCTGACATGTAACCAATACACCCACGCATGCACATACACACAAAAGCAGAAATATATATTTTTCCCCTGTCTTTTAAAAAAGGCATGGTTAAAAAAATAAACGAGATTTGTCTTTTTCCCGAAGTCAAAATAAATAAAGATAGGACAGCCTTGTCACTTACATTGGCAAGGAGAAGGGAAGGACATTAGAAAGAGGTTTTGCACATTTGAGCTCTCTTGAGCGGCAAGAGATTGGGCAGAAGAGAGGGAGCAGAGAGAGGGAGCAAGAGAGGGAGGAATCAGACGTCACTGGGGGATCTGGACTGGAAAGGCATGGAGGAGGAGATACAGCTGCAGCATATTGCCCATAGGACCTTCTGAATTTCCTGGTTCCGGAAGGCATAAATCACCGGATTGATCATGGAATTGTAGGTTGCAGGGAGCACAGTCATGTAGGTGTAGAGGGCAGGGTAGGTGTAATCTCCCAGGAGACAGTAAACAGCAAAGGGCAACCAGCATGAGGCAAAGGTCCCCAGGATGAGAGTCAACGTGGAGATGCCTTTCCGGGTGGTGACATAGTGCGAGGTGGCCAAGAAGTGTCTCTGGAGGGCAATCTGCTGGGCATGCCGAGAGACAATCTTGCAGATTTGCACATACAACTGCAACATGACCGCAAAGACCATGAAGAAAGAAATGGACAGGATGATGAGGTGGTCCTTGTTCAACGGTTTGATGATGCTGCAGGTGGAGTTGTCCTTCAAGCAGTTCCAACCCATCACAGGCAACAGTCCAAAGCTGATGGAGATCCCCCACGTGAGGATGAGGATGACGTAGGTCCGGGTGACTGTCCTCTCCGAGTAGTAGGTCAATGCATTGTAGAGAGACAAGTAGCGGTCTATGGTGATGGCCAGGAGACTGCCCACACTGGCAGTGAATGAGGTCACCAGAAGGCCCATGGTGAGGAGGTTAACTATCTGTGATTGGACATAATAAATGAAGGCAAAGTGAAAGATCAGGCCCAAGCCAGCCAAGAGATCGGCAGTGGCTAAGCTCCCAATCAGCAGGAACATCGGAGTCCGGAAAGTTGGGGTGTAAAAGATGATGGCCACCACAATGGCATTCTCACAGGAGATGATAGTTCCAGAAACACACAGGACGACATCCCAAGGATTTAAGGGAAGAACAGGAGGCGTCTCTGAGAAATAGTAGGACTTGCTGGTGCTGCCATTAGCAGGCACAAACCAGCCTGGATGGATCTTGGTCGTGTTAGTGGGCACTTCCTCTTTCATGCTCTCTACTGTGATCTGAAACAGCAGATGAAAAATCAATTCAGTTTCAACTCAGATTTGCAGCGAAGCAGCAAGTATTTGTAAGTATTTGGGCGTGTTTGTATATGTATATTTCTTTGTGTGTGTTTGGAAGGGAGGGAATCCCTGAATTAATACATGTTTTCTAGGGTTGGAAACAAAATGGAGGCAAACCAGCTACCTTAAAGGTGCCTAAAACAACAACCAAAGGTGACTAATTTTGTAGGTATAGTTTATCTGAGTGTTGGGTCCTTGTCATCAATGCCTTCTAGATGGGATATCTCTGGCTTGTGCCTGTCATTGGTTGCCACCTTCCCTGTCTCTTTTTTCTGTTCTTCAAACAAGCCCATCGGGATAAAAGAGGACAAACCAATTTTGTCTCTTGTCAACGTAGGTTTCTTCAGATGACATCATATGTTCCTGGACAGGCCTTCCTGTCTGTATCCCTTTCTCTTTTATTTGCTCTGATACATAACCTAACTTAGCTTTTCCCCCAATCGTGGCATTTAAAAATGTTTATAGGGAAGAGATGGCTTTGTAAACTGTGCAACACAATAGATTGTGCAGCAAGCACCCAACTTCTGTCTGCCTTTCTGCTAACAAGCTGGTAAACATGAAAAGTCAAGGGAACAAGCTGAGCCATGTTTATATCCTCCTTTGTAAAAAAAAAAAAAAAGTCATTTTTATTCTGCCTATGTCTGTTAAATCATCATGCTAATGAATGCAATAAAGCATAGGAATTTATCTGTAATAAAGGGACATCTTTAACAAACTTTCAAAAGCCTGCTCTCCTACATGTATGGAACACTATTTCACAGCCAGAGTGGCGAACAACCCTCCTGGCTGGGAATTAGGAAGGTTGTAGTCTAGACACATCTGGAAGGCATCAAATTAGGAAGCCCATCCTTCAAGAGATCAATTCTAGCTTGTTTTCTGAGAAAATATCTGTGATCTGTGGGTGAACGTTTAGGATTTGTAGACGTTGATCAGTATCAGGCACAGAAACCTGAAAACCGCTGCACCATCCAGATCTCACTTCAGCGATGACTGGTAACGGTGCGACCTTAAGTAAAGCCTATTGACTTGCAGCCAACTTATCAAGTTTAGAATTGCACTGCGGAAAATGTCGTTTAAAACAAGTGTCTAGCCTGGCGTCCGGTTATCTTTGAACGCATGTTAACGGAACTAGACCTAGGATCCCTAAGCGCTGGATATCTTGCAAAGAGGTAGTAAGTAGGTTCTTCTGGGCTATCAGATAACAACGGCAAGAGAAAGGCGCCTGAACTCACCTTGGAAAAGGGTCCCACTGCACATTCAGCGAGGAAGAAGCCTCGGTTGGGGAGGGGGCGGATAGCAGCGGGATCGATCCGTGTGTCCGATTGGATGGCTGCAGGTAGAAGGAATCCGCCTCTCCCAATGCAGAGGGGGCCGGAGCTAGCAGATGGGCTGCGAGGATGGAGGAGCCCCGGTCCAGCTGCAGCGACGGATTTCAGGCTGGCCGGGAGTTGGTGGGGGGCACGCCCGGTGTTATACTGAACAAGCCCCCTTTTGAGGTTGACTCATACTTAAGGGCTCTGGCCGTGCGACTCCTCCCTCCGCTCGGCACTCGCTCGGGTGACGTCAATGGTGGCGGGAGCCAATCGGGTGGCGAAGGCGGACAATCGCGCGCTAAAGAGCCGGGCGGCATAGTAATCCGGCTGGGGCTGGAGAATTCCATTCATAAAACCGAGAAGGGAGGAGGGCAGCGCCGCCACTGAGTCGTTTGATGTGTAGGCGCATTGGGGGGGCTTCCTCCTCGCTCCTTTTGCGTCTCGCTCACGCGGTGGCCGTTCAAAGGGCTTTGCGGGGCGTAGGGAAGGTGACGGGAAATAGGGGGGGGGGGCCCGAATCCCCTAAGAATCCCTTAAGGCATTCAGGGCTCAGCGGCGGAGGCTGCACCATTGAGTAGTTCACTCATCATAATACTCCATAATGTGGCTCCTGGGTTTGGGCTCAGCATGATTGAGGTTTATAAACCATGGCTTGTCAAGATGTGTCATTCCAGTCCGTTGTGACTTATTCCGTGACGCAGAGTTTAAATCTCTTGGTTTAACCTCCGTATAAACCAGCCCTTAATGTTTAGGGAAAGTTCTACACCTGAGATGGTGAGCTGATTTTGTCATTATGACATGGTTGCTTCTTCTATAAGACAAACAACCCTAACCTAAGGGAGGATCATAGCTCATCTTTCCTTGCAGCAAGATCCCCACCAAATTCAGATTTTGTTGCTAAAAGTGCTAGCTAGACAAGTGAGGAGAGGAAGAAGTCCCTCTACCCAAAAATCTACAGCAGGGGTCTTCAAACTTGGCCTTTTTATGATTTGTGGACTTTAACTCCCAGAATTCCTCAACCAGCCAGAATTCCTCAGCCAGGCATGCCAACTGAGGAATTCTGGAAGTCCACAAGCCATAAAAGGGCCAGGTTTGAAGACCCCTGATCTACAGCATCAGAATAGACCATACATTATAGGATGAAAAATGCTATCCTGGTTTAAAATAGTTCCCATGTTCTCATGAATCAGTGTTCAGATAATATTTATATTTGATTTATATAGCTGCTCATCCCACGTGCCTAACTCTGGGCAGCTTATAAAATTATACCCTAAACAATACCCTCAAACCCCAAGAATACAGTACAAACATTAAAAACACTTGAGTGCAACTATAGTTGTTCATTTAACATAATTTGCTTGGTGGCTGTAGGTGACCAGGAACTGCATGTCAGGGAGCGCCGGCTTTGGAATAGAAGGGCAGTGAAATAGGGGAGGAAGAGGAGAAGAAGCAGACATCTGTCCTGTATCACCCACTCATAAAAGCAGACTACAGGTAGTCCTTGATTTACGATGACAATCGAGCCCAGGATTTCTGTTGCTTAGCAAGACAATTGTTAAGTGAATTTTGCCCCATTTTGTGACACAATTGTTAAGGCAGGGGTCTTCAAACTTGGCCTTTTTATGACTCATGGACTTCAACTCTCAGAATTTCTCAGCCAGGCATGCTGGCTGAGGAATTCTGGGAGTTGAAGTCCATGAGTCATAAAAGGGCCGAGTTTGAAGATCCCTGTTTAAGGGAATCACTGATGTTGTTAAGCTGGTAACACGGTTATTAAGTGAATCTGGCATCCCCCATTGACTTAGCCTGTCTAAAGGTCACAAAGGAGGATCACATAACTCCGGGACACACTGCAATGGTCATAAATATGACTCAGTTGCCAAGTGTCTGAATTTTGATCACATGACTGTGGGGATGCTGCAATGGTCATAAGTGTGAAAAGCGGTCATAAATCACTTTGTAATGTCGAATGGTTGTTGTAACTTTGGATGGTCACTAGATGAACTATTGTAAGTCAAGGACTACCTGTAGTATTCTTTGTCTGCAGGCAATTTTTGTGGACATGTGAAAAGGCTGCATTGGGAACGGCTGTCTTTGGTGATGGTCAGTTCTCTTGTGAGTGAGATCCAGAATAGAGCAGGTGCTGCTTTAATGGAAAGAAAGAAAAGCAGGACTAGAGGGTGACAGGAAGGTAGTGTTCCAATGTCTAAGAGGTTGCCACAAAGAAGAGGGGGTCAACTATTCCCCAGAGCATCTGAAGGCAGAACACAAAGCAACAGATGGAAACTAATCAAGGAGAGAAGCAACCTAGAACTAAGGAGAAACTTCCTGAAAGTGAGAACAATTGATCAGTGAAACGACTTGCCTCCAGAAGTTGTGGGCATTCCATCACTGGAGGTTTCTAAGGAGAGATTGGACAACCATTTCTCTGAAATGGTATAGGGTCTCCTGCTTAAGCAGGGGGTTGGGCTAGAAGGCCTCAGACTATAGAAGAGCTCTCATTGCCATGTCCAGGAAAAACCCTGAAACCAGCCCATTTCAACTGACAGTTGTATAAACCATTAATTGTTGTATATCAACAGTATCAACTCATTCACTGAGTACATCGTTCATTGTTCAGGCATTCACACTACATACATGACAGTTGACAGTGAAGAAGAATGCACAGGGTTCACTACTTTCAGTCACCAGGTTCATCTTCCTTCTAAATGGGAAGCAAATGTCTACACAGGACAGTTTTGGTCTCTACAGTTCCAGTCGCAACATGACTTAGCACAGGGGTCTTCAAGCTTGGCCCTTTTATGACTTGTGGACTTCAACTTCCAGAATTCCCCAGCATGCTGGCTGAGGAATTCTTGGAGTTGAAGTCCACAAGTCATAAAAGGGCCACGTTTGAAGACCCCTGACTTAGAGCCTTGGAAAATCTGCCCCTTATGTTCTATAAGTTGAAAATTATTCTTGCTGCAGAAAGTAAGTCTGATTGCCTGTGGTTTCTAAATCAGGGAGAGTGAAAAGATTCTTTGGAGTTAATACACTCTCCTCCACTCTTCCTCACTACAAAAATAATTTGACAATGTGGGTAAGGTTGCAGTGAAATGGGACTTGATCATTGTCAATTAAAATAATTAATTTAAGCTCTTTTCCCTGGAGTGGAGATAGGAGAGCTTTCAAACCAGAACATCTTAATTGAACCTATGATGCACCCACTGGCTCCATCCTTTTTTAAAAAACAAAATCAATGACTACATTGCTAAAGGAAGCAAAACACATCTCTCCTTTTTTTTCTCTGGCTGCTGTGTTCACCAACAGAATATGAAATAGACACAGCCCAAGTTATATAATAGCTTATTTTAAGCTGTATATGTGTAATTGGATCCACTAGAACAAGCTGTGGAATGAGCAATCTTTGAAATATTTCAGTAGGAGGTTATGAATTATTCTGGATGCATGACAGTTTGGTTTTTGCCTTGAACTAAAACGTGAGATGTTTATTTGATTAGGAAGGAAACTTACTGCTTTATCTGTTAAGATCAGTGATAGTGGTTCAGATGTCCTCTTTTAATCTCTAAAGCAGTTTTTGAAGGGCCCTTTAGATGGCAGTTCATTTCTTTTAAAATATGATGAGCCAATCCTCCACCATTCATTTTATTGAGTGAGAATCTGAACATCCTAAAGGCCCATTATGATAGTACTACCAAATAAATTAGAAAGTTAAGAGCAATAAGGCTATCGTGAAAGGAGCTGTTTATGGTGCTGAATTAGTGTCAGTTTTGAAGTTTGCATGGTTCTTGCATAAACAATGTGAAATTATTGCCTTAACTCAGTGGTTCTCAACCTTTTTAATGTCGCGACCCCCAACTGGTCGTAAGTTGAGGACTATTCAACCGGTCGTAAGTCGAGGACTACTCAACTGGTGCAGCATTCAAGAGAGTCTATTCAAGAGAGTCTATTCTATTGGCTTTCAAAAGCCAATAGAATAAAAGGGAGTAGTACAGCTAAGGAAAAGGGGGGGAAAATGGCAGACTGCGTTGTTTGGTGACCCCCGTGAAATGGTCGTTCGACCCCAAATGGGGTCCCGACCCACAGGTTGAGAACCACTGCCTTAACTGGTAAATTTCAGAGGTGGAAGGACTTGACTTTTTCTTCTCCTCTCCTCTCCTCTCCTCTCCCCTCCCCTCCCCCCCTCTGCTCTCTTTTCCTTTCTGCCCTATACTCAATCAAAACTCAGCTTTTAGGACAGGAGTCTTCAAACTTGGTCCTTTTATGACTTGTGGACTTCAACTCCCAGAATTCCTCAGCCATTGTGTCTGCCCCCTGATTTAGGAGAATGAAATTGGATTTTATCATTTTTGAATTCTTCACTTTTTGTTATTTTTGGGATATTCAGCCATGTGATTTCTGAGAGTTTGTCATCCTGTTTGTTGGGGGGGGCTATCAATCATAGCCGATTGCATGCAATTCAGTGAAATTTCCTCTCTGAAAATTCACCTTGAATTGAGTGATGCAAAAAATAATGAGCAGGCATTTTGACATCTGACTTTGATCAGGACAAGCAGTCCAGTTGTCCATTCAGCCTCCTCTTATAGTAATCATTTATAAGCATATGTGCTTTAAGAGAAAATGTGCTTCTGTTCTGGGGCAATTGCTTTTGCTTTGGATTTTGAACTGGCAACTAGTTCTTGTTGTTTTATTTTTTGTTTTAATGTAACTTTTTCAAATGGCATACAGAGGTCAGTTATACCAAGTTGACACATTGCAGCAAATGTAAAATGTTTTCTCTTTGTTGTAAAAGATCTATAGGTTGAGAATTATAGCAAGATGAACATTAAGAAGACTCTGACTTGTGGAAGAATGTTCTGAAACATTTAAAATAGCACTATGATATTTAGTATGATATGCTTACTTTCTTTCCTTGTGACTTCCTACGCCTTCTGTACCTTCTTTTATCATGCTTGTTATTCTCTTTATATACTGTGCTGTTTCTAAATTTAAGGCTGTTCTCCTTCACTGAGGAAGCAGCGTAGCCTAAATTAACCCAGTCTTAGTGGGTGTCTACTCAGACTGGTTTCACAATATGAACTAGGCAAGGCTGAAATGGAGATTAACAGGCTGTGGTTTAGTGTGCTGGGGAACTCAAAAGAGTTCCAAGGTAAGTTTGTTCCTGCTTACTATATACTTAGAATTTTACCAACTTTAAAACATAAGACCACAAGACTCCTGATCTAGCCTTATGACATACCTTGATCCTTTGAGAAGGTTAGGGTCTCAGATGATTCAGTATGTGTCACTGGTTTTCACCCACTTCTCCATAGCATATGTCCATCGTTATATTCATTTTAAACCACTTAAAGATAGTTTCTATGGTGACCTATTGCATTTGTGCACTAATGACCACTTAATTTTTTTCTCCATTAAATGAAGAGAAATTGACTGTGGGGGGAAACATATCTTTAAATTCCTCCTGAAGGAAAGTAAATTTCACCACAAATTTCTTGAAGGTACTATCATCATTAACAATGTATTTTTTCTTTCTTTCTTCCTTCCTTCCTTCCTTCCTTCCTTCCTTCCTTCCTTCCTTCCTTCTTCTAGACCAGTGTTTCTCAACCTTGACCATTTTAATGCATTTGGACTTCAACTCCCAGAATTCTGGGAGTTGAAGTCCACATGCCTTAAAATGGTCAAGGTTGAGAAACACTGTTCTAGACACAGGAGAATGAAAGATAGGGCAACAAACTCTTAAAACCACCACCAAAATTAAGGTGGTAAATTTTAGAGCAGATTTCTCCCAAGTGGGAAAATAACAATTGTGAGGGATAATCTCTGCAAAAGGTATTTGGAGAAATGTTGATTCAGCTTTATTGAAAAGTTAAGAGCACTACGTAGGAGTCAATACTGTGCTCTCAATGGGAGCTGAAGAGCATTTCTAGAGATTTGTATGTCTGTGGCTCCTGTTTTTCTCTCCCTGTGCCGAAGAAGAGAGAGTGCTCCAGTTCAAAGTGTTGCATCTTTTTGCATTGTGCCTTGTCATGGTATTATTATTCAGCTCAACTCACAAGATTCTTGTTTGCCTCAGACTTATCCATACCAGATAGATCAAAGAAATAGGTTTCTATGCAACCTGTGTACCCCAAGAGAAATCACCAATATTTCATGGATATCCACATGATTATAATATCATTAATACTGAAAGCCCAAAGTGAGGCTTTTTAGTGATGGCTGCATTTGGAATATGCTTGGATTGTTATGATAGTTTGGGAAGTAGAAGCCACTGATATAGTAATTCCCACTGGATAAAGCAAAAACAGTAGTGGAAAAAATAGCAGGAGATCTGAGGAAAGCACTGAGGATGGATTGGTTAAGCCTTGTTGGAAGGGATAAAAAAGTAGAGGAATTTTAGTCCTCAGGAGCGACACAGAACTAGTGCCCAAAGGCAATTCTTCACTAGGCTAGCTAGTGTGAGTTGAGAAAACATGCAGGGTTGTGTGGCTCTCACAAAAAGTGTCTCTTTTAGTTTGGAAACTTGCATTTGTTTCTCAGATCTCTAGATTAAAAAAAACAAACAATAAGCAGCCCTGGAAGTGTTTTCCAGCTTTTGGTGTGATGGGTGGAAGCCAAAAAGTGGATACATAAACTTCTTTTCTCTCCATTAGTCATAGTCCTTGCACGTGAGCAAATACTAGTAGAACCTGCTTTTGAAGTTTTGCAGATCAATACAGCAAGATCAGAACCCAAGAGACGGAAGGGGTGTGCCTGCAAAGCCCTTGAGGCAGTTAGACAGGCCAATGATTTCAGAACCAGGGACAGCTCCCAACAAACAACTTAGTTCGACAATGCTAGCAAACTAGCTCCACTTTTCCTAACTTGCTTTTTCCATTGGGGTGTTATGATTACTGGCCAGGAGCAATTTGACTTTTCAAAAGCTAAGGCTTTTAAGCGCCATATTATGGTGCACTTGGTGCCATAGAATAGATTGTGGAGGTCTTTGAGATGAGATGGGGGGGGGGGGAAATCATCACATTGATGCAACAGAACAGTCTAACCTTGATTGCGTCTGGCATCTTGGAGGGCTTCAGATCAAGGAAAACCATTTTTACATAATTCCGTCTCCTGCCATGTGATCTTCGTTAAAGACTCCGGAGAAGCAAGTCTTGCTGGCTTTTTCTCTTTTTCCTCCCTTAACAAGTATTTGGCTTCTGAAAATAGTAACGGCAGCTCATACCTGTAATTAAGTGCCTGGTTTATTGAGCCAGGCAGCTGATACTAATTGCTAGAAATTTCCAGGTGTATGCCTTTCTTTTCTCTTCTCTTCCCTCCCCTTTCCCCCTCCCCTGTCTCCTTCTACTAAAACAATATTTCTCAATCTGACACCCTCCAAATGCTTTGGGATTAAAATTCCCAGAATTCCAATGCCTGACAATTCTCAGCATTGCAATCCCAACCTAAATTAGCTAATGAAAGAATGAATAACTGAAATTGCACGGTCATTGTTGCTTATTGCTGCAGCCACTGTGCCCTGTTCTTCCCCTGGGTCAATTTGACAGGGCATAAGGGATTGCACCTGTCCTTTTAGACTTTCTAAGGTGGCACACACACAGGGCCAGAGCAATAAAACCCTGAACCTGCTTTGTATGCCCCACAGGCTAGGCTTTCCTTCTTACTGTTCAGAAAGAAGACATTGTTCTGGTAACTCACAGCTCACCTTGATTTTACACAAGGAACATTTAATTCTTGCTTTTTGGGTCAGACAGGAGAACATCTTTGTCGTTGTAGGAGAATCGATGACAGGGAGGGGTGGGAATAGAAACTGGTCTGCTTGTGGATGTGAGGCATGGATTACATTGACCTTGGGATTTTTTTTCTTTGACAGCATTTCGGTCCAAATAAAAGCATATCTTGCTTGCTCATAGCCTAGGTGCATGCACACAAGTCAAGGAATAAATCCTAAAGGAAGTCCTTGTAGCTTATGACCAGGCAGCTAATATGCTGAATTATGAATCAATGTGTGTAGGATGCACCACTTTGGTGACTCAGTACACTGCAGAGAGAATCTCTTCATGTTCCTAAGAGTACAGTCGCTTTTCAACCCCATCCATTTCTGATGTCTTTGCTGCATTGCTTTCAGAACCACCCATACAGTTTGTTTTCCTCCCTACAGCAGATTGGAGAAGTGAAGAAAATCAAGGAAGCTTGAATTCTACATTTGGTTGCAACAGACACTGAGAATTCTTCCCCTCCTCTTCAACGGCATTATTTCAAGGGCATGCCAGTGAAACCATTGGCGTGTCTACTTGGGTTGCAATGGTTTCTTTCATTTCAAAAAGTGCTACTAGCATGACACTAGGATTATCATTGAGGTCAGGGGTGGGGAATGATGGCCCTTTTATGACTTGTGGACTTCAACTCCCAGAAGTCCACAAGTCTCAGGAATTCTGGGAGTTGAAGTCCCCAAGTCATAAAGGGGCCATTGTTCCCTACCTCTGGTTTAGGTGGTTAGAAAGACTACCCTACCCACTTTGCAACAGAATCATCCCACACAGATAGTGCAAGTTCTTACGTTGTTTTAATGCAGCTTGGATGATTCTTATTTGTCTCAAAATCATACCAGCCCCCAAACTGGTTTCTTACTTAGTTTCAGCATCCAATACAACATCAGCTCTGGTTTCCCTAAGAGGCAACCAAGTAACAAAAACTGATTTCCCAAGCAACCAAATGGCTGATCTATCTATACTTGGCAGAAGAAAAGTAATTGGTTAGCCTTCCAAATGAATCTGAGATGGAGACACTTTGTGGGGAAGATTGTAACACTTCTTGGGCTGCACTTTTTAAAGCGTAATTAGCTGCTCTTTCCCGTCATGGCAAATAATAATAACAGTAACAACAACAACAACAGCCTAACAAGTCGTGTTTTTAATTATACTGTTGGGAAGATTAAGCAACGTTGGATAATTGACACCTGTTATTTTTGTTTTTATCTTTGCATTTTGATGTCATTCTGCTTTGGTTTGTTCTGAACATTTGTGCCAAGTTGATTGCCGATTTCAACAAACCGGGACAGTTGGGCAGGGGGAAATAGTTGGTTTATTGAAAAGCCTCTCTCTCTTGATGCTTGTGTGTGGTTTCATAGCAACAGAATGAAATAGCTGTGAAGGTCGACTGGTGTGTGGTGGAAAGAGGTGAAGAGGGAGCAAAAGAATAATTCCAGGAATCCATGTCAGTTTCATGTTGTTTTAACTGGAATCCTAGTGAAGAATATTTTTTTTGATGCATTCCAAACTTAACATCCAGGAGCTATAGGGGATTCCTGTCTTGCTTAGCCATCAGCTTTGTCTAAGTATATAGATATTAACAAGAAGCTTAAGAGGGAAAAGCAGAACCCCTGAGGCAATATTACAGCACACCATCTTTCTCTTCAGAATTTCAGTCATTCTGTCCCTCTTCTTCTCATTTCCAAGCTCGCCTTATCACTGAAAGTCAGTACCTCCACCATTTCACTGTGATCCTTTATCCTCATTCTTCAGGAAAGGCCCCAAAGATGCTTTCCCAAAAGGCAGCTGGACTATCTTGGTGGGGTTTTTTTTCCCCTTTCCCTTAAAAACATTTCGCTTCTCATTCAAGAAACTTCTTCAGTTCTGTTCTTTTTCTTTCAAAGAAAAAAAAAAGCACCTTTGGGACAGCCATGACCTGGATGATTGAGAACCTCCACAGACATCATCAGGAAATGATTCTTACATTTTAGCAAATTTTGGTGTTGTCCCATAACTTCCATTTAATGCATGGATAAGACTTGTGATTTGGTTTTGCAAGTATGAGACTCACAATAGGAACTGCCCAATTCAAAGACTGGATTCCATTGAGGTGCTCATCTCCATTTCCTAGCTGAGGGAGCCAGCATTGTCCAAAGATGCTTCTGGGGGCATGTGGTCAGCATGACTATACAATGAGGTGCACAGAATGCTGTCGCCTTTCCACTGAAGTGGTACCTATTTATCTAGTTGCACTTGCATGCGTTTAAATTACTAGGCTGGCAGAAGCTGGGGCAAGAACAGGATCTCACCCTATTACACAGTACTCAGGTCTCAAACTGCCAGCTTTCCGGTTGACAGACTAGCATCTTAACCATTAGGCCACCGTGCCCCCTCCCCCAGGACAGTAAGTCATAGCTATTTATTTATTCTTCCAAGTTATATAGCTGTCCACATTATACATATGATTTAATAGGTCATACCTATTTCTATTTTGGTTTTGGTTTCTATTTCCCCAAATGCCCTCTTTCACTCTCTCATTCACACACACACACATACATACATACAGACAGACAGACAGACACACACACACACACACACACACACACACATTATGTTCTCCAGCTGCTGGGTCACTTCTCCCCAAGTTCAATATTGTCTTCTCCTAACTTTGGTGCAGCTCCATCCCATCTGGAGATCAAAAGAGGGAGCATGTGGTTAGACAATCATAAAGCGACCCGAAATATCCAGGTTCCAGTGAATGATTCCATGGTTACTCTTTCCTACCCAACCCACCTTTCAGGCAGTTGTTGTGAGGATAAAAAGAAGGGTTGATCTTTAAATAAACCCCTGGGAACATCTTAGGTGAAAGGCAAGCTGGCACCTGCTTGTTGATTTTTTAGTAACCACAGCAATATTATCTCTGCTGAGGAGACATCAGCAAGTAACTGGTACCCAAGCACTTAGCCAAACTAGGCTAGTAAAGAGGCTTGGTTCAGACAGTTGCAGATGGTCCTTAATGTACAACAGGACTGTTTAAAGCAGTGTTTCTCAACCTTGACAATTTTAAGGCATGTGGACTTCAACTCCCAGAATTCCAACTCCCAGAATTCCAGCAATGCTGGCTGTGGAATTCTGGGAGTTGAAGTCCACATGCCTTAAAATTGTCAAGGTTGAGAAACACTGCTTTAAAGTTACAACACCATTGGAAAGAGTGACTTATGACCGGTTTTCACACTTACAACTGTTGCAGCCTTCCCTGTGGTCACGTGATCAAAATTCAGACACTTGACAACTGACTCATATTTATGACGATTTTAGTGTCCCCGGGTCATGTGATCCCTTTTGTGACCTTCTGACAAGCAAAGTCAATAGGAAAACCAGATTCACTTAACAACCGTGTTACTAACTTAACAACTGCAGCGATTCACTGGGGTAAGAAAGGTTGCAAAATGGGGCAAATTCACTTAACAATTATCTCATTTAGCAACACAAGTTTTGGACTCAGTTGTGGTCATACGTCTGGGACTATGTGTACTTCTTTCGAAAAAAGAGAAATGGAAAACTCAGAAGGAATAGAGTAGAGTTCTTTGAAAGAGGTTAGGGTTGTCTGGCTGGAACCCACAAAACAAAACTGTAAAGCTTTGTTTTAATATCTCTTGTGTCTTGGTCAGATTCTCCATAATGTTTGAGGAAACTCAGCTCAGCTCAAGGGAACGCCCTGCTCTATGTTAGGGCTTTTCAACCAGTGGTATGGGTACCACCTGTGGTACATTGGCACCTGGCAGGTGGTACGCGACTATCCTAGAAAAGTGGTAGCAGGGGAGGGGAATGAGCTGAACCGGTGGCAGCACCGCACAAGCCTGAGCGAGAGATGGCTGGAGCTGCAGGGCTGTCAGGGCTCAACGGAAGCACCAGGATCAGTGCCGCTTTCCAGCTGATTGGCGCTTCTTCGGGACTGTCAGGGCTCAGTGGAAGTGCCAGGATCAGAGCCAGACTCCAGTTGGAGCTTGGAGCTGATCCTGGTGCGTCTGCTGAGCCCAGAAGAAGCGCCGATCAGCTGAAATGTTGCAGCATCTCCAGGGTCTTGTGATTTCCATTCAGATGCTTGGCAACTGATTCATATTTATGACGGTCACAGTGTCCCAGGGTCATATGAAGTGACCAAAACCTGCTGCAACCACCCAGCAGACGGGGGGAATAAAAACCAAACACCCCCCGCCCCACCCCCGCTGCCAATCCTCAACAGAAATGCTCACAACAATGAAAACCTCAGACAGGAGGAAGAGTGCCGCCGGGCGGGCAGGCAGGTGTCTTGCTCGGCATTTTTTTCAGTGCCATTGTAACTTCGAACAGTCACTAAGCAAACTTTTGTAAGTCGAGGACTACCTGTACTTTATCACTTTTTTCCTTTTTTTTCTCATCAAGTTTTTGACACCTTGCTAGGCAACTGGTGGTACTCGGATATTGCCATATCCTAAAAGTGGTACAGTGGGTGAAAAGGTTGAAAAACCTTTTGGTTGACACCCACCCCCAACTCCAAAGATCCTGTATGTGTCAATATGTACATAGATCGGTTTATTCGTAGAGGTAGATTTCCTCCCAAATAAACTGCCTCCGCTTCCTTCCTTTAGAAAGGTCCTCTTTCTTAATAAGGGAAATTAAAATGAAAGCCATCACCATGATTATTAGTATTCCAAGCACTTACGCAGAGATGCTGCAAAGTAATCCTGCTGTTCAGAGCCTTGCAAGCAAGGGGGAAGAAAGGGTCACGTACAGTGGTGGAATTCAGCCAGTTCACACCACTTTGGTAGAACCGGTAGCTACTTTTTTGTTGCCCAGGCCCAGAATGGACTTCCGGAAGCGGCATCCACACAGAGAACCGGTTGTTGACCTATTTGAATCCCACCCACTGGTCATGTGCATCCCAAGCGCACTGGGCCACTAATGCTTTCTGCTTGGTCCTTGCATCTGTCTTCATTCAGGATGGCAACAGTGGGGAATGGATTTAGCTGTAAACTCTGGGCACTGCAACTGCCATGGACTTTTTAAATCTTACAACTTCTCTGCCCCCAAAAGTTGTAATATATCTCCATCTCATATCGTAGTGACTTCTACCTTTCTTGCCAGGCTTTCTCTTCTGCCTGGCAGAAACCTGGCAGGTGAGGGATTTCTACTGTTATGTATTCAAGATTACATAAATCAAATCTTTGCCTATTGCAGATAGTCCTCAACTTTCGTTCATTTCGAGACCCTTTGAAATCACAAAGGGTCTCTAAAAGTGAAAAAAGCTACTTAAGACCAATTTTCACACTTACAACCATTGCAGTATCCCTTTGGTCTCGTGATCAAAAGTCGGGCACTTAGCAATTGACTCATATTTATGATGGGCTGCACTGTCCAGGGATCACAGGATCACCATAAATGACCTTCCTACAAGCAAAGTCAATGAGGAAATGGATTCACTTAGCAATTGCAGTGAGTCACTTAACAACTGTGACAAAAAAGGTCATAAAATAGGGTGCAACTCACTTAAGTCTTAGTTAGCAATGGAAATTTTGGGCTTGATTGATCGAGGATTACTTGTATAGCAAATCCATAGAAGAAACTCCAAATAAGGATATTGCCTGTGTGGATTTTCACTTTAATTCCTCGTTTGTAACATAGTATTTTATTTATTTATATTTCGTATTTCTTAACTGCCCATCTCCCTCAGAGAGGGGCTTTTGATGGCTGTTGTACAATTATTCATGTTTGTGTTGCATTTCACAAGGTCCCTGTCCTGCTCTCCTGGAGTTTTATAAATCTGTCATCCCTAATTTATATCTGTGTTTTGCTGAAGAAAATATATAGGATAAAATAGGATGCCTACTGTCCTAGCTGGAAACCCTTTCCTTCCTATGCTGGATGGATCCAAAATTAGGAATTACATAAGAAGCTGCCTCCAACCAGGAAAAAATACTGCTCCATCTAGCCTACAGTTGTGTAACAAAATACAGAATAATAAGTTAGAAGGGACCGTGGAGGTCATCTAGTCCAACTCCCTGCTCAAGCATGAAACTCTATACCATTTCAGACAAATGGTTGTCCAATCTCTTCTTAAAAACCTCCAGTGTTTGGAGCACCCACAACTTCTGGAGGCAAGCAGTTCCACTGCTCAATTGTTCTATCAGGAAATTTCTCTTCAGATCTAGGTTGCTTCTCTCCTTGATTAGTTTCCACCTATTGCTTCTTCTTCTGCCTTCAGGTGCTTTGGAGAATAGGTTGACCACCCCCCTCTTCTTTGCCTTGTATAATCTTTGTCTCTGGACATATCAAACTACAGATCATCCTTGACTTACAATCATACTTGGGACCAGAATTTCCATTGCTAAGCCAGATGGCTGTTAAGTGAATTGTGCCCCATTCATTTTTTTTTTTTTGCCACAGTTGTTACGTCAACTACTGCAGTTGTTAAGTAATCACACAATCGTGAAGCAAATCTGATTTCTCCATTGACTTTGCTTCTCAAAAGCCGGCTGGCAAGGTTGCAAATGGTGATCACATGACTCCAGGATGTTGCAATCATTGTAAATATATGTGGTTGCCAAGTGCCTGAATTTTGATCACGTGGCCACATGGGGATGCTGCAACAATGATAAATGTAAGAGCCAGTGATAAGTCACTATTTTCAGGCATGTGTGTGACAAAAGGCATATAATATGCTCAATCTCCATCTGTGAACAGGATCAGCTGGGCTATTGGGACTTCCTTCCTGAATCAGCCGATTTCTGTGCCTGTCTAGGAAAAGGCCAGTGTGAAGCACCTCCCTATAGGCCAGTGTTTCTCAACCTTGACAATTTTAAGGCATGTGGACTTCAACTCCCAGAATTCCACAGCCAGCAATGCTGGCTGTGGAATTCTGGGAGTTGAAGTCCACATGCCTTAAAATTGTCAAGGTTGAGAAACACTGCTATAGGCCTTTTGGGATGTTGGCAACACTCAAGGATGATCAGTGTTTGAGAAATGTAGGTATAAGACCTACATTACTGTCTATATTATAACCACAATCCTGGGCAGCTCACAAGGCAATGTAAAAACAGCAAACAAGAACTCCCAGACCCCAAACCTCCAAACAATCACAACAATCACTTCCTTGAAAATTGTCCCTTGGCCTTTTCATTCCTTGACAAGTTCAATTTTGGAATCCTTACTTTTGGGAGGAAAGTATTGAGGTTTCATTTTTTCATGAAATGCTCTCCTTACAGCAACCATCTGAGATCAATAGTAGAGGCTGCAGGGAAATGCATCCCTCTAGCCATGCTCAGAAACTCTCTTTATTTGTAGCCGGGATCAGAGATGAGTCCTAGCCTTTAAATTGGTCCCACTCTTTTTAAGCCACACTCCTGACAACTATTAACTTCCCCCACTCCATCCCCTACAGTTGTATTAGACACAAAGCAAGTTTCAGCATCTCATTCTCACCAGCATGAATTAAGATTCTAGACACCACCTTCCTTTTCTCTCCTCTGATGAGCTGCCACAGTAGAGTTAGCAATCAGGAAAACATCATGCATTGCTGCTACAATGGCTTTTTCCTCTCGGGGGGAAGAGCATCACCGGGGAGGGGTACAAGGCTCCCGTCATAGCACACACACACACACCAGTCCCTCCTGCTGCTCTGCCTTAACAGCAATACAAGCATTCATTAAACTCAGTTGCTGCTGCTTTCACAAAGAGCTTCAACAATAAAACCTGGAAGATTCATTTCCACTTTTTCTGGCAGAAAACATGTTAAAAAAAAAACATGGTTAGAAGATTCCAAAAATGCTCCTCCTTTCTCAGAAAGGTGTTAGCCATCTGCAGAAATGGATTCATATTTTGGAACAATTTTAAGATATGTGGACTTCAATTCCTAGAATTCCCCGATCAGAATATACTGGCCGAAGAATTCTGAGAGTTGGTCCACACTTATTAGAACTGCCAATGTTGGGAATCATTGTTCTAGAGACAGGACATCTGGGCACCATTTTAGGGTTCTGCTCAGTGAAAAAACTAGGAGGAAATTCCCATGTAGCCATGCTTCTATAGCAGAAGTCTTCAAACCTGGCCCTTTTATGACTTGTGGACTTCAACTTCCAGAATTCCTCGTCCACAAGTTATAAAAGGGCCAAGTTTGAAGACCCCTGTTCTACAGCAATATTTGAAGAAATTTAAGTGGTTCCCTTCAAAAGGGGAATTGGCTCAGCTCATGCCATTAGCTCTATCCAGATGCTGAACAGACCTAAGACTGGATTCACAACATGATCATCCATACACTTGGGTTAACAAATTACAACTGTGTTGGGTAGAATATGCTATGTCCAGACAAAGAAATCATACAGCGACTTAAGGCAATGACTTGGTTATACAACTTGGAAAGAATTGATTGGATTCTAGTATAATACAACCCTATTTTATTCTTGATTGTTGGAATCCAACCTAAATGTAATGTTTTGGGTTTTTTTTTTAGCTCTGTAAGCTATGACAGAGAAAAATGATATTACCTCTTGATCACTCTGATTTGTGTAGAAGCTTGGATATTAAATTGAGTGGTTAACAATTCAATACATGGTTTTAGCTTCAAAACAACACCAGATGGAGCTCAACTGTTTTTTTAAAGGTTAAACAAAAATCCTACTTCAAAGTAACGATTCATCTTAATAATTTCTCCCTCTTTTTATTTACCAAACCTATCGTGCAGTACATAGCACTAAACTATATGCTGCCTTAATTATTTTATTTGAAGACTCCCCCAGCCTGGCCAGCTGGGGAATTCTGGGAGTTGAAGTTCACAAGTCTTAAAGTTGCCAAGGTTGGACACTTCTGATTTAGATGTTGGAGAAAGAACTTAGAAATGCAGCTTTTTCTCCATGTTCAACAGAATTAAGTTATATATGTTCTTTTATTGTTTACGCTCTCATCTCACACAATGTACTTACTACCATGTACATGCCATATAAACAATACAGTTATACAGAAGTTCATTATATTTCTTCAGCTTTTCTTTAAAACTAAACTAGCCTCCTAGGCCAGTGTTTCTCAACCTTGACAATTTTAAGGCATGTGGACTTCAACTCCCAGAATTCCACAGCCAGCAATGCTGGCTGTGGAATTCTGGGAGTTGAAGTCCACATGCCTTAAAATTGTCAAGGTTGAGAAACACTGGCCTAGGCAAAGGAAGTGCTTAGTCCAAAACAAAATACTTTGTGGCTAACAAGATTTGTGTTTTTCCTAATAAAAGCAAATGCTTTTGACTAAAAGCACCAATTTCCCCATGATTTTTAAATTCTCTAGCCATTCCACTGCCTTGATGGCACTCAACCACCTTGTGCAGAGCTTTGGGTTGCCTTTCCTAGCGTGAGCTGGCAGAAAGTCGAAGGGAGTGCCAGCAGCACCTCGGACAGCTCCCAGGCATAGCAAAGATGGCTGTCAGACAGGAGCAAGACCCCATTGCCAGGTTGTCAAGGAGCCTCTGGAAAGCTATATAGCACCTCCAACAAATGTCAGCGTCTCACGTGATGTCACTGCCTGCTTGCCTACATCAGTTGATGGGGCTCCTGTGTTAATCAAAACACAATTCAACGGAGTCTTTGATCCCTAATTAGATCCAGAAACATATAGTCTCTCCATCCTTCCTCCACTGATGCAAAGATTATCAGCAGTCCCTCTGCCCGATCTTAGCAAAGAGAGGCCCTTCGCACCAGATGCTCCCAGGATTTCAAAAGGATTCATTGGGAGATGCTAGGGATTGAACCCGTGACCTGTGAGCAGTGCAGGTGCTCAGCTGCTGAGCTGTGTGTTCCTTCCAGGCTTACCTTAATAAGATCTCTTTCTCTAATAACCTCCTTTGAGGGATAAAGGGGAAGGAATAAGGACCTTATCCATTTTGATAAGGTTTAAGTATAAGCATGGTGTAGTTTTTTTTTTAAAAAAATGCTTCTGTTTCTCCAAGAATTGGGGAGGAAACTATCTGGAGAAAACTCCATCTCTTTATCCAAACAGGGGAGGGGATGGGTTCTCCTGAGCCATCAGATTCGGGCTGGATTTTCAAAAAGTGTTCTTTCTCCATTCAGAAGTCCGGTTGCTATGGAAACAGTCTCCGAGTAATGGATTGCTCTCGAGTGCAGAATTTGGGCAATGGTTGGGCAGCTCAGGGCAGGAGGAGCTGATCCAATAGGCTGCAGCTGTTCAAGTCTGCTCCAGCCTTGTTGTTGGAACTACATTTTTGCTTAGGAAACCAAAGCAATGCAAACAATAAATATTTCGGTTTCTGAGCATTGTCCGGAGATTGGCTCTGAAATCCTGGTGGTTTAAGTCTTTGAGCAGTAGAAAAATCTCATTTCTGGCTTCCGACTGGCAAACTTCATCGGAATGGAAGAAGCATAAGCCGAAAGGGATATAAGCATTGGTCACACTTATCCCCTGCTCTTACCAGAAAACCCAGCCTGGGTCAATTTCACAATGCCTTCTAGTCAAATTCATAAAGCCCACTCATGCTGATGTTCCCTGCTTATTTGCTTATTAGATTTTTGTCCCGCTGTTATTACTTTTTAAGTAACTCAAGATGAAAACATACATACCACTCCCCCCTCCTCCTGTTTTCCCCACAACAACTGCCCTGTGAGGTGGGTTGGGCTGAGAGAGAAGGACTGGTCCCAAGTCACCCTGTCAGCTTTCATGCCTAAAATAGAACTAGAACTCACAGTCTCCTGCCCAGAGTTGCCAAGATGCCTTTCATGCCTGTGGATGGACTAGAACAGGGGTCCTCAACCTTGGCAACTTTAAGACTTGTGGACTTCAACTCAGTCTCCTGCTGATTGGCCCAAAGTTACACAGCCAGCTTTCGTGGCTAAGGCAGGACTAGAACTCACAGCCTCCTAGTTTCTAGGACAGCACCTTAACCACTAGACCAGTGGTTCTCAACCTGTGGGTCGGGACCCCATTTGGGGTCGAACGACCATTTCACGGGGGTCGCCAAACAATGAAGTCCGCCATTTTTTTCCCCTTTTCCTTAGCTGTGCTACTCCCTTTTATTCTATTGGCTTTTGAAAGCCAATAGAATAGACTCTCTTGAATAGAGTCTAATTCTATTGCTTTCAAAAGCCAATAGGAATTGTCCAGGCTGTCTCTGCCCTGCTGAGCCCACCAAAAGTCCCATTCTGCAAACGGTGCTGCACCAGTTGAGTAGTCCTCGACTTACGACCGGTTGAGTAGTCCTTGACTTACGACCGGTTGGGAGTTGCGGCATTAAAAAGCTTGAGAACCACTACACTACACCAAACTACCTCTCATATATATACCTGCCCTACGCTTTCCTCCAGCAACATCCTGTAAGTGAAACTGATGTCACAACTTTGAAACACCCTGCATTTTATAGTGCAAACAATCCAAACTCTAATTGTCCGAAGCCCTACAAAATGTGTAAGAGTAAAAATGGAGGGGGGAGGGAGAGGGAAAATAAAACAGGAGGGTAGGTTGGCACACGTATTGTGTCTTTTTCCTTGAGTGACCCAATCATCATCCTGATGGAAAATAACTTTCAAGCACAGTCACACCTCCTCCTCCTCTATAATCTTTCAGTCTTTTCTCAGTCTCTATATCAAGAGCCCGCAGCAGGTGGCAGCACCAACCAACTTTGCTTGATGTGTTGAAAAGAAGGATGTCTCTAACTCGCAGAACCACATAAAGAACACAGTTATAGTAACAAGACAATTGTGGAATGGGACACTGGATTGTTGCTCGAAGTCCTACACTGATGGTACCATTGCTCTCCCCATTTATTGGTCCATATCTGGAGGTTCTGAACTTGGAGAAGACAACTCCTTCTGCAAGCTGCAGTTAGTTGAACCAGATACATCCATAGGTGTTATTTATTTATTTATTTATTTATGAGACTTATATACCGCTTTAAGTGCAAGCACTTTCTAAGCGGTGTACACCAGTAAGCAATGTATATATATATATTTACATTGCCCCCAACAATCTGGGTCCTCATTTTACCTACCCCGGAAGGATGGAAGGCTGAGTCAACCTTGAGCCGGTGAGATTTGAACCGCTGACCTGCTGAACACAGTCAGCTAAAGTGGCCTGCAGTACTGCACTCTAACTGCTGTGCCACCTCGGCTCATGTTATTTAGCTCATAACATGCCCAATGGAATGAATATCTGCAATTTTATCTCTTTAGTGAAAGGTAGTTCAACATTTGCACCCCTGAATTTTCCTTTGGGTTCCTTTGTTCAAGTTAGCCACCTCATATATAATTGATGCTATCCAAAATTGTTCTCCTGTAAGTTTTATACATCTTTCTATACCTATACTGATACCTGCGCTTGTATCTCTACCTGTATTCAGGTAGTCATCAACCTTACAATCGCAATTACAATTCAGAAGACTTGCAAATGGAAGATATTGCCTAGATCCCTTCCTTGCAGCTGGATGGAGCTGAGCATTTACTAGCCAGATGCCCTTCCTGATGCCATGCAGAGTTCACAGCAGGTCTATTTTTTTCTTTGTGCCCTCGGAGAGAAACATCTGCCACTACCTAGGATTGAACTCTCAACATTCTGAGTGGGAGGCGAGCATCTTCACCACTAGGCCACCATGGCGCTCACTTGAGCCAGTCCAATAAAAGCATCATAACTTTACTTCACAGTTTCTCCCGATGGAGAGGTCTAAGTGCAGTCAAGCCCCACTGCTGAGTTTGTTGAGACCATGCCAAAACGGCTGATGTCAGTTGATCTTTTGAAACACTTTGGAATCAATTAATTCTTGTGCTAATTAACCAGCTACCGCAAAACCTGCCAAGTGTAGGATTCCTTGCTCCCCTCCCTAAATGGAACCAAACTCTGCACTCTCTTAATTTAGATTATTCTTTAAGTATGCCAGATTGAAATGCTGACTTTCTCTCCAGAGAGTTGGCAGAGAATGTATGGGGGCAAAGGAGTCTAATCCAAAAATGTAAAGATACATTTGGAGGCTGACTGAGAAGATGCTGCTTGAAAAGGGCTTGTGTGTGTGCGTGTGCAGTGGAGGCTCAGTTATGTAACCAAGGCTGCTATAATTTTGTCTTCCCTGTCCTCATTTGTTACCTTCCCCAAGGGGATGCCCTGCATACTGTATGGAAAACAGTTATCTGGGAACTGTATCTCCTACACATCTACAGGGTGACAATCTTTGCTGGCTATTGGTAAGATTGCTGCAAATGAACCAAAACAGGTCTATTAAAAAAAATCCCTTCTCATCCCTATGGTAGTATGTGACTTCCTCAATCTGGGGTGCTCTATCAGAGGCCTGGGAGGTTGAGGCAGGATCTGCGCAGGATCTCAATTGTTTCTAGCACTGCACTCTTCTGGACAGATAGCTCCGATATTGTTCCTGGGATCTGTTGGAACCATTCCCCCAGGTTAGAGGTCCCAGGAGTATTCCAACTACCACTGGAATCACTTTGGCCTTTCCTTTCCACATCTTCTCTAGTTCCTCCTTCAGGCCCTGGTCCTTCTCCAGCTTCTCAGATTCCTTCTTCTTGATATTGCTGTCACTTGGAATCTATGTCTATCACCATTGCTGTCTTCCGTTCCTTGTCAACTAGCACAGTGTCTGGTTGATTGGCCGGCACTTGCTTGTCGGTCTGTATCTGGAAGTCCCATACCATCTTAGCTCTCTTATTTTCCACAACCATCTCCCATCTGGACACAGGATGGTCCAACCCAATGTTTCCCAACCTGGGCAACTTTAAGATGTGTGGACTTCAACTCCCAGAATTCCTCAGCCAACATGATATGACCATAGGTTCCAATGAAATGCTAGATCTCCAGGCTCTCTTCAGAGGGCACATTCTCAAGGGAAGATCAAAGGCGAATTCGAAAGGGATCTCATCGCCCTTCCCTTTCACGGACCACAAAACTGGACTGGAAGCAGCGGTAGGACTGTCAGAGCCAAACTTGGCTGGCAAAAGTCTTAAGATCGCTACCCCCGCTGATCCTACGGTCTAAATCAGGGGTCTTCAAACTTGGCAACTTTAAGACTTGTGGACTTCAACTCCCAGAATATCCACAAGTCTTAAAGTTGCCAAGTTTGAAGATCCCTGGTCTAAATGGGCTGCCCGGTGACTCAGTACGAGTCAGACCAAGCTATCTGAGGATTATGGGAGTTGTAACCCCACAAGTTAAAAACTCCGAACCGGACTCTCAGGTCCAATTCCTGTGCGCTGAGTGCCACCAAAACACGCCCGCCACCGGCTTCGCCCTTCTCCGAGGGCGGGGCAGGAACCAGGGGAGGAGCCACCTGCCCCGCCCAGCCGGCTCACCTGCCTGCCCCACCTCCAGCTTTTTTTTTTTTTTCCGCCCTGCGCGCATGTGCTCGCTCGACGCCGGCGCTTCCCTTTCCCGAGCGCTTTTCAGGCGAGCCTCGTTTCCAAAGTGATTGGAGAAACCGCCGCCCGAGTGGCTGCCGCTTTTGCTTGGCCCGCCGAGAAGCCCCAGCCATGCCTGCCCCGGCCCACTTCTGGGAGCTCCGGGCGGCGCTGCTCTGCGCCTTGCTGTGCGCGCGAGGCTTGGTCCCCAGCCAGGCAGGTGGGTGAGATCGCGGGGGTCCCTCTGGCGGGGGTCCGCTGCCCTCCGTCCCCTCCCTCCCTCCCATCCACTCACTTGGGACCCCGAGCCGGTTGTCGCTTCGCTGCTCTTGGGGAGGACGGGGACGGGGGTGCAAAGTTGTGGCGACCTCTGGCCTCGAGGTGGCTTTGCAACGGGCGCTGGGAAGGATGTGTGTGTGTGTGTGTGTGTGTGTGTGTGTGTGTGTGTGTGTGTGTGTGTTTGTGTGTAATAGATGAGTGCAAGTTCCCCCCTTTCCTCGAACATGCTAGAGGGTTGGACTACAGCTGCCATCGTCCCTGTGATCAGGAAAAGTTGTTGAAGGCTTCGGCAGAGCATGCTGTAAAATAGGTCAACTCCCATCTTAGAGCATCAAGTTCTATCTATTTAGCTAGCCACTTCGTAGTCCAGAGAGGAAATTGCTTCCTTGTGGTAGATCCTAATTGTTACCTTAATGTTAATAAGCCCTTCCTCCAAGATTTCCTCCCCCCCCCGCATTATTTTTCACAAAAACTCAGCAGGTATTAAAGTGGTTGATCTGAAATCTCGGAACAGCTGAATTTGTACAATTTGATCTATTAAACACCCAATGCTTGTATTTCCTCTACATCCTGAACTTGGTTAAGTTCAACTTTTTTCCTGACTTGGTATATATATTATGCAAAGAGAGTTTCTCTGCTTATTTTGTAGTTAGGCTAAATGTCATAGGTGAACAGAGCCAATGGGCTTTATTGATGTCTCTGGGTTTGAACCCAGATCTCCTTAGTCAAAACCTGATGCTCATTCTCCCAGATCACCCATTCCTTTGATTCACACATATATGTTGAACTCTTAATTGCCTTGACATTTGGAACTCAGCTGCTCACCTGGCAATAATGCAAGACTTAGGGGAAGTTAAGCCTTGAACATAGCACTTTGCAACTAGTTGTGATGTTGAAAGGACCTACATTTTGGGGAGGAAAGGGCTTGGTTCCACAGACCAGGATTCCTTTCTAGTTTGTTTTTGTCCTTTGGCCAATATAGCTGTAATCCAACTATAGCTCTGATTAATTAGAGGAAAGGTAATATTTGTGGTGAATCTCTTCCATAGATGTGAAAGTCTGTAATGAGTTCATTTCTGCAAGCTATTATCTTGCACTTTTCCAACCTACTGATCTGAAAGTCTAAATCCACCCCAAATGCCAAGTTTTTAGTATGGACACCAAATAGTATTGCTGCAACTGAAGAGGTCCAATATAATCATTATATATTTAGGACTTGATTTGTTCCAAATTCTGGGAATCCGGGGTTTGATAGTCCCTTCCAAAAAGGTCAATATGAAATGTTTGTACCACAAAACACTCGTGTGGTCCGCAAACTTATTCGCTGCCAGTGATTTCTGTAACAGGGTGTACTGCAGAAGCACACCACATGAATTCTTCTCCTTCACTTGATAGCATGCTTAATGCCAATCTGTCTTGGTACTTGATTTTGAGTATTTTAGGAAAGCGGTTTAGTAATGCAGATGGAGTCATATTTTCTTTTTCGCCTACTCTTTTTTTTTTTTTATCCTTCAAAGCTATCAGCCCATTCATTAGAACAATCTGAAGGATGCTAGCGCATGCCTGTTCTACAAACCAGTTGTTGAGCAGGGTTTTGTGTTCTATGGCTGCATGTTATGTCATTGTACAATTCGTATAATGTGTGCCTTAACAGGTTGGGTGAGCTCAACTGAACTGGGCTTTATTCAATGAACAAGTCAGTAGCTCAGGGCTGTGCAACATTTCCATAGCTGGTGGACACAATTAACATTTTGGGGATGGTTCGCATGATCTTGCAAATAAGGCAGCAATGCAGAGTGGGTCACTCAGCTAGCTAGGTTCACATATCATGATGAACTGGGGTACTGAATTGACCCCTTTTGGGGAGTTGCACAATACACTGACCTATCAACTAATTAAATGGGCTGGGTTCCCATAACATGGGAAATATGAACAAAAAATGAGGTTAATACCAACCAAAGTTAGCATGCTGGGAGTTCATTAGGTCATGTTGAAAACAATGTAGTAAGCCAGATGTTGAAGGCATCTGTGCAAATCTGGGTCTTTGCAAGCCTGGATCTTTCCAACTCACTATTGTCCAGGTATTCATTCCAGGGCAATTGTTATCTGAGGAAGCAAATTAGTGACGCATGTCATGTAATCTGAATCCATGGAAATAGGAGAAGAAAGCAAGATAATTTCCTCCTGAAGCTGGCCCAAGTGGTTTATAGACAAGAATGGAAAGTGTTGTGCAGACTCTTTTAAACACCTGGTCTCTTGTGATTGGCTCTCCCCTGGGGCAGCAGCGGGTGGATTTCATGCCGGTGTGACCTGTTTTATTCTGTCTTTTCATTAGAAGTCTCCCAAACAGCAGTCATCACAAAATGAGGCCTTGAGGGCGGAGTCAAATGTCAACTATTATTTTATCAATTATAAAACATCCCCTGGGAATACATGCACAAGTGCATGTGGGTGACCTGGAGATCAGGGATACCGACAACTGTTTTGCAATGCAAAGCTCAGGACCTCGATATGCTGTTTGGAAAAGAGGTGGTGCTTGCTGGACGCACTACAAAATCTGGGGTGCAGAAATATCAAAGAAGGCTGAGCTTCTACTCCAGTTATCTATGATGTCATACGGAGACTGGATCATATTTGCCTTTCACAGGGTTTCCTAGTCTTGGCAACTTTAAGACACCACCATCCTGTAAGGCAGGGGTCTTCAAACTTGGCCCTTTTATGACTTGTGGACTTCAACTCCCAGAATTCCTTAGCCAGCATGCCTGGCTGAGGAATTCTGGGAGTTGAAGTCCACAAGTCATAAAAGGGCCAAGTTTGAAGACCCCTGCTGTAAGGCAAAGGCTTCCCAACCCTGACAACTTTAACATTTGTGGACTTCAACTCTCAGAATTCCCCAGCTGGCATGTCTTGCTGAGGAATTCTGGGAGTTGAAATCCATGCATCTTAAAGTTGCTGGAGTTGGGAAACCGTGCCTTGCAAGATAGTAAGAAGAGGCATTTCTGTGTATCTATTACAGACGTCCTGCCCTTTTTGTGTTCTGCTTTCTGTTCACCTAAAAAAAATATTATGGACTGGAATGAGTTTCTTTGCAAATCAGGAGGGTACCCTGTAATAAGCTGGACCTGCACATTGATGGTAGCTATTCTGCAGGATTTCAGGTCAAAATCTTTCTCAGCTGAAGCTAGAAAAAAATGTACCATAGATGCTCCTTCACAGAGCTGCAGTTTTCCTTTAAACTATGGTCTTCCTCTGGGACCAGAGTTGTTGGAAGTCAGGTGGCATGTGCATTTGACAGTAATAATGGAGGCGTTCACAAAATCACTGGCATTGACAACATCGCCCCCAGTCAGTGGCAAAAGGCAGCTGTACTCAGAACAACCTGAGACAATACCTTTAAACATCCACATCTGCCTTTCCCAGGTCCTTGGGCAGGACTTGATAGATGGATAAAAATGTCAAATCCAGTCTGAACATCTGGCTTACCGTAACAACAAACTATAATAATGTGGGCCCCTAGAACCTCTCCCCAGGTATGTCTACCTGGAGCTGTGCTTGCAAATAATACTTGCAAGCGCACTTGCTCAGGAGTAAGCTTTACTTTGGGGAATAAATGACACTCCTGTGTATTAGGATGCTGATTTCAGAGGTCACTGATGTGTCCAGATGTGGAGAAAGACTCCATAGCGCTGCAGATGGGAAAGTGGGCAGCCTTGCCTCATGTGCCTTCCTGAGCGTTGCTGATGACAGGGACAAGGGCTATTGCTAAATGTGTGAACAGGCCTCTGCTTAGGGGTTGGCTGGAACAGATGGGAGAAGAGCTTGAAGCAGGCAGTGTTTTTTCCCCTCTCCCCCTTCCGATGCAGCAGCATGCCAAGATTTGAAGGCATTGGGCAAAGCATCGAATTTCTCTGTACTTGTGACAAAAATAGCTGGGCTCTTTTAACAACATGCAGACACACGCACACACATACCAACCTGCAAAAAATTTGGGGAACCAAATCCTGCTTTCTTACTGGCTCTTGTTAAGTCACTCACTGCTAGTTAAAGTGCTATAACCAGAACACTGTATCCATGGCAATAGAGCCCATCAACCTTCCACTATACAAAGATAATTGGTTAACGAGAGAGAGAGAGAGAGAGAGAGAGAGAGAGAGAGAGAGAGAGAGAGAGAGAGAGAGAGAGAGAGAGAGAGAGAGAGAGAGAGAGAGAGAACATGTGTGTTTGTCTCCATAAACAGAAAAGACTCCCACGCTAAGTTGGACCTTTTTTCCTTATTGGCGACTGGTTGCAAGGGCTGGATGTTACTACTAGTGGTTGCCTCCCACTCTCAGCTTGGTTCCTGAGCTGCATTCCAAGACTGGCATCCTTTTGGGGTTGAGTAAATCTGCAGGGGATTAAAGTTGCATAGCAGATATAAAATCTTTCTGCCCTCTGCAGAATAGGAAGATCTCCAGAAGTTATGAGCTATCCAAATTGCTTAAGAGGGACTATGTCCTCGACTCCCCACAGTTCCTTTAGTGACCATTCACAGTTACAATAGCACTGAAAAAAATGACTTAGGGCGGTTTTTCACACTTACAACCATTGCAAATTCAGACACTTGGCAACTGACTCATATTTATGATGGTTGCAGTGCCCCAGGGTCATGTGATTCCCTTTTGCCACCTTCTGACAAGCAAAGTCAATGGGGAAATCCAAATTCACTTAACAACCGTGGCAAGAATACAGATGCCCCTCCTTTGGAGATACAACATTCAGTATAGTATTGTAAAGGTGGTCTGGCTCTTTTCCAGCAAAATGGTGCTATTGACAAGCTCAGTTCCCAGCTACTTTGAATGTACTTTCCTTGGCAACAGTATTTGTTAATTGATCATGAGATTTATCTTCTGCCTTTATGCACATACATACACACACATAATGTTCCTGCCTTCTATTTTCCCTGCAACGGTTACTTTGTGAAATGGGTTGTGTTGGGGGCAGAGGAACTGGCCCAGATCACCCAGTGGCTTTCACATCTAAGGGAAGACCAGAGCACATGGTCTCCTGGTTTCTAGGCCAGTTTCTTCACCACTCCAAACTGGCTTTCAGCATGTAAGTGGTTTGCCATTGTCTTCGTCCAGATGGCTTTTCAACTTTGCAGTCTAGCCTACAGCTTGGGGGGATTTGTTGGTGGCCTCTTGTCCAACTCCTAATCAGTTCTGACCCCGCTTAGCATTTCAAGATCAGCTACATGCGGCCCCTTACTTGATTCCAAGCCTTTAATTATATACAATTATCCTTGGACAATCATTCATACTGTCAATGTTGTTTTTCTCATTGTTAGGTTATCTTGTACTGTTATCGTGTTGTGAGATGGGCAGCTATGTAAATTGCAATAATAAAATTATTTTTAAAATATTTCCAGTATGAGAACTATGTTCACTTTCTATGGCAAAAACAACACAGAATCTTGTGGCACTTTAAAGTTTAATAGTCCTTGCATGAGCTTTTCTAGATCACCGTCCACCCCATCCAGTGCATCGACTATAGTCAGAGAGAAGAATACTGTATTATTTTCTACATAATATACAAAAACTAAACACACACATGGGCCTGTGGCAACTGCCTGCAGGCTAACAAGCTAGTAGACACAAAGAAGCCCAAGGATATAATACTGAAAGAGTAGAAAACAAGGAGATCAAAGTATCTCTTCCTAAAAGTGACAGAAATACTATCTTGGCTTACGGCTTACACATCATGCTAATTATTTTGTTCCTTAGGGTTTGTTCCTTTTAGAAATCATCATTGGCCAGATTCACACGATACATAGTATGGCTTTCAAGAGAAAGGAAGCATAAACTGGATTCTTGCATAAAAATAACAAAAATAAACAAAAGCAAACAAAATGAGACAAGTTTGGGCTCAACTCAGTGTGTGCACCCAACTGTAATCATTCTCACAATGTTTTGAATAGTTACTGCCTGGGTTTTCTTGGTTTGATCAGTTAAATACTCTAAAAATTAACAGATAGTGTCACAGTCTCTTTGCAGCAAACACAAAATGTGTTTGGTGCTCCAAGTCCCTTTTCCGGTGGTGATGGAGTCCAGGATGAAGACTTCAGCACCTTGGCAGTATAGGACCAGCAATGTGTTTTGATCTGAGTTCGTGTTGAACCTCTAATGTTAAGGATACATTAAAAAAGAAAGACAGTTCTGAAAGTAGCATGGGACTACTGTATGCTCAGATAGTCCTTGACTTATGACCTCAAGTGAGTTCAGAATTTCCATTGCTAAGCAAAGTGATTGTTAAGTGAGTTGCCCCTGATCTTATGACTTTTTGCCACAGTTCTTAAGCAAATCACTGTCATTGTTAAGAGAATTCTGTGGTCATTAAGCAAATCCAGCTTCCTCCATTATTTTGCTTCCTGGAAGTTGGCTGGGAAGGTCACCCATGATGATCTCATGACCATTGGATGCTGCAACCATCATAAATGCATGCCAGTTTGCCAAGCACTCAATTTTGTTCATGTGGTTGTGGGGATACTATGACAGTCCCCGAGTACAAAGGTTGGTCATGAATAGCTTTTTGCAGAGCTGTTGCAACTTCAAACAGTTGCTAAACGAATGGTTATAAGTTGAGGACTACCTGTTGAATCCAAATTAAATATCTGAAAATTTGGAAGTGGGAGGCAAAAGGCAAAGGGCAATTTTTGACACATCCTGGTCATTGAATAACCCTAGAACTTAACAATTTTCTGTCACTCCAACCGACCCTTTAGGATCCACATCTATAGACTGTTTTTTTAAACAGGGGAATGTAAAGATCTGGAGTCATGTAAGCAGTGCACTGAAGGCTCTCCTTCCCAGAATATTACAAACTGCATTTGGAAACACTGTCAGGAATCTCATGAGAAGTCAGGTAAGTCAATAAAAAATTGATGGCCAAATATTTGGATTGCATGCTTCATTTTACCATTACTTACCACTTTATCATTATTGCCTAAATACTCAGGCTGCAAAGGGCAATTTCGCAGCTCCCTACTGCTCTTGGATACCAACCCTGTGACAACATGCATATACTGTTGCTAGGTTTTGTGCAGCAGCACCCAAAATTACTGTCAGAAGATGACCTGTGCCATAAATTAATTTTAATGACTATTTAGATTTAGACCCTTATTATAGAGTGTACTTGTCTGTCTTATCAGCACAGGCTTGAATTTTTGGTCAAAGTTTACTGGCACTTTATTTAAATTGAAATGCTGCCCAGAATGGTCAGGGTCTAGGTCACCAATATCCAGAACACTGATGGATGCTGCCCACTGCCTTTTTGTAAGGACCTTATTTTTTGCAAAGAAAGGCTACCAAGTGGCAGATTGCAACTTCTAGCAGATTGGCCTTGATGGCCAATGGTGACAGATGCTGAAAGGTTTAATTGTCCACAAGAGCCACGTTAAGGCCAGCACTCTGAAAATCCTTCTATTTTATGGGAACATCTAAGCCATCTCAAGATCTGAATGTCTTTTGATTTGTACCTGACTTGTTACCCTGGCTACAGTTCCAGGAAGGGAGTAATAGCCAGGAGCTATAAAAGAACAGCCTTTGCTGTTGATTTTTGAGATCTGGTGCCTGTTGCTAGTGAGAATTGCTGGCCAGTATGGATTAGAAACTGAGAGTTTGCCTCAAGATGCAGGGAGAATTACGTTAGTTCACAGAATACAATAATTGCAGCTCAAGGGTCAACCGTGGGATCCTTGTTGCTCTCTGAGCTTGCTTGTTTTATTGCAGACATTACCAAACTAGGTAACCTCATCAGTGCTGTGATAATGTTACCTAGTTTGGTAATGAATCATTTGCAACAAAATAACCAAGTTCAGAGAGTAACAAGGATTCCATAGGATAGCTTATTTTCTTATCCACCTTCGGGCCCACCTGGACCTCTTTTAACACTCAGTAAGCCAAGCAAAAGATAGGCAAGCTGAGGATAACTAAGCTACAACTGTTGTTTCTTTTAGGCAATTTTTAAGAATGGTTTTAAATGCTTTGGGTCTATGAAGGTTCTCAATCATCCAGGTCATGATTGTCCCAAAGGTGCTTTTCAAAAGGCAACTGGAGTTTCTTGGTTTTATATGCTTTGTGGAAGAAAACAAGGTTGTGTTTATATTGGGTGCTTAGAAAATTGCAGGAATAAATCAATGAAGTTGCAGGGAGCACAGAGGAGAGTTTTACTGTTCTGTCCTAAGTTGAGTCCGAGAGTAGTACTGTTTTAAGTTGCTTTGTGTAGTAGTTCTTAGATTACTCCTGTAGAACAGATCAGCATTTCCATCTTCCTGTTGCCTGAGTCTGAATGGTTTGATAGTGGTGAAGTTTTAAACTTGGAAGAAGAAGAAGCATTTCACATCATCCCCCAAATGGCTTTTCTCCTAAGTCACAACAAATAAAAATGACAGCAATAAGTTCCAGACTTCGGATTTCCACTGATTCAAAGCAAAAGGCACTTTAATGCTTCTTTGTTTTGCCAGAACAAATCTAACTAGAAAAAAAATTCTGCTGTTCCCGTGATGAAAAAGCAACAGCAGGAGTGAATTCTTCACTTTTCTGGCAACTACTGCTTCAGTGCAATTTTGGGGAGAGAAGGAGCTGATAGAACTGCTTTTGCTTAAGACAAAACAAAACAATTCTAAGGCTCACTTTAAGTCAAGAATGAGGTAGCAACCATGTCTTATGTGGGAGGAAAGTCTATTGGTCTTTCCCCAACTGATATGGCTCCCACTCACCTGGAGGAATGGGACAACTTGCTGTAGCCCGGGATAACTCAGTGCGACAATTTTCTTTAAAATATATTTTATTAATTTTTTAAAACATAACCATCATTAATATTTGGTAAACAGTGTGTTGTCTGGATTTATATTTACAATCACAATTAATTTCTATAGTTCCATACTCCACATAATAGCTTTCCTTGATCTTCTCTTCTTCCAATAATATTAAATTAGTACATTTCTTAGTAATTTTAGTAAATAGCAATTGAATATAGACATTTTTTTCTAGTATTTCTACGAATAACACCCACATCAATATAAATCTTCTTTTCTAATTAATCATCTTAATCACCTTCTCATTTAAATTTGTTTTCCCCGCAATGTTCAAAAAACATTTTTTCCTCTTAAGATTTTCTTAGAGTTAATTACACTTAATTACAATGCAACAAATATTATCCACCACTGTTTCTTCGACATTATTTCCACTGACAAAAATGGAAGGAATGTAGAAGAAGCAGTGGCGGATAACATTTATTGCGTTGAGTAATCCCGTGTAGATTGTCCCACAGCGAGTGGTCCCGTAGCGAGATGGCTGTGGCAAGTTGGCTGTCGTGAGTTGTCCTAGACCAGTGATGGTGAACCTATGGCATGCATGCCAGAGGCGGCACTCAGAGCCTTCTCTGTGGGCACACCTGCCACTGCCACCATCTCGCGCAGGTCCATTAGGCCATCGCTGGTGCCCAGAGCGGCAGCCCCACCCAGCACAAAGGAGGTGAAGCAGCTGGCTAGCAAGCTTAAGTAGAGGTGGTAGACTCGTTAGCCTCTGTGTGCAGGGGCTGATAGTGTCAGGCAGCAACCGCCCCTACCTTGCCTTGTCCTGCAGCAATGGCACCCCTGCCCTACCCCCACCTCACCCCACAGGATGAGCCTCCTGCTCACTGCCCCACCCACCAGAGATCCCCTGGATCTCCCCCAATCCTGCCCAGCCCCCACAGGCATACCCCCAATGAGCAACATCAAGGTGGCCACGCCCACCCTGGCCACACCCACCCACTGGGCCACGCCTATCCCACCCCCCTGAGAGCACCACAATGCTGATGTGGCCCTGGCACTTTGCAATAAATAAGTGGGTTTTGGGTTGAGATTTGGACACTCAGTCTCTAAAAGGTTCACCATCACTGTCCTAGACCCCTCACCAGGTGCTCCCAAGCAGAAGACGGAGACTTAATCCCTTCCCTCCACAGTTCCTTTGCAACTGGATTTGGAGGCATTCTGTGAATGAGGGGTGATGGTCCTGCAAACCACAATTAAAACGTGCCATAGCTTATGCTGCCATAAAGAAGAGGGAATCAAGCTATTTTCCAAAGCACCTGAAGGCAGGACAAGAAGCAATGGGTGGAAACTAATCAAGGAGAGAAGCAACCTAGAACTACGGAGAAACTTCCTGACAGTGAGAACAATTAACCGGTGGAACAACCTGCCTCCAGAAGCGGTGAAGGCTCCAACACTGGAAGTTTTTAAGAAGAGACTGGACAGCCATTTGTCCGAAATGGTGTAGGGTTTCCTGCCTAGCAGGGGGTTGGACTAGATGACCTCCAAGGTCCCTTCCAACTTTACTACTATTACTATTATTATTATTATTATTATTATTATTATTATTATTATTATTATTATTATTATTATTATTATTACCACCTAAGATATTATTGTCACAAACTAACCCAGCCAGCCTGGTTCGGTATTGCCATATATGGAAGAAGAAGTAAAAGCTATTATTTCCCTCTGTTTCAATATGACTTCCTTCATTTCTAGGTATGGGGAGCTGCGTGAAGAATGGAGAAGCGTTGAAGGAGAAATGTTCATTTTTCAACACTACTGTCAGCTGTGAAGGTAATCCTTGGGCGAGGATTTGTTAGGAGGCCTTGCAAAAGCTACTGTCTGTATTATAAGTTTACTGATTTGTGGAGACTAGACAATAAGCAATATCTAGAGTACAAATTCGTGGACAAAAAGACTGTGGGCAGCTCTTTGTCCATGTTGGTTGTATGTTCCTTCCTTAATCAGAATGTTTTGTCAGTTGTCATGGACAGCAACGACTGGACCAAGATGGCGGATACTAACTAGGTTTGTGCTCAGCTCTCATATGAATAATATGATAAACCAGTATAAAGGTTGCAATTAGAACAGTCCTGGTACAGACACTCTATGTCAGTGATTCTCAACCTTTCTAATGCCGTGACCCCATAATACAGTTCCCCATGTTGTGGTGACCCCCAAGTGGGTGTGGCCACCAATAAGAGGGAGTAGGACAGCTAGGGAAAAGGGGAAAAAATGGCGGACAGCATGGTTTGGTGACCCCCGTGAAATGGTCATTCGACCCCAAATGGGGTCCCGACCCAAAGGTTGAGAACCACTGCTCTATGTTGGAGTGCATCATAGAGATGCATATTCCCCCCCCCCCCAAAAAAATGTTTTGGCTGCACCCAGGACCTCTATAAAAATGTCACCAAGTTTCTGTTTTTAATGGAATTAAGTATTGAATGGGATGCAATGTAATTTAAACCCAATTTATTATGTTTTTCTGGCGCAGCTGATTTTTTTGCCCTGGCCTTTCTTCTTCTGGCTCATTTGTAAAAAGGGCAGGTAAAAGTTCTGCTTCCACATCTGAGGCCAGTTTGGTCAATCCCAAACTTAGACGTTTTAAGGTGCTTCTCTGGCAAGAAATTTTTAATGCTATTACAGGTAGTCCTCAATTTACAACCTGTCACTTAGTGACAGTTCAAAGATACGACCGACCTGAGAAAGGAGACTTAATCTAGATCAGGGGTTCTCAACCTTGGCAACTTTAAGACTTGTGGACTTCAACTCCCAGAATTCCTCAGCCAGCTTTGCTTTGCTGGCTGAGGAATTCTGGGAGTTGAAGTCCACAAGTCTTAAAGTTGCCAAGGTTGAGAACCCCTGACCTAGATTCAATGGTTGGGCCCCCTCTGTGGTCAGGTGACCAAACTTCAGGCGCTTGACAACACGGCCAATTTATGGATGTTTGGCCATATCCCATAGTCACATGTCCGTGTTTTATGATAGTTTTCCCCAAACCTGGCATTTAATTCTGATTTTCAGCAAAACTGCAACACTGGTTTGCTTAATAGCCAGAGATTCACTTGACAATCCCAGTGATTTACCTAACTGCCAAAAAAAAAGGGATCGTGAAATAGAGTCGGTCATATGACCCGACTCATTTTATGACTGTAATGGGCAGATTTCTTTCAGTCATATGTCGAGGACTACCTGTACTTAGATTATTTTCTAATACCGTGTTTCCCTGAAAGTAAGACCCGATCTTATATTATTTTTGCCTCCAAAAGAGGCATTAGGTCTTACATCTGGGCGGTGTCTTATATTTTCCATTACTCGCCTTGTAGCAGCGGCACCAACAGCCCCATCCAGCGGGAGCCCATGTGGCTGCTGGCCCACTTCTGCGACTGCTCGCAGCAGGAGGCCACATGGCACATCGCGCCGCTACCGCCACAAGGCGAGGCAGGTGGGGGAGGGGGTGCAGCTGCCCCACATGCCCTGCACCTGCTTCCTTCAGCCCCCCCGCCCCAGCCAGTCCATTCCTTGCTCCCTTTCACTCCCCTCCCGAACCGGACTGCCGTGCTCCCGCACGGAGGATGGGCACGGTAGGCCTTGTCACTCTCCACTGTTTTGGAGCCAGGGGGAAGTGACGGCAAAAGGCTCCGCTGCCACTGTGTGCCGCTGGAGGGGCTTTCTTCGCGCTTCGCCCCACAGATCACCTGCCCAATGTGTCATGGAGCCTCCTGCTCCATTATGGCAGCCAGGTGAGACGGAGTGGGCGGGGTCCTAATTAGGGCTTATTTTTGGAGTAGGGCTTATATTAGGCCCACAAATCAGGCTAGGTCTTTTTTTCAGGGTGGGGTTCATTTTCAGGGAAACACCATAGCATAGGGCACAGAGAAACTCACCTTTGCCTTTCTTTCTGATCGCTGTTTGACGTCTGGAGATTTTGCCCCTTTGCTTTCATCCTCCTGTTTTATTAAGAGAGCATAATGGAATCAAATCCTAAAAACGGCTCTGCTGGGTCAGGCAGGTAGTCCAACACTTTGTTTCACATAGCAGCCTAAGAGCGTTTACTTCATTGTTCAATTTATACGGCTGCCTGCTTGTCACAGCAGCCCCTGACTGGGAGATAATCCTAAATCTTCAAGCCTTAGGATAATTTACCCCATCCCTTTTAAAGTTATCCGAGTGAATGAGCATTACTACATCTTATGGGGGGAAATTTCACAAGCTAGGTGTGCTCCGTGAAGAAGCGTTTTCTTCTTTTCTTAATTCCCCCTGAGTCAGTTTCATTGGATGGTTCCTTGTCCTTGCCTTTGGAGACAGGCATGGCCTCCTACATCTCAGTTGTGTTCTCCTGTTCTCCAAGCAAAAGCTCCTCAAACTTTCTTATAAAAGAAGGATCTTTGAGCTCTCTAATCATCTGTTCTCTTCTGTACTCTTTCCATCTCTGTCATACAATTTACAAAGGTTCTGGTATCTACATACCAGAACTGAAGAAGCTTCTTGGATGAGAAGCGAAAAGTTTTCAAGGGAAAAACCAAGAAAGTCCAGTTGCCTTTTGAAAAGCACCTTTGGAATACCAGAACTGTATTTTCATTGCAACAGTTTTTTTAAAAAAAATTGAAGGTCTCTATCCCTTTTTTTTCTTGCTATACAGTGGAGGGTTTTTTTAATTGATCTTTTTTTATAGAACTAAAGCTAACTACCACAGTGCATCCCCACCCAACGACAAAGGAGCCTCCGCAACCATCTTCCAAGCAGCCTAAGATTCCCACACATGGTAAGTCACTTGTGTAAGTTTGTCTACACTGGAAGAGGAAGGGCAGCTATTCACATAGAAAATGTCAAGTGACTTCTGAGCTCTTGCAGATGCTCCTGATCAGGATATTTCTGGTAAGTGCTTACATTTTCAACTGTTCTTCATTGCTCCTCCTTTCAAGCAGGTTGAGTGACAGTGGCACAGCTCATGAACGTGTCCCAATTGCAGAAAAAGGCTTGAGGGCAGGGATGCTCTGATATCCCTTCATTCATTCACTTAGGACCCCCAGAGGCACTAACAGAACCAGCACTCAGAGGTCCTTTAAGCTGACAATGATCTGGGAATGAGCATCCATCATTACCACAACCAAAAACTTGCTGGTGTCTCATCTGTTTGTGTGTGTGGACCAAGACGTACCTAAAGATGGCCTTTTACAGGTAGTCCTGGACTTACAACCACAACCGAGCCCAACTTTGCCTCATTTTACGATCTTTTTTGCCATAGATGTTAAGTGAATCACTGCAGTTATTAAGTAACACGGTTGTTAAGTGAATTTGGCTTCCCCGTTGACTTTGCTTGTGAATCACGTGATCCTGGAATATTGCAACTGTCATAAGTACATGCCAGTTGCCAAGTGTCTGAATTTTGACCACGTGACCATGGGGATGCTGAAATGATTGTGTGAAAAATGTCATGTCACTTTTTTGCAGTGGTGTTGTAGCTTTAAACAGTCACTAAATGAACTGTGGTAAGTCGAGACTGCCTGTATTGGGTCAAACTAAGAATCCGCCCAATTCAAGATTAACTATCCCACCATTCCTTCACCTGGTGCCCTCCTCGTGAGCTGAAGATCTTGGACATTTCACTCTCCTAATCTGGAGGCACAGAATGGGGGAAGGGGGTTGTTCCTTCCTCAGCAGAGATTCATTTGCCTTCTCAATTCACTAACGAATGCATACAGAGACATAGGAGACTAGTGGAAAATGTAGGCCAAGATGTTTGGAAGCATGCAAATTGGGGAGATGCTTTACTTATAAAGGCATGCAAAATGTTCCTGCTAAATGTTTTCATCATCTCTGCCTTTCAAACTGGGCAGCAAAAGACACTGCCTTGATGATGCTGAAAGCCTCATGGAGTGCAGTTGGAGCTCTGTGGGAATTGGGCAAATTTGTGAGCACAGCCTTGACCTAAGACTGTGCCTTCCAGATGTACTAAATTACCTCTTTCATCTTTTCTAGTGAGCAGGTCCAATGGATTTATTGAAAGGGGGTAGGATTCTGGAAAGGCAGCCCCAAGACTTTTGAAAGAGAGAAAATTGGAGAAAGTCTATTTTTAGGATTTTGCATTAACGAGGGATGGTCAAGGGATTCCATCTTTGCAAATTCAGAGACGAGCTTAGCTTGACCTCTTGGGCTAATGTATAAATTGGATTCTAGTTATCCGTTGGATTTCACATTTCTCTAAAGGATGGAACAGAGTTTTCAACTCAGATGGTTAACAAGCATTTAAAAAGACATGAGAAAAATGCTGAATTTGGAAATGTCAGCTTTAAGGTGAAACACATTGAAGGTACATACTTAAAGGCAGCAGTTCCTGTGAGTGGAAAAATATGAAATAAAATGAAGCAAATATATAACTCATTTGGATCAGATGTTGAATGAGTCTTCCACTACCTCTACTAAAAAACGTATTTTGCTGTGGTTTAGAGGTCATGGCAACCAACATTATTAGATTAACAATTGGAAGAGTCCATAAAGGATATCAGATTCATCTGCCCCACTTTAAGACATGTGGACTTCAACTCCCAGAATTCCCCAACCAGCATGCTCAGGGAAACACTGTGTTCATGTAATAATATGTGGAAATAACTGGGCAAAGAGAACTGTTAGATAAGAGGTAGCATAGCCCACAGCTGCATGCTGGGCAAAGCAAGAGGCTCAAGAAAGACCTTCCCTAGGATTGTAAAGGGGACAATGTACTTGCAAATACTTTTAGTCTTGCAAGACTTGCAAGGTTCTGTTAAGGAAGTTTTTCAATAAAGTAGAATTAGCTTATTGGCTGCATTTCCTGCCTGGTCTATTTGGGAAGGCTGACAGTCCACTCTTTATATTACCGTATATTCCGGAGTATAAGACAACTTTTGAGAGCGTCGAAACAGCCTCTGAACTCGGGGGTCGTCTTATACGCCTAGTCGTCTTATACGCCGGAAATAAGGTAGTTTCTGGCGTATAAGACAACTTTCTAGGCATGCGACTCGGCGTCGATCATCTTATACACTGGAAATAACGTAGTTTCCGGCGTATAAGATGACTTTCTAGGCATGTGACTCAGCGTCAATCGTCTTATATGCTGGAAATAACGTAGTTTCCGGCGTATAAGACGACTTTCTAGGCATGCGACTTGGCGTCGATCGTCTTATACACTGGAAATAACGTAGTTTCCGGCGTATAAGACGACTTTCTAGGCATGCGACTCGGCGTCGATCGTCTTATATGCTGGAAATACCGGTAGTTTCCAGCGTATAAGATGACTTTCTAGGCATGCAACTTGGTGTCGATGGTCTTGCGACTCGGCGTCGATCGTCTTGCAACCTGGTGTCGAACTAGGGGGTCGTCTTATACGCCGGGTCGCCCTATATGCCGGAATATACGGTATACATACAACAATGTGAAATCACAACTGCCAATTCTTTAGCTGATATTGGCCTTCATATGTATTGAGTTCTTCCCCAAAATCTAGGACAACTTAATGTACCAGTGTAGTATATGTGTGGATCCCAGCAATGTAGCCTTGTGTAATTGACAAATGGAAATTTTCTCAGTGTTCAGATTTTGCACATCCAAGGGGGTTTTTTTGGGTTTTTTTGGTATAGCTCTCAGTGTGCTGATAACCCCAGAGGCCACTTCGGCCAATGTTTATTACTGTTGTGATTATATTTATATACTGCCTGACTCTCTGCAACTCTAGATACTTCCTAACATTTCTAACTTTAGTTAAAATCTGGATGTGAGAAAGAATTGGGAGCAGAGAAGCCCACAGCCTGTTCCCTTATTTTACAAACGTTGGCTCGGAGGATTATCTCTGAGCGCCTTTGAAAACATGTAGGCTTGTAATGGCGTCAAGCCTGCAAGGCTCCCACTGCCTTTCACTTACTCACTGCAGGTGGAAATTAAGAGACTTAATAAAAGATCCCTTCCCCTCTTGGAGGGGCTTGGAAAGCTCTAGCCAGACCTGCCCTGTTTAGGTAGCAAAGCTTAAAAAGGCAGGCCAGAGGAAATGGCTCTTTAATAAAGAAGCGAGCAGGAGATGGATGGGTGCAAAGGAGCAGCGGTGGGTGCTCGTTGGGAAGATGAATCTTCCTGCCGAAATGAAGCACAGGCAGCAAGGAGCTTTGGGCTAATTAAAGTGAGAAACTCTATCCCAGAACCTTCTGAATTATTGATCTGCCAGAGGCTCCCTATAGGCCATTGTGTGTGCATTTATCTCAGGGCACACGAAGCAGCTTTGGTGGGGTTTCCATGCCAGCCTCTCTCACATGTCCTAATTGCGTCCCTTCTTCCTCAGCATTTCCTGTTGGAAGCCTCCATTCGCGCACAGGCGTTTTCCCATAGCAATCATTTTGCTGCATCTCCGTGTAGGATGGACCTCTTTCTGGAAAAGGCTAGTTTGTTAACTGTGTGTTGGAGTTGCAGCTGCTTCAAGTTGACTAATATGGGGTGGGTGGCCAGAAAGAGGGGGGGGGGAAGCTTGCAAGGAAAACATCCGATTTGGCCAGAAATTCCACTATCGGCCCCTTCAGCATAATCTAATCTCTTCCACCACCAGGAAACTAGAATTGCTGCTTAAAAGAGCTGGTTGCTCCTCCCCCCCCCCTGTTAACTCTGCCAGCAAGGGATTCTTTGCTGAAAACAGATAATGGTGCTAGCAGCGGAGGCAGTATTGTGAGTGCCTGCCTGCCAAATAAGAATGATTTATTCTACACTCTTGGTGCATGTGGCAGTTTATGAAGTTTAACGAGCAAAACAAACCAAGCTCTCAAAGCCCCAATGACCTTACTGCTCTGAATCTTAACTGTTGGAAGAGCTGGAGAAAAAAGCCAAGACACTGGGGAGGAGTGTTTGCCTCCCTTCCATATGGGCCTAATTTAACTTAGGCTGGACAGGGGAAGGGGAAGAGGAAGGAAGGCGAACAATGGGATTCAAAGGAAGCTTGAAGGCCGCTCATGCAAGCTTTCTTTAATCTGCGGCTTGTGTATTGAACTGCCAACTGCAGTGTGCTGGCTGGAAGGTTCCCTTCTCAACCTATTTGGAGAGCACCTGATGAGGAAGGATGAATGGTTCAACCCCCCCCCCACTTCCTGGCCATGTTGCATCTGACACCACAGTCTTATCCCTGACCAGTAGCCCTCCAGAGCTAATGAGTTCCACTGTCATCCTGATCTCTGAAGCACTTGTTCCACTGTCAGTTAGGAAGCTTCTCTTGAAGTTTCACCCAAATCAGCTTCCCAGCGACCTCATTATTTTGCATCCTCTCCTTGAAGCAAAACAGACACCTCTATTCCATCTTCTGCATGTCAGAACATCACAATGTTGAAAACCATGTTTGTTTGTTTTTCTCTTCCCCAAGTTTGTCTTCTCTTGGCTTAACAAACTCAAGCCCTTCCACTGTAGGGCAGGATTCAATGTCCCCAATTAAGTTATCCTCTTCTTCTAAGTCAGGGGGTCTTCAAACCTAGCAACTTTAAGACTTGTAGACTCCTTAGCATGACTGGCTAAAGAATTCTGGGAGCTGAAGTCCACAAGTCTTAAAGTTGCCAAGTTTGAAGACCTCTGTTTTAAATGAACCACCACGGGGAAAGGAGCAGGCGCAGATGCCCTTGCAGCAATATATTTGCAGCTCAGAGGCAGTTTGAAAGGAGCAGGGTAGTAATCTTAGAAATCAATAAATGCCTGCCTACTTATATGGGTGCAGCTGGGGATAGCAAGTAATAGCCAAATCACTCTGCTGTTCAGGTGTTTTTATTATTCACTTGGGTGGGCCAGGTAGATCAATCAGAAGGCCTCATGCAGGTGTCTGGCTCGAAGAAATTTGATTTATGAGATAAGCTAACCACTGTCACACTCTGACGTCAGAGCCCTTTGCTTGGCAGTCAAGGGAAATCTTCCCTTGGAGAACAGCTTTATTCTGGACTCACACATTCTGCAGAATAAGGTGGCAGAATCCTCAGATGATTCCGTAGACTCCCCTTTGTTTCGCACGAGGTGTTGTTTTGTTACTTTGGTTGTGTAACTGTTCGGAATAAAACTACAGGTAGTCCTTAACTTACAACAGATCATTTAGTGAGCAAAGTTACAACGGCATTGAAAAAAGTGACCTCTGACCGTTTTTCACAAGTACAACCATTGTGGCACCCCCATAGTCACACGATCAAAATTCAGACACTTGGCAACTGACTCAGATTTATGACGGGGTCATGTGATCCCTTTTTGCAGACTTTTGACAAGCAAAGTCAATGGGGAATTGAGATTCACTTGCCACTGCATTAACAAATGCAATAATTCACTTAGCAACTGGGGCAACAGAAGTCGTAAAATGGGGGCAAAGCTCATTTGACCAATGTTTCCCTTAGCAACATAAATTTTGGGCTCAATTGTGGCTGTAGCTCGAGGACTACCTGTACTCCATTCCGAAGGGCTTGCTGCTGATTCAGAAGACCCCTCCCACCAAGGACACAAAATAGGAACCTTGGGGTGACGTTTAATAGGACCCTGACATCATGAAAAGAGGGGAGAGAGCAAAACACAGAAGCTGCCCAGAAGCTCTCAGGGCTGCTGTTGTTTCAAGGGAAAAGCCCAGCTTTGCTGTAATTTTCGATTCCCTGCAACAGAGGTGGCAATAAATCAGCCCAGCTGCTGGGCACATAATGAGAACAACAGGTGCAGCTTTTCATTGGAAACAACAAAGAAATCCCGTGTGCAAAGGCCCTGAGAGATACCGGAGGCACATATAATGAAAGGTTGCTATGCAGGCACACCGCTATTGAGTATCCAGCCCCAAACCTGTTTAGGGATCCTCTGGACCGACTTCTGTTAATCCGTCCCCTTGAACCCATGTCAGCCATCCTGTTTATTGTCATTCTTTTTCACTTTGGGGCAAAATGCGCCTGGGAGAAGAGCGGTAGATCTATTTTGAAATCCTCCAAGGAAATGAGGGGAAGGAAGGGGAGGAGAGAAGAGGGGAGGGGAGGAGCCTTTGCTACAAATATACAAGAGAATATTTGTAGCTCAGGATTGGATTGTGGGGGGGGGGTCACTGGTGCTCTCTAAGCGTGGTTGTTTTCCTGCAGACATTTCATTACCCAACTAAGTAACATCATCAGTGCAGGATTGGGGGTGTGTAGGAGTGTATGCAGTTTGAAAGGTATATGTTGATGGGTCTTGGATCCTACCCAAGTTGAGATCTAGCAGCTTCTAAGCATCTAGCAGTTTGTAACAGGGCTAACATAGACCTTTGTAGGAAGGAGGATTTTCTCTCTTGGTTTGAAGCTGGATGCCTTCCCAACACTTCCATGTTCATATCCTTTCAAAGGACAGATGTGGAATCAATTTGCTAGATGATAGGAAGTGCAGTACTCTAGAGCCACTTTGGTGGAGGGGCAAAGACATCTGGCTAGCAATAGCATTTAGACTTATATGCCACTTCACAGTGCTTTACAGACCTCTCTAAGTGGTTTACAGAGTCAGGCCTATTGCCCCCAACAATCTGGGTCCTCATTTTGCCGACCTCAGAAGATGGAAGGCTGAGTCAACCTTGAGCAGGTGAGACTCGAAGTGCCAAACTGCAGGCAGCCGGCAGTCAGCAGAAGTAGCCTGCAGTACTGCATTCTAACCACTGCACCATCACAACTAGAACCAGGAGACTGTGAGTTCTTAGTCCTGCCTTAGGCAGAAGGATAAATGGGCCAAGTCATTTTTTTACAGACATAGGAAAGAGGCAAGGGTAAACCACTTTTGAAAAACCTTGCCAAGAAAACCAGAGAGACTAGTCTGGGGTCAACAATGACTTGAAGGCTCCAAAGACAAGTAAACAGAAATCCTCCACAACCTGCAGTATAAACATATTTCTCTTTATTAGGATTTAGCTTGCTGCGATGTCCAGTTCAGATGTGGGGTTAAGCAGCAAAAACATCCCCAAACAATGAAGTCCATAGGGTAACCTTCCCATAGGGTAACCTTGTCTGAGCAGGGGGTTGGACTAGATGACCTCCAAGGTCCCTATCATCATCATCATCATCATTATTATTATTTTCTCCTGTCCTTGAAAGAAGGAGGATATTTCATCTTCCATTATTCCTACCCAGCATCTGCAATAAAGTTGGAAGAAACTCCGAGATGAGCTCTCTTGCCTTGTTCCCTCTCAATCCCTTGACTTGGTTGCCCTCTAGGTTCGACCACCGGCCCACCCAAAACTCTCCCACCTGAGTTCTACCCGGCCGGCTTCGACTCTGCCAGCTTCATTGGAGGGATCGTCCTGGTGCTCAGCATCCAAGCTGTCGCCTTCTTTGTGGTGAAGTTCCTCCGGTCAAAGGACAACACCTATCAGACGCTGTAAGTTTCCTATGGACCGCTGGGGGTGCCAAGGTAGTGCAGAAAGGAAATGCTAGGCTTTTCAGCTAGCCAGGTTTCAGAAGGTGAGATGTCAGGCTTTGAGGGTGAAGGCTCGTTCTCCGAGCTTGTGGGTTGGTTTCCGAACGTTTCGTTACCAGGCTAGATAACCTCTTCAGCGGCATTTGTCTGTGTCAGTGTCCTTCTGTTTATAAGGGGTTCAGGTGTGGATTGGTCCAGTTGTAGGGTGTGAATTATCACTGGGTCAGGTGTGAGTCATCCCTGAGAGCAGAGGTCTTCAAACTTGGCAACTTTGAGACTTCTGGACTTCAACTCCCAGAATTCCTCAGCCAGCCCTGGCTGGCTGAGGAATTCTGGGAGTTGAAGTCCACAAGTCTTAAAGTTGCCAAGTTTGAAGATCTCTGCTTGAGAGGCTCTCGAATGACTCATCACAAGACCCTCACCCGACACCCCCACACCTGAAGCTCTTATAAAGAGAAGAACTTTGATAATGACATCCCCTAAACCAGGGGTGTCAAACTTGCCATGTGACGTGTTGCGACGTATCGTGGCTTTTTCCCACTGCTTGAGCGGGGGGCTGGACTAAAAGACCTCCAAGGTCCCTTCCAGCTTCTATTCTATTCTGTTCTGTTCTGCTTTACTTTATTCTACTCTACTTTACTCGATTCTACCCTACCCTACCCTATCCTATCCTATCCTATCCCCGGACCTTGACTCCTGATTTGTTTTGCTTTTAATTCTCCATCTTTGCTGTACTTCCCTTCCAGCCTCCTTAACCGAGTGACTTTGCTGCATAGGCAGCCCAGCCAAATAATTCTGGACACTGAAATCCTTCATAACTAACTGGCACAATTGAGACCATACGCAAATCTTCTCCAGCTTCTAAATGAGGTGCATAGCCCATTTGTGCTTAATGGGTTGTTGAATCATTGCAGGCTTACCTCAGAAGGAGTTTGTCTGACGTTCCTGCAGGAAGGAAGCTAACTAGTGGCATAGGATTAATGATTATGGAACGTCCCAGCCTGTCCTAGTGTAGCCTTTGCAATAAATAAGGTAATTCAGCCACAGGGGATGGTCCTTCTTCAGAGCTGATGGTTGAATTCTGTTGGATCAACAGCTGGCAGCAATGATGAATGCTGATGTCCAGTCATTTCTGGAGCATCAGAGACAGCCTCAACTGTGACTTGAGATCATTCACATTCCAAGAGGAAGAGTGACTTGTCTTGTTGTTCAAACCCTACACAAGGCAAATATTTCACAAATTGAATATTAATCCTTAAAATATAAAATGGGGGGGGGACAATTCTAACAAACTTCCTTACAATGTGATCACTTAAGAGCTCTTGAAATCTTTCTCTCCTTTCACAGGTAATGGAAATTATAGTCCTCTACTGTCTGTCTCCTTTTACCCTTTGGAATTTTAACTTACTCTTTTCAAAATAACTTGATCTGTTATTTCAGTGTCTTCTCCTAACCATATTGACTCTGAAACAAAAATCTACATTCTCCCTGTGCCTGTTAGTTTATGCAGGGATTATAGCTATGGAAAGTTTTATCAACTTATGTTCTTGTTTGCTTAGAAAATACACGTAGTCCTTGACTTACAACCATTCATTTAGTGACTGTCTGAAGTTACAACAGCACTGAAAAAAGTGACATTTCACACTTCTGATGGTTGCAGTATCCCACGGTCGTGTGATCAAAATTCAGATGCTCGGCAACTAGCTCATATCTATGACCATTGCAGGTCATGTGATTACCTTTAGCAACGATCTGACAAAATCAGTGGGGAAGCCAGATTCACTTAAAAACCCTGTTACTAACTTAACAACTGCAGTGATTCAATTAACAGCTGTGGCAAGGAAGCTCATAAAATGGGCCAAAACTCATTTAACAACTGTCTTACTTAGCAATGGAAATGTTGGGCTCAATTGTGATTGTAAATAGAGGACTACCTGTAAATATAGAGAGTGGGATTAAAGCAGGGGTCTTCAAACCTGCCCCTTTTATGACTTGTGGACTTCAACTCCCAGAATTCCTCAGCCAGGCACGATGGCTGAGGAATTCTGGGAGTTGAAGTCCACAAGTCTTAAAAAAGCCAAGTTTGAAGACCCCTGGGTTAAAGGTTTTGGGTTCTTTTGTATTGTATCAAAAATGCATCATATTATATCATAACATGTCCATTTCCCCCCACTTTTTTTCCCCATGCATGCTGCTTATCAGAGGGGAGAACCAGCAGTAGGTGTAGAAGAGTGTGTGTGTTTGTGTGTGAAAAAACACCAGGAAAGTTAAGGGCTGCCTCCAGAACCAGGAAAACGCATAACTCTTTTCAAAGATTACTCCACTATTTATTCTTCAGAATCGTGAAAGCTGTAGGGCAGTTTGAATACATCGAATATACAATGATGGCTCATTTTCTAGACAATGGGCATATAGAAAAATACCATATCCCAGGAGAGAAAATAGCCTGATTTCCTCAAATCCTTAATCTTTCGTTTGCAGAGATATAGGATAATGCAGATAGCAAAACATTCTTTCCTTCTGATGGAAGATTTTATCTTTGGAGACTCTCCTTAACTTGTTCTCTCTTGCTCTGGATGAAGAAGTATATGGACAATTTTGAACCAAACAGAGGTCATCTTTTGATGAATTTGTGTATATGTGTTAAAAACACATCATCATCTTATTCTGTTGTCTTTAGAAATTATGGACCTTCCTTGCCCCAAATCAAGAGTATAGAGTGCAAACTGTTCAGAGGTGACCAGAGTCAGCCTCTGTATCCTAGCTGGCCTGAATGTAAGGTTCCTGACTTGGGAAGCACAATCTATGAAGAAGCTGACATTTTTGCTACCAAAAATCATGGAAAAGAGTGAATTGATCAGTGAATGGAGCAGCCACTGCCTGCTGCCCACCCTCCAAAGAGGAAATGAATAGAGAAATGGGAAATAAATAATACTGACCTGGGGAGTATAAATTCTATTCTATTCTGCTTTGTCTGCTACTTAATGAGGATATCAAGAACATTCATTGAATGTTTGAAGACTAACCACGCTCTGAGACTAGTAAGCTACCACTGCATATTCTGTTGTTCCCAGACAGGTCTTTTGTTCTTATTGTGCTGAAAGTGTGGAATTGGTCCTCCAAGTGATATTGAACTAAAAATTCTAGCAACTCAAATGAACATTGCTTATGGTGTAATCCAGCAATACCTGGAAGACATGTTTCCCCACCTTGTTCTGCCATATGATTCCCATGAAATGTTTGAAGGGTGCCAGTTTAGGGAAAGCAGATGTATGGATTTCTTTGTGTGTGGTTTACAAAGTAAATGGCTGAGAGCCATTAATGCTATCAAGTCTCCATAGTGACTTTTGAATTCTGTCCTCAACTGGTTGATTTCCCAGTCAGTTTTCATAGCTATTTAATTGAAGAACAGGAGAAAAGCAGTGGATTACAATGTCCTATGACAGTGTTTCTCAACCTTGACAATTTTTTTTTTAATTGAAAATTTTTATTTTTTAAAACATACAATCATTTATAAAAATACAATAAAATTTTAGAATAGAGAACCCCCCCTTACCCTCCCTCCCACCCCCACCCCCCCTCCCTTCACTTCCCAGAGCAGAATACAGGGTTAGAAAAAAAAAAGAAAATTATAATAATTAAGAAAAAAGAAAAAAAAGAGAGAAAGAAAAAAGAATATCATAATTAACCTTTAACTCCATAACCTATAAAACAATTCTCTATAATATTTGATATTCATTCATAAAATAAATAAAACTTTTTAATTCCATACTTTTTCTGAATATAATCTATCCACCTTCCCCATACAGTAATATATCTTTCTTGTGTATGATCCTTTAAATAAGCAGAAATTTTTGCCATTTCTGCAAAACTAGATACTTTAAATATCCATTCTTCTAAAGTAGGCAAATAATCTTTCTTCCAATATAAACCTACTAGTAACCTTGCTGCAGTTAATAAATTCAACATCAAAGTAGTTTCTTTTTCATTTAAGTCAACAAAAATACCAAGTAAAAATAGTTGAGGAGTAAACTTTATCTTTTTATCAATTTTTGGAAAAAATTGCAATTGTCATTGTTGGGGAGAATTTCAGCTGTAAAAATGAATGTTCTACCAAAGTTTCTTTTTTTGTTTCAGATGATACCTATTCTTAAAAAAGAGGCAAATTTGGAGGAATGGCAAAAGGGTATCAATAATTTTATATGGGCCGGGAAGAAACCAAGGGTTAAATTTAAGATATTACAGGATGCTCGAGAAAGAGGGGGACTTAAGGCACCTAATTTGAAATTATATTATGATGCAGCCGCCCTAACTTGGTTAAGTGATTGGCTTAACTTAACAAATATGGATATTCTTTTTTTGGAAGGTTGGGATTTAATATACGGTTGGCATGCATATTTAATTTTTAATAAGAAAGTTGATCGGACTTTTAAATCACATATTTTGAGGAATGCCTTACTTCGTGTTTGGAAGAAGTATTATTATAGATTAAATTATAAAATACCTATCTGGGGGATTCCCAGACATGCAATTGAGGGAACCTCTAAGGGGACAAATTTTGATAAAATTTCATACAAAGAATTGTTAATTTGTTCTGGTTCGAATTGGCATTTGAAATCCCTAGATGTATTAAGGCAGCAAAATATTCTACAGTCATGGTTTCAATATTTACAAATAATGGATAGATGGACTGTAGACAAGAAAGAGGGAATAACACTAGAAGATAGACAATTGGTTATTCAGATTAAAAACCAAGGTCCGGCTCATATAAAAAGAATATATAATGTTTTATTAGAGTTAGATTCGGAAACAGAATTGGTTAAAGATTGTATGATTAAATGGGCTCAGAATATACAGGAGCCGATCTCATTGGATTTATGGGAGATAATTTGGATAAGAAATGTTAAATTTACACAAGCTCAAAATTTGAGAGAAAATTTTTATAAAATGTTTTATAGATGGCATTTAGATCCTAAAAAATTATCTTGTATGTATTCCAACATACAGCCCAAATGTTGGAGATGTGGCAATAATGATGCGACATACTTTCATATTTGGTGGAATTGTAAAAAAGTAAAGGCTTTTTGGATTATGATTTGGTGGAACATTCAAAAGATTTTCAACCTTGACAATTTTAAGGCACGTGGACTTCAACTCCCAGAATTCCACAGCCAGAAATGCTGGCTGTGGAATTCTGGGAGTTGAATTCCATGTGCCTTAAAATTGTCAAGGTTGAGAAACACTGTCCTATGACCTATGCTTTAGAAAGAGAAAGCTTTTTGTTCTTAAAGTCAGATAGTGATGGTAGAGGTTCTGGATGGGATGTTCTTAACATAGGAGGTGAACTTCTACCGGTAGATAGTGAAATTTAATTCCCAGCAACCCCACCTAAAGCATCCAGCTACATACGGAGGGCCAAATATATCAATTATATTGCCTTCAATCAATGTAATTCAGTTTTGCATCTTAAAAAATAACCCAGTCTCTATTGGTGGCATAATTCATCAATTCATGAACATGTTTTCTTCATATCTACTAGGCGTTTTAAGTGCCCTTTTGCATCTCACCCAATGAGCTTCCCGATTCTTGGAGAATTCTTCCTACATTTCCTCTCCTGGCTTCAAATATTATTGATAAAACATTCGTCACTTTTTCTAGGGCCGATACCCGAGTGCTTAATTAGCTCTAAAGCTGCTTCAAGAACCAGCTTTAGTACTTCTAGGCAAAGGTCCCCAACCTTTGGGGCAACAGGACCAGTTCCCTGGAGAAAGGTGTTTGCACGGACCGGAGAGTGCATGATTTTGTGTGCTGCCTGCATCCCACGGATGAGGCTTTGCTTGTTTGTGTGGACCAGTTGCTGGCATGCCATGGCCCGGTACCGGTCCATGGACTGGGGGTTGGGGACCCCCGTTCTAGGGCATGTTCAGAAGCACCCAACTTGTATGCAGACAAATGTTCCTATCCAAAGCTTCCATGGAATAAACTCTTACGTACTTCTGCATCAAGCCTTTATTCTTGAAATCATCCAGATTTGGAAGTGGTCCTTTCCTTTCCAATAACAAGAATTGTACAGTTGATTATAACTGCTACTTGAACTGAGGAATTACCACAAGAGCCGAGAGAGATAAACATCCCCTTTAAAAACCTATCCTGGCAGCAGCTGGATTCTTTAGTAAGCCATTTGTGTTTCTAAAAATGGGCAGATCTGAAACCGGGTATATGAGACAGCAGACCAGCTGAAAAACTAAGCCGTGAGCTTGACTTCAGAATACCAACAAGAAGCAGCCAATTCTTTCCATTTGTCAGAAGTACCAACTGCAAGAGCTGACCCTTTAAAAATATTTTTAAAAGTTTCATTCTTTTTGGTCTCTTGCTTAATGAATTCATGTTTTTAATCTTTCCAACAGCCAGAGTTCTCTGGAGAGATTACAGAGCAGTTAAAAGCATACCCCACCCCTCCTTTTCTCAGTCCCAATGCTTGCAGGGTCTGCTGTGAATAGATATGGGGAGGTGTTCCTGCTGGCTGTTCTTTTTCCAACCAGTTGAGGAATGCTGGGTCTTCATGCTGTGTCTCTTTTGGGTTGCTGTGTGACTTTTGTGCTGTTGAAGCTTTCTTGGGTGGGGGGAAGGATTGAAGGGAGAGAGGTTAATTGACTGCTAGTTGCCTTCTTGAGTGAAAACTTGTGATCCTGACTTCTGAATTAAAGCTTATGGGCGTTTCCTTTATCCAGGACTTCTGATGCTCCTGAATGTCATTGTTGGGCAGCCCTGTGTAGTAAGTAGGTGGTAAGTCTCACCCTGCTGAGAAAGATCACCACTGGTAATGATGATGTTTTCCAGAAGAGCCAAGAAGTTGTATATGGGATCCTCTCTTAGGAAAGGTCTTTGATGTCCATCTTTTTCTGGATGGAGAAGAACAGAAAGCTCTTGCAGAAGAGGTGGCTTCAAGACAATTGGGGAGGGGGATGTTTTCCAGCAGCTGCACAAGAGGAAGACACACTTCAGGGCAGGATATTAGGCTTAGTGCAGCCCCTAACTACACCCCGTATTACTTTCTCTACCGTAGCTCAGAGCAGAATAGTATTGCTGGTGGTAAAGCAATGCCATGACTCAATAGAACAGGGGTGGGGAATGATGGACCTTTTATGACTTCTGGACTTCAACTCCCAGAATCCCCAGAAGTTATAAAGGGGGCATCTTTCCCCACCTCTGTAGTAGAAGAGCAGCTGCTTTGTAGTCAAACAGCTCCATGTTGAATTATCAGCCTCTCCAGTTAAAGATAAGGTAAGAGGTGATGGGGAGATCCCTTTCTCAAGAATCTGGAAAGACCAACTGCCAGCCAGAGAAGGTAATACCAGTCTAGGTGGGTCTTTACCATCGGAGCTGGTAAAGATCACCTGTCTGTCTATGTGACTTCAATCTTTGGAGCCCTAAATTGATGGAAGTTCTTTCCCCCAAGCTGTACAATAATCATCTCCACTTCTGCCACAACTGCTCCCTAGATTCCTACTTTTTTAACTCTGCACTGTAGCTGCCCAATATGGAGTCAGACTCCTGCGCTTAGTATTTGGAGTGCTACAGATTTGGCTGGGGAGGCTTTCTTAGATCAATCTGGAACTGAGTCTGGCGTCACTTTTGAGTTGCAACCATTCCTCAACATTGAAAAGACACGAGATCATTCTACAAAACTACAGTATGTTCTCCACCTTAGGCTCAAAGCCATCTGGGTGACCTTGAGCCAGCCCCTCCCTCTCAGCCCTAGGAAGAAGAAGAAGGCAATGGCCAACCTCTTCTGAAACCTTACCCAGGCAGTTGCCATGAGTCAACCTGACTCAAAGTCTGTAGATTCAAGATGGCTGGTGGATATACTTTGATTTTAATGATATCTACTCCCTGAAGCAGCATTTCTCAACTTTGGCAACTTCCTCAGAAATGCTGGTTAAGGAATTCTAGGAGTTAGTCCACACATCTTAACATAGCCAAGATTGAGAATCAATGCTTCCCCAACCTTTTGGGCACCAGGGTCCAGTTCCGTGGAGAGAGGTTTTTCCGCAGACCGGAGGGAGTGTGGTTTTGTGTGCTGCCTGCATCTTGTGAATGGGGCTTTGTTTGTTTATGCAGACTGGTTGCTGACATGCCACGGACGGGGGGGGGGGGTTGGGGACCCCTGCTTTAGGGAGTAGATACCACTAAAATCAAAGGGATTTGTATGCAGAATCAACACACGTAGGATGGTGCCATAAGACCAGGTTAATATAAAACTGATATAACAAAACCAAAATGCTTTGTCTATATAGCATGCTATCTCTGAACAAACTGTAGGATGGCTCTGGGTGTTAAACTAGTTTACCCACTAAGGCCATTGACTCTGCAGCGCCTACTGTACAGGGAGAAGATCAAAGAGGTCAAGACATTGAATATAGTACATGTTTAAAAAGGAGGTTAGTGCTTTGATCACATGGTTGTGATTACTAACTTATTAATTGGGTATATCTAGTCTAATGAAAATGAGATAACATGATAGCAGTCTTCCAGTAATTGAGAGGCTGATCACAGAGAAGAGGGGGAGGGTCAACCTGTTTTCCAAAGCACCTGAAGGCAGGTCAAGAAGCAATGGATAGAAACAAATCAAGGAGAGAACCAACCTAGAACTAAGGAGAAATTTCCTGACAGTGAGAACAATTAACCAGTGAAATGGGTTGCCTCCAGAAGTTGTGGGTGCTCCAACACTGGAAATTTTTAAGAAGAGATTGGACGATTTGTCTGAAATGGTATAGCCTCTCCTGTTTGAGCAGGGGGTTGGACAGGTCCCTTCCAACTGTCCTAGACTTTTTTCAGGAAGTGCACTTCTTGTGTTCCAACTATTGCAAGTTTCTCTATTTTGCAGATGCAGGTCCTGTTTTTAGCAAACTCAAGAGGAGGAGATTTTGTGGGCATGTAAACTAACTAGCTTAAGTTTCCCCATTGTATTCTGGCCTGGTGAAATGTTTTTCGTTCCTTTATGTTCATTTGCTCCATCGCATTAGGATCTAAAGGCTGATCTCCAGGGAGGTGTCTTGATGTACATCGTTTTGGCTGGAAGACCACTTGGAGAAGAGGCCAATTTGGCCATGTTTGGAAGCCAGGACATTCTCTTTCCATCTGATGGAACTTCTGAAGAAGATAATCCAAAAATCCGAACCTCAGCACCCTGTTACCAAGCCCATGGTGCTTGGCTTGGATGTACAATATGGCTCCTCTAGACTTGATGCAGAAGACTATACAGTATAAATGACTATCCACAAGACCACGCTTTGAGCTGCAGGAAACTTCATCTGCTTGACTGTGGATGTATGTAACTCAGATTAAGAATCTCTTCAACCAACTGGAATTTTTCTTTATAGGCTTTCTTTATTGTAATTATTCTTCTTCTAAGCCCACAAAAAGCCTTTTATCTCTTTCTTGATACAATGGATCAAGCCCCGACTTTGCATCTTAAGAATTTATTTTAACCTTTGAATTCTTTTTTTCTGATCTTTTTTATTTCTTTCCTGGTGTTGTAAGCAGTGCTACAACAGAACAATATATATAGTTCATGCATTTGCAGATTAAGCTGCTAATCCTTTTTTTTTTTTAAATGCCTGGCAGCCCTAAGGATTAGCAAAGTGATCTACTAGTTTTAGTTACTTACGATTTCAGTGTAAAACTTTGTTACTTTAAAAAAAAATGTGAGTGCCCCATTCTAGTCTCTCCCATTATTGCTCAAATGTTTATTTGTTTTTCAATCCTAACAGCCAATGTGGAATAGTTTTGCAACCTGAACTGCTTCGATACATGTCAATTTAGCCAGGTGCTTTTTCAATAGTGGTACCGTATTCAGATGTTAAAATGCTTGGTTCCTCCTGTTAAACTGATTGCGCAAAAGACAAGGGGTCTCCTTCACACGTAGCATGTTTTCTGATAGAGGAATTGTAGACGACGGGAGCAGAAACCTAGCAGGCTTTGTGAAACTGAACTAATGTTGAGCCTCTCTGAAATTGCCTGTTTATTGAAGAGTGAATCCCTTAAAACACCCTTAAAACACATCCTTCGGTTCTTTTCGAGAAGCAGAGAGATCCTTTGCTACAAAACTGGCAGCGAAAGCAAGGGGGGGGAACCAAGAGGCTTTTTCAAATAAAATGCAATATTTATGGACATTGTATGTATTCATCTTTATATATACAGAAACATTGCATTGGTCCTCAATAGAAATCTCAAAAAGACAAAAAAAAAATGCAGCTTAAAACAGTAAGCAGGTCCAAAGTGTTCCTAAAGATTGCCTTGCTATTAAGTTCATCTCTAAGAAATGCATTTGTATCACTTTTAATGTTGCAAGTCATTTTTTTTCCCCCAGGGCTTCCTTTTTAACTTAATTAATGAACAACGGAGAGTCAGTTGCTGAGCGGGTTGACCCTGAATTCTACGTCTCTGGACTGGCAAAATGGGAAGAGAGTCTGAGGCTGTGCTAAAAGCTCAGGGAAGGATAAAAGCAGGTAGAGAACTACTTTATCCTTCTTTAAAGGAAGATCTCCATTGCTACGCACCCACCCACCGAGGCCAGCTCAGCACAAGCACAGCTAATGGCCTTGCTCAAGCCATAAAGTGATGAGAAACTTGCCTTTCAGCAAATCACTCACACAGACACACACACACACAGAGACACACACAGAGGGAGAGAGGGGGGGGGGAGAGAGAAATCTTCCCTTCCCTCTAAAGCTCCTAATGGAAGAATTGGGCTGCCTTTCAGTGCCACCTTGTGTGCAAAATAGTACTGTGCTGAATGGGGAAAAAAGAAGGCTCCACTTTCCCTGTGGAGATTCTCAGTCATCCCAGTCTTGGTTGTCTCAAAGGAGCTTTTTCAAGAGGCAACTGGACTTTCTTGTTTTTCTCCGAAGACCTTTTGCTTCTCATCCAAGAAGCTTCTTCAGCTCTGACTGGATGGTGGGGAATGGAGGGGTTTATATTTCTTGCAGACAGCTGGTCTTTTGCCTTCTTTTAGAGCAGGGGTGTCAAACTGCCGGCCCATGGGCTGGATGCGTCATGGCAAAACCACACCCACCCCATTGCTGGCAATGGGAAAAAAAGTTGCAATGCGTCATGACACATCACGTGACATTGTGAGTTTGACACCCCTGTTTTAGAGAGTTGTTGAGGTTTGTCTGTGCCCTCAGGGTCACCTGAGTGATGCAAATGGGTGTGGAGCCTTCTTGGAACTGCTGAAAGGACCGTGTTGTGGAGCTGCGCTTTCTGCAGGGTGTTTTCTGTCCTGGGTCCCTTCACGGCTGAACATACAGTAGGTGCAGGCTGTTGGGGATGAGTCTGTGTTGTCTGCATCTCAAATTGAAGTGCAAATGGTTCCTGTAGTCTGCATTTTTTTTTCCCGGAAATCCATTCATACTTCCGTGCCATTCAAAGGGTGTTCATCCCAAAGTGCATAGCTAAATATCTGTGGAGATTCTCAGTCATCCAGGTCATGGTAGTTCCAAAGGGATGTTTCAAGAGGCCACTGGACTTTCCTGTTTTTCTTGAAGACCTTTCGCCTCTCATCCAAGAAGCTTCTTCAGCTCTGACTGGATGGTGGGGAATGGAAGGATTTATATTCCTTGCAGACAGCTGGTCATTTGCATTGTTTTGCATGTCAATCCAAAGTAGAGCCTGCACACACACACACACACACTTTTTGCAGCATAGAACAAACAGATATGGGCATTCTGGTGGCATGTTTTCATCCACAACAAATGGGGTCCTCCCAGTTAAAAATATCCCTTTAGGAAGGTGATCGACTTTTGTCTCCCCCAGTCCATTTCTGCAGCCTGAAGGTCATCTTGATTGCCACTGTTGGGATGGATGGATGCTGGGATTAAGTGCTTCATTAAGCATAATCGGCCTTTGCTAGATTGATCACTATTGCCAGGGGCTGTGGTAGGTTCCTTCATATATTTTCTCAGTTTCTATGAATCTGGGGGTGCTGGCCACTTGTCCTCAGTATTTACATTACATGAGGCTATAACTCAGCTTGCTATTACCATAGCGGGGAGGAGAATTGTGTCCGCTATCCCAGTTGCTGAGAACCAATTTGATGGTTAAGGAACCAGGCCAGAAACCAGGAGAGTATGAATTCTAGTCTTGCCTGAGGCATAAAGCCAGCTGGGTGACTTTGGGCCAGTCACGCCCACCCAGCCCTAGGAAAAAAGCAGGCAATGGCAAAACACTTTTGAAATCTTGCCAAGAAAACTTCAGACTGGTTCAGATAATCATCAGGCTGCAAGATCAGTTCAAAGTATACACACACATACACACTTCCAGTTGTTGTTGACAGCTCCTTGCAGCCTCTGCTAAACATAGTCAAGGGTAGAAGATATAGTTCAACAACTGGAAGTTCTTCATGTTTTTTGTCCTTGGAGGATTAGTTTGTTATGTCAGAATATAATGGGAACTTCATTTGGTTTTGTAGGGTTGCTTCTGCTTATAATTTGGAGCCCTGGGGTGACTTTTTGGTATAATTCAAAGAGTCAAGATAGCGGGCTCTGTGGGGCAACAGAAGCTTTGTCCATTTATTATGCAGGTTTTGTGTGCAGTGCACATACAAATGGACAAAGCTTCCATTGCACTTTCACAATCCACCATCTTGATACCCTTCAGACATCCTTGACCCTGGGATCTTGATGATCTTAGAGTGTCACTGGTTTTGCCTTTTTTATTTTGGGATTTGCATTCCATTAGGCAGGCACATTGGGCGAGGGCAAACCATCCTTCCCCTTAGCCCTTACACTCTCAAAACGCTATCTGTGCCCTCTGGCTTCAACAGACAAGACCCTAAGCAAGCCCAATGAGAAAAAACTCTTTTAGCAACCAGATTTAGGGATTGTTTCAACTTGCACCCAACTATTGGACCAGTATCTCCTGCGGATGGTTTCCCCCCCCCCTCTTCTTCCTTTCTGGGTTCCCATCTTCTTTTCCTCATTTTTGCCTCCAGCTTACAAAGGAGACAAGCTGAAGTCTTCATTAATTGTACAAGTGTCAGAGAAGCATCCCACCCACCCCCTTACTCTGACACCATCCAAGGACAGCCTCAGGGCGTGTGAAAGCTGTTAGGCTTAATCACCCATTACTTGGGAGGGAAAGCTGGCAACAGCCGTGAATGGGAACCAAGACAATAAAAGCAGGATGGAGAGCAAGGCTGTGAACAGCAAATGTCATGCCAGCATATTTTTCAGCTGCCTCAAGGTCGGGTGGAGACTAGAGCAGTTCAGCTCAGCAGTGGCAAAAAGCTTTTCAACTGAAATTGCTTCTGGATTCCCTTCTCAGGCTGCATCCTCCTCCCCCCCCCCTTCTCCCCAACATGCAAAAAACAAACAACCACTGGGTGGCAGCAAAGCTCTTGCTGCCAACTAGTGGTCATCAGGATTTTTGCATCCCAGTTCTGATAACCCTACATTGGACAAGCAGAGAGAAATAGGACAAATTCTTCACACGCTCTGGGGTAGTACAAGGACTACAGGATTTCCAATTTATTGGGAGGGAACTGATCTTAGTCTAAAATTTGAGGAATGCTGAAAGTGTTGAGACCAATGTTTCACTTCAGTCTGCTCTTGGCCTTTCCAAGAAGTAGGAGATCAGTATCTTTAGAGATTGTTGTTACGTGGGGCAATTTGAACAATGGTGAGAAATCTTCTACTTCCCAAGATAACTGTACTGAAATGTCATTGTTCCCAACAAGTATGAAGAGTGAGGACAAAGGGAGGGGAGGAGAATGAACAACTCTGGGACGAAGGGGAGGAATTCAGACCAAATATGAAGGGTTTTTGCAGTCTTGATCTGGTGTTCCACTGGGATGGGGGCCCTTAGTTATCTAAAAGAATGTCCAGATAGGAGCCTGTTCATTGTTTGGACAGTGATTGAACGTGAGATGTTGCCTCCCATCAGGTCAGACCAGTGATTCAGTTCTCTTCAAACCAGTGGCCAAACTTCAACCCAGGGCTTTCCCCACCCAGATCTGAAAATACAAAGCTTTGCACTTAAGACCAAGTGGACTGAGAGGGGACTTTGTCTGCATTTGGAAATTCCTCTGCTTTGTACTTTATCTTTCTCAACCTACTGTTCTCCATCTACACTGGGACTCCATGCTCTGCAAATTTCCAACCAACCTTCTCCCTTGGCAGGAAAACCAAATCAGAGAAGCCTGAATCTTACATTAAATATGTTTCTAAATATGCGTATCACTAGCTTCTGGCAGTCTTGCATTGTTTACAGCGGGTGTAGATTTCTGTTTGCAAGAGAAGGGAGCTTCTGCTGGACTACAACTGCAGAGACCAGTTGCACGTCTGTCTCTCAGTTGTGGAAGCTTTCAAGCCAACTCGCTACGGCCAACTCGCCATGGGACAATTTTAACAGTTCAATTTAGTTTTTAAAAATAAATATTTTAATTTTTGTCATTCACATTTCATTCTCTCCCTCCTTTTGCATCGGTTCTTTAATGATTCTATTCCACCATTTCTTTGATATTACTGTAACCCTTCTACTGTAACTAGAACACCTTCTAGGTCCCTTCCGGCTCTATTCTATTCTATTCTTATCGCACAGCGAGCTGTTGTCCCGTGGTGAGTTGTCGTGGCAGCAAGTTGGTCATGGCAAGTTGGCTTATGTAAGGTCCTACTTCAACTAACCACCCAAGAAAGCAGAACTCTTGAAACAGGCATTGTCTCAAAAGAATACTTTTATTAGGGGTCAGTGACAGGGAAGTCAAGGCGGGATCTGGGGAAAAACCTGCCGAAACAGTATAGTTAAGCAAGCAATATTCCTCTTCCCACCAAAGCCATAATGTCCATTTGAAATCCAGCCAATCTACAGGTGGACTGATGAGCGGGTAACTGGCACAGTTGGTGGGCATCTCGAGGCCTGCTCCAGTTTCGTTTCTCTGCAACTGTCTCCCTGATAAAGGGAGACACATTCCTATCTCAAGGGGATGGAGGGAGGAGGGGAATATAGAAAGCGAAAGTTATCCCAAGCACATGCAAGCTCCCCCTCTTCCCCCCCCCACAACAGAATGGCAGGCCCCCAAAGCAGAATATATGCCCAAGGAAAGGGAGGAGGGTTTTGGGGTCCTGACAGCTATGGTGAATTGGCTGTGGCGAATTATCATAGATCAGTGGTTCTCAACCTTTTTAATGCCGCGACCCCCAACCGGTCGTAAGTCGAGGACTACTCAACCGGTCGTAAGTCGAGGACTACTCAACTGGTGCAGCACCGTTTGCAGAATAGGACTTTTGGCGGGCTCAGCAGGGCAGAGACAGCCTGGACAACTCCTATTGGCTTTTGAAAGCCAATAGAATTAGACTCTGTTCAAGAGAGTCTATTCTGTTGGCCTTCAAAAGCCAATAGAATAAAAGGGAGTAGCACAGCTAAAGAAAAGGGGGAAAAAATGGTGGACTGCATTGTTTGGCGACTCCCGTGAAATGGTCGTTCGACCCCAAATGAGGTCCCGACCCACAGGTTGAGAACCACTGTCATAGATGGTGTTCTCACTCAATGCACATCCACGGGGTTATTTTTTTTTTGTGGAAATAAAAATGTGGGGAAATTCCCAGACAAGCTGCCTTGAACTCTTGAGGAAAAAAGTGAATCTGATTTATCACCACCCTCATCATCATCACCAACAACAACAACCTATGATAATCATAAATGCCTCTTCCTTCTCACTTCCCCTCTGCTGGCGAGAGCCCAGCAGGGCTTTCCAATTCTCAGAAGACTCCATCAGACAGATGAAGTTGGGACTACCTATTGACTCACCTTAAAAAAAAAAAAAAAGACTACTATGGTATGTGCGAGTCGATTTTCCTCCCTCCATTAAATCCAGTATATCTTTTCATCCCCCCATGTGGGTTTTGAACAGAACTGGCATGAGATTCAGTGCTTCAGTGCCTAATTGCTCTGCATCAGCTATAATGGAGTGTGGTTAAAAATGTCACTGATTGTGATAGAGCTATGGTTGACAAGCTGGAAAAAGCTTCTCTTGGTGAGAGAGCTGAAATCTTCACGGCTCGGGGTTTGGAAGGAGCAGGCAGTTTCCTGCTGTGGTTTTGTCTTTCTGCAGAGGAGAAGATTGTAGGTCTTTCTGATGATGTGTTCCTTGCCATCCTGCAAGGATGCCCTGGCTTGCCAGAAAAGAAGGGGCGCCCGGTCTCCTTGGCTTAAAATGTGGGATAAAAACCATGTGTGTATGTTTGTGTGTCACATCAAGGATTCCAGGCAAAAGCAATTGCTTCCATTTCCTTTTGGGTAAGGTAGCGTATTGTGACGGACAATGTCCACAATGTCCATATGTGATGGTATGTGGGAATGAGCTTGGGAGAGGGGGAAGAGATGCTGTCTAGGGAACAATCAGGTAAGGGGGGGAGGGCAAACACTCAGAAAGGACTCTCCCTAATTTATCAGGCTGTAAAAAGAGAAAGTGGCAGAGCTGTGCAAGGTTCTGTTAATGTATCCTTATAACAGGGGTCTTCAAACTTGGCAACTTTAAGACTTGTGGACTTCAACTCCTAGAATTCCTCAGCCAGCTGGCTGAGGAATTCTAGGAGTTGAAGTCCACAAGTCTTAAAGTTGCCAAGTTTGAAGACCCCTGCCTTATAGTAAAGTACTGTAGAATTAGCTCATTTGGTCTGTTTTCTGTCTGGTCTACTTGGGAAGACTGATAGAGGCACACACCTGAATAAAATGGTTATTAAATATCAATAAGCTCTGAAATGAGCCGAAGGAGCTAAGCCACCTTGGGAAGATGACACAATGGAGCAAAATGGAAGCAAGCAGTGAACCTAACAGGAAGAATAGTCCTTATGCACTTTAATCTATCTTGTCCCACTCTTAAATTTGCAGTGATGGTTTGTCACCATCTTAGAACACGTTCAGCAGTCCTGTAATCAGGGCTGATGTGGGAATTCTGCCTACCATTTAAGTTAAAGTACCAGTTAACGTATTCAGGGTAAATCCAATGAAGAAAGGTAAAAGTTCTGTTTTCTTTTTGCATTGTTTCCTTTTGGTTAGTTTTGTGCCTTCAAGTCAGCACCGACTCCTGGCATCTGCCTGCGCAAGTCTCTGCAGTTTTTTTGGCAAGGTTTTTCAGAAGCAGTTTGCCACTGCCTCCTTCCTAGGGCTAGAGAAAGGGACTGGCCCAAGGCCAGGCAGCTGGTTCAGTGCCTGAGGTGAAACTAGAACTCACAATCTCCTGGTTTCTAGCCAGATGCCTTCACCACTCCAACAAACCGGCTCTTGATTTTATAGCAGCCTAAATTTGAAAAAAAAAAAAAAAAGGAGCAAGAAAAGTAAAATGCCACATAATTAAAATGCAGGAAGATTACTAATTAAGTGGAAAAGAGGTTATGACATTGAAATGGGTATCTAGAGCATTTATAAGCCTGTGGAGAGGATTATTAACTATTAGGGATGGATGCATACATTATCTAATGGACTCAACTTCCAAGAAAGTTCAGGGTCAACATCTGACATCCTTGGGAAGCTGCCTGCCCAGCTAATTGCTATTACCTGCCATGCCTCCCCTTAATTTCTTTTTTGTTCCTGACCTAGTATCTAGAAGCATTTTAATTTCCCACAAGGCCATTGGGCCATTTCAAGTTCCCACAATTCCTCCAAGAAGACTAGATCAGAAGGTTGAGCCTACCTATCTGGTGTTGCTTAGATCATTGTCGCTGTCCCCACTGCTTGCTGGAGCCTTCCCAGAAAACATTCTGTCCATTATTACCAATTTATAATGCCTTGGTAAGACCATGCTTGGAAAATTTCATCCAGTTTTGTCACCGTAATATAAAAAACAAGAAAGTCCAGTTGCCTCCTGAAAAAAGCATCTTTGAGACAACCATGACCTGGATGACTGAGACCCTCCATAGACACTTGTCTTCAGAAGTTGTGGGTGCTCCATCATGGAAGGTTTTTAAGAAGAGATTGGACAGCCATTTGTTTGTGATAGTATAGGGCAGGGGTAGGCAACCTTGGCTCTTTTATGATTCGTGGATTTCAACTCCCAGAATTCCTGAGCCAGCATGGCTGGCTCAGGAATTCTGGGAGTTGAAGTCCATGAGTCATAAAAGAGCCAAGGTTGCCTACCCCTGGTATAGGGGTTCTGCCTGAGCAGGGGGTTGGACTAGAAGACCTCCAAAGTCCCTTTCACTGTGTTATTTTGATATCCCTTCAAATCTGGTCAATCCATGCATACCTGCAAAAATTGGTCAATCCAGGAAAGAGAATTAAGGGCTAGTTTTAAGCATAAAATTCATGCTGAATTGCAAAGAGCTGTCCATTTTTTTTAATTTGAATTCAGATTGAACTTTTTTGGGCCCATCTGCATAGCACACCTACCGACAACAACAGGAAATTTTCTTCCAGGGAGCAAAATTGGAGAATTCCAGAAATACAAATCAGGTACTAGTTCTAAGCATAAAATTCCACCCCAAATCTAATCTGCCCTCCATTTTTGAATTCGGGTTCTACTTTTTTTGATTCCTCACCTACCTACATCTACTACCGGAATCAGGATTTCCCCCCCTGGAGAGCCAAAATTGGCAAATCTGGAGAAGACTATTCAGGAACATATCTAAAAATAAAATTCCAACCCTGAATCTGATCCCACTCTCTGTTTTTAAATTAAGACTGAACTTTTTTTTAATCTCTCCACTGAGCATGCCTTCCGTTACAATCAGGCTGTTTTCTCCTAGTGAGATAAAATCAGATAAAAGAGTATCCAGGATCAGAACTAAGGATAAAATTCTTCGGAACACAGTCTATTTTTTATTTGGGATATAGTTTTTTTAACCCCTTCATCCAGAGGCCTCAAGATTTTTTCACCCAGGAATAGAATTCATCCATTCTGGGAAAAAAAAAAAGAATCAAGAACTGGCTCTAAGCCACCAGCATCAGCCCCAAATTTGCTGCTGAAGGATAAAATTGGAAGAGTTATTCCTATCTTGAGCAAGAGAATCAAAAATGTGAAAATGGTGGCTGTTCTCTGCACCATTTTTTATGCAATGAACATAAAAGAGGGCGAGGCTTCAATCCAACAGCCAGGCCACCCTCTTGATTTTTTTTGATTCCCTTGTCAATGGCCCCTCTAGCGAATTCCCCCAGGATCAATCAATAAAAAGCAGTACCTGCTGTGCATCTTTAAATCTGCAGGAGGCGAGCAAGAGTTAAGCTTCAACATAAAAACAATTTTGCACTCAATGGAAACACTGCAACCAGGCAGAAGACTAGCAGAATGAACACCAACTAGCAGTCAGAAGACATGAAAACTCTTTAATTTCACAACATACAGACAGAATTGATAGTTTCAACTGGAAAACTTTGACCATCCTAGATCAAGTCAAGTCCAAAGACTCTAGAGAATTTCTGGAAGCCTGGCACAATGACAAATTGGCCCTCAATAGACCCATAGACATAAATAACATGTACATACTGTGCAGGGAGACAATCAACAAGCTAGAAAGGGAACAAAAAGACCAAAACATTCCCCCACCAGCAGTCAACACCCAGCATAGATTAACACCAAGATTAACAGTGGATCAGCAATCAAGAAGTAAACAACACCCTAATCAAGGAACACCCAAGCAAGCCAATAGTAAACAGCCAATCAAAGAAACCCCCAAGACCACTTGCATCAACACTGACAGGGCGAGTCACTAGGATATAAACTGAGAACAAACCCCACTGCTTATTAGGAGGGATGATGTTACACAGTTTGGATAATGAAACGTCTGCAAGAAAACCACCAAGCTTAAATAGCACTAAGGACCTCTCAGTTATGCTTCCCCTATGGAGCCCACGCAAAGCTATTCTCCTGTCCCATATTACCTTTGGAAATTCCTTCTATGGGTAGCCCCACTTCCAAATTTATATGCTAGGGTCTGCTGCATACCTGTTTCCATCTAAGTTAGTATTGGAATGTCAAGGGAGTTAACATCTAAGATCTTTGGAAAGCTTTAGCTTGCCAGAGGCTGAGTACACAGTGTAGAGTTGTGTCTCATACTGAAGGCTGTATGTTCTCTCTGGACTAATAAAAACAAAACAAATATTACCTGTTGCAACATATCTCTCGTCCTCTTCCTGAAAACAGCAGTCCTATTTAAGTCCTGCCCTAAACATATTTTAGAACTTTTTTTAAAAGAAGGATTGAATTTCTAAAAATGTTGGCATTTTGGGGGCATGACCCAAGGATCTCCCTGTAGTTGCTCAATGCCCCCAGGAATGCCATGCCCCATCTAGTTTTAATCCCACCAGCACAGACTTTTTTGTTCATTTTGAATTAATTTCAAAGTGAATGGAAAGAGGAATAAACAGAATATTGTGTGAGGCTCTGATTTAGACACATTTATTTCTTTAAGCTGTTTTTGCACAGCTCTGACGGTATCATTTGAAGAAGTTTTATCGAGGCCGGATAACAGCTGAGCAGTCATGTGTCTTCTGGTTCATAACATTTTCTTTCCAGATAAAGAGGAAGATAAAAACAAACGTAAAGTAAGGGAAAGAAAGAAAGAAAGAAAGAAAGAGAAAAAGAAAGAAAGAAAGAAAGAAAGAAAGAAAGAAAGAAAGAAAGAAAGAAAGAAAGAAAGAAAGAAAGAAAAAGTTCCAAGTGCAAGAAAGGGGGGAAACAGAAAAGAAAGAAAAAGAAAGTGGCTTACAATTTTTTTTTCACAGTAGTTATAACTACAGTTATAAATTTACCTCTTTAAGTTACAGGTAGTCTTTGACTTATGACCACAATTGAGCCCAAAATTTCTGTTGCTAACTGAAACATTTGTTAAGTGAATTTTGTCCCATTTTAACAACACCACGATGTAAAAAAGATGTTGAGACTCTAGAAAGAGTACAGAGGGGAGCAACAAAGATGATTAGGGGACTGGAGGCTAAAACATATAAGGAACGGTTGCTGGAATTGGGTATGTCTAGTTTAACGAAGAGAAGGACAAGGGGGGACATGATAGCAGTATTCCAATATCTCAGGGGCTGCCATAAAGAAGAGGGAATTAAGCTATTCTCCAAGGCACCTGAAGGCAGGACAAGAAGCAACGGGTGGAAACTAATCAAGGAGAGAAGCAACCTAGAACTAAGGAGAAACTTCCTGACAGTTAGAACAATTAATCAGTGGAACAGCTTGCCTCCAGAAGCAGTAAATGCTCCAACACTGGAAGTTTTTAAGAAGAGACTGGACAGCCATTTGTCCGAAATGGTGTAGGGTTTCCTGCCCGAGCAGGGGGTTGGACTAGATGACCTCCAAGGTCCCTTCCAACTTTACTACTACTATTATTATTATTATTATTATCTTTCTTGCCACAGTTGTTAGGTCAGTCACTGCAGTTGTTAACTTAGTCCTTAAGTGACCTTGCTTATGAGAAGGCCGCAAAAGTTGATCATATGATCTCAAGACACTGGAACGGCCATAAATATGAATCCATTGCCAAGCATCCTAATTTTGATCACGTGACCAGGGTGATGCTGAAACAGTCGTAAGTGTGAAAAACGGCCATAAGTCTCTTTTTTCAATACCATTATAACTTTGAAGGGTCACTAAATGAACTGTTGCAAGCTGAGGAGGGGTCTGGTTGGGGGGGGGAGGGCATGGATGTGTGGAGGGGGTAAAGTAATCTAAACAACATGTAGGTTTCCCTGCTGATTTCCCCATTGACTTATCTTTGCTCATGGGCAGCCAAGAGGGAAGGTTGCAGATTGTGACCAGGTGACTATGGGATGCTGCAATTAATGCAAGCTAATTACCAAGCACCCAAATGGTGATCACATGACCACTGGGATGCTGCGATGGCCAGAACCTTTGGGACCGGCTATAACAGTATTTCTCAACCTTGACAATTTTAAGGCATGTGGACTTCAACTCCCAGAATTCCACAGCCAGCATTGCTGGCTGTGGAATTCTGGGAATTGAAGTCCACATGCCTTAAAATTGTCAAGGTTGAGAAACACTGGGCTATAACTACTCCGTCTTTAGGGCCATTGTAACTGCAGTCACTGGCTGTAAGACTGATGCCATCTTCCACCTGCACCCCTAAATGCCATTGCGGAAAAATGAAAACACTTTTTTTCAGGGAGAAAATGTTGGCCTGAACTAATCGGATACAGCACCGGAAAAGCAAAGAGTCAGTGCAAACAAATGAATAATGAAAGAAACAGTGCAAATAAAAAGACTCAGAAAATGAAGTAGACATGAGCCCCAGTAACAAAAAACAAAACAAAACACAAATGGATTAATGATGTCACCCCATTTTTTACTTTTAAAATTATATTTGGGAAAGGGGGGGAAAAACACATGCAAGCTAATTTACAGCAGTGGATATTTCAGTCATTCAGATTGTTTTAAGAGATTTTGGAAGGATAGTGAAAGTATGCTCCAATGGCAACAAACACAACAATTCAACCTCATCATAATTTAGTGGGGCTTTCCTAACCAGATGCCTTCCAGATATGTCAAGACAGCAATTCCTAGGAATTTGAATTGGCAGTATTAATTAGGCAACATTTTTTGTAATATGTTGTACCTCTATAGCAAAACAAGCTAAGGCAAGAACAGGCAATCAATGCCCTCAAATATTTTGGACAATAGCATAGACATTCCTTTGCCATGATTATGTTGGTTGGATCTGACAGAAGTTGGAGTCCAAAGACCTCAAAAGATTCCTAGTTACTCACACTTTGGTAAAAGAATGCAGAGGTTGTGCTGAATGTGCATCTTATTATTCTCAGCATGATTCTGAGTGGACTAGATGGATTTTGATGATCCAAAATCTTTTGCTCATTAGGAGTTTTTCCAGCTCAAGGAAGATGGTGAGAATGACCAACTTATCCTAAGGTCATTTCTGTTCAATACTGCAGGTAAGAGCAACAATGACCAGGGGGCTGAAGGCTAAAACATATGAACGGTTGCAGGAATTGGGTATGTCTAATTTAATGAAGAGAAGGATGAGGGGTGACATGATAGCAGTGTTCCAATATCTAAGGGACTGCTAGAAAGAAGACGGGCTCATCCTATTCTCCAAAGCACCTAAAGACAGGACAAGAAACAATGGATGGAAACTAATCAAGGAGAGAAGCAACCGAGAACTAAGGAGGAATTTCCTGACAGAACAATTAATCAGTTGAACAACTTGCCTTCAAAAGCTCCAATACTAGAGGTTTTAAAGAAAAGATTGAACAACCATTTGTCTGAAATGATGTAGGGTTTCCCGCCTGAGTGGGTGTTGGACTAGAAGACCTTCAAGGTCCTTTCCAATTCTGTTGTTCTGCTATTCAGAGGCAATGATCTATACACTATATGTGTTTACTGCAAAGGTTGGTTGGTTACTTTTCCTGTTAATCAGGTTATCTCCATCTCATTGTTTTCATTCTTGCTTCTAAGAAACCTAACTTCAGCTCAAGGTAAGTTAAAATGACTAAGTAGTCATCACAACAAAATCTGCAAGACCATAGATAACTTTCCATCCACCATTTTAACTTTTCCAAGGTTTCTAAGCTATAGGCCAAGACCATATCCTGCAACCAGGAGTTCCAAACGTTACTGCTCTGGTTGACAGCTCTGAGCACCAGACAAATTGTACAGACTCCTAATGGATCTTCACTATCGAGGCCTAAGGATATTCAGATTCCTGCTGTGATAGATCCAGGTTGTGGTGCCCCAACCACTCTAAGCTACCTTGTGTGTCACACTTCCAAGAGCATCTGCTTCAAATTTATAATTAACTACATCTTAAGATATGTATATTTTGGAGAAGAGGAGAGCCACAAAGGCCATTTGATAGCTGAGTAGGTATTTCCTACAAACAGGGTTTGAAAAAAGCCACAGTGCTGTCAAAATTAGATGCTTGGGCTATGATGATATTGCTCAAAAGATACAACTTAGAAGAGTGTTTCTCAAACTTGGCAGTTTGACAACGTGTTGAATCCACACATCTTCAAGTTGCCAAGCTTGAGAAACACTGCCTTAGTACTTGTGACATTATATCTGACGAAGACATCAGTCATGTCATATTAATGTCATGATGCATGTGGCATTTGCCTCTCCATAAGGCAGCAAATGCCAAGTGGAAAGGCAGAATTAATGGGATATTGTTGGCAGTGGTTGAGATATAGGCTGTTAAGGGTTTCGGCTGGTCATATTTAATCTGGTTTTTATTGAATGTTGTTGTGAGCTGCGTAGGGTGATCATATATAAGAGAGATAGTCATATACAGGTAGTCCTTGATTTTACAACCATTCGTTAGATACCATTCAGTTACAGTGGCACTAAAAAGTGACCTATGATGGTTAGAGCAGGGGTCCTCAACCATGGAAATTTAAGACTTGTGGACTTTGCTGGCTGAGGAATTCTGGGAGTTGAAGTCCACAAGTCTTAAAGTTGCCAAGGTTGAGGACCCCTAGGTTAGTGCATCCCCACAGTCACATTTTCGAGATTCAGTTGCTTGGCAACCAACATGTATCTACAATGGTTGCAGCATCCCAGTTCGTGTGAGTGGCATTTGCAATTTTCCCAGCTGACTTCCAACAAAAAAAGTCAGGGGGGGGGGGGGGAATGCTAGATTCACTTAACGATCACATGATTCACTTAATAACTGCTGTTTGCTTAATAAGCATGACAAAACCACCATAAAATTTGGCATGACTAACTTAACACTTGTTTAGCAATATAAATTCTGATCCTAATTGGGGTGGTAAGTTGAGGACTGCCTGTACACTTTCTAAATAAATGAAGAAATAACATTCATATTGTTCCTGGTGTTTGCAAGGTCAGGGAACTTGAAGATCGCTCTTTGTTTTGTAACCGTCTTAAGCTACAAAAGTATGTCTTTCCTAATGCAAATTGTACAGCATCACATTCAAAGGTTGTGGGGCAGTAAAAGGAGAGCAAAGGGGCTGAAGGTAGCCCTGTTTGGTTCTGAATTACTTATCTCTGGTTTACCATTTAGCGAATTAACAATTATGGGATGTCACAATAAACAGCAGCTTCAAAACTTTCCTAATGGTGAGAAACCATGAGAGGTCAAATCAAAAGAAAGAAGATACAGCCCCGAATGCTAAGAAATGGGAGATTCAAGCAGTGAGGTACATCCATCAGGAAGATCGTAATTTGAGACCAGCCGCTGGTTGGGTGACCCTTCAAAGCAGCAGATTGGTTGATGAAGGTGAACAAATAGCTAAGCCTAACCATTATTTTTCCAGGTGGAGAAAAATAGCAGGGCATCACACTTGTTCCATTTTGCTGGAGGCCTCCCAGCATTTTGTAACCTTTGCATTTATTTACAAATGTTCAACCTCAGCACAACAGAGGCTGGTTTAAATATAGCTTACAACCATTTGTTACAACAACCCTAAAAGAAGTGCCTTACAACTGGTCATCACACTTACGATCATCACAGCACACACACACCCATGCCACACGATCAAAATTCAGGTAACCAGCATGTATTTATGATGGTTGCAGAGTTCCAGGGTCCTGTGATTCAGTTTGTGACTTTCCCAGCCAGCTTCCAACAAAGTCAATGGGGGAAGCCAAGTTTGCTTAACAGCCACATGATTCACTTAACAACTGTGGCAAAATAGGTCATAACTTCGGATGCGTCTCACTTATCAACCTCTTTGCTTATTAATAGAAACTCTCATCCCAATTGTGGTTTTAAGCTGAGTTCTACCTCTACTTCAACTTGTAGTTAAAGCCCGTTTTATCTTTGATGTGAAGCAATAGCTCCAGAAGACCATCACTATCTTGCATATTACAGTAAGCCAGAAATACACAACCTGAAGCCCCAACTTTAAAACATTTTATACTCTTCTGCCAAGAGTAGCTGAGGTTACTTCCAAATTGTCATTTTTAAAGTGATGGACGTTTGTGACTGATACATAAACCACTTAACTATATTTATAGGCAAAGCAGTTACACCTCCTCCTAGCAGGATTCTTTGCTCAACAAACATAGGTTTGCATTGCTAACCAAACAGAATTTACTTTGCTTTTATTCTTTCCAGTATGTTGGATGTTAGAAAGAAAAAAAAGGGACCTGGGAACCCCATTAGGAGGATAACTCTGAGAAAACTGAACAGAACAGGATAAAATGTGACATGGAGGGAGAAACTGGCAAAAAAAACAATAACCCACATCTGATTGAGTTTAAAATGGGCTGGATCCATCTGGGAGCTGTGGAGGAAACACTGAGAGAGAGAAAAATTGCCCAAGGCATTCCTATGAGCTGATCATCTCCAGCAGGTCAACAGCCTCACTTGTGTGTTTGAAACCCAGCGGTTTTTAACATGCACCAACACACATAAAAAGGGTAAGGCTTTGACTGTGAAGTTGCAGCTGCCATCTTGACTTTTATGATCCTTGGGGAAGGAGTCAAAGACTTTGCAGTAGGAGGGTTCCATCCATTGACCTGGTTCATACGTAAGGCTATGCTGGGGCCACCACATTTGAGCTGCCAAAATCCAGACAAAGATTAGTTGGCTAAAAAAAAAAAAAAACTATAGAAAACCCTCTTAGCAAACACCTACAGATTGTGCAGTTTTCTGTAGCCTAGTGTAGTCCTAGTTCAGCCAAACTGTGTGCGTCTAGGGGCAAGGAACTTACTATAGGGAACTTGCTTTTGAGTGGGGACGGGGGACTTACTATGGCACAGTAAGTTGGATACTAACTTAGAATGTTGATGACTGCTCCATTCTAATTCCACCCTCCCTTTTTCTTGCCAGTCGCACTCCCCACTGCACAGAAATCAGGGGGTTTTTTTAAGTGAAGTTGCAGCTGCCATCTTGACTGTTCCTAAAAGTGAGCCAAGGTAAGAAAGAGGCAAGAGAAACTGGACTGGATGAGCACTGCTGAATTCCCTCCCTCCCTCTCTCTAGACCAGTGTTTCTCAACCTTGACAATTTTAAGGCATGTGGACTTCAACTCCCAGAATTCCACAGCCAGCATTGTTGGCTGTGGAATTCTGGGAGTTGAAGTCCACATGCCTTAAAATTGTCAAGGTTGAGAAACACTGCTCTAGACATCTGTTGTTTATAGTCTTGCTGAAAAGACTCTTTCTGGAACAAATTCGTTGGCACCCATAGGCTCTCTGACATTGCAGACCACTCTTCGCTTGTTTATTTAGTGGCCATAAAAGCAGTCCATCTGTTTTCAGCCACTTTGTACGGAAGAGGAAATATACCAGCTAGGGAGCAGGCAGGGTTTATTCTTCACAGGAAGACAAGGGGAAAGCAGATGCCAGCAAGTTCAGGTTCTTCCTTTACGTGGACTACAATTAGTACAGGCAATAATTTCTCTTTAGTCTGATCATGTCTGAGTTTGCATTTTTCCTTCTCCCTCCCAGTCTGTTTTGCTTTGATGTTGCATCTAGAATTATTGAAGTTGGAGATCAGCCCTGACTTCGTGTGGGAACCTTGTTCAGCTAAGCAGCAAGCTCCAAAGGCTTCCTATAAAATAAGCAACTCCAAAACTAAGCATCTTTCTATGCATACATAATTTTTTTAATACTATGAATTGGTGGCTTTAGATATGTACATTAGGTAAAATGGGAGGATCCAATTCACAGCACAAGCTTGCTGGCTGGAGAATTCTGGAAGTTGAATCCCACACATCTTCAAATTGCCAAGGTTAAGAAACCCTGCCCTATACTAAACACATTCCTTAAATGAATACAATTTCCTTAATTTACCCCTTTGAATTATTCTGCCATACTAACAAACTTGCTTCTTTCTCCTGGATCGCTCAAAATACAATTAACTGCAGTAGTTTGAAAACTCTATCCTGCTTTCTTGGGGCATGATTTGACAGGCCGAAAAATGTAGGTAGGGATTTCCCCATTGGTTGATGCTTTTAACTCAAAATGTGCTTACTCTCAAAAATAAACATTGGTCCTGTGAATGAAGTCGAATGAGGGTTAAAAGCCAGTTCTTGTAAATGGAGGTTAGCTGTGCTCTGCTGGCCGTTATTGGTGACCCCTTGAGAACAGTTCTTGTGGAACTGCAGATTTGCACGCTTCTTAACATCAGAAATCTCTACGTTTTTTGATCACACCTCTTTATTGGTCAAAAATTTTGAATATGCATCCCTTAGGGCAGGGGTAGGCAACCTTGGCTCTTTTATGACTCGTGGACTTCAACTCCCAGAATTCCTGAGCCAGCTGGCTCAGGAATTCTGGGAGTTGAAGTCCACGAGTCATAAAAGAGCCGAGGTTGCCTACCCCTGCCCTAAAGGGATCTATCTGTCTGGTCATTACGAGTCTAAAAACAACTTAAAAGCACCCAATCAGTCATCCTGTTTATGTATATTTATAAACTTGTGACTCAGTTCTTTTGGCAAGATTTTTGAAGTGCATTCCCTTGCTTCCTTCTTCTGTGGGCTAAGAGAGAGTGAATAGCCCATCACCAACTGACTATGCCTTAGGCAGGACTAGAATTCAGTCTTCCAGTATATACCAGTAACCTGGTGCATTAACTACAGGTAGTCCTTGACTTATGACCATTCATTTAAAGACTAACAAAAGTTACAACAGCACTGAAAAAAGTGACTTATGACTGGTCCTCGTACTTACAACAGTCTCAGCGTTTCTGTGGTCACATGATCAAAATTTGGACAACTAATTTTGTTTAGTGTGATAAGTGAACCCAGCTAATAAAAATAATATGGTAATGAGCTACACAAGCCAAAGTTTTTACTCCAGAACTATTCGAGAGATATAACGTCTTGCAGCTTCTATCTTCTATCTATACAGAGAAGAGCAACAAAGATGATCAGGGAACTGGAGGCTGAAACATATAAGGAAGGGTTGCTGGAATTGGGTATGTCTAGTCTAATGAAGAGAAGGACGAGGGGTGACATAATAGCAGGGTTCCAATATCTCAGGGGCTGCCCCAAAGAAGAGGGAGTCAAGCTATTCTCCAAAGCGCCTGAAGGCAGGACAAAAAGCAACGGATGGAAACTAACCAAGGAGAGAAGCAGTCTAGATCTAAGGAGAAACTTCCTGACAGTTAGAACAATTAACCAGTGGAACAACCTGCTTCTAGAAGCGGTGAATGCTCCAACACTGGAAGTTTTTAAGAAGAGACTGGACAGCCCTTTGTCTGAAATGGTATAAGGTTTCCTGCCTGAGCAGGGGGTTGGACTAGATGACCTCCAAGGTCCCTTTCAACTTTATTATTATTATTATTATCGTTATCTTCCTAATTATTGGTGATATTGGCTGGTGATGAGAGGTGAAGCCCAAAACAACTGGAGAACTGACAGCTCATTCCTGCCTCATTTCACATTTTTCACTCCCATTCTTATCTCAGAGTGAAGAATTTAAAATTAAACATTACACAGATAGATGCTGACCTTTCAAATATTTTTTTTTGAAGTAAGCATATAATTTCTTCAGTGAAAGACATGCTAGTTCTCTGTAATAGAATGAAGACTGCATTCGCCCAACAGCTTAACCAAATCATTTATAAACATCGTGCCTCCATTCACACTTGGTTTGGTTTAACCTTAAGAAGGATGGGTTCCAGGGTTCTTTTTAGTGGCTTGTATGTTGTATGAATGTGGAGCATTTATTTGTAACCAAATGTACCATAACAAGGTATTCAACATGAGTTCACTTAGGGCCACCAGTGGTGGCTGCCAAGATCCAGCAGATAAAGGATAGCAATCATAAGAAAATGTTATTTGTCTGGCAGTTTAAGTTGGGAGGGAGAAGGAAGGAAGGAAAGAAGGAGACAGAAAGAGAAAAGGAAGAAAGAAAGAGAAAAAGGGAAGGAGGAAAGGAGAGGAAAAGAGAGAAAAGGAAGAAAGGGAAAAAGGGAAGAAAGGAGAGGAAAAGAGAGAAAAGTAAGTAAGGAAGGGGACAGAAAGAAAAGAGAGAAAAGGAAGAAAGAAAAAGGGAAGGAAGAAAGGAGAGGAAAAGAGAGAAAAGGAAGGAGACAGAAGGAAAAGAGAAAAGGAAGAAAGAAAAAGGGAAGGAAGAAAGAAAAAAGGAAGGAGACAGAAGGAAAAGAGAGAAAAGGAAGAAAGAGAAAAAGAGGAAAGAAAGGAGAGGAAAAGAGAGAAAAGGAAGGAAGGAAAGTTTACTATCACGGCGAAAAGAATCAGAAGTTAACAACTACCGCAGCAATCCAGAGGTTCCTTGTGCGGTTTTCAACTCTTCCTGCGAAGAGATCAAATCTCTTATCTGGCGGCGACGCTCAACTTTCCCGGAACTTCAGTGAATTCCAAAGGAGCGCCGATTGCCAGGCAGGAGCCGAAAGCCGGGCCCTTGGGGGGAAAAGCGGCAGGGCCGGGAGCCACCGCCAGAGCCTCGACTTTGCCGGGGATTCGGCGCCGCTTCGCTCTTGCGCAATCGGGGCGCTGTCGCTCGCCCTGCGGGTTTGCACCAACGGGAAAGGCGGCGGAAAAACACGCCGCCGCCGTTCCAGTCGGGGCCTTTCCCCGGATTGCGCCAGGAGCTCGTGGGCGTTTTCCCGCTTGCCTGTCTGGCCTCGCCTCCCGCCCCTTCGCCCCGAGCAGCGCACAGGAAGGAGAAATTACCCGCGAGGCTTCCGACAGCAACAGCTGCCTAAGCCGCTTCCTCGGCCCTGGGCGAGCCGTCGGGCACTCGGGTTTTGACGCCCCCGCCCGGGCGGGGCTCGCGAAAGCCACGTGGCTTGCCTCGCGCACCCTGGAAGTTTGTAAATAGCCTTTTCGAGAGAAAGTTCGATGCAGGAGGGGAGAAAGTGCCGGCTGGTTGATTAGCTGGCGGGCTGGCTGGCCGGCGCATTCATTGCTCTGCTTCCCGGGTTGGAGAGATGGGTCCCTCGGATGGCTGAAGACGCGCGTTTGGAACCCGGGGCCGCCCGGCGTCGCGGCGGGATGGAGGCGACTGACTGCAAGTTAGGCAGCGCCGGCAGCCTCTGGCAGGACACGCTGGCCATGGCGCTGACCCCCAGCAAGCCGCTCTACTCGGCGGGCAGCCAGGGCTGCCGAGAGGGCGGCGGGAGGACCCGAGCCCTGCGCGTAGTTTACGTCTTCACCGAGGATTTGGAAAAACAGCCGCCTCTCCTGTGCCTGCAGGAAGCCTGCAAGGAAGTCCCGGGCACGGAGCTCGCCACGGTGCCTTTTGGCACCGTGATGCTGGGAGACACGGACACTCTGGACCGTTTCTATAACGCAGGTGAGTCCCCTGCGCCGCGCTACCTAGCCCGGTTCCTGCGCTCATTTCTGCTCAGCCGGGTTTTGGTTTAACCCTAACTGGGTTCCCACGACTTCCTAAACCATAAAGCCAGGTTTCCCCCATTCTCCGTGTTGGACTTAGACTCCCAGTTTGGAGACGGCAGGTTCGGAATTGTACTGTAATTGCTGGACTCGCACAAGCTGAAGTTTGAAGTTTTAACACATCTAGTTTATTTCAGCAAGAACTGGTTGGGTGAGTGGGAGGGAGGCACGGTCAAAGCTGGGTTACGGTAAGCTATGATGTGGCAGTCTTATTCTGTCTGAATGTTTTGTGTGAATCCGGCAAGTTGTGGAAGCCCTAATTGTTGCATTTAAAATCTGGTTAAACACACAGGCTTAATGTTTTGTTTTAGATCCAGCCAGAAAGTTTCCTGCAATTTTCTGAACTTGTTGCAAATTTGAATCTATTCTTTGAGGACTCAGCAAAATCATGTCTTTCTTTTCAAATATAGGAATCACGTACCTTAGTAAAGGTAGGAAATCAGTTCTACTTATTGCTCTGTGAGAGGCCAGTCCCTGTTTCTCTCAGCCCAACCTACCTCACAGGGGTGTTGTTGTGGGTAAAATAGGAGGAAGTAGTATCAAATTATGTTTGCTGCCTTGAGTTATTTATAAAAGTTATTTATAATAAAGGCGGGGAATAAATAAATATATAAATACATTCCTGTGTACATTGTGAGTTTTTGCAGAAACTTTGCAGCTGTCTGGGGAAAATTCAAGTACTGTAAACCAGAAGAGGAGAGGAGGTTTTATTTCAGTTGCTTGAAAAAGCTTTCAAGAATTTCAGTTTCTTAGAAACTGTTCAGCCTTGCAATTGCAGTTTTAAACATTATTAAATTACTTTGAGCTAATGATAAATTAATATACCACTCCTTGAATACATAAAGAAGTGTGCCATTAAATTTCACTTATTTGTTTCAAGATGTAATAGTGCCCCTCTTGTCAAAGCAACTCTGGGCAGTGCACAGAATTTAAAATGAAATTGACAGCAGAAATAACTATAAGTGCAACATGTGATAACAAGGAAATAAAAAACAAGCAAAGTCATTGTTTTGTTGTTGATATTGGAGGCTATTCTTCCATAGCTTTGTTAATGAAACCCAAACTAATTATTTCAGTAATCTAACAATAAAATAAATTGAATGAGTATCATGTAGAAAACAAGCTACTGAATGCTTTTAGTGCATCTAATCCTGTAAGTTTCTGAGTTCAGAGGCAAAGAGCTATTTCTCAGTATCTACTACGGTACTTTTATCATTTTAATCAGAAACAGCAGGAACTTAATCTTGGAACGGTCAACATGCAAAGCACGCACTTTTTTCACTGAGCTGGTGCCTCTCTGAATCTTTCTGTTTTTAGCTGATGCAGAAAAATATGGAGCATGGTTAGAGGCCAGTTTTTCTAAAGCCACATTTGCTATTTCTCTTTCCCATATAAGGATCTAATCTGCTCTGGATAATCCTGACAGTTATTTTGCTAGCAGATAAAATGAAGGATATAATGCAGTATTTACACACCAGGTTAAATCTTCTTTTTTTGGAATTGACCTCTTCCAATCTGTTGTCCACTGTGTCATTCTCCAGATTTGTTGCCCTTCTTTGGTTAGACAAATGGTTCTCCTGTTTCATTTTTATTTTCTTGTTTGGTGTTTTTCAAACTTGGCCATTTTAAGATGTGTGGACTTCAACTCCCAGAATTTCCCAGCCAGCATTGAAGTCCACACATCTTAAAGTTGCCAAGGTTGAGAATAGCAATAGCACTTAGACTTATATATTGCTTCATGGTGCTTTAGGGCACACTCTAAGTCAGTGTTTCCCAAACTTGACAATTTTAAGGCATGTGGACTTCAACTCCCAGAATTCCACAGCCAGCAACGCTGGCTGTGGAATTCTGGGAGTTGAAGTCCTCATGCCTTAAAATTGTCAAGTTTGGGAAACACTGCTCTAAGTGGTTTACAGAGTCAGCATATTGCCCCCCAACAATCTGGGTCCTCATTTCCCAACCTCAAAAGGCTAGAAGGCAACCTTGAGAAATACTATGTGGTATAGTACCATTGCTTTCTCCCATACAATATTAAATTATACCTTTCCACCATCACTAACTTGATCATTCACCTCCATCAGATTCCTAAGTAGGCATCAGCTTGCTTTATCTGGGTGGCTGGAATAACCTTCCACCTTGGGCCTCTTTGCTGTGGGTATATACGTTTGTTGTGTGTTTGTGGTTTTGCGTCAGGCTTTGGTTTTTGGTTTTTTTTGGTTTTTTACTCCTGGCATCTGCCTATACAAGTCCCTGCGGTTTTCTTGGCAAGATTTGGCAAATAGTTTGCCCTTGTCTTCTTTCTAGATCACGGGTAGGCAATCTTGGCCCTTTTATGACTCATGGACTTCAACTTCCAGAATTCCTGAGCCAGCTATTGAAGTCCATGAGTCATAAAAGAGCCAAGGTTGCCTACCCCTGTTCTAGGTCTAAGAAAGAGTGATTGGCCCAAGTATCTGTGGAGATTCTCAGTCATCCAGGTGATAGTTGTCTCAAAGGTGCTTTTTTTCTTCAAAAGGCAACTGGACTGTTTTTTCCTTGAGGAAGAAAACTATTTGCTTCTCATTCAAGAAGCTTCATCAGTTCTGATGACAGGGAGGGCAGGGTTGGGATGGAAGGATAGGTACTGACAGTTGAGACTGGGTGGTGGGAGGGGGATGGAAGGATAGGTTCTGCAAAGAAATATAATCCATTCCCCCCCCACCCAATCAGTACCTATCCTTCCATCCCACCACCATCTTGAGAAGCTTCTTGAATGAGAAGAAAACATTTCCCTCTTCTTCCTCAAGAAAAAAACAGTCCAATTGCCTTTTGAAGAAAAAAAGCACCTTTGAGATGACTGTTCCAAGGTTAACCAGCTGACTTCAGGACCAAGGGAGGACTGGAACTCATGGTCTCTTAGTTTCTAGTCTGATGCCTTAACCAACTCTTGTTATACACTTCCAATAGTCTTTGCTCATCTCTCGTAAGAACACCTCATCTCTGCCATGATGAAGCAGCTGTTTAGGCCTTGTGAGAGCACACAGATTTACACATGGTTTATTCAGCACTCCCCACTTTCTGGATCTTCACCCAACCCACTAAAACACGAACTAATCAAATAAGCTAGATTTCAGCAATATGCAGGGTCAGACATGTCAAACACAAGGCCCGGGGGCCGGATGCGGCCTGCAAAGTGGTTTCATGTGGCCCGCGAACCCATCCTGGAAACAGTGAGGGAACGGCCCCTGCTGCCTTGGCCTTGGTCCTGGCCCAGGCCAGCCGGGAGCCAATGTACAATTTTGTGGTGACCATCTATGCTGAAACGCATTCAGTCTTAGCGCCACAAGGCCATGTGGAAACTGTGAGGAACCAGTCCCTGCCACGTCAGCCCCGCCCCGTGGGTGCATGCTGGGGAGGTGTCACCCTTTGTGAAGAATGAAGAAATCCACTATTGCCTGGAAATGGCCAGCAAATGGCCCTCGCCTACTTCACATATCCGGCTTGATGGGCTCTGCCCTGGTCCCACCCCTTTCTGCCAGAGACCCTCAGATCTGTCCCACTCCTGTCCAGGCCCCCACAGGCACCCTTGATACGAATGATGTAGAGCTGGCCATGCCCACCCAGTAGGCCACACCCACTCCATCCACGCCCACCCAGTAGGCCGCACCCATCCTGGCCACACCCACCCACCTCCTCCAGGACAATCGCAGTGCTGATGCGGCCCTCAATGAAATTGAGTTTGACACACCTCTGTGCTAGGTTAACAAATGTGTGGAGCCAACTTGTGGTTGAGTGTAGTGCTTGAACAGTCAGTGATTAAGTTCATATACTATATTAAGCTGTCATTCATTTAAACATAATTTTGAGCCTAACCACAATTTTTTACTTGTTCTAAGCCATGGATGGCAAACTACAATATCTAGTTCATACATGCTAATCCATGCAATTATACAAGAAAACCATAATGTGGCTTAATGAAGTGTGTGAACATAGATAACAGGATGCTAATTCAAGAATGCTAAGCTTTGGCCATAAATCATGGCTTGATTTGCATGTAATTCTAGGCCAGCATGGGTGATCTTATTAAGCCAGAACCCATCTACAGTTAACATTATATGCAAGGTAGGCAAAATCAAGTTGCTTCCAGATCTGGAAGGATTCCCTGATAGATTGCCATTCAGTAAGGAAAGTTGCTGGAGGTGTTAAATATTCAAAGTACTCCTGGCTTCCATCATCAGACAGAATATTGTGTTTGCATTTCCTGGTTGAGCTGCATTATGCATTGGATTTGATTCCAGAAAATTGTCTCAGACCTTGCAACATCTGTCTGCCCATCTTCAAAGCCGCTGTGTCATTTCCTTGGATTGCATATTCAGTCTTGAGAAAAGATGCAGCTACTTTAAAGAGTAATTGGCACTTGCTGTGCCTTTACTTGTGCGTCCTCTGAGGCACTTTTAGGATTTTTTTTTATTTCTTTCTAATGCTGTGGTCTGAATTCCAACAGCATAGAAAAGATAGCCTTGATTTATACCTGAGCTGCCATCCTATCCGCAAGGAAGATTTGGGAAAAATATTATTTGTTGTCTGGATCGTCCACATCGGATTCGATATTCTGCAGCCTGCCTTGCAGGGAAGCACAAAAAGGAAGAGAAGTGCTGTGTAGAAAAAGGGGAATTCTATGCAAATGAATGAAATTAGTAGTGGGGCCAGGACAGAAGCAATGTAATTACTAGTGGAGCCACAAAGGATATGAGAGTGAACATCCTCTTAATCAGTTCTTGCCTGGCAGGCTGAGCAAGTTAAAACTTGGACAGCCACTTGTCAAACTGTCACACCACAATCCAACGTGTCCAAGAGACTTAGCATCAGCACTTGGCATCCAGCTTCACACACACCTTCTTTGGACCTCCTCTTTTAATTAAGGCTTGCCTTCCAGGTACAACAACCATTATTACTTCACTGGATATCTCTACAGTGTTCATTTCCTGCAGCTTTGCTGTAAGCATTACAGCAAAGCCTGATGTAGCTTTGCTGTAAGCATTGCAGTAAATGTGTGTGGCAGATTAATGAATGTATTTGGAGCACTGCTAATGCATCATTAGCTCTAGCATGGCCACTGAGGAAAAGGGAAGCTCCGCCGAGCCTCATTTGCTCGCAGCTCCTTCCAGACTGGAGGTAACCCTGAACGGAATGGACAACTCGCTACGGCCAACTCGCCATGGGGCAACTCGCTGTGGAACAATTCAACAATGCAATTTAATAATTTAATAATAATAATAAAGTTGAAAGAGACCTTGGAGGTCATCTAGTCCAACCCCCTGCTCAGGCAGGAAACCCTATACATTTCAGACAAATGGCTGACCAGTCTCTTCTTAAACACTTCCAGTGTTGGAGCATTCACAGCTTCTGGAGGCAGGTTGTTCCAGTGATTAATTGTTCTAACTGTCAGGAAGTTTCTCCTTAGTTCTAGGTTGCTTCTCTCCTTGATTAGTTTCCATCCATTGCTTCTTGTCCTGCCTTCAGGTGCTTAGGAAAATAGCTTGACTCCCTCTTCTTTGGGGCAGCCCCTGAGATATTGGAACACTGCTATCATGTCCCCCCTCGTCCTTCTCTTCCTTAAACTAGACATACCCAATTCCAGAAACCGTTCCTTATATGTTTTAGCCTCCAGTCCCCTGATCATCTTTGTTGCTCTTCTCTGTACTCTTTCCAGAGTCTCAACATCTTTTTTATATTGTGGTGACCAAAACTGGATGCAGTATTCCAAGTGTGGCCTTACAAAAGCATTGTAAAGTGGTATTAACACTTCATGTGATCTTGATTCCATCCCTCTGTTAATGCAGCCTAGCTTTGGCTTTTTTGGCATCTGCAGCACACACCTGGCTCCTATTTAAGTGGTTGTCCACTGGGACTCCGAGATCCCTCTCACAGTTACTACTATTGAGCAAGTACCACCTATACTGTACCTGTGCATTTGGTTTTTCTTACCTAAATTTAAACTAATTAAAAATTATGTTACTATTTGTTGTTCACATTTCATTTTGTCCCTCCTTTGGCATCCTTTTTTTCACAATCCTATTCCACTATTTCTTTGATATTAGTCTAACTCTTGTCCCGTGGTGAGTTGTCCTATGGCGAGTTGGCTGTGGCTGTGGCGACTTCTCTGTGGCGAGTTGACCACGGCAAGTTCTCGTAGACCCTCCCTAAATACAAGTAGTCCTCAACTAACAACCATAACCGGGACCTGAATTGCTGCCACTAAGCAAGGTGGTTGTGAGTTGGTCCTGACTTTATGATCTTTTTGCCTAATGGTTATTAAGCAAATTACTGCAGTTGCAAATCTGGCTTTCCTCATTGACTTTGCTTGCTGGAAGCAGGCTGGGAAGGTTGCCAATGGCGGTTACAGGAACCCCAAATGCTGCAACCTTCATAACTACAAGCTGGTTGCCAAGTGCATGAATTTTGATCACTGGGGATGTGGCAATGGTTGTAAGTGTGAGGAGCAGTTGTAGGTCACATTTTTTTCAGTGCCATTGTAACTTTCATTGGTTGCTAAACAATACTATAAGGACTATCTTATTCATTCATTCATTCATTCATTCATTCATTCATCTATCTATCTATCTATCTATCTATCTATCTATCTATCTATCTATCTATTTTACTTCCTGCCTTTATTATTTTTACAAGTGATGCAAGGCGACAAACATAACCCACACACCTTCCTCCTCCTACTTTCCCCATAACAACCTTGTGAGGCAGGTTACTTGCAGCCTATTCCTAACCAATCATTCTTTACCTGATGTCACTTGCAAATAACATTTTTCAGTCATTGTTGGTGAGCCCAGGTTGAGTTTGGCCATCTCTAGATTTCAGCCTTCAATCTCTAGAGAAGCCTCATCTCTGGGGCAGAAAAAGGAAACAGGATTTACCATCGCCACCTTCAACCAAATCTACAGTTGTCATTGCAGAAGAATTTAAGAAGAAACACAGCCCAGGATTAGGTGACCCTTTATACATCCCTCTTAAATAGGGAAAAAGTGTTGATGGATATAGATAAAATATACACATGGTATATTTTAAAACAATTGCTGTGATTAAAAAAACAATGCTGTAGACCCTGCTTACAATTCTGGAAAAGATTATGATCAGTTTAACGAGCAGCATCTGATTATAAATCTCCCCCTAGTGCTTCTTTTATCTTTAAATTGAACTGAACAACTTTTCAAAAAAGGTTTTTCTTTATAAAGTAGGCCAGATTGCCTTAGGAAAAGGGCACAACCTGGCCAGAACATTAAGCAGGAATATTCCTGGTAGAAAGAAAGAAAGAAAATGGATGCTGGAAGGTGTTTTCTGTTACGTTTTTACAAGTCCTTCAAGATTACAGTTGCAATTACCTCCCCGTGTGCATATGTTTATACACTGATGCACACACACATATCTGATTATCTAATAGACAAGCCTAGCAACAATTTTCAAGAACAAGAACATTAGAAACAATTCATGCAAACAATTATACACGCACTTAAAAAGCAGCAAAAAAAAAAAAAAAAAGCAATGAATAGAATGGATCAGTGTTGCCCTAAGTTACCCTAAGGTTGTTCATCTCTTTTAGTATTGTTTGAATGGAGCAGCAACGGTTTTGTGAGATTTTAGCCTGGGTTCTTGGTTCAGCCTGGGATATCCTGGGAAATTCTGCCTACAAAGTACATATTGCAGCCTCTTGTTTTGCCCATTGTCCTCAGAACAATCGGATGCCTTCTCTTTCTCTCCAAGAAAGATCTCAAACTGCTTGATAAATTGCGTGGGAAGGTTTGGGTGCTAGCTGCAAAGCTGCATGGAATTTCAAAGCTCTGGGTTGACAATGAACAAGCAGCAGGGTGTGGTCTTAAAACATTAAGATACCAGGGTATGTTATGTTTTTGTGGGACATTATGTCCCTGAGGATCAGAATGCTTTCTTCTCTGTTTGTGCAAGAGGGGGCACTTTTGCTACTCAAGATGAACGAGATTGTTGTTCAGTAACCTGCCCTTGGCCACCAACCAGGTGAAGGCAGTGTGGAAAAGTGGAGGAGCTGGTCCTCTATGGTTGATATCTGCCCTTTCTACCTTTGCAGACGTGGTGGTTGTGGAGATGAGCAACAGCTTGTGTCAGCCTTCACTTTTCTATCACCTGGGAGTACGTGAGAGCTTCAGTATGAACAACAATATTCTCCTTTGCTGTTACACCGATCTTCCAGAATTGCAAGCTCTCCGTGTGAGTATGATCACAGGGCAGTTTCAATAAAAAGAAATATATGTAGCACAGGGCTGAAGTGTGGAGTCCTTGATGCTATCTGAGCTTCATTGTTTGCTTAGAGACATTTCATTGCCCAACTAAGTAACACCATCAATGCTATGCTATATCAGTGCTATCCATAGCACTGATGAAGTTAACCTAGTTGGGTAATGAAACCTTTGCAGGCAAACAACCACCAAGAACTCCATAGTGCAATTTGTTAGGAGGCACATTTTGGAGATTCAGCCATACTGAGAAGTTCAGACTCTTGGCTAGATTGGTTTGAACCAGCTGTTTCTAAGGCAGAGGGAAGAAGATATTAAACTTCTGGTATCTACTTTTCAAAGAACTGAAGCCCCAGACATCTATCATTTTTATTAAAGATTTTAAAAAGCATAAGAATGAATACAAACTAATATAAAGTAAGAAAAAGAAAAGAATGGGGAAGAAATAAAAGAAATGCAAGATAGGGAAAAAATAGAAGAGAAATAGAAAAGAAAGAAGAAAGATACAAAGTAGCTTCTGATCTTCTTTATAGTGGTTATAAATACGTTTATAAATTTACTATATAACTACTTTACCGCTCTACATAACTTGCTTCTATCTGTAATCTACCCTATCTAATTATCAAAACCATAAATGATAAGTTTTGTTCTTGTTCTGCTTCATGCAAAAAGTCTAATAAGGGATTTCCAGTAATACATGTAGATATTATCTTTTCTCTGAATAAAAAAGTTGATGTGACTATTTCAGAAAGTTCCATCATATTGAACAACCATTCCTCCATTGTCAGTAATGCCAAATCTTTCCATCTTTGTGTGTACAATAATCTTGCTGCAGTTATCACGAACAAAAATAAACTTTTTCAAACTGGTTGTCTAGCAATTCCAAAAACAAATATCTGGTCTTAATGTGAAACCCATGTTTTCCATCAATTCTATTTGATCTGTTTTCAATTTTTTTGTTAATATCTTCATCTTCTGTTTATCAACCTTAAAGCCTACTAATATATCAAATTGCAGGGGGCATGCTGGCTCATTGGTTAAAGATGCTGTGCTTGTGACAGCCTGGGTTTGAGTGCTGTGTGATGGAGGGGGCTCCCCATTCTTGCCCCAGCTCCTGCCCACCTAGCAGTTCAAAAGCATGGAAATGCAAGTAGATAAATAGGTACCACTTCGGTGGGAAGGAAACAGCATTCCGTGTGCCTCAGAATATAGTCATTCTGGTCACATGACCACAGAACTGTCTTTTGAAAATGCTGGCTCCTTCAGCTAAGAAACAGAGATGAGTACCACCCCCTAGAAGGGGAAAGCCTTTACTTTTACCTTTATATCAAATTATTTTAATTTGCCCATTAATGTTTCAATTCCCTTTAAAGGATCTTCCAAAACAAATACCAAGTGATCTGCAAAAGCTCTTAACTTACAACTCTTTTTAAAATCTTTATTCCAACAATCCTCTCATCGTTTTATGTCTCTATTCAATATTTCAAGAACCAAAATAAATAAAAGAAAGGGTGGCGGGAGCCTGCCTTGTTCATTTTTGTATCACTCGGGGCTTTTTAGATCTCCGTTAGCAATTATTTGTGCTTTCTGTGAAGCGTAAATCGATCTTACCTGTTTGCTCCAAAACTTGTATCTTTCAAAATCTTGAACTGGGAATCCCAATTTAAATTGTCAAAGGCCTTCTCTGCATTTTGTTTTCCAAAATGTTGCTCCAAATTCTCCAAAACATCCGACACATTTCTAAAATTGTCCTTTTGTTCTTGCAAAATTATTTTCAGTCTCCCAGTTTCCGATGAGGATTCGTATTGTGTTTTCCACATTTCTAAAATGGGAGTCATCCCAAAAGGCAACTGGACTTTGTTTTTCCTTTTTTACTTCTCATCCAAGAAGCTTCTTGGAGGAGACACGAAACGTCTTCAAGGAAAAACAAAGTCCAGTTGCCTTTTGGAAAAACACCTTTGGGACAACCATGACTTGGGTGACTGAGAATCTCAATAGACATGTAGAGATTCATCATTTTGACGTATCTTTAGGCGGGAAGGCCGAACTAGAAATCTGAAATCTGCTATGTAAGACAGCCTAAGGGGCGGGAAACATTCCGTTTCCTTTTTTCAAGAATAACTATGTGGATTCGCAACCAGAGGTTTTAGCACACCTTCCTCCATCTTCATGCAGCGTATTTAATAACAAGACCGGAACAGGGAGGGGAATATTGGCTTCCTGTCCCAGAGTGAAGTTTTCCAAGTGATTTCTCAATACATTTCCAAAGCGTGAACAGACATAGGTATTCTAAGAATATAGGAAACTGCTTTCTGCTGAGTCATACTCTTGGTTCTTGGAAATTCTGGTGTCAGCCCCACCCACAGACAGTGGCTTCCCAACCCACCTTAATGGACAGATGTTGTTACAGGCACTGGGTAACCCAGAAGCATAGTATGCAATGGAAGAGGCTGGCCTAGTTTACAGGTAGTCCTCGACTTACAACAGTTCATTCAGTGACCATTCTAAGTTACAACAGCACTGATAAGTGTGATTTATGACCGTTTTTCACACAGCTGTTGCAGCATGTCCATGTTCACACAATCAAAATTCAGCCACTTGGCAACTGACTCATATTTATGACGGTTGCAGTGTCCTGGGGTGACGTGATCTCTTTTTGCAACCTCCTGACAAGCAAAGTCAATGGGGAAGCTTGATTCATTTAACAACCGTGTTACTAACTTAACAATTTACAATGATTCACTTAACAATTGTGGCAAGAAAGGCCATAAAATGGGCCGACACTCACTTAACAACTCTCTCGCTTAGCAGCATCAACTTTGGCCGCAATTGTAGTCGTTAAGTCAAGGACTACCTGTATGGTCTCTGTTGCTGCTGTCTTGTGTTATGGTTTGTGCTAACCAGCGTATCCTGTGGCTGTAGCATTTTCATACGACTGCAAACTGCAGCTTGGTGCAAAGCTATCTGCATCTCTTATTGTCCCCACTTCTTCTAATTAAAAAGAATTACATACCCCAAGCGCAGACAGTGTTATATCTTGGAATCAGAAATGCAAATAGATTCCGTCGCATACAGGCATATGTGGAAATCTTCAGAGCGAGCTTGCAAAAATATTGCTGGTTGCTGGTCTTTGGCTGCTGCAGACCACTTTTCAACTCGGTGTGATTAATAATTGATTAGATCCACACTTAGTCAGACCACTGAAATTAGTGAAGCTGAAATAAATCAGGACAAAATCTGTTTCCATTGATTTCTATCAACTGGCTTTCAGTCTGAGTAATCTCGGTTGAACTTACATCACCAAGATATTGCTATTTAAAATCGGCATATGGGATACAGATCATTTTGCTAGTGTTTGAGTTTAAATGGATTAAAAATAACCATTCATTGACCAAGAGGTCATTAAATTTCAGCACCTCTCCTCTCCATCCAGTGCTGTAATAGATTATTCTTCCAAGATAAATTCCACGGGATAAAAATTCTGCCCTTTGTGCCATGCGTGAATAATAACGGCAACTGCTGTACAATACTTTGGGAAGAATTCCGAAAAGGAGTGTTGGAGTGTTTCCAAGTATTTTATTTTATTTTTATTTATTTAGAAAATTTATATTGCCACCTACTTGCACATGGCAACTCAAGGTACTGTAGCTTACAGGACACATAAAAACACAAAAGAATTAATAATAAAAACATAAAATAATAATCCACCCATCCCGGCAACAACACACATTCAACACACATTTAATGGGCTCCATCCTGTTCTGGGTTCCCCAGGTTTGCTGGCAGAACCACGTTTTCAGGGCCTTCTGAAAGAGTGTCAGTGTCTAATTTCTGGACGGATGATATTCCAGAGGGAGGGAGTCACCACCATTTTGAAGAATCTTCTCTTAATTATTTCTGATGTGCTATGTAGTGCTAAATACAGGTAGTCCTCAACTTACAACAATTCATTTAGTAACCATTCCAAGTTACAATGACATGAAAAAGTGTTATAACCGTTTTTCACACTTACAACCATTGCAACGTCTCCATGGTCATGTGATCAAAAATTGGATGCTTGGCAACTGACTCATATTATTGATGGTCGCAGTGTCGCAAAAGATGTAATTATCTTTTGCGACCTTCTGACAAGCAAAATCAATAGGGAAACCATTAACAACCGGGTTACTAACTTAACAACTACAATGATTCACTTAACCACTGTGGCAAAACTCATTGAACAAGTGTCTCGCTTAGCAACATAAGTTTTGGGTTCAATTATGGTCATGAGTTAAGAACTACCTGTATACCCTTAAGGGCATGCAGACTTAAAACTAGATTAAATCTCCTGCATCACAATGGAGGCATATCTGTATGCCTCCCTATTAAGATAAAAGGCATTAGAAGCTTCCAGAAAAATCATTTGGGCAAAGAAATTAGGAAATGAATGATGACATTTATTTATCTATCTAATTTATATAGCTGCCCATTTCACCAAAAGCAACACTGTGCAGTGTACAAAACGCTAGCTGATAAATTTGGGGAGTTAAAGCTGAGATCTCTTAAAGTTGCCCAGACTGAAAAACACTACTCTTAAAGCAAAGATTGAAAATTTGAACCTTCCAGATGTTGACAGATTACAGTGCAATTCCTCTCTGTATATTTGTTATCTGTATCGAAAGTTGGGTCCAACACATCTGGGGGGGGGGGAGCATTAGGTTAAGGAAGGATGATATGCAATTACTGTTTAATTGTTCTAAGGCTGATCTAGTTCTATGGTCTTGAAAGTTATGGTTTGCAGCCTTTGTTCTTTCAACTCTTGGTAGCTGTATTTGCATAACAAATTTCCCCATGCTCAACTCTGCTTCATTTCATTTTCTAGATCAAATGCAGTGATGGGATTCAGATATATGAACAACCGGTTCTCTGTGTGGCTGCTGTTTCCGGAAGTCCATTCTGGACCTGGGCAACAAACATTAGCTACTGGTTCTGCCGAACTGGTGTGAATTGGCTGAATCCCACCGCTGATCAAATGACTCGGTCGATCATACATTAGCCATGCAGATTCTGTTGGGACAAAGGGCTAGGCTCAAATGTGGCCAGTTGGTTGATGGGTTCAGCATGTTGCAAAATTACAGTTACTTCAAGCTTTTGGCCTTTTGGTTTAAATGCATCAAAAAAGCTAGGTTTGGTCAATTGCAGACTACTCTAACCTATAAGATGGTAATTGCATTCCTTTCTTCTCAGTCAGGATACAGTTTTCTTATGTAGGTGTTATTATTACTCTAACTTCTAGAGTATCCAGTTGTTAAAACTGAGCATTCTTGCACTTGTGACTGTTGGCCAGAAGAATTGATTTCAGTAAAAAGTCCTTAATTTAATAGGTTTACAGCTGCTGAAATGATCTCTTTTACACATTTACCTTCAGGCATATTTTGCGGTGGGCAACTTTTTAATATGTTTTCCTGGTTTTCTTTTTTCCAGGAAGTGATCTTTCAGAAGAATTCGGTAAGTCTAGCTTATTATCTGTCATTCATGATATTTTTTCTATTCTTGAGATTGCTTATTCAAAAGGTTATCTTGCCTTCTCCTTCTCCTCCTATTCCTACTTCTACTCCTACTTCTACTCCTACTATCTGGATAAAATGGATATAACAGCCAATGGTCTGTTGATCAGCTTTCAAATACAGAACTCCTTGCCAAATATTGGTTACAAATTCCATCATAAAATACAGATGCCTGGGGTTAAGGCAAGGGCCATAAGAAAATCTTAGAAATAAGAGTGTTTTAAATATAAAAAAAACACTGAAAAGGGACTGCCTGTGTGAGAGTCAATTTCTGGTGAACTCATAGGCCACAGAAAGTGAAAAATTGAGAGCTGATGGTGTAGGGTGGATATGAGGGTCTGGTGGAATGTTTTCAACCTTCAATCCATCCTAAATTCAACCTTCAATCCAACCTCTTTTGTAAGAAGTTATGGCCAAAGTAAAATGAAGAGAAGACTCACCCAATCCCAGTTCCATTATTTATGCAGTTTTGAGTTCCTAGCAATAATATTTAGTCACTAAGAGCCCTGTTTCCCAACCTTGGCAATGACCAGGTTGGACTTCAAATCCCAAAAATCCACAATCAGAATGGCCATTGATGAGAGTTCTGGGATTTGAAGTCCATACACCTGGAAGTTGCCATGGTTGGGAAAACATGAACAAAGGTATTGTAATGCAAGAGACATTTTCAAAGTAAAGAATGGGAGGTAGATGGGATTTCTGTACCAATACCTCCTGTATCTCTTCTAGGACAGCAATGGGAGCTATACCTTCATCCCATATGTGGTGACAAACCAGAAGAAGGTCTTCTGTTGTGACGTCAGCACCATGATGTGCTTGAGTGAACTTTACCAGTCAAACTTCAACATGGAAGCCTTCTTCAATCCACTGACAGGGCAACTTATTAAACTGCTTGAAGGCACTTCTGTCAGCTCCAGGTAATGCTCCAGTCCTCCTTTTTACTTCAGGAGTTTGATATGAGCAGCAAGAAGAACCTTTCCAGACTCAGTTCTTCAAAGGTGAGAACCTGGAAACCATATCCCAGGCAGGGACAGGCAACCTTTGGAAGGTTTGGGCTATGCTAATTTACAAGTATAACGAGTCGCTTGATGGGTGAACTCTGCACATTGAGTTGACTAAGCACGGATGTGAAGCACGACTTTGTAAATAAGGTAAACATGGCAGATCACTTGTAAAACTTTCAGAGTGATTAGATATACTCTCAAAAATATATCTTTGATTCCTAACAGCTGTGTATTATTTTTGGTATCTATGGCATTATCTAGATCAATACCTATCATTGGGAATGTCAACAGACAAAAGCAGTTGAGTTCCCGGGGCCCTTTATTGCCTACTCTGGAGAGAAAACAGAGAAATAGATCTTTAATCTGACTCTGAAGAACAGTTATGTGCATTTGTAGATAGCAAAGAAGACAGAAGTGAGCAAATAGAGTTAAATATAGTTAAAAATTAACCATATAATATTAAAGAGGGAGCAAGCCCAAAGAAGCCATTCTGAGATACCCATAGTAGCTAGGGACTACTCTAGTGTCTACTCCTAATTCTGCCTGAATTAAGCAAGAAGGCGGGTGATTGAAGACAGGGAGATTGTATGCAAAATTCTTTGGAATCTTCTCTGACAAACAAGATGAACAGCCTTCTATTTCTGGAGGTATGTGTACCTCCCAAACCTGAACTTCCATCAAAGCAAAAGCTTTTGAACGCTTTGATCTCAGTTTCTGGAGTAATTTGAGGACTTAGTTAGACTTCTTAGGAAACTGCCCCAAAGCTTTCTCGCGTTTCCTCAAATTCTAGACCAGGGGTAGGCAACCTCGGCTCTTTTATGACTCATGGACTTCAACTCCCAGAATTCCTGAGCCAGCATAGCTGTTCTAGACCTTCCCCCCATTGTAACATTTCAACTTGTGTCAAACTTCTCATTTTGATTTTTTGAAACCAAATGTCTACTAAGACTGGTGCTATGTCAGCAGAAGTCAAATGGGGAAATGGTTGGGAAATCACCTTTCTCCTAATTACAAAGCTCTGTCATCATCTCTTTGGTGATAGATCAGGTGTTCTTGCTTTACTTGTGAGAAATAGAGACTGAGTGATGATGCTATTCCCAGTTCCATGTTATTCATTCCTGAAGATTGGTCCTTTAGCGCCCAAGGTTGGGTCATGCTAAATTGTTGATTGCTTTGATGTAGCTCATATGGATAGTAAAATATGAAATGGAAGAAACCAAAAGAAAACAGAAGGATTTCTCTTTTTTTGGTCTTCTGATCCTGCTTCCTGTTCTCAAAAATGTCCTGGAGTCAAGATGGCAGGAAGTTGTGGTAAACCACACCATTGTCACCCCAACAAAATGTTATATGTTGCCAGAGATTTGCTTCAAATGCTATGTCCTTGCCATAGACATAATGTCTAGAAAAGTGGGCATGCTTTCTTCTTTTATTTAAGAAAATATTTGTTAGGAACAACTATTCAGATAATCCTACTTCTCCATCCATAAAAAAACTCACATTTGTAGTTGCCTTGAGCCCACAAAAGTTGGCATTGTGTTGTGATTTTATGTGAAGGGAGCAGATTGCTTCTCATTTTTTTAACAACCATATTGCCTGCATTTGAGAGTCAGTTTGATCTAGTGGTTAAGTGACTGTGAGTTCTAGTCCCACCTTAGGCATGAAAGCCAACTGGGTGACTTTGGGTCAGTCATCAGGAAACGAGGAGTTCTAGTCCCGCCTTAGACATGGCATGAAAGCCAACTGGGTGACTTTGGGCCAATCATCAGGAGACTGATTTTTTTTTCTCCCGCCTTAGGCGTAACATGAAGGGCAGCTGGGTTACTTTGGACCAATCACTGTCTCTGCGCCTACAATGTCAGGCTGAGGCGACAAGCTGGTCAGTCAATTCCTGTTGCACCCAATGGATCGACACTTGATTGATCTGGGAAAAAAAGCTAGGAAGAAAAAAATGGTGTGCATTTAATGAAATATGTCTTTAATTACATTTGATCCAAATTTAGTTTTTGTTCTTTCTCTGCTCATCCTGGGCATGGCTCTTAAACACTGATGAGTCATAGGAGAGAGGAAGGACCCTGAGCAAACCCACTCACCTCCCTGGACAAGTTGGAAGCATTAACGCCCAATGTATGTGTGCTTCCTCCAGTGGCTACTTCCGGGAGATGATCCGCAGTGACATCCGGAAGGCTCGTGAAATGTACCATGGGGAACAACTGAGCCGTGAACTGACCAGCATTCTACAGCGCCTGGACAGCGTGGAGTGCCTGAGCCTAGACATTGTCATGAACTTCCTTCTCTCCTACCGAGATGCTCAGGTGAGCTCACCTCTCAGTGCTGTTTGGGCTTCACCTCTCGACAGGTAACTGAAAACAAGTAGGATTGGTTGTCACAATACCACCATAGCGCTATTTTGTTCTTTTATTGGGGTGCCTATCTTAGCTTGCTATTGTGAAGGGGGCTGTACAGGGTATCTTACAACCATTTGTTAGTGACGAAGTTGCAATGGCACTGAAAAAAGCGACTTATGACTGTTTTTCACACTTAATGACTATTGCAGAATCCCCACGGTCATTAGTCAAAATTCAGGTGCTTGGTAACTGGCTCATATTTATGATGGTTACAGTCACACAATCACCTTTTGTGACCTTCTCACAAGCAAGGTCCATGGAGAAGCCAGATTCACTTAACAACCATGTTAATAACAGCTGCAGTGATTCACTTAAAAACTGTGGCAAGAAAGATCATAAAATGGGACCCAAATCACTTAACTGTCTCGCTTAGCAACAGAAATGTTGGGCTCAATTGTAGTCATAAGTCAAAGACTACCTGTACTCCCAAGCACAGTGGTTGTGTTTTCAGTTGCTTCCTTGTATCGTGGCTGACAACAGAAATGTAGTGAGACCTTGTACAGGAACCAGGCTCAACTATCATGTGGACCCATAATTTCCTTAATGAGGCCAAAATTGTCAAGTTCCATATAGTCAGCAGGACCAAGCAAGGAAGACCTACAGAGATTTCAGGAAGATCTTTGTGATGCTCACCTGGCATGAGTGCAGATTTCTCCAGCCTTTTTTTCTTAAGGTGGAGTCTCTTTGAAATGCTTTTTCCTAGATGTTGCTCAAGGTGAGCTGACTTGCCATTTATGACATAATTTGTCCATTGACCCACCTCCTACTGTCTCATGATCCCCACAATTGCCCATAATCCTCCCCCCCCAGCCACATGGATTAACATGTTACGGGGTCCAGATTCTTACCCCACTGATTTAGTTTAGTTTAGTTACTGATTGGAGAGGATTTTGTGCAGTAATGAAGGTCAAACTATTCTTGCCTTTCTTGGTAATATTGTTGGAAACCAGGTGTTTGCAGCGTTCTGCCTGTGAGTACCCAACAGTCTTAGATAGTGTCTGTTAATTCCGGCAGGTAAATTATCTTTCCAAATCCCCCATTTTCCTCATTTCTGCAACCTCGAAGAAATCTTTTTAGGTAGCAAGTGGGAGTGCCCTGGAATCTGCAAAGGTTGACATTGGCAGAAGTAGCGCTCCTTCAGAAGATAACTAAAAAGCCTTGAGGGTGGTCCTTTTATTAGGATCAAGTAAATAGGCCTAGATCAGCGCTTTCCACATTTTTTTCCTTCCTTATGCAAAACTGCTTATCAGAAAGTCCTTTTTGCCCAATGAAGACAAAACACCTTACGTCAATTTAAATGGGACTGTTGGGATTGGGTAATGGGTTTGTATGTTACGCAAACAAACATTATCCAATTCTGAGTAATTTACCCAGATTTGGAAAGTACCAGTCTAGATGACAAGCAACTTGTTGATTAATTCTGCAGAATTAAGAAAAGAAAAAGAAAACTTGCTTATTTGCTGGTATTTTTGTTCTATTAAAGAGTAATCAAATTGTGGTTGAAACTTTGGGCTTCCTGAAATAACTAAAATGCTTCCTTAGCATAAAGTCCAACTTTCTATCCATCCAGCTCCCCACTTCCTGCTCCCTTCTTTCCTACCACTTAACATATCACCCAAAGCAGATAGTTCACTGCAAATCAGTGGGGTTGTGGGCAGATAGAAGGAAAAGGATACAGGTACTGTAGTTCTCAACTTATGATGGTAATTGAGTCCGGAATTACAGGTAGTTCTCGACTGACAACAGTTTGTTTAGTGACCGTTCTAAGTTACAATGTCACTGAAAAAATGTGACTTATGACTAATCCCAACAGTTACGACCTTTGCAGCATCCCCATGATCACGTCATCAAAATTCAGATGTTTGGCAGCTGGTTCCTATTTATGACTGTTACTGTGTCCCGGGGTCATGTGATCACCTTTTGTGACTTTCTCACAAGCAAAGTCAAAGGGGAAGCCAGATTCACTTAACAACTGGGTTACTAACTTATCAACTGCGGTGATTCACTTAACAACTGTGTCAAGAAAGATTGTAAAATGGAGCAAAACTCACTTAGCAAATATCTCACTTAACAACATAAATTTTGGGCACAATTGTGGTTGTACGTTGAGGGCTATCTATACAGTTATAAGTTTTGGTGGTCATTAAGCAGCTTGTTTTTGGAACTAGTAATTCATCAAGGGCCATTTTTGTTCTATGGCAACCAAAAATCCAGAACATCCGAAGCATGTCAGCAAGGGGGGATGCAAAAGTTTTTAGTTGATTCTCATTATGTATTGATTTTAGTTGATTCTCATTATTCTCTCACCGGCTGACTCTATTTGCTGCTTATCTCTGTGCAGAGAAGTTTACTCTTGTTCTTCATCCACACAATTCCTGGGTTGTGAGTGCTACATGAGAATCAACAGAAGTGAAGTGGGAGGGAACTAGAGTTTAAGATGTTGCCTTACATACAATTAAAGCAGTGGCCTCTCTACACCTATCTGCTCAATAGTGATTGGCTGCAATTCATCAGGGTTTCTAGCACTATATTTTTCCCAGGTCAACCTGAGACTGAACTGTAGATATTGAATATAAGCAACAGTCCATTACTCAACAACCTCTTTAATAGAATATAACCGAACTAGCAGAATCTGCAAGCAGATCCCTCCAAGACTAGTCTGTTTTCTCTCTTGGGGAAGATAATTCTAAATTATGGATATAGTGATCTTTATCCATCGGTGGTTTCTCTCAAGTGAGCCACATCTAAATAATTCTTCGTGGAACATAGGAATCTGCTTTATATCCAGTCATTTTAATTGTTTCATCTAATTAAAAAAGAAGACACTTGATGCCCTCCTAGCATTCTTGGACTTCAATTCCTAATATAGCTGTGAGGAATATTGGGAGTTGTAGTTCTGTAGTTTACCCCCCCCCCCCATCTCTGGTATTACCCAGGGAGAAAGTTAATGGAAAACAGCCCTTAAGTAAAAGTCTTATTGACAGTTCCAAGATTTGAATAGGGAGTCTTTTACATAGGGCAGGGGTAGACAACCTTGGCTCTTTTATGACTCGTGGACTTCAACTCCCAGAATTCCTGAGTTGACTCAGGAATTTTGGGAGTTGAAGTCCACGAGTCATAAAAGAGCCAAGGTTGTCTACCCATGACACAGGATATGGCTGATACGTCATATGGACCTCAGACTATTTCTGACCTTGGTTGGTTTCAAACTAAGGACTTGATAAAATGTGACTTGGATAGATTCGGTTTTGTGTTTAATTCCAGGCTTGTTAAAGTTTGGGATTCCGGATATTGTTAGTCTACCGCACTGGTGTCAAACTCGCCACATCACGTGACGTGTTGCGACGTATCATGCCTTTTTATTTTTTTTGCATTGCCGGAGCTGGGGTGGGTGCGGCCTCCGTATGATGCAACCGGCCTGCGGGCTGGCAGTTTGACACCCCTGGTCTACAGCATTTGTCACACTAAGTCCTCAAAGTTAATGGTTGCTCGGTGTTATCTTCTGCAGGACTGTGATGCTATCATCACCCTTGTGGAGACTCTCCAAAACCTGCCAACCTGCAGTGTGGCTGAGCAGCACAACATCTGTTTCCATTATGCCTTTGCTCTTGACAGGTGAGACTCTTCCGTGAATAAAGGCAGGTCTCTTGTTTTGATCATCTCAAGGCCCTGGGCCACCGGAAACCGGAATTTCTTTATACAGCGGCAGTGAGTAATATACTGGAAGAAAAGCACAGCTCCAGAATGTTTTTAGAACACAAATTGCATGTTGCTGTAGATTCCTCCTGGGAAGAGGCCCCAGGGGATCTCAGAAGCTCCGGTACTTCCACATTTCCCCCTGCTAATTAACTTTATTCAAAGCAGGAATAACCAGGTGGATGGATATTTTCCCATACAAGGAGTCCTCGACTTACAGCCATCTGTTTAGCAACTGTTCGAAGTTACAACGGCACTGAAAAAAGTGACTTCTGTCCAGTTGTCATAAGTGGGACAATTGGAAATTCAGGTTCCAGTTGTGGTCATATGTTGAGGATTACCTATAGTGCAGACATGTCAAACACAAGGCCCAGGGGCCGGATGTGGCCCGCGAAGTGGTTTCATGTGGCCCGCGAAGCCATCCTGGAAACAGTGAGGGAACAGCCCCCACTGCCTTGGCCCTGGCCCAGGCTGGCTGGGAGCCAATGTACAATTTTGTGGTGGCCATCTATGCTGAAACGCATTCAGTCTTAGCTCCACAAAGCCATCTGGAAACAGCAAGGAACCAGCCCCTGCCGCATTGGCCCCACCCCCTGGGTGCATGCTGGGGAGGTGTCACCCTTTGTATGTGAGGAATGAAGAAATGCACCATCACCTGGAAGTGACCAGCAAATGGCCCTCGCCTACTTCACATATTCGGCTTGATGGGCTCTGGGGGAGGGGTTTCGGCAGGCATTGAGGCTCCTCCAGTGGACCATGCCTTGGCACTTGCCCCGGCCCCACCCCCTTCTGCCAGAGACCCTCAGATCTGTCCCACTTCTGCCCAGGCCCCCACAGGCACCCTTGATGCAAATGATGTAGAGCTGGCCATGCCCACCCAAGAGGCCACACCCACTCCACACCCACCCAGTAGGCCACATCCACCCTGGCCACACCCGCCTGCCCCCCCCCAAGGGCAACCGCAATGCTGATGCGGCCCTCAGTGAAATTGAGTTATAGTGGCTTACATAATAATAAAAACTAAACCGTCCCTTTTCTCAATCTCAGTTCAAAAGACGTGACCACCAAACTCTATTATATAGTAGCCAAGACTGGAAAAGAATAAGCCACAATAAGGAGTAAAATGGCCCCCTGACTTTTGACCACTGTTGTGAGGCAGAGAAAGTCCTCACAGATTAACTTTGGAACCATGTGGCTCATCTACAAAAAAAAAAAAAAACCCTCTCTCCCACTATGTAATAAACGTAAGGAAAATTTTCTCTTTGATTCTGTTCTTCTCTGTTAGTGAACCTGTTCTTTGTTAGTATTAAGTACCTGAGCATGTGAGATCTCTGCAGGCGGAACCAACCTGGGGACCGTGAGAGAGCTCTCTCTGTTCTCCTGCCTCTGGTGGAGAAGCCCGAAGGGGTGGCACCTGACCTGTATTGCATGTGTGGCCGCATCTACAAAGACATGTTCATTGACTCTGGGTTCACGGATACCGAGAAGAGAGACAAGGCCTTCTTTTGGTGAGTAACGGAAGGGAATCCTTTGGGTTCACCTTCATTCCTAAACCATTCTAACTGTGCCAGGGGTGTAGCTAGATATTTAAAAAGCCAGTGTATGAAAGGAGTACCATCTTGCCCTTAACTTTGGGCAGGAAACCATGTCCGTCCAGCACTGTACTGGGATCACTGCTCAATCGTTTGATGAAGAATCAGAACATTTGACATGAGCAGATACACTAAATATTTTTGAGAGGGGTGAGGGCAGCGGTGGCTGAAAGGAGGGGAGTGGCCCCTTGATGTGTTGCCTGCAAAACCGTTTGTAAACCAACTAAGGTAGCTGACCTTTTTGCTAATCATTCTGGTCAGTGAAGTTTTCTGCGTTCACTTTTACGATCCCAATAAAAGCTCCCAGACATAATTTTCTTAGTTTATGTGAGTAATGCACACCTTTTCCTGGCAGCGCATCATAGGTGATATTGATTTGAAGCTTTGAAACACATGATCCTCAGCAGCTCATGAAAGCTGTAATTGACAGCAAGATGGGTCCTGGGGGCAATCAGGAGAAAAAGTATGGATTTTCGAGGCAAACTGGAAATAGGAAGATGGGTTGGTAGATGAATTGTGTATCCCATAAGTAAAACAGTTATCCCTTTAAGCGGGCTATAATGTCCACATAAATCAATGTTTCTCAAACTTGTCAACTTTAAGATGTATGGACTTCAACTCCCTGAATTCCCTAGCCAACACAGGTGGGGAATTCTGGGAATTGCCAAAGGACTTCTCCATTTCTCCAACACAAAAAAAAATTCTTCATAGGCCAGAATGATTAGCAAAAAGGAAGCAGCAACAAAGATGATTAGGGGACTGGAGGCTAAAACATATAAAGAATGGTTGCGGGAATTGGTTATGTCTACTCTGGTGAAAAGAAGGACCAGGAGTGACACGATAGCAGAGTTTCAATATCTAAGAGGCTGCTGCAAAGAAGAGGAGTCAACCTATTCTGCAAAGCAAATGAAGGCAGAACAAGAAGCAATCGATGGAAACTAAGGAGGAATTTCCTGACATTTAGAATAATTAATCAGTGGGGTGTCTTGTCTCCAGAGGTTGTGGGGGCTCCATACTGGTGGTTTTAAAGAAGAGATTGGATAACCATTTGTCTGAAATGGAATAGGGTCTCATGCTTGAGCAGGGGGTTAGACTAGAAGACCTCCAAGGTAGGTCCCTTCCAACTAAGGAACGGTTGCTGGAATTGAGAATGTCTAGTTTATTGAAGAGAAGGACGAGGGGGACATGATAGCAGTCTTCCAGTATCTCAGGGGCTGCCACAAAGAAGAGGGAGTCAAGCTATTCTCCAAAGCACCTGAAGGCAGGATAAGAAGCAACAGATGGAAACTAACCAAAGGGAGAAGCAACCTAGATCTAAGGAGAAACTTCCTGACAGTTAGAACAATTAATCAGTGGAACAACTTGCCTCCAGAAGTGGTGAATGCTCCAACACTGGAAGTTTTTAAGAAGAGACTGGACAGCCATTTGTCTGAAATGGTACAGGGTTTCCTGCCTGAGCAGGGGGTTAGACTAGATGACCTCCAAGGTCCTTTCCAACTTTATTATTATTACTATTATTATTATTATTATTACTACTACTATTATTATTATTATTATTATTATCATCATTATCATCATCATCATCATCATCATCATTATTACTCTGTTGTTCTGTTGTCCCTCCCAAAAATATGTAGTGCCTGTGCCAATCACCAAATGTTTGACCCTGAAAGGGTTACTTTTCATCCTTGTGCTTTGATTCCCCAGGTACCACAAGGCGTTTCTGACAGAGCCAAGCCTTCACGCTGGAATTAATTCCGTTGTGTTCCTCATCGCGGCAGGCCATAGTTTTGAAACCTCTATGCAGCTTCGCCAGATTGGTGTGAGATTGTTCTCTTTTGTAACTTACTAAATTCATTATGGGGGTGGACAGGAAAGGAGTAAAGTTTCAGCAGGCTTGAAAGAAGGGTCAGCATGTTAGTCATTTGGGATAAAAAACAATGCTTATTGGAGCATAAGCTGTTATGAATGTTTATGGATTTCTTTATGTGCAGTTCAGCTAGTCCTCGGTTAACAACTGTCTTGTTTAGCGACCATTCAAATGATCTCCATGTGCAAGTGTCAACTCAGCTTCCGACAAGTCAGTAGAAAAGCTGGCAATAAGTCACAAGTGGTGATCACATGACATTGCACTTAATGATTGGGTGATTTGCTTAATGACCACAATAGAACTGACATGTTAAGTTTGCCATGGTCATCTGATGGTTCATTTAGCGAAGGTATCAGAAATGGAATTGCTGGTCTTAACTGCAGTCGTTAAGTGAAGATTATCTGCATTTCTTTCATTATTCACATCATATCCTGCCTTTCTTCTCAGTGGACACAAGGTGTTTATTATAATTTACAATGGGGACATGCACAGAAATGGGAAAAAAAACCAATATTGCAGCCACAATCAAAATCCTGTTTCTTTTTTATTTGTGATGCATGTAAAAAAATGGGGTGAAACTTCATTGCATGATCACGTCTGCTATTTTAATTTTTGGACATTTATAATCTAAAATTAAATTTAAGTAATGAAAACCTGAAGATAAATAATTAAAATAGTAGCTGGTTTTAAAAGGCCCAACTGAATATTATACTGCAAAATTCCATGAAATTTGATTGTATAATAAAATGGTTGGTCCTGGAGTTTTGGAAAAGGTTTTTAGCAATGCATTTCTTCTTGACTAATCATTTTAATCAAGTATTCTTTATGAAAGGATGTGCAAAATTCAGTGATCCTGGAATGGAGTAACGTGGAGAACTCACACTGCTTCAGGGCTGGTTGAGCAATTAACAAGGAAATCTACTGAAGCAGAAATGGCTCTAAGCATTCCCAACGTGTTTATTCTGAATCAGTGAATTTTGCACATCCCTAAAGTTAAGAATCAGGCTATGCCAAATGCAATATTCTACCCAGGAAATCAGACCGAGTTGCATTTGAACAAAAATCCAGCTGCAAATCCAGTGTGATTATATTGCTCAGCCTGTTGTTTCTCAACCTTAACATTAAGAAGGGGTATTCTGGGAGTTGAAGTCCACACATCTTAAAGTTGACAAGGTTGAGAAACATTGGCTTAGCCAAAGGCTGGAACCAAATAGGGCAGTGGTGGCGAACCTATGGCACGCGTGTCAGAGGCAGCACTCAGAGCCCTTTCTGTGGGCATGTGTGCCGCCGCTGCCAGCAGCTTACACAGGTCCATTAGGCCGCCGCCTGGAGCAGCAGCCCCACCCAGCACAAAGGAGGTGAAGCGGCCAGCTAGCAAGCTCGAGTAGAGGTGGTGCAGCAGTTAGAGTGCAGTACTGCAGGCCACTTTAGCTGACTGTTCAGCAGGTCAGTGGTTCAAATCTCACCGGCTCAAGGTTGACTCAGCCTTCCCTCCTTCCGGGGTAGGTAAAATGAGGACCCAGATTGTTGGGGGCAATGTAAATATATATATATATACATTGCTTACTGGTGTACACCGCTTAGAGAGTGCTTGCACTTAAAGCGGTATATAAGTCTCATAAATAAATAAATAAATAAATAGAGGTGGTAGAGCACACCCATGCCCAGCAAGCCAAAGGCCACCCCGAGCAGGGAAAGCCAGATCCCCATCGGCACCATGGCCCCCCAGTCCCAGCTAGGATTGCGTGCCCCCCCACATCTATGCTGGGTCTCCTGCCCACTGCCCCACCCGCCAGAGACTCCCTGGATCTCCCCTAACCCTGCCCAGCCCCCATGAGCAACATCAAGGTCGCCATGCCCACCCCAGCCATGCCCACCCAGTCTGACGTGACAACCGCAGCCATGCCCACCCAGTGGGCCATGCCCACCCAGTGTGTCATGCCCCCCCACCTGAGGACACCACAATGCTAATGCGGCCCTGGGTTGTAAGTTTGGGCACTCGGTGTCTAAAAGGTTTGCCATCACTGAAATAGGGGATTTTCTTTAAAAAAAAAAATTACTATCCTTCTCATGAAATGACCTTCCTGTCTTCTGGCAGGGATGAAAGTGAGCTGTGTATTGGGGAGGAAAGGGAGCCTGGAAAAAATGAAGCACTATTGGGATATAGGCTTTTATCTCGGTGCAAGCATCTTAACTGGCGACTTCGACAAGATCATCCAAGCCTCTGAGAAGCTGTACAAACTGAATGCTCCCGTGTGGTATGTAGTGGTGATTTTTCATCTGCTGGAGGTGGAGGAAAGGGACTTTGGACTTGCTAGTACTTCGAAGTAACCAGGAGGAAATGGTCAAAAGTGGGCGCTGGGGCAGGCATCACTCTGAAATCAGTAAGCCTGACCTACTTTCGTTTTCTGAAAGGAGAAAATCTTGCGGGAAACACCTTAGATCAGTGTTTCTCAACCTTGACCATTTTAAGGCATGTGGACTTCAACTCCCAGAATTCCACAGCCAGCATTGCTGGCTGTGGAATTCTGGGAGTTGAAGTCCACATGCCTTAAAATGGTCAAGGTTGAGAAACACTGCCTTAGATGCACCACTAAACCTTAATATGGTTGATTTCAGTTTTGTTTATTGTGTTGTGTGATGAACATAATGATCTGGGTCATTCAAGACAAAGATATTAAAATGAATTGTGGCCTAGTGGAAAGTGTGAAGTGAGTCACTGAATAAACTATTTCACTTATTCATGGGGGGGTGGGGGAGATCCAATCAGAAGGCAGATTAGTTCCTGGATGCAATCTGTTACAAGTTATAGAATGAGTTGGAAGGGACCTTGGAGGTCTTCTAGTCCAGCCCCCTGCTCAAGCAGGAGACCCTATACCATTTCAGACAAGGGGTTGTCCAATCTCTTCTTTAAAGCCTCCAGTGATGGAGCACTCACAACTTCTGAAGGCAAGCTGTTCAATTGGTTAATTGTTCTCACTGTTAGGAAATTTCTCCTTAGTTCTAGGTTGCTTCCCTCCTTGATTAGTTTCCATCCATTGCTTCTTGTCCTCCTCAAATACTGGAAAATTGGTATCATGTCAGCTCTCTAGTCGTTCTTTTCTCTAGACTAGCCATATCCAATTCCTGCAACTGTCCTTCATACGTTTTAGTCTCCAGGCCTTTAATCATCTTATCATGTAGATCTGAGAATTGTTTTCCAACATCTGGAATTGGAATGGATTTTATGAAATTGGAGAACTGAATTAAGGGTAACATTTTTCTTGCCTTGGCTGCCAGATTGTCAAATCTGCTAAGTTCTTGACATTAACTTCCTTTGTAGACTTGCAGCAAAACTGGATCTCTTGAACCCGTATGGTTGGATCCACACAACATAATAAATCACAAATCTATATTAACCAAGCACATTTGCTGATTTCACCTACCTAATGTGGCTCAATGTAACCGGCTGGTTTATGCAACACACTTCCAACAATGGCTGAATTCCTACAACAGGTCATGTACACTTTCCTATGTCCTTTGGTGCAACGCTCTTATACAGTAGGCAGGAACAAATGCATTAATCTTTTTTTCCCTTTTGGGAAATGTAATTCAATAGTGATTTCTGGCAAGTGTTTGAAAAATGATTGAAATAATAAATCCACAGTTTGGTAGAAAACCATTTCCCCCCCTACAGAAGTCCTACTGGTGCTTAGGACTTGAAACCTTGAGTTTGTTGCATGAGAGTGATAGTTTGAAAGGTGAACTGCTCTGTTGTTCTGGATATACACCAGTGTTTCTCAGCCTTGACAATTTTAAGGCATGTGGACTTCAACTCCCAGAATTCCACAGCCAGCATTGCTGGCTGTGGAATTCTGGGAGTTGAAGTCCACATGCCTTAAAATTGTCAAGGTTGAGAAACACTGGTATACACCAATAAGATAGATAAGTAAATGTCTGGCTTGTGTTGGCCCTTTTCTTTTCTCCACTTCTTGTCTCATCTTTTCTCACCAGGTATTTGATTTCCATCAAGGAGACTTACACAATCTACAATCATTTCAACACTGTCCCTGACACGTGGTCACCCAAACAAGAGCTGGTTGATTTCTGGCTGGGGTTTTTAATGGAGTCCTGCCAGCCTTTTGTCTCCACGGAGAGCTGTTTGGTAAGGAAGCTGCAAGTCCTGCTTGTTGAGCAATGCCATTCTTGAACTTAGATTGTCCTCCTGAGACCGATGGGAAAGCTACTGGTCTGGATCACATTTGAATATGAGCAAATCTTAACTTGTGCTTTCTGGTCTCAACCATGAAGCAGCATTTGCAGGGTTTTTTTCTTTTTTTCTTTTTTAACCTGTCTCAGTTTTTCCCTTGCAAAAAAATGCAATGGGGTCGTGGTTGAGGCCATCATGCCAAATATCTACGTGTTTGCAAAACTAGTGTGCAAAAAACAAATAAAGTACAGTTAGTCCTTGACTTGCAACAGTTCATTTAGTGACCATTTGAAGTTCCAACATCACTGAAAAAAGTGACTTATAACCGTTTTTTTGCACTTATTTTTATTTTTTTATTTTTAAAATTTATAAGCCGCCCCACTCCCGAAGGACTCTGGGTGGCTAACAATAAAAAACACATAAAACATAACAAAACAACAATACAAAAACAATCATCCAGGGGTAAGGTTTTATAAATACCAGGCCTGCCGGAAAAGTCAGGTCTTAAGTAGCTTACGGAAGACCAACAGGGTGGGAGCGGTCCTAAGCTCCGGGGGGAGCTGATTCCAAAGCGTGGGCGCCATCACAGAGAAGGCCTTCCTCCGCGGCCCCGCCAAATGGCACTGCTTGGCCGACGGGGCCTGAAGGAGGCCCAGCCTGTGGGATCTAACCGGACGTAGGGAACTATGAGGTAGTAGGCGGTCTCGCAAACTTACGACCACTGCAGCATCCTAACGGTCACATAATCAAAATTCAGACACTTGGCAACAGACCCTTATTTATGACAGTTGCAGTGTCCCAGGGTTATGTGATCCCCTTTTGTGACCTTCTGACAAACAAAGTCATTGGGGAAGCCAGATTCACTTAACAGACGTGTTACTAACTTAACAACTGCAGTGATTCACTTCACAACTGTGGCAAGAAAGGTCATAAAATGGGGCAAAATTCACTTAACAATTATCTCACTTGTCTATGGAGATTCTCAGTCATCCAGGTCATGGTTGTCCCAAAGTGCTGTTCCAAGATGCAAATGGACTTCCTTGTTTTTCTTTGAAGACATTTTGCTTCTCATCCAAGAAGCTTCTTCAGCTCTGGCAGGATGGTGGGGAATGGAAGGATTTATATTCCTTGCAACTGTTCATTTTCATTCTTTTAGAGAGTCATTGAGCCCCCCCCCCCTGGCAGTTTTATCTGTGTCCTCAGGGTCACCTGAGTAATGCAAATGGGTGTGGAGCCTTCTTAGAACTGCTGAAAGGACTGTGTTGTAGACAGGAGATACTGTAGATCAGTGGTTCTTAACCTTTCTAATGCCGCGACCCCATAATACAGTTCCCCATGTTGTGGTGACCCCCAACCACTTATACATCACCGGGTGCCAGGGGCGTGGCCAAAGAAAAGGGGGAAAAAATGGCGGACAGCCTTGTTTGGTGACCCCCGTGAAATGGTCGTTCAACCCCAAATGGGGTCCCGACCCACAGGTTGAGAACCACTGCTGTAGATGATGTCGTATCCCTCCCCCTCTGTTGAGAGAGGGCTGTTCAATTTTGACATAGACGGCCTCTTTGACCCCCCCCCCTTTCAAACCAGCAGTCCTCTCTGTCCAAAATGTAGATTTTGTTTTCTTCAAAAGAGTGGCCTTTGTCTTTTAAATGTAGATGGATGGACTGCCAAATCTTGTCCTGATGGGTTTGTTCTCCATGGGTTTACAGATCTCCATATGTCTCACTGCATTGTACTGCATGTACCAGGTTGCTCAGTTTGGTGTCTGGGTAGTTTATCCTTAGGGTGGACAAGCTTCTGCCTTAGTGTATTCTTGGGTTTAAAGTGTGCACGTAGGTTGTGTTGGCTGAAAATCCTCTTGAGCTTTTCTGTCTCACTTAGCAACAGAAATTTTGGGCTCAGTTGTGGTTGTCAGTCAAGGACTATCCATATAAAAGACAGTTGCACATGAAAATGCCATGAATATTATGTATGAAAAAAATGCATACATTTATTCACAGAGGGATTTATGCTTGCTGAAAACAATGCCAGTTGCAGGCAGCTCTTTCACAATCGTTTTAACTAGAAGTACCTTGAATTCAACCGGAGACTTTTTGCAGATGATGTAAAGCTTTACCCAGCTTGACTTCAGATATTAAGAAATTTTCACTTCCTTTGTTTTTTCATGTTCCCTTCTTCAAGCTGAAGCGAATTCAGGGCAAGTTTTGCAGAACAGATATTTGCAGAGCACCAGAACATGGTGGGATGCTGTCTTCTCCCAGAAGTTTTTTGTTGTTTTTTTTTTTTTTGCATTGATTCTTAGTACTCTTTTTAAAGGTCAGGGTTGATTAAGCCATGGCCCCTCTGCATGATGTTAGATTCCAGCATGCATCATCCCTGAACACTGGTGCTGTTGGCTGGGGCTGATGGTAGTTGGAGTCCAACATCATCGGGACGACCACAGGTTTGTTATTCCTGATAAGTTATAGTCCGGGTAACTGCCTCTTGTTATGATTTATCTCTTTTTTTTTCTCTTTGCTATCTGTGTTTCTCCCTTTTCTGTTGTCCCAGCTTATGTTGTAGAAACCTGGATGGAAATTCCTTGGAACAGGGACCTCTGTCTTGCTCTTTTCCTCCCTTTGCTTCTGCATGTAGCAATAGTCCAGGTAACTCTCCTTCTTTACAATGCATTGCGTGCTGGCTTTGCTTCCTTCACGGTCCCCTCTTTTTGTCACTCCTCACCTCTTGCAGAAATGGGGGCTGTAAGTGTTTTGGAAAGGGACACCCACCCCTTTTTTTCAGACTACCATAAAATATCATGCATGGAGGCAGCCTTATAGATGCAGTGATCCTCAGGCAATGCCAGTTCATTCCTCACCCCAATTATGTTACCACTTGGCCAAGCTTTCCCTCTGGGGCCCTGTTGGGTTGTGCCTGATATCCTTCTTGTCTGGCCTTGCCATAACCAAATAATCTACTGCTCTTGTCCCTGGAGATTTCACAATTGTTCTCCTCACTTCCCTGTTTAAATCATCCAAGTTGAAGGCTGCTACTTTCCTTGACAGGTGTTGATTCTCGACCTGAGCAAGGTGCTGCAACCGTCTCAGCTCTTTGTTTACAACCAGGAGATCAGAAAATCAGTGACATTAAGCCACATCGGTTCCCTGGAAGAGGTACTTTCAGATATTTGTCCCGCTTCATTTTCCTTTTCTTGTTTGCTGCCTGATAACAATTGGTCCCCGCTTAATGACTCCCTGTTTAGCAACCGTCCAAAGTTACAACGGCATTGAAAAAGTAGATATAAGGCAAGCCCTTTGCATTTACAACTGTTGCAACATCCCCATGGTCACATGATCAAGGCGTTTTGTGACCAGTGGGTTGCACCAGTTTATGACTGTTGCAGCGTCCAGTGTTCATGTGATCACCGTTTGTGCATTTCACAGCTGGCTATTGACCAGCAGAGTTGATGGAGAAGTAAAATCACAAGCAATGATCACATTATGTCTCACTTAATGACCCTGGGTGATTTACTTAATGACCACAGCAGAAGAGAAGTCTTCGGTCCATGAGGTTATGTGATATTTTACTTAGCAATGGAGTTGCCACTTCCAGTTGTAGTCCTTAAGAGAGGATTACCGGTTCTCACAATTTTCCGTGATTGGGAATTTCGTTTCTAGGCTTAGTTGCTTATTGGGTGTTTCTCTTGGCTTCTATAGGAAGGAATTTCCACCTGGACTTTTCCCGCATCCTCCATCCGGGGAATCAGGTAATGATCATTTTTGCCGTTTTTGAAGAGTGCATTTAAATGCTGGCCTTCTGCTCAACTCAACATCCAGCAGATTTCTGAGTTTTGCTTATTGTGAACACATCACACTTAAAACCACACATTACTAGCTTGCTAAGCATGGTTAGGGTTAATCTTCATCAGTTTTTTGTGACTTTCATATTCTGGAAACTCACCCGATTTGGTTAACTTATGGTTCACTATATTGCACAAATCCAGAAAATTGTTTAATTGAGCAACTAGGTTTAGTTAGTGCACAAATAGAATTAATGCCTCTCTAACACAGTATTATCTGTGCTTTTGGCACTAGTGAATGTATTTTGATGTCTAAGAATACATCAAGGGCACTTGAACAAAATGGCAAACACAGACAATATGTTCAGTTATAAAACCTTAATGGTAAGGTTACTTCCTTAGCTCCCTCTGGAAATCAAAGGCATTGGCTATCTTCCTTCCAAAGAAAAGTGATCTCCTTGTTCTTTTTAAAGCTTCACGTGAATCTCCTGGGCTTAATTCTAACAGGTTATCCAAGTGGCGTTGAGTCTGTAAAGGGTGTTCACAGCTCACATCTTTTTAAATCAGCATCGTCAAATGATAAGAAAACACTTTCATGCAAAGCAAATCAACAGCTCATGCAACATTCCCTGCACATAGAAAGATAATATCTGATCAAGAAGCTTTTGAGGTTATCATAGACAATGTGGGGTGAAGGATCTTGAAAGGATAAGTCACGTTTTTGGGGATTTTTCCTGGTGAGAAGGGATAGATATTCCTACAGAACTGAAATTCTCTCCTGTGGACCAAGCCTTTTTCTTCCTGAAGGCCTGCTTTCTACATGCAGGCTGAATTCTTTTTCTCTCTCTTTTTCTTTTTTTCCACCAGTATTTCTAAGTGCGATGAACGATGCTGTTTCCTTTATGTGCGGCATACGGTTGAAGATTTCCAGTTATACTTCCCTACCCAAAATCACTGCCGCTGGTGAGTTGGGGCTGAGGCGAGGGTACCAACAGAAGCCAAGACCCAAAGAAAGAGAAAGAAAGACAGTGCAGTTCTGGGCTGTATCAACAGAGGGATAACATCAAGATCATGAGAAGTGATGGCAACGCCTTATACCACACTAGTGAGGACACACTAGTGGCCACAATAATGTGTCCAGTTCTACTCACCACAATACAGAACAGATGCTGAGAACCTAGAAAGTGTGCAGAGAAGAGCAACAAAGATGATGAAGCATCTGGAGGCTAAATTGTATGATGAACAGTTGAGGGAGCTAGTTGTGTCTAGCCTATGAAATAGAAGATTTTTGGGGGGAGGGCGACATGATACTTGAGGGGCTGTCACAGAGAAGAGGGGATTGACTTATTCTCAAAAGAACCAGAGGGCAGGACAAGAAGTAATGGGTGGAAACTTATTAAAGACAGATCCAACCTAGTTGTAAGGAGAAATATTCTGACAGAACAATTAATCAACGGAATAGCTTGTGTCCTGGAACTGTGGGTGATTCATAACTGGGTGTTTTCAAAAAGAGATTGCACAACCATTTGACTGGGATGGCATAAGGCCGGGGTCTTCAAACTTGGCCCTTTTATGATTGTGGGTTTCAACTTCCAAAATTCCTCAGCCAGCGTGCCTGGCTGAAGGATTCTGGGAGTTGAAGTCCACAAGTCATAAAAGGGCCAAGTTTGAAGACCCCTGGTATAAGGTCTCCTGCCTTGAGCAGAGGGTAGGATTAGAAGACCTCTGAGGTCCTTTCCAGCCCTTTTTTCACTGTCTCGTTTAAGAGCAGATCTGCTTCAGAAATAACAATTTCAAGAAATGTGCGTAGGTGTAAAATCATAAAAGTTGGTCTCTGTAGAAATATACATTTCATTTGTCACCTGCTCCTTCCCTGATGCATGTTTTGTAAAGGAAAAACAGACGTGGCATGTTGGAGGAAGAATTATGTTTGCATTACAGAGGCTACAGTTTGGCTAGCTATATGTCATGGGTCAGTCAAAGCCTAATGGGAGGAGTGGCTATGAATTGCAAAGTTCAAAAACCTAATCATTGAAGGGAGATACTTGAATAGCCCAGATGTAAATAATGCACCACCCAAACAGTACTTGGCATCCAATTGCCACTGTTTCGATTATTTCAGTGTGAACATTAAAAATGTGACAGCCAGCTTCAGGGTTGCTGTAAAGCTTGAAAATGTGTGGGTGAAGACATTTTTAAAAAGTCAAGGGCAATAAACGGAAAGAAGATCACATTCTCAAATAGTTTCCCGTTGATTTCCAATGGGATTGTAAGTAATTTCAAAACAGTGTTTTTCAAACCCGGCAACTCGAAGATGTGTGGACTTCAACTCCCAGAATTCCATAGGCAGTTACTTCGAATTGCCAAGTTTGAAAAAGCAGTTTTAAAGGCAGAATTGCACTTTGGCAATTTTTACTAAAAAAAAATTGACTGAAAAACCCCAACCCCAGAATAAACAACCATCAAATATAGCATGCTGTTTATGATGCTAATGACATTTTTTTTAAAAAAAAGATACAGGTTGTTGCTTCATGCAGAGTGGACCATCAGATTACCTGCCAGTGCTTAAAGCTACAAGTGGTATGGAGACCGATGGAAATGATAGTCTAAAGCAGGGGTCTCCAAACTTGACAATTTTAAGACTTGTGGACTTCAACTCCTGCATGGCTGGCTGGGGAATTCTGGGAGTTGAAGTCCACAAGTCTTAAAGTTGCCATGGTTGGACACTTCTGGAGGACCACGGTTTCCCCCTTCTCTAAGGCGGTCTTCCCCAACTCATGTCCCTCTTAATGTGTTGGCTACAGCTTCCATCATTTTTAATTACCAAAAGCTAAGTCGCTGATGGAGGACAATGACAACTGTTGGCCAGCACCTCTGGAAGTGGGCTTCTCTAAGTTTCTCAGACACTCTGATTGCTTTAAAGCAGTATCAACCTTTATGAAGATGTTTCATGAGCTTATATTATTCCCTGGGATTTTCCTTCCTCTTGTTTTTTTATGCAGGTTTTTTGAACTGGTTCATTCTTTCATGGCAGAGATGGGTGAAGAAGGGAATTGGTGCAGCTCTCCAGTGGAACTAGAGGTGAATTGGGGGGAAGGCACTGTGAATCAGGCCTTGGCTTTCTTAGGAAGGATTTCACAATGAATGAAGAAGGAAACAACAAACCCAGCCAGCTCCAGAAGTTACTAATATAAAAATAGCTACCATGCAGAAGTCTTGTTTAGTGCAGTGCTGAAATTTTCTTCTGAATTTTCCCTCCAACCATTCACATTATGATAGAGAAGACATTGTTTTTTGTGTGTTTTTCAAATAGAGAAAACTGGTGAAATTCTCCCTGATGAGATACAAGTTTCTTGCCCTTTATCTTTGTAATAGATTTGCTAAGGCAAATGAGTGAGTCTGTTTATTGTGCACATTTTCTGCACTGGTCTGCAATTTCCTTGGCTTTTAATGCATCCATTCAAGTGAAGGAAACCCCACCTGGGCACAGTTTTCCAAAGAAGAAAAGGGATAAAGAGGGGTAGTGTAGAAAAACAGAATTGCGTAAGTTTTTTTTGTTATCCTGCAACAGTCTCAGGAACACCACTGAAAGAAATCCTGAAAAAAATCTCAAACAGTGCAGTTTTTCCAGAGTATGGAAGAGCATATAATTTTTAAATAAAAAGTGAAAGAATGAATATTGAAATGAAAACCTTTTCCGATCATACCTATTTTCTCTTAAGTGTAATATTTCATTTATAAATTTAATGGGGTACATGAGCTTACATATTTAATCAGAGAAATAATTGTTAAAATCTTTAGCTGCACATATTTCAATGTTTAGTCTTGATTGTAGATAGTGTTGAAACTACTTTTCTCAAAGCTATTTTGAAGGAAAAACAAGGTGGAACTTTGGTCCTTTTAAAGGGTGTAGTAACTTCAAATTGTTTGCAAACACCATAGTTTTTTTTAAAAAAATAATGGTTCTAAATCATCTGAGATTGCTTTGTAACATCAGAAAAATAGGATGTTGGAGACAAACGTCAACACACTTGCATAAAAAAAAAAGTCACTATCCCTATTCCATTTATGGAAGCTGCCAGGATTGGCAGCTGAAGGTTGAGTAGTGACTTCTTCTACCATATTTGAGGTCAAGAAGCTAATTTAAGGAACTCAGAATTCACTATCTGTCACATTTTCCTGGACTGCCTGCCCCAGGCATGAAAATTCACTCTAGCTAATTATAGGGCTGTTTGTATATCAAAGGTCTTTTGACCAGGCTTTGCACTTCCTTATATTCTCTCTGTGCTTTCCCATTTACAGTATGACTATGAATACACCGAAGCAGGCGACAGGGTGATTTTGGGAAAAGGGACATATGGCGTGGTCTATGCCGGACGCGACCGCAGCAACCAAGTGCGCATTGCCATTAAAGAGATCCCAGAACGGGACAGCAGGTAGGAACAGAGGGCAGCGAGAACACTTCCGGGTCATTCAAGGGGAGGTGGTGGCTTTCTCCTCCCCTCCCTTGGCCCAGACTTTTTGCTTTTGGAAGAATTTGCCTTGGTCTTTCATTGTTGGGCTTACTTCTCAGATACTCCCAGCCTCTTCATGAGGAGATTGCCCTTCACAAGCGCCTGAAACACAGGAACATTGTCCGCTATCTGGGTTCTGTGAGTCAAAATGGCTTCCTCAAAATCTTCATGGAGGAAGTGCCTGGAGGTGAGTAAGCAGAAGATGCAATTCTGAAACCCAACTGAAGATGGGAATGGATTCCCTTCAGCAAAATCAGATCTTGGGGACAAGAAAGAGGTACCAAGCTGAAGGCCAAAGATGTCAGTGTGAAATCCAAGCGAGTCCAATTTTTCATTTGCTTACACCAAATGGACAGAATCTTGCCAGACTAAAGCTATATAGGTAGTCCCCAACTTAAGACCACAACCGAGCCCAAATTTCCATTGCTTACTGAGACAGTTGTTAAGTGAGTTTTGCCCCATTTTACAACCTCCCTTGCCACAATTGTTAAGTGAATCGCTGGAATTGTTAAGTTAGTAACAGGGTTGTTAAGTGAATCTGGCTTCCCCATTGACTTTATTTGTCAGAAGATCGCAAAAGGAGATCACATGACCCCCTGGGACACTACAACCGTCATAAATATGGGTAAGTTAGCAAGTGTCCGAATTTTGATCATGTGACCATGGGGATGCTGCAATGGTCATGTGAAAAATGGCAGTGTCACTTTTTTCAATGCTGTTGTAACTTCAAATGGTCACTAAATGAATGCTTGTAAGTCAAGGACCACCTGTAACCCTCTACTCTGACTGATATAACCTGTGAGATTCTAGGGCAGGGGAGTCAAACTGCCGCCGGGATGCATCATAATGAAACCGCGCCCACCCCATTGCCAGCAATGGCAAAAAAGTCACGATACGTCGCGACATGTCATCTTATGTTGCGAGTTTGACACTCCTGTTCTAGGGTGCGGCTTTCCTGAATCTCTTCCTCCGTTCCCCATCCAGCTCAGGACTGTGCAGTCTCTTAATTTGGGCTTCTCCCTGGAATATATATCCTCCTTCCTGGAAAACCTTAATGCTTCCACCGGAATTTCCCCTCCCACTCCACTTGCACATTCCATCACAGAATTTTTTTAAAAAAAAAAGACTACTGTTGTCTAACCCAGGGCAAGTTTAATCTCCAAGCAAAACTTAGTTTTCCCTTAATTCTCCATTAATTTTTTTTTCTCCACTGAATTTTTTTACTTAGCATTATGATAATTCTTTCTGTGTGAAGGAATGTGTCTACAAAAATGGCAGTGATGTGATGGACTATGGTAAGGCAGCAGTTTCCCAGGAAGGGAGGAAGCACATTCCAAGGAGGGGTGGGTGAGACTAGAGAGAGCAGAGCCCAGAGCTGCATTGTTTGAAGACAAAGAACATAGAATAACAGTTGAAGCGACCTTGGAGATCATCCAGTGAGTCCAACCCTCTGCTCGAACAGAAGACCCTATACCAGGGATGGCAAACCTTTTAGAGACCGAGTGCCCAAAAACTGGCCCCACCCCTGCTCCTGCCCCGCCCCCGCCCTGTCCCCACCCTGCCTGGCCACAGGCCCACTGCAGATCGCCCAGGCAACCCAGCAACGCCACGGCAGCCACGCCCTCTGCCCATGCCCCGCAGCATCAACTGTGCGTGACGGGGTGTGAGGGCAGAGTCTTGTCTACGCTGCCTGGCTGCCATGTCCTTGGCTGCGCTGCTCCGTGTGGGCCATGCTTAGGGGCGACTCTCCTCCAGGGGGGCTGCTGGTGAGGAAGGGGTCGTGGGGGGAGGCAAGGCTGGGGCAATGGCATGTGTGCCCACAGAGAGGGCTCCGAGTGTCGCCTCTGGCACCCGTGCCATAGGTTCGCCATCACTGCCCTGTATCATTTCAGACAAATGGCTGTCCAGTCTCTTCTTGAAAGTCTCCAGTGAGGGAGCATCCAGAACTTCTGAAGACAAGCTGTTTCACTGGTTAATAATTGTTCTCACTGTTAGCACCTTTAGGAGACTGAGGATAGCCACTTCCTAGAATCTCTCAGGATATATCCATTAGATTAGGGTAGCAGAGGTCTGTCTCTATGGTATGAGCAAATAAAGAACTAAACTTTGGCTGGATTATTCTATGTCATCATTGGGCTAAACCTGACAATTTGGTCAATCCCCAATGCCCTTTTATAGGCTATTTCTTTGCTGTTTACTTCTTGCTACTATTGGGTGTTTCTCGGTTTTTAGAGTGGCTCCCACTATCTTTCCTTAAATAAAGATAAGATGGGTTGCAATATAGAAACACACTACTGGAGGTTGGGTGTGGAAAGAGGAACAAGTGATAGACACAAGGAGTTGTGCCAATGATTTTCTGTCAGTACTAGATATAAACTTCATCAAAAAGGATGTATGAACCCATCATTTGATTTTGTCCAGTTTTTTTTTCAATTTCCCACCTCGTTTCTGCCTCTTTTCCTCATGGATGTCTTTGCAAAAGTCCATGTGGAAATTTGTGCCTATATTGGTGTGCAGCTCTCTCCCGGGATGCACATCTTTGCACTTTGTATTCTTAAATGCTTGTTTTGATTCTGACAGGCTGAGTTTGCATCTGTTGTATTTTCCCTTCATGTTTTCATATGCACCTTTTTGAGCTGTGATTTGCACCACAAAATTTGTGAAGGTGCTAAAGCAGGTGCATAAACTGAGTTCTGATTCCCATACCTGTTTGGGGAAATTAGCTTTCAGAAAATGCATTTTCAGAGGCAAACTGATCATCCTTCACCATCTTACTGTGGGTATTAAAATGAGGGCCTTTAGGAAGACAGCATGCATGGATCAATTATGCTAAGGATCAGAAAGTAAATGTTTCTTGTCACTCTAGGTAAGCATCTTGAGCTCTTTGTTCTGCCTCCTGGAACCCCTTCTAGATCTAATTATCAAAGCAAGCAGTACATTTTCTAGCCATTTGGCTATGAGAAACACATGAACATTGAAGTATAGACCTTGACTTGTATTTAATGTGGGTTATAAAATGAAGAAAAAGCCCTCAAACTCTTAAGAGAAATGCAAAACATGTCAAGCTCAGACTGTTTTACATACTTCTACAAAATTCTGCAAAATCCAACAGAAAACTCTGGCTCCACCTTTGTGACCTGGCCCTCTCGCTTCTTTTTATTGTGGCATAGTAAATACAGATAGTCCTCTACTTACAACCACAACTGAGCCCTGAATTTCTATTGCTAGCGGAGACAGTTGTTAAGTGAATTTTGCTCCATTTTACAACCTTTTTTGCCAGAGTTATTAAGTGAATCATTGCAGTTGTTAAGTAAGTAACATGGCCAGAATAGAATAGAATAACTTGATTGCCACTTGAAATGTACAGTAATCAGCATATATTAAAATGAAATTTGGTTGCATTCAGCTCTCAAAGGGTAACCACCTCCAATATACACTACATGAACACGACAAAAAATTATGTATATACCCATATATACATATATATGACACGAAAACAATACATATATACATACATACACATACATATTTACATATATACATATTTATATATCCTTAATGGTTGTAAAAATGCGAATCCCGGGCATATTTGTTCAATAATGCAATCTTCGATCTCCGGGAAGAGTATAATCTAGTTATTTATTGTTAAAACAATATTTAAAACAATAAAAACAGTTATATACAAAGTTAAAAACAACTTAGCTTTCGCTGGTCCTCTGCCAGCGTCCTCAGAGTGAGGCTCGGGGTGGGATGTATGTATATATATATTTATTTATATATACATACATACATATACACACATACATACATATACATACATACACATACACACACAGAGAGAGAGAGAGAACTGCAAATTTACAAAACGGATGGCATAAGGATCAAAGCTGTTACATAATCTAGTTGTCCTGCTAGAAATACTTTGAAACCTCCCCCCAGAGGGGAGCAACAGAAACAGACCATGAAGTGGGTGGGTGTGGGGTCTCTAACACTGCTTGATGTGCTTGTAAGCATCCTGAATAATGGGAAGCGAGTTTCCTATAGTTTTCTCAGCTGTCCTTACTGTTCTCTGTATGGACCTTCTATCTGAGGCACTATTGCCACCAAATCAAACATGGATGCAATTGTTAAGTGAATCTGGTTTCCCCATTGATTTGCTTGTCAGAAAGTCACAAAAGGTGACAACGTGATCCCAGGACATTGCAACCATCATAAATACATGTCAGTTGCCAAGTGTCTGAATTTTGACCACGTGACCATGGGGATGGTACAATGGTTGTTAAGTGTGAAAAACGGTCCTAAGTTACTTTTTTCAGTGCTGTTGTAACTTCAAACGGTCATTCAATGATCTTTATAAGCTGAGGACCACCTGTACATTCTCCCAGCCACCAAAGGTCATGTGCGGTCTCTGGCAATTGGTTCTCAAAAATTTATTTCTGGTGCAAAGTAGCCTCTCTAATTTCCAATGGTTCTTCTGCCCCCTCCCCCATCTCTCCATACAGGAAGTCTCTCTTCTCTCTTGCGTTCAATGTGGGGTCCTCTGAAGGACAATGAACCAACCATTGTATTCTACACTAAGCAAATCCTAGAGGGTTTACGTTACCTCCATGATAACCAGATTATCCATCGAGACATCAAGGTGAGGGGAAGCCTCATTGGAGGATGGCTTGGTATTGTTACCCTCTGTTTTCTGCTCTAGAGATCTTGGACACTTTTTGGTTCTCTAAAGCAACAGTTTTTGTGATTGACAGGGAGATAACGTCTTGATCAACACTTATAGTGGAGTGTTAAAAATTTCAGACTTCGGCACTTCCAAAAGACTGGCTGGGATAAGCCCAAGTGCTGAGACGTTCACAGGTAAGGGATTAAGGTCTATGAATGAACACTTGAAATGCAGGGTCCTTGGTGCTCTCTGAGCTTGGTTGTTTTCTTGCAGACATTTCATCACCAAATTAGGTAACATCATCAGTTCTAGAAGGGAGTGGGGTTTGCTCTCATTTTGTATACTAGTGGCTTGCCCTGTCAGTGTTGCTGGGAGTGTTCTTGGTTGTTCCCTGATTAGGCTGTTATTTACTGTTTGTTGGACTTGGTAATTCTTTGATTAGGGTCTTGTTTTAATTGCTTTTTTAATTGTTCATGCCCAAATGCAAGTTATTAACAAGTATGCCATCCTCAACTGCACTGCAGTTTACTCAAGCACATTCATGTGCACATACCCCACACATGGACACGTATTTCTATATGCACATGCATGCACATTTTTGTGAGGATGCCTGCACACACTTGCATACCATCTTTATTTCAACTGCCATTCAGCATTCCACATGAATTGTATTTGTTTTGCAAACCTATTAATTTTCCTGGATTGTTGACAAGCAACTTCTTGTTTGTCAATGGCCCCATTTAGTTCCATATCTCTCTCAGTGCTTGCCAGTTGAATTCTCCATTAGAGGGAGCAATATAATCAGCTGCACAACAATATTAAAAATGCCAGCAATCAATAAGCCTAAGATCAGAGAATGTTTGTCTTCATCCTGGAAGGTACAGATTAGAACCAAACTTTCTGCAGACATCTTTGCTGTTTTCTCAAGTTGCTAATCTTTCTTGGATCCAATTTTGCATTTAAAAGACCCTGGCAGCTGTTTTCAGTTCACCAGGCAGATGAGGAGGAACAGCTAGGAAGATCAAGAATAGTAGGAGAAAGACAAACGGGGTAAAATAATTAAGTTCAGATCAGCATTTCAGAAGGGTTTGGGCAATCAATAATTGGGAGCTCCCAAAAAGAGAAATCAGTCTTGGGTAGATTTATGAGCTGCCCCAGGCAAGAACTGTTGCAACCAGCAAGCAGATTTCCAGGGTCTCACTCAGTAGAATGAGCAGAAACTGCTCCTAGCTGCTGACAGCTAGCTGGCTTACCAAAATTGAAAAGAAGCGTAATCTTACACAAACTCATCAAAAGAGAATCGAGTATTATTTACTTGCACAGTTGCTGGCAAGGAGAGTGTTGGGTGGCTGTCATGTAATAGAAAAACAGAGTTAAAAGGGACCCTGGAGGTCTTCTAGTCCAACCCCCTGCTCAGGCAGGAAACTATACCATTCACATAAACAATTGTCCAATCTCTTCTTAAAAACCTCCATTGATGGATCACCCACAACTTCTGGAGGAAAGTCATTCCACTGATTATAGGTAGTCCTCGACTTATGTCCACAATTGAACCCCCAAATTTATGTTGTTAAGTGAAATATTGGTTGAGTTTTGCCCCATTTTACGACCATTCTTTCCATAGTTGTTAAGTGAATCATTGCAATTGTTAAGTTAGTAACACAGTTGTTAAGGGAATCTGTCACCCCTAGTCCTTCTTTTCATTAAACTAGACATACCGAATTCCTGCAATCGTTCTTCATACGTTTTAGCCTCCAGTCCCCTAATCATCTTTGTTGCTCTTCCCTGCACTCTTTCCAGAGTCTCAACATCTTTGTTATATTATGGCAACCAAAACTGGATGCAGCATTCCAAGTGTGGCCTTACTCTTGTCTCCCCTGACTTTCCTCCCTTAGGTACCCTGCAGTACATGGCCCCAGAGATCATTGATCAGGGGCCCCGAGGTTACGGCAAGCCTGCCGACATCTGGTCCCTGGGCTGCACCATCATTGAGATGGCCACAGGCAGGCCTCCCTTCTTTGAGCTGGGCAGCCCACAGGCTGCAATGTTCAAGGTGAGGCTGGACAGTCTTGGGTCCCTCAGATTAATGCAACTGGTCGGGAAAAGGGTCCACCAGAACTCTCGACTGTCCCTGTCTGGGGTTTCTTCATCAAGACTGGAATGGGTGGGGATGCAAGAAATGTGTGGGGTGGGCGAGGATGGGCACTCAGCCTGGGACAGTATCTGAGACCAAATGCAGCAGATGCCTTCCCTTAACCCAGTGTTTCTCAACCTTGACCATTTTAAGGCATGTGGACTTCAACTCCCAGAATTCCACAGCCAGCATTGCTGGCTGTGGAATTCTGGGAGTTGAAGTCCACATGCCTTAAAATGGTCAAGATTGAGAAACACTGCCTTAACCAATGCAATAGGGCAATGATGGCGAACCTTTTAGAGACCGAGTGCCCAAAAACTGGCCCCGTCCCCGTTCCACCCCCTGCCCTGCCCCCACTCCGCCCCCACCCTGTCCCCTGCCCTGCCTGTCTGCACAGCCACTCACTGCCTCCAGGTCCCGCCACAGATCACCCAGGCAGCCCAGCAATGCCATGGCGGCCATGCCCTCTGCCCGCGCCCCACAGCGTCAACTGTGCATGATGGGGCATGAGGGCAGAATCTTGTCCACACTGCCTGGCTGCCATGTCCTTGGCTGTGCTGCTCCATGTGGGCCACGCTCAGGGGCAGCTCTCCTCCAGGGGGGCTGCTGGTGAGGAGGGGGTCGTGGGGGGAGGCGAGGCTGGGGCAACGGCGCGTGTGCCCACAGAGGGCTCTAGGTGCCGCCTCTGGTTTGCCACCACTGCAATAGGGTCTGCATAAGACAATGAGGACTACTGCTTATTTATTTTTTATCCTGCCTTTATTACTTTACAAGTAACTCAGACCAGCAAACATACCTAATACTCCTTCCTCCTCTTATTTTCACAACAACAATCCTGTGAGGTAGGATGGTCTGAGAGCACTGGCTGGCCCAAAGTCATCCAGCCAGCTTTCATGCCTAAGGCAGCACTAGAAGTCACAGTCTCCTGGTGACTGGTCCAGAGTCACCCAGCTGACTTTCATGCCTAAGGGGTCTAGAACTTACAATCTCCTGGTAATTGGCCTACAGACACCTAGCTGATTTTCACACTTAAGGCAGGACTAAAACTCACAGTCCCCTGGTTTCTAGCCAGCACCTTAACTACTACACCAAATGGGCTCTAGAGTAAAACTGTTCCCAGTTTCAAATCCCTACTTAGCCTCAAATTTCACTGAGTATCTGTGGGTCAGTAGGTCGTACTATCTCTCGGCCTGGCCTACCTCACAGACTGGTGAAGTCAGGAAAAATGGGAAGGTATGACTATGCCTATTGCCTGGAATTCTCTGCACAAAGAATAAGTCCGAAAATAACAGGAATCATTATTCTAAACATTCATGCACGTTCCCGAATTCTACCTTTCCTGCATGTCAGTAAATGAAACAAAATTCCTTTCTTCTGCTCAGTGTGAAAAACGAGACAGTAATTGCCTTTGGCAACCTGTCCCTGAATCCTCTCCTCTGCAGTTGGCACAAGCCTCTTTCGATGGCTGGCTGCTTCTTCCAGCCCATGACTAGGGCTGTTATCAAGGCAGCCACTGCCTTGGGTTAAGGCCAAGCTGCAACTGCTCATGAATTGGATTTTAACTCCCGGAATTCTATGAGTGTATGGATGGAGTCCCTGAAGCAGTAGGCATGAGCTTAAATGGACTCCAGAAGATGGTAGAGGGCAGGAAGGCCTGGAGGAACATTGTCCATGGGGTCACGATGGGTCAGATACAACTTTGCAACTAACAACAACATGGACTTCAATTCTGGCTGGCAAGGCTGGCTGAGGAATTCTGGGAGTTGAAGTCCACACATCTTCAAGTTGCCAAGATTGAGAAACGCCGGATTAAAGTCTCTGACATGAAGAGCATCTTCTTTGGCTGTGGAAGCTGTTGAGTTCAATCCCCACCATCTCCAATCAAAGTATCCTACTTTCCATCATCCTACAAACAAAAGGAAAAAGGCAAATTTCTAGATACCTTGTGGGTGTTCTGAGTAGCGTACTATTGTTAATCAGTTCCTTTTCTTCAGGTGGGGATGTTCAAGATCCATCCAGAGGTGCCCAGTTCCATGTCTGAGGAAGCCAAGGATTTTATCCTGAAATGTTTTGAAGCCGATCCAGACAAGCGATCAACTGCAGCTGCTTTGCTTCAGGAACCCTTTTTGAGGAACAGGAAGAAATGCAGGAGCCCTGCCGTGCCAGGTGAGAGAAGAGGCAAACCCAGGTTGAGATTCTGATAGTCTGGCACGACTTCTCTTCTCAGCTACAAGCCTCCTTTTCTCTTCTTCGTTCAGATGATCCATCAGTGTCCAACAAGCCCAGAAGGTCCACTTCTTCGGAAAGTGTTGCAGAACCTAGAAATCGTTCTTCTTCCTTGCAACCCCTGAAAACCCAAGTGGAAAATATCACTTTATCTCGAAGCTCCAGCGAAGTGAACCAGGGAAACAACTTTCTAAGGTAACATAAGGCTGATGGGTTTTTTTGGGAGAAAAAGGTAATGGTGGTGATGATGATGATTGATGATGTTATCCATTCAGTCACGTCTGACTCCTGGCGATTCTGTGGGCCGGGTCTCTCCACATCTTCTGATCTTGCATATTCGTTGAGTTGCTCTATGCTCTGGCTGGTGTCAGCTTGGATGGTGTCCAGCCACCTTGTGCTTTGGCGGCCTGGTTTCCTTTTACCACTAACTCTCCCAAGCATAATTGCTTTCTCTGTTGAATTTCCCCACGTGACATGGCCAAAATAAATGAGACAGTTTTGTGATTTTTTTCCTTCCAGTGACATGTCTTGTGTTATGCACTCCAGTATGTTATAAAGGAGAATATTTGTAGCTCAGGGTTAACATGAGGGTCCTTGGTGCTCTCTCAGCTTGCTTGTTTTCTTGCAGACATTTCATTATCCACTGATGATGTTACCTAGTTTGGGTAATGAAACGTCTGCAAAAAAAATAATAAGCAGGCTCAGAGAGCACCGGGGATGCTCCAATACTTCAGAACAAATACTTTTTGAAGGGGGAAGGAGAAAGAGAGAGAGGAGAAAGAATTTCTTCTTCTTCTTTTTAACAATAGTGACTGCAAACAAAGAAGAGCTGAGCATGGCCAATCTAAATGATTGGTTGGTGTTTGCTTCTAGACCTGCACCGATCTGCCCACAATGGATTAAGGTCTGGAAAAGTCTGAAAGAGTTGGACTGCCATCTAGTGCCTGCTATTGCACACTAGCACAGGGAATCTCCCATGGAGTGTTTTTGGAGCCAATATATGCGTGACCTGATGTCCTTTGTTAAATTAGTCATACTCCTACGATTTTTGCAATCCATGAGACACTGATTGCCTTACCCCATTCACTTCTGCTCATTTGGTCACATACAGACAGGTTGTTATTAAACAGAGAGTTTCCCAACTGGATCTCCTCCACTGTGTTTTTTTGAGGGTGGGGGATCGAGTAAATTACTGTCACCCAACCCTTGTTGCCTTGAATCCAACTCCTCCAATATATATACGCAGGACCCCTGAAGCAGTGACCAATGTGGATCTCAACCTCTCTGCTTCCTCCCATGAGGAAAGCAGTTGCTTGTTCTTGCTAAAGAAAGACAGCGAGAGGCGAGCTACTTTACACAAAGTCCTGACAGAGGAACTCCCAAATATCGTGGCAGCCATATATGAGGCCCAGAAAGAGGTAAGGCCTACTTGGGTCTTGGATATGTGGCTTTTTGTTGTTGTTATTGTTATCTCAAAAATTCCATTTCTATATTGAACAGTGTGTTGTCTAGGTATACAAGTACTAGAATATAATAATCATCACATTCATAATAATCTTATCAAAATACAATCATATACTCAGAAGTAGCAGTCATATTATTAAAAATAGTATTTCCCACATTAACATTAATTGTATAATGATCAAAATATTTACTAATCCATTATAACTCTTCCTCACATAATCCACATTTTCTCATATTTCCAACTTTCTAAACTCTGTTTTTATCAGCTAACCATTGGCAAAATAAGCCCCATGTCATATAGAAATCAGTTTCTTCTTTTTCTTTAATTTTTAACGTTTCTGCGCATTCCAGTATTTTTTAATTTATATTCCCCTTTGTAGGGTTTTTTTCATTTTTCCAAAATTGTGCATATACTCTCCTAGCTGCTATTAATATATGTAAAACTAAATATTACCTTTATTATAGTTTCCTGGTAACATGCCTAATAAAAATATCTCTGGTTTTAAATCTATGTGTTGTTTTTCATAGCTCTCAACCATAGGTGTATTTTATTCCAATATTTTTTTGCTTTGGGATATGTGGCTTGAAGGTGATGGATAGGTGAAGGCTGAGAGTACAGGTACTCTCGACTTACAACATTCATTTAGTGACCGTTTAAAATTACAACGGGACTGAAAAGAGTGACTTAGGACTATTTTTCACATTTACGACCATTGCAGCATCCCCGGGGTCATGTGATCAAAATTCAGATGTTTGGCAAGTGACTCATATTTATGGCGGTTGCCTTGTCCCATGGTCATGTGATCACCTTTTGTGACTTTCTCACAAGTAAAGTCAATGGGGAAGCCAGATTCACTCAACAATTGCAGTGATTCACTTAACAACTGTGGTAAGCAAGCTTGTAAAATGGGGGGGAAATTCACTTAACAACGGTCTCGCTTAGCAACAGAAATTTGGGCCTCAGTTGTAGTCGTAAGGCGAAGATGACTCGTAATTTTCTTCTCCTGTTCTCAAATAGTGTGTGCTGTGAAATCCTGAGCTCAGAGGGAAGATGGGGTGTTTTGCTTTTTTTTTTTTTTTTTTCAAAAAATCTGCGAAAGATGTCCAGCCTTTCAAATAGTCATTTTTTTTTTTTTTCAGTCCAAATTGCTCAGCTTCACCGTTTCTTAGCTTTGCCATTTTTGGTTGCCCGGAGTTGGTTATAAGATGGGTGGCTATATAAATGTTATAAATAAATAAATGCCCATCAGTTCCGTCCATTTTATAATCACATCTTCCACTGTGCGTATTCCATTTTTGTGTGTGTGCTAGAGCAGGGGTCCCCAATCTTGGCAACTTTAAGACTTGTGGACTTCAACTCCCAGAATTCCCCAGCCAGCATAGCTGCATCTTGCTGCAGTTATTCCTGGCTCTATATTCCATGTGGGCCTTGTCTTACTCTTACTCTGCTCCACAGAGGGTGCTGTCATTGGAACACATTGCTGAGCTGATATCCTGTCTCAAGAGCTACATCCGTTCCCCAGGCCGCAAACAGCTGGCCCAAAGCCTGCTCCAGTTACAGGCTCACTTGCAGTCGGATGGGCTGAGCTTTTGTGAGGTGCAAGCTCCACTCTTTGCCTTCCAGGACACTGTGAGTATCTCACAATCAGCATTCCAGGAATTAATCTTTAGCTTCCTTAAGGTTTGCTACAACCGGGATCTATATATTATTTAAAGTCTGATTTCTGGTAATTTTCAATTGCATCTCGAGGCAACCATTTTTGAGTCAATGTACCTCAAATGGGCTAATTTAAAGAATGCACCCAAAATCTGGAACCGTAACATATTGCTAAATGCTAATGGAAGACTGACTCACGTTGCATCAAGTGAGGCTGCCCCATCCTTCTCACACTTGTTCTGTCTCACCCCTCTAGGTAAAGCAGATGCTGCGGAAACTCCAAATTAAGCCACACTGGGTGTTTGCCCTGGATAATCTCATGGGGCAAGCGGTCCAGGCAACCTTGACCATCCTGTTGGCAGGTAGGATGAATGGGAAGGAGAAGAAAGTTGGCTTAGTCCTGAATATAATAAGAGTAGCCCAGACAGAGGAGCTGAGAACTGAAGAGAAGAATCTGTGGTCTGGCCACGCATGACGATGTCTAAAATCCATTGCTTTTCCCAAACATCCAAGCCAGGTCAGGCAACATTATTTTGATCTAGATCAAGGCTTTTCAACCAGTGTACGGATACCACCTGTGGTACATTGGCACCTGGCAGGTGGTACGTGACCATCCTAGAAAAGTAGCGAGGGAGAGGAATGAGCTGAACCGGTGACAGCACCGCACAAGCCTGAGCGAGAGATGGCTGGAGCTGCAGGGCTGTCAGGGCTCAGCAGAAGCGCCAGGATCAGTGCTTCTTTGGGACTCAGCTGGAGCTCGGCGCTGATCCTGGCACTTCTGCTGAGCCCCAGAAGAAGCGCCGATCAGCTGGAATATTGCAGCATCTTCAGGGTCTTGTGATTTACATTCAGATGCTTGGCAAGTGATTCATATTTATGACGGTCACAGTGTCCCAGGGTCATGTGAAGTGACCAAAATCTGCTACAACCAGCAGACAGGGGAATAAAAACCAAACACCCCCACCCCACACCCACTGCCAATCCTCAACAGAAATGCTCACAATGAAAACCTTGGACAGGAGGAAGAGCGCCACTGGGCAGGCAGGCAGGCAGGTGTCTTGCTGGGTTGTGCCTTGGGGGGCACTTTTTTCAGTGCCATTGAAACTTCGAACAGTCTCTAAGCGAACTGTTATAAATCAAGGAATACCTGTACTTCATTTTTTCCTTTTTTTGGTCATCAAGTTTTTGACACCTTGGTAGGTGACTGGTGATACTTGGATATTGCCATATCCTAAAAGTGGTACAATGGGTGAAAAGGTTGAAAAGCCCTGATCTAAGATATTTTATATGGAGCAATGCACTTTTCTCTAGATCAACGTTTCTCAACCTTAGCAATTTGAAGGATATGTGGACTTCAACTCTTAGAATTCCCCAGCTAGCCTGCTAAGATTGAGAAATGCTGATCAAGATGCATAACTAGAGAAATGAGTTTTGTTAAATGCTAAAGGCAGAACAAAGAGTCTGTTAGAGTAAAGCTGAAACCATTTTTTGGCAGGAGACAGACATGAATTAAAGGGAATTCCTGGGGAATAGCTGATGAGGACCAATTTTTCCTGTAATTACAAGGTGTAGAATGCTGCTTGTTTAATTGCTTTTAAAAAATGTTGGTCTCCCATTGATGAATACGGGACTTAAGGCAAGTCATTTTGTTATACTAAAGGATTTTTCTTTTAGAAAAACAGATTGCACATAGTTAGTCTGGTAAAAAAAGAATTCTGGTGTATTTTGGCTTTTTATCTCTGTAGGAAGAACTGTTATCGTCTAAAATTCTTCTGCATAACTTAGGACTGTTTTTTTTTTCCTGTGACATCCCAACTACCCAAGACCACATAGGACCAGTGTATTTAAAAAATCTTGGAGACTTTTTAAAAACTGCTCTGTCCCTTGGATTGACCCTTAAATATTTTCTTCATGGCAGAATAGATTGTTTAGTTGTTCTTACTTTTTGTTTACTCCTCCAATCTATCTGTGGGCAGACACCTCCTTTGCCAAGTTTCCCTCCTCTCTTTATGTATTTGCAGAGGTATTTAATTAAAAAAGGGTGTGTGTGAAATGCTGCTTGATGCAAAGCACAGGCATTGGAAACAACTTATTTTTGAGAGGGCCTCTGTGCCTCCCTCTGAGTATAGAAAACTATAGAAAATAATTAAATGACAGGAGAATGCAACCCAAATCCCCCTGCCCCAAATAAAAGTAAACTCATGAAATTAAAAGCATCTGAGGTGGTGGCAGGAGACAGCTTCCCCTATTTTCAACCATTTGGAAGCCATTTTGTGGAGATATGATCCTCCTTCATTGAGAGCCATTTTGTGAGATTATCCATCTCAGGTTTCAAATCACCGTGTGCCTGTCAAGTAGCAGCGAAGGCCTCTTCCTGCAGCTTTGAGTTCTTGCCTTGCTCCTGAGTCTCACTTGCTCTTCCAGAACTCAAGGTGCAGCCGCAGAATTTGCAGGAAGAAAGCCAGAATCACCCAAGCAGCAGAGAACATGAGGAAATACTTTTGACTCAGCAGCCCCCGTCTTTGAAAACGCAGGAGAGCGACCTCAAGGACAGTGCAGATACGCCAACATCCGGAATTGGCACTGACACCAACAGTTGGCTGGATTCCCAGCCTCCCTTCAAGAGCCATTTGCCCCTCATGACTCAACTCAACCATCTGCAGGCAGAAACCAGAAGGTCAGTTCTTCCTGGATTGCGTCTGAGGATTGCATCCCAGAAGGCTGGGATGGAGCTGCACAAAGCCACTTTGCAGTGGTGCAGCTAGTTAAATATACATCCTTTAAAACAAGCAAGGAAAACAACCATTTGCAAGTAAGCAGAGGTAGTCTTTGACTTCCAGCCATTTATTTAGTGACCGTTCAAAGTTACAACGGCACTGAAAAAAGTGACTTATGACCTTTTCTCACACTTGCGACTGTTGCAGCATCTGCATAGTCAGGTGATCAAAATTAGGATGTTTGGCAACTGGTATGTCTTTATCATGGTTGCAGGGTCCGGGGTCACGTGATCACCTCTTGTGACCTTCTGATAAGGAAAGTCAATGGAGAAGCCAGACTGACCTTAACAACCGTATTACTAACTTAACAATTGCAGTAATTCACTTAACAACTGTAGTAAGAAAGGTCATTAAATGGTGCAAAACTTAACAACTGTCTTGCTTAGCAGTGGAAATTTTGGATTCAACTGTAGTCGTGAGTCAAGGACGATCTGAACAGGCAGATGTCTATGGAGATTCTCAATCATCTCAATCTAGGTCACAGAATCAAGCCACATTAAGGTTTAGCAATGAGTACTAACCAAGCCCTGGTTTACGTCTACTCAGTGATCAATTTTTAAATTTAGGAACATAACCAGCTTGCCCTGATCTTTTTGGCTCTGGTAGGTTGCAGTGGAAACTGATAGAGAAGCAGCAGGAATGTCAGAGGCTCCTACAAGAAGCTTTGAAGATCATGGAACAGGATACCTGGTCTCTGAAGCGGCCACAGATAATAGGTGAGGTTTTGGATAGCAGCAGGTTTAGACTAGAACCAGTGCTTGAGAGTAACATTTCTGCATCAGTGAATTCTATTTTAAATTGAATTTAAAATAAATTGTAAATAAATAAACCTTTTTAAATAAACTGGCATGGTGGTAAAGACATCTGCCAGGGGCAAAAGAATGAAGATGGGGCTGTTACCAAAGCTATGCCCCTTTTTTATATGCATGACAGCGCTTCGGTTGTGTAGCCATGCCTGTCTTTTTTGACCCCCTCCCCTTTCCAGTGGCAGATGCTGCTGCATGGAGGGCAACTTAACTGACCTACTTCCAATTTTGCAAGAGGGACTCAAGCCTTACAATGTGTTCCTTGGGAATGTTCATGAGATTTCTAAAAGTAGAATCTGTGCATGTTCAGGTACCTCTTTGTGGAAAGTTGTTTTAGATCAGGACAAACTCTGCATCAAGATCAGCCATCTGCTGTGACAGTTGCCATGCTCAAGAGACCTTCTATATGCAAAACACATGTTTGACCTACTGCTGTGGTCTTTCTCCTCTTTTTTAAAAAAGCTGTAATAAATTAACATGTTCAAGATAAAGGTGGCACTTCACTTTTATATACAGTGTAATATAACTTTTTAGCTAGGTTCCCGTAACACAGCAATGCACAAAAACCCTTCCTGGTTAAAATTAATTAAGCTTATCTTATTGGGCCAATGTATCTCCTCAATCTTGAACTTTCCTCCTGAAGTGTGTTATGGGAATGCCATATATTTAATATTATTTATTGATAATATTAAAATTAAAATCCAGGAGCAAAGGGGAGAATTTCAGTAGCAAAGTGTTCTGGGATCTTTCACATGCAGCCTTAAGAGCAGAAGAAGCAGAAGCGTCTTTTTAAGTCTTCTCTTTTCAGGATCATGCTTGGCCTGGTGCAATAAGCAGTCCATAGAGACCGAGCTTTGCAGTGATAGAGAAGCAAGACTTGTCTTCTACACTTATGTCTCTGTTTCCCACTTGTGAAACTGCATAGCCTCTTCTGCCTGACCTCCCAGCTTACTGTTTCCTCCAGGAGGAGAGCTGTATACAGTTTTGGGAACGACAACAAAGACCATCTGAAGCAAGGAAATGTGGGGAAATTGCAAAGTGTAATTTTAAGAAATAGAGTTGGTCCAAGAAGGAGCTTTGATCTGGTTCTTTTCCACCTGCCTTCCTAGAAATCCCTCCTTCTCCAACTTCCTGGGACCAAGGAGAAAATGCTGGAGATCCCTTCCTGGCAGAATGGTTAGAAAAACATGGTGCAGACAAAGCCACGGTGGCAGTGGTAGGTCTGATTCAGCAGCAGGTGGTTTAAGCATCTGCCCCTACTTCAGTGAGACTGGTGGAGAAGATGGCCACTCTAGGCTAAATTTTGTCTTCTCAGACAAAAGGCCGCTCTAGCCTCAAAATAGCAGTAGAAAACTTGCCTTTAGAGATGCCCATCTTTAGAGGCAGAGCTTCTGTTTCCAGGGATGAGTGGCATAATGGTTAAACAAAGACCAGGGGAGGCCTGCAGTCAAGATTCCATTCAATTGTGGAGCTTACTAAGATGACATGGGGCCATTCAACCTGTTTGTCAAGGTGATGGAAGGTGGTGGCTTTAAGAAACAATTGGACAAAAGAAATTCCACATTGAGCTTGGAGGAAACTTGGGGTGTAAATCAAGTCAGGAATTCAAATTATCCTCTTTTCTTAAAGTTCTGCTACCATGGATTCACCCTGAATGATTTGCTGAAGCTGGCTACAATCGATGATCTCCGATACACGCGCATCAGGTAGGGCGGAAAGAGGCAATCATTTCAGGGTCAGCATGTAATTTTGCCTGATAAGCAAGGCTCCTAAGATAATTTTATTTGTAACAAATTAGTTAAAATCCTGAAAAGTTTGGGTACTATTATTATGCGTGTACGATTTAAGAATCATCAACTCATCACGCAGATGCCAGCCGCACCTGCTGCAGATAAATTGGTATTATCCTTGGCACCATGTTAGTTCTGATTACCTAAGAAAAAAATGCATATTTAAGCAGAACGTCTCTAACATTTCAAAGAGGGTGCTGTTTGTCTTCTCCCTTATTTGGGAGCTCCTGCGGATTGAACTTGTGATCCTGCAATAACAGAAATTTTAAAAAATTGCAAGCCAAATAATTCCTCTAAAAGCATGCTGCATATCAGTCAGGAGGAACCACAGGAAGCTGCCGTTTGTTCTGTTCAATGTTACTTTGACCTATGAAAAATGTTCACTTCCACAGCTGTAGATACCAGTTGGTTGATGGGTTGTTTTCTCTCGGCAGAGGGGGAATGGTGTGCCGTATCTGGAAAGCCATCGTGGACCACCGACAGAACCTATCCCAGCAGCAGCTACACCAGCAACCATGAGGAAAGGAAAGCTTGGATTTCTTGGCAAGGCAACAGACTCTGATCACCCGGCCCATCTTCTCACCAGCAGTTGAGATAAGGCTGGAAAGATTTTCTAACTTGTCAGCCCTCATATTGAGGTCAGATGTTGGCTTCTTATCTTTCCTTGGTCCAAGAAAGTGACCCAAAAAAAATCATCCTCAGAACAAATAGATTTGGGGAGAACCTCCCAGAGGCAGTTTCCATGGAAGACTTCTGCTAAATTTAGCAACATGCATTATGGACTGAGAAAAAGCAGAAAACGTTTTCTCTTCTTGCTGAAAGTCCCCAAAAGGGACTGAGGAATGTTGTGATACTCTTACTGTTATTACGAGAGAGGCTGCATCAGGATTAGGAGTTCTCTGCCGAAGCCCCACCTTGGCTACCAAGATCAATTCAGCAATTGTGGACAGCTCTACATCAACTCCACTCCAATCCTGCCATCTCTAGCACAAACCCACCAGTGCAGCTGTAGGAGTTAGTGGTGTGGTAATGAGAGACACTGCAAGCTGTGCTCTAAGGGACCTATAAAAAGTAAGAACAGTTTAATGGGACTGTTTAAACATTTCCCTGGATCGCCATAAGGAACGAAGGTGGAGTTCAGAGATGTTTAATCAAAATGGTTATTTAAAAAAATAGTATTAATCCTTGGCCATGTGCATGGAGAACACTGGAAATGGGCAAAGGTGACTATAAGGCAGTTTATTTCCTTGAAATAAAGTGGGTGTTCTAGTCATCCCAGTGCGGAGTTTTTTTCACAAGAGATCCCTAGAAGCCACACAAGGTTCTCCTTAAGTCGGTAAGAGGAGGCAAACTTCACACATCAATAAAGTTGTTATTCTGCCTTTGTCCCAGTGGCTATAGCTATTCCCAGCATCAGGAACCTGATCTTAGGCAAAATCCTCTCAAAACCAAGGGGGTTGTAATGGGGGCCTCCATAAGGTATAGTCATCAATTTGCCATCAGACTAAATCTGATAGCACAGGAATCCTACTGTTGTTCAGCTAAAGGCTAGGACGAAGTCCTTGAAGTCAGGTTGGTCCTCAAGGGAAGAGCAGCTTCCACCCACTGTTGAGGTTGCTTGAAGACCATCTCCCAGGTGTGGCGCTCTTCTTCTGTTGAATCCATCCAAGTGACCGGTAGGCCATAGCTGTTCCCTGCATAAAAACCAGTTTCCAGTCAGAGATTGCCTTGTATATAATAAGCAAGAGGTAGCAGGATAATTTTGCAGGCAGGGTGTTTGATTTCTATAATGAATTCTCTGGATAAGAAATAGTGGAATGCCCTACAGCGGAGGTCCCCAACCTTTTGGGCACCAGGGACCGGTTCCATGAAGAGAGGTTTTTCTGCAGAGTGGAGGGTCCGTGGTTTTGTGTGCTGCCTGCATCTTGCGGATGGGGCTTTGCTTGTTTGTGCAGACTGGTTGCTGGCATGCCGTGGCCCGGTACTGGTCCACGGACCGGGGGTTGGGGACCCCTGCCGTACAAAATGTCTCTGCTACTCCTAGGATCTGTGCATACAATTGCATCTCAAACAAAGAGCTGTATACATACAGCAATGGATGTTCAATCTTCAGCAAAGAGATGTAGACCTCCACTTATACACTTATATTTTGGGGAATGGGAGGCATTTGCTAGTTTTCCAGACATTAATCCTCCAAATCATGTGGTTTGAGGTATTCAAGACATTATTCAAGATTTTGGAGGTTGGATTACTGCTCTAAAGCAAATTGGAGAGTTAATTTGTGGAAAACTGACAGATTACCCCAGACTCACGTGAATCAGAGGAGGAATGGAACATTATGAAGTTCTCCAATACTACCTTTCCAAAACAAGAGGCTTTATGCATCCATCCTTCCATCTCTTAGTGCTTGGGTGTCTCACCTGTGCCAAGACTCAGCCGGATGCCTCCTAGCCGATGCTTTGAGAAAGTCTCCCGCTGCCACACAGTGAATTCAGCACATGCCTGTGCTAAGTCCTTAACCTCAAAGCCATCATAGACCATAGTGTGATTGAAAGTAGGGTTCAGAGTCTTTTTCACAATTCGGGTCTTCTGGCGGTTCAACTTGGTGTCATCTGGGAGGATGTAGCTAGAAAAGGATAAAGCGACAAGATGGATATTTTTGAAGTTTCAGCCTGAACTGGGCAGGAAAGAGTTCTTCCAATTTGGACATGGCCCAACTGTTCTTTTAATAATGGCCAAGCTTCCAAGTTTCTGTTATCAAACCAATACAGTGCAAGCTAAGCCCTGTGCAGGAATATTTAGTCCACTGAGTACAGTAGCCTTTTTCAGGGAGGGCTGAACATTGAGAAATTAGGGATCAAACAAACTGATCCAAACTAATAACATCTTTTATTTAACAAAAAGTAGCTACATGTTAGGACAGGTGTATAAGCTGGATCAAGACTGTTACAAGGAAGGATTAAACCTTTCTCCCCAGGATTTTTCTTCCTTAAAAGTTTGTTTGCCACTACAGTTAATCTATTTATGATATATACTTTTCTTAGATGATCACAGGACCATCCAGCATTGGGATAAAAAGAAATAATACACTCAACCTAAAATGCAATGTTCATTCTGGTTACATCAGATTGCACTACCTTTCTTTGAAAGGTTGACCCAACAAATCACACAGTTGTCTAGTTACATCTAAAGAGAAGAGCCCATCCACTGACAAGAGTGTTTGAACTCCATCTGGATCACTGAGTCCAGAGTTTAAAATTATCCAAGTGCAGCACTGTGCAAAGAGCCATCAAGACTAGCATTCAATGTCATGCAGCAGCCCAACCAACAGACACAAATAGATTACTGGGACACAATTATGGAAACTCCTTAATTGCACAATGCACAGAAAGGCTTAACCATAGTTTCAAATGGGAAACAGAGAGCATCCTAGACCAAGCCAAGGACAAAAATGCTAGAGAATTCCTGGAAGCCTGACAGACAAATCATTTCTCAACAGGCATAGTTGTGACCTGTAAACACAGTGTGACTTTGATTCTTTTTTTAAAAAGGAATCACTGAATAAACAATCATGAGCAACTTCTATAACCAACTATAACCCTTCAAAGTACAGAGATAGATGATAGGTAGGTAGATAGGTGGATGGATGGATAGATAGATAGATGATAGATAGATAGATAGATAGATAGATAGATAGATAGATAGATAGATAGATAGACAGACAGACAGACAGACAGACAGATTCATTTTAAATACAGTTATTTTCCTGTCATCAAAAAGTTTCTGCAGAAAGAACAAGGAGAGAAGAAATCTATTGTCTTTCTGGCGAGGGAGGGAGGAAAAAAAGGCAGACAGGACTAATAATGAATAATTCTGACTGTCCTACTGAGAAAGACAAGAAACATCTAGATACACATCAAGCTACATAATAACTGAACCAGCCTGGCCTTCAGTTGCTTAGCCAATCCAAGTCTTTCTCCATTACAAAAGACTTACAACTACTGATAGTTACCATTGAACGAAGGCATCTACCGTGGTCCCTAACCGAGGTACAAGATTCTCTGCATTCTTGACCCACATATGAAGCTCTCCAGTGGGAGGAAGTCCTGGCTCTGAAATAAAGTTGTGTTAAGAAAGGGGACTCTGGAAAGCATACCATCCACCCTCAGCATGATACCAACCTCTAGTTCAACACCCCTCCTTAGCCAAAATCATCCAAAGATTCAAGAAGTGTGCCACTTACTCCAGATTTTAGAACCTGAGCTTCTTCCATTGCCCATAGTTGATTAATTAATGATTTCTGGAGTCAAAATCCCTTGGATTCCTCCAAAAACAATGAACTGTTATTCTTTTAAGATATCATAAATAAGTTTGTTCTTGGCTGGAGCGTTGGACTAATAGACGGCCAAGGTCCCTTCCAGTCCTATGACTCTATGAAATACTGGTTTCATTAATTCTCATGACTCTATTTGAGGTCAATTAAGGATATGGTTCCTTTGGGAGTCATAATGGTAGATATTGCAGAAGGAATGGACATTTCTGTTCCAGTCCAAAACTATAGCAGATAAGGAAGTAAGGAGAATGCCTAAAAAAAACCAGGGATCCTTAAATTCTCACCTTCTGAACCAGCTGGAATAAATTTCAGGGCCAGGTTGAGTTTACCACGATTAGGGACCATATCTGGAGTAGCAGGAATCTGAAAAGGTGGGAAGGAGAAATTCGGCCAACAGCAGGAATGTGGTTATGAATCCCAAGGTTCCTTCTTACTATATGATTCAATCAGCCATTAAATTCAATTTACTGTGGTCAAAGACCAGAACAGATAATAAACAAAATTTAAGACAGAGTTAAAATACATTTGTAAAATAACTTATCTAGCAGCTAATATGGGAAATCCAGGATAAAGCTTATACTAAATTATAATGTAAACACTAAAATTATATTAAGCATATCTAAAATTTACTATATAATTCTATGAAAACACTGCTCAAAAAATGATTTGAAATTGCACAAGTCTCTACTGATGCTTCTAATTGTATTATATAGGTTATGTCCACAATGTTGCATTGCTAAAGGGCAATTTTATTCCATCAGGCATTCACTGAAAATATTGGAATTGTAACTAGTGGAAAAGTATGTGGAAGAAAGGGTTGAAATTTACATTGAATTACTGGTATCATTTTAAAGAGAATTTTTATAAAATGATGTATTTGTCAGAGACAAAGAATCAGGACAATACATTAAGTTCCAATTAAGATTTATTGCTCAAGCCTATACACAAGAATCTAGCACTAAATTGGAGCTAGATAACAGTGAATGGAATTCAAAAGGGGCTGGGCTTGGAGCATTTATGAACATGTAACAATTCTAGGCTAAGTCCGCTCATGATTCCACCCCCAGGCTCTGCCTCTTCTTCTCTTACAGTATCATTGATCTATGATAAATTGAAATGTATAACTTGAAATATTTGTTGGAAATGTAATCAAATGAAGGAACATTCTTTCATCTTTAGTAGACGTGCAACAAAGCTAGAAAATATTGGGATCAACTATGCATTTTGATGCAGATTTAAAAGTGAATGTACAATTCAAATCAGAGGCTTTTCTTTTGGTTTTAATGGATAAACGAATGAAACATCTTATGGAACTTTGTTTTTATATGTGATAATGGCAGTGAGGCTTTTATATGCTTAAAGGTGGAAGAACTTATAACAGTGATATCGAACCTCTCTGTGGGCACGCATGCCATGCCTTGAGATGGCAACCATCCTCTTCAACCAGCCGCCCGCTAACTCACCGAGGTCCCACATGGCCAGATGAATCCCAGCACCCATGCGCCCGCTGGCCTCTGTGTGCGGGGGCCAATGGTGTCAGGCAGCAGCCGCCCCTGCCTCACCTTGCCCTATGACAATGGCACCCCCGCCCCGCCCTGCCTCATCTTGCCTCGCCTCACCCCCAGGACAAGCCTCCTGCCCATCACCCCACCCACCAGAGACCCCCTGGATCTCACCCAACTCTGCCTGGCCCCCACAGGCATCTCTCCCCAGGAGCAACATCGAACTGGCCATGCCCACCCTGGCCACACCCACCCATCTGCCTTGACTGTAGCCACGCCCATCCAGTGGGCCACGCCCACCCAGCGGGTCATGCCCACCCAGTACCCGGTGATATATAAGTGGATTTTGGGTTGCAGTTTGAGCACTTGGTCTTGGTCTCTTTATAAGCCATTACTGACTTATAAAATACCCCGAATGGAAAAATGGATGAAGCTGGTGGGATTGGCAGAGATGCAAAACTGACAGCTTTGATGAAAGGAAAGACTTTGACAAATTTTATTTCTACTTGAAAATCATTTTTGGACTTTTTGCTTTGGGTACGAGTTTGATGTATTTTTTAAAATCTATATCTGTACCAAAGAAAATTGGAAGTCAGTCTTTTCCTATCTTATTTTTTCCCCACTCTCTTCTCCTCACTTTTACCTCTTTCCTGAACTTTTTTTTTTTTTCAAATCTTTTTCTGCTTATCTTTTAACTTTGTACATTTTTGGAAAATCAATAAAGTGATACAAAAGAAAATGTTGGAATTACATCCTCAGAATCACCACCACGGAGCTGCAATCTGAGAACATCTGCAGGGTTACAGTTTTGGGGGAAGGCTGCTGGGGACTATTATGGGAAATTCAACAGGAATGCTATGGGAAGCCCGGGAAAGCTGGGGTTGTGGGAGCTGTCCAGGGAGGGCTGGTGCTGATGCAAACCCAGAGCAATAGCACGATGGCATATATATATATGTAATAGTGAGGTTTAACCGCAGATTCCTCCCTCTGTTCTCTGGTCTTTTCCCAAGTAGATCCTCGAAGACCAGCTTTACATGGGAGGTACAAATTACAATGGTCATATGTGTGTTTGTCCATGTGCCTACACGTGCAATATTTCTCTAGGACAGTGGTTCTCAACCTGTGGGTCGGGACCCCATTTGGGGTCGAACAACCATTTCATGGGGGTCGCCAAACAATGCAGTCTGCCATTTTTTCCCCCTTTTCCTTAGCTGTGCTACTCCCTTTTATTCTACTGGCTTTTGAAAGCCAATAGAATAGACTTTCTTGAATAGAGTCTAATTCTATTGGCTTTCAAAAGCCAATAGGAATTGTCCAGGCTGTCTCTGCCCTGCTGAGCTCGCCAAAAGTCCCATTCTGCAAACGGTGCTGCACCAGTTGAGTAGTCCTCAACTTACGACTGGTTGAATAGTCCTCGACTTACGACCGGTTGGGGGTCGCGCCATTAAAAAGGTTGAGAACCACTACTCTAGGACAATTGCAAACACATGCCCTTCTCAGGATTGATCAGACAGGACCCAGAATGCAAGGCTATTCTTGTGAACCAGGTCACAGTTTTTAAATGCATAGCACATCAATGATAGAAGATAGACAGTTGCTAATTGAGCTGACTCAGTCACATAACTATGCAAGCAGCATCCAGCTAACACACACCAGAGATTCACCTCTCTCTTTTTCTGTCCTCCTATGCTAGCTTGCTTTATGGCCTAATTGCCATAGCATTAATTATCTTCCTGCCTGCATTAGAACTCCTTCTCCTACTATGAAAGCATGACTATCCTAAGCCTTAGCTAGGTACCTAGGCATTACTACATTCCCCAAAGAGTTAATCAAGGACTTCAAATAAAAAATAGCACCTGCCGTTGGCTAGGCAACCTTGATCTTCCTTTCATTGTCTTCAGATCCTCTTCTCCTGCTGAGCATCTGTGCCAGCTACACAGATCCCATGCCATGTCATTCTCCTCCTGATTTCTACGTCAACTCATTTTCAGTGATCTTGAATTGCCCTGGAAATTGTCTCTGTTCAGCAGCTCATGACTGTGTAATCTCATCTTTGCTTGTTAGTCATTTCCTCTTAGTTTCTCTTCCTTCTCTGAATCCAATTTAAACCCGTTAGCTTCTTGGAATTTTATACTTTGGAACCACACAGGGTATGTAGGTCAGCTGTATTAAGCCAAGCTCCTCTCCACAAGGTATTTTTCTTGGTCAATCAGAATACTAAGGCAGTAGCCAACAGGTAATCCTTGATTTACAACCATTTGTTTAGTGACTGTTCAAAGTTACAATCGCACTGAAAAACATGACCTATGGCTGTTTTTCACACGACCATTGCAGCATCCCCACAGTCACATGATCAGAATTTGGGCCAATAGCAACTGGGATGCATTCATGTGATCGCCATTCATAAACTTCCCAGCCAGCTTGTGGCAAACAATGTCAATGGGAGTAGCCAGATTCACTTAACCAGGCAATTCACTTAACAACTGCAGGAATTCGCTTAATAACTGGTTAAAAAAAAGGTCATAAAATGGGAGAAAATGCACTTAACAACTGCCTTGCTTAGCAAGAGAAATTTTAGGCTCAGTTGTGGTTGTGGTTGAAAGACTATCTATATTTGCCTCAGTGTGTATTATTGACATTTGCTTAACTGAATTTGCCATTTTGTGCCAAATTTAGCAAATCTAGCCACCTAAAGTCACCTTGTAAGGGAGGTGGCCATCATAAAACTTTAATAAATGAATAAAATGTCACGCTAACTTCTGGAGCACTCTTCCTTTTTATTAGTCACCATTGGTCAGCCGTTTTGGCTACCTCACTGCCCATCCCCAAAAGAGCATCAGCCAGGAAAAATATTTGGGAGAGACTAACCCAACCTACTATAAGAACCGACAGTTGTCCTTGCTCCATTTCTCTTTTGAACTACAGTAATTACCAATCCATAAGAAGCCTTTTGCAGCCTTTCCATGCATTTCAGCAGCATCCAGGTAATCCTTGCCCCATTTTATGGCCTTCCTTGCCACAGATGTTAAGGAAACCAGTGCGGTTGTCAAGTTAATAACACGGTTGTTAAGTGAATCTGGCTTCCCCATTGATTTTGCTTGTCAGAAGAGGTTACAAAAGGTGATCCCATGACCCCTGGACACCACCAACTGTCATAAATATGGTATCAGTTTCCGAGCTTCTGAATTTGGGTCATATTATCATGGGGAATGCTGCAACGGTCATAAGTGTGAAAAACAGTCATAAGTCACTTTTTTCAGTGCCCTCTTCTAACTTCAAACGGTCATTAAATGAACTTTTGTAAGTCAAGGACTACATGTGTGCATAAAGCTGTCTGTTTCGCCACCCTCAAAGAGTGAGATAGCAAAACAGGGCAATAATTGGATTCTATGATAAGATAGTGAGGCTGGGAGGTTTCACCACATATCACTTGCATTTTGTATTGAACCACAGACCCTCCTTAACCATTTGCAGTGGCTCTATGACTCAGTGGACTTCTTCCCTTCAAAGAGCCACATTTGCCTCTACACCTACAGAAAATTAATTCCTGTCTCAACATGATCTTCAACGGAAGCAGACAACAGGGCACTGTCATCTCCACTACTTCCTGTGGTTACCAACTGAACTTAATTGGAGACCAAATTTCAAAGGTTAAGTGATCCAATGATTCTCTGAAGATAAGCCATAGGACTTGTCCAGGGATTCCGATCTTCTCAGTCATTATATAATTCTAATTAAACGTCTGTAAGATTACACAATAATTCCCTTCTTTCTATAATCAATTCTTTCTAATCGTTCAAACTGTAAGTCACAATTTCTCTCTCTTTCTCTCTCTCTCTCTCTCATGTTTTTTGTTGCAGTATTTCCTATCTCCTTTTTTGTCTCTTCCTTTCTTTCCCTTTTTTCACATTTAATATATTGTTTTCTTTGAATGTATTTCTCACTGTACATGTAAAATCTTTTAATTAAAAAAACTATTTTTAAAAAAAGAGTGGTGCCTGGATCACTTTGTTTCCCGCCTCATTGCTTTTTCCTTTCACGTTAAGCCCTGTTTAGATTTAGACCTAAGGAAAAGGGACATTGTTGGTTTTTAGTATTAACTGATCTGGGAACCTTTCAAATTCAGCAGTGGGGCGCCTAAGTGCTATAAACAAGCAAACGAAGAAATCTGGCTGAAGCCAGGGTTTTGGCTTAGGTGGCAGTGGCAGTCCAAGCACTAAGGTTTATTTATTTATTTAATCATGGTCCAAAAAGGAAGGACTAAGCAATGCGTGAAGCTGGTCAGAAGGAGAGAAGGAAATGTTTTGGGAAAGTTTGCAAGATAAAGCATTTCCTTTTCATCAAGATGGTAGGCTTGTACCTGACCTATATGACTTTCAAACCTCTGATAGAAATTCAGAGAATATAACTGCTCTCCGTACAGAATCAGTTAGCTTAGCAGAGCAGAACTAAAATGCTGAGGAGAAAGCTGTAACATCTACTTTTCTTTGTGGAAGACATTCCGATACCCACTTTCATGGAGAATTAGATATCTAATAGAACTAATCTCCATCACTCACATACAAAACTTCCTCTTCTGTTGTTACACAAGGTGAGATGCTACAGGAAACTAATCCAAGGACACCCATTTTTCCCATAATCTGGTCCAACCAGGGTCACTTACCTTGGGCTGAAGGTTGAACCACTTTGGACTTGTGTTGCTCCAGTCCCAGGTACTTAAGGCCATCTCCACTTCTCCCAGGAAAAGATTTCGGCCCAGTGAATCATGATGCCAGACAGACAGGTTCAGGATCCTACCCTGGAGTTCAGCCTTTTCAATCTTATACTGTAGGTCAAGATTGGGGGTGAAAATAGGAGAAAAGGGAAGGAGAAAAGATGGACAACTTTAGGGGACACTCCAACTTTCCACCTAACAATCATGTAGGACCAATTCCACAGGAAAAAAAATGTCCATGGATTGGGGGTGGGGGAGGACGTGGTTTTGTGCACTACTTAGTGCAGATGACACTTCACTTGCTTGCGTGGCCCAGTTCCCAACAGGCTGCAAACTGTTACTGGTCCGCAGCCCAGGAGTTGGGGAACTCTGATGTAGAGCAATTGTTCAGAAACATCTGAAAGACAGTGTCTCCTCATTTCTGATTCAGATAGTAGAAAACAGTGAGACTATATCTCCAACCTTGATATATTTCTAATTTTATCATGTAGGGCAGGAGTGGGCAAAAGATTAGGACTACATCTTGATTGGCTGCAGGAAGCCACCTGTTCACATTCCCAGAAAATGTAATGAGACTGAACCTTTTAAGCTAATTTTTCCTTTGTTTTGAATGGGCAGTCAAAGAGGGAATGGGACCAGGTGGCTTCAGACGCTCTGATTTTCACCTTTGTTGAGAGGTGAGAATGCTGAATATTGGTGGCAATATAGGAAGACTGTAAATTACGAGATATAGGCACCCCATCAGTTGCTCATGTTCCAGACCTTTATTCATCTTCCTCTATATAAGTAGTCCTTATGACCGCAACTGAGCCCAAAATTTCTGTTGCTAAACAAAACAGTTAAGTGGATTTTGCCCTATGTTATGACCTTTTTTGCCAAAGTTGTTAAGTGATTCACTGCAGTTAAGTTAGTAACACAGTTGTTACGTGAATCTCGTTCCCCCATAGTCTTTGCTTGTCAGAAGGGCGCAAAAGGTGATCACATGACCCCGGGACGTTGCAATCATCATAAATATGAGCCAGTAGTCAAGCATCCGAATTTTACTCATGTGATCATGGGGTGCTGCACCAGTCGTAAGTGTGGGAAAACGATCGTAAGTCACTCGTTTCAGTGTTGTTGTAACTTCAAATGGTCACCAAACAAATGGTTGTAAGTCCAAGACTACCTATGCCTGCTTCATTCTTTCCCCGTCCACTCATGTAAAATGCTTTAGGTCAGTGTTTCTCAACCTTGGCAATTTGAAAATGGGTGGACTTCAACTCCCAGAATTCCCCAGTCTGGGAATTGAAGTCCACTTATCTTCAAGTTGCAAAGGTTGAGAAACATTGTTTTAGATTAGTTGAGCATAAAAGTTAACAATTATTCTGATGTTCTCAGAAATGTTCTGTTCTCCCAGAACCACACTGAGGAGGAGTGTGGTTTTCCAGAAGTCAATTTTCTGGAACAGAAACAGAGTTCCATAATGTTCCAGGAGTGGCATTGTCAAAAAGCTACCGGATCATTGTGCCAGAAAATGTCTGGATGAGCAATTCCAGGAGAAAGAGAGAATGTCTAGAGAAGGCTGGAAGGCTCTGTCCTTGGAAAGGTGACTTTGTACGTCACTTTGCTTCTGATTACTAGGCGCTAACATCAGAAGCTGCTGCTTCTCCCTCACCTTAAGCGTCTCATTAAAGATAGGATCTAAACTTCTCTTCTTGACAGCAGTTTTCCTCTTGCTGTGATTGGATCTGTCAGGCAGCAGGTAGGTTTTGACATATCTGGGTGGGCGAGAAAGGCATTACAAAGTCAATGTAAGTCACCATGAGAGGCTTGCCTGAATTTGGCACCTGATGCCCTGGAATGAGGTTTTAATCATCTGAGACATTTCTATAAAATACACCATTCGTATCACAGATGATGTACAAACAGGTTTGCATAATGGCCTTTGTCCAATTGTTGACTGGTGTAAATTTACAGACAAGCAATCAATTGGCAGGATTTGTTTTAAATTGACCTCATTTGCCTAAGTATATCATTAGGTAAAATTTATATGACATGGTTATGCAAATGATGCCAATTTATGCAAATAATTCCTGGAGGTTTATACCAGTGCAAAAGCTATCAAAATATCCAAATTAAATTCATTATTTGTGGGAAGGTCCAAATCCAGATTTCCTCAAGTAAAACACAATCTGCTAAAGGGAGGTCTATTAAATCAAAATTTGACTATGGTATCATCCTGCTAGGAGCGGCTGCAAGTCCGTTGAAAGACCTGAACAGCTTCTATTCTTCTTAAATTGTGAGACACACACCCAGATGCCCATCAGCCTTCAAGGATGCTTGAACTATTGGTCTGCATCTAAGAACTAGCCCCTTCCCCAAACGTACGGATCTGTGCGCTGTTTTTTAGCTTCAGCAAGATCCCGGCACTGAATGATCTGGACGTGGAGTTCCTTCTTGGAGGAGTCATAGCGCAAGGAGAACTGGATGCAACCACGGACCTCGATGCTCCCAATATCATTGTCACTGAACATGCTCGCCATACTGCCACTCATCTGCAGTAAGATAAGAACAGTCAAGGGTCAAGAAAGGAAGGGACAGATTCTCAACGTAGGTCAAGGACAATGTTTTGGCCTCAAGAGTGTGAAATCTTTCCAGGAAATTGAAAACAATACAAAACTGAACACTGTTCAATAGGTATACTACACCCAGCCCAAAACAAACAATATGAGCCGAGGTGGCGCAGCAGTTAGAGTGCAGTATTGCAGGCCATTTTAGCTGACTGTGTTCAGCAGGTCAGCGGTTCAAATCTCACCGGCTCAAGGTTGACTCAGCCTTCCATCCTTCCGGGGTAGGTCAAATGAGGACCCAGATTGTTGGGGGCAATGTAAATATATATATACATTGCTTACTGGTGTACACCGCTTAGAGCAGTGGTTCTCAACCTGTGGGTCGGGACCCCATTTGGGGTCGAATGACCATTTCACGGGGGTCGCCAAACCACGCTGTCTGCCATTTTTTTCTCTTTTCCCTAGCTGTCCTACTCCCTCTTATTGGTGGCCACACCCACTTGGGGGTCACCACAACATGGGGAACTGTATTATGGGGTCACGGCATTAGAAAGGTTGAGAACCACTGGCTTAGAGAGCGCTTGCACTTAAAGCGGTATATAAGTCTCATAAATAAATAAATTGCTTACTGCAATTGTTTCCCTCAGGAGGGGGAGGGAGAGGGGAGGAGAAGGGAGGGGAGAGGAGATGATAGTGAAGGAGAGGGGGAGGGGAGGGGAAAAGAGAGGAGAGGAGAGGAGAGGGAAGAGGAGAGTGTAGAGGAGAGGAGAATAGAGGGCAGGGGGGGAGAAGAGGAGAAGGGATAGGGGAGGGGAGGAGGGGAGAGGAGGAGAGAGGAGGAGAGAGGAGGGGAGGGGAGAGGAAGGGAGAGGAGAAGAGAGGAGGAGAGAGGAAGGGAGGGGAGAGGGAGAGGAGAGGAGGAGAGAGGAGAGGAGAGAAGGAGAGGAGGGGAGGGGAGGAGAGGAGGAGAGAGGAGGGGAGGGGAGGGGGAAGGAGAGGAGAGATCAAAATTAACCGGGAGTCTCAGAGAAGTTCTCCTGCATCTAAATGTTCCCTCCACTTAGGGGTAGAGGCACCATGAAAAGAGGCTGGAAAGAGTGCAAAGAAGAGCAAGCAAAATGGTGAGAGACTTGGAGGCTGAATCCTAAGAATTATAATTTTAAACCACTGGGTACATTTAACCTAAAGAAGAAAAGCTTAAGGAGAGACATGGTAGCAGTCTTCCAGTTCTTGAAGGGCTGTCACCAAGAATAGAATGTAGATTTATTCTCTGCAGTGTCTGAAGATAGGAAAAGAACCAAGCCCTGAAAGATTTGCATGCAGATATATCCAAACTTGAAATAAGGAGTTATTTTCTGACCAAGGAGCTAGTGGAACAGCCTGCCTCCTGGAGTTATTCAAACAGGCATTTGTCTGGGATGATCTGGAGAGATCTGTCCTGAGCAGTGGTTAGACTAGGAGACATCCAACATTCATTCCAGCCCTCAAGTTGAAAATCATCCAAGAAAAGATAACAGGGAAATTAGTATTTTCTACTGAAGCAGTCTGTAACTCTTCACCCCAAGGACCATTTTTGCAATTCTTGGAATCCATTTTGCCCATAACTACTAAACACTGATGACACCGTTTCCTGTCACTTGGAGAAGAAGAACCACAGAGAAACAAAAGTCCTAAACAAGGCTTAACACATTTTTAAATGCCAAGACAAACCTTAAGTTTTCCCCCAAACCTATGCATTGATACCAAAGCTAATTTTATATTTGGAAAAAGAATATCTGATATAGAATTTAATTCAACATGGAATCCATTGTTAGACTATAAACTTGTGAGCAGGTTTCTACTGTGGATAAATTTTCCTAATATTAGTAATTAAGATTAAGATATTGATCTCTTTATGATATTCTAAATTCAGCAAATTCCTTGCCTTAAGCAGAAATTATTACAATTTTTAATTCTAGTTTATAATTTAGAATTTGAATCATACTGGTTATAGCTGTAAAATGCTGCCTAATACTCTGAATTTAATTGTGATTATTTTAATATTGACTTAAAATGTGCAACTGGCACAACACAGTATAATATGGGATACAAAGAAATATGCAGATCTCTATCAATGCCATTTGGAATTGTTCTCTCTCTTCTCTTTGTTATCTTCAGGTATTATAAATATGATTATCATTATGAATTCCAGCAATATTTTTTGCATCATCACCCTATATCTGTGGTGGCGAACCTATGGCACATGTGCCAGAGGCGGCACTCAGAGCCCTCTCTGTGGGCACACGTGCCCTCACCCCAGTCCTAGGCATTCAGCTGGGTTTTATAAAACCTTTTCGCTTTAGGCTTCCGCCACTGTGTGCAAAAAAAAAAAAAAAAGGTTCAATCAATCAATCAATTTCAACTTCTCATGGGAAAAAAAATCTCGCAAAGTTAGAATTCATTGATTGAACTTTTTAGTCCCGTCCAGTCTGCCGTTACCATCGCAGCCACGCCCACCCAATGGGCCACACCCACCCAATGGGCCACGCCCACCCGGCACTCGACGATACATAAGTGGGTTTTGGGTTGCAGTTTGGGCACTCGGTCTCTAAAAGGTTTGCCATCACTGCCCTATATAATATAGTTTTTAGCTAAAACTTATATTTTTACTACAACCATGAAATCACGTACCGTGGATGAACTCAAACTGGAGGTGGAGGAGCTAGTATTTATTCCTTTATTTGGGGGGCTCACTGGATACTCCCTTGAAGGTGAAGAAACCAAAGCTGAGCCTTGTCCATTTTCCAATCCGTTGTTATTCTAAGGTTTTGAAATAATTGGGAGAAGAAGAAAAAGAAGAATGTTCTCATAACCTGCCTACAATAGGGTAATCTCCTAATCTTAAAACCCATCACTGTGAAATTCCAGCTGCAGAAGGATACAGTACATACAAGAAGGGACGGTACATCACAACTGTAGTATGCCCTTCTATATGTGAATTCCCAGTTGGAGGTTACATGGTAAAAATTCAGTGTTACCAATCCCCATTCAGGGAGTGGAGAAGTGGAGACAAAATTTTAGTTTGGATGTCACCTCTGAATAAAGTCCGTTAAATAGGGCAAGGCAGGGCAGGGATAACCTTTATTGTCACTTTTTTCTGTGAACACACTGGCACACATTAAAAAAAAATTTAAAAAATTAAATTCTGATGCCTGCTCTTAAAAGTGTGTGTGTGCAAGGGATTACAGTGGGGGTCTTCAAACTTGGTCCTTTTATGACTTGTGGACTTCAACTCCCAGAATTCCTCAGCCAGGCACGCCTGCTTGGCTAAGGAATTCTGGGAGTTGAAGTCCACAAGTCATAAAAGGGCCAAGTTTGAAGACCCCTGAATTACAGGGTCATTAAAAAAAAGTGGCCATTTGTACCTGCACGGTGTCCCTGAGAAATGGGTCCACTCCAGGCTGTTCTTGTTCCTCTATCTCGGAATTCAGACTGCCGAATGAGCTGCTTCTCTCTGCAATGGTCAGTGGGGTTAATGGATAGGGACAAGATGAGGCACGGGACTCGGAAACTCGACAGTTTTGTGCTGCCCCCCCCCCCAGTCTCAAGACACAGCACAAATGAGTTTGCCACAAAATGTCACAATATGGGATATTCCTGTTCAGAATGCCAGCTAGCCAGTCCCATGTCGTTTGCACCCCACACCCAGACACCCATTCAGAGAAAGTGGATGTGCCCATTCATCATTAGATGGTTTTGTATCCTTCCCCCCAAATCTTACAAGATTGTTTTCCTAAAGCAGGGGTCTCCAAACTTGGCAACTTTAGGACTTGCTAAAAGAACTTTAAGCATGGCTGCTAATGGGCTTATGCATAGTAGGGATGGAGAGGAAAAAGCTGACTTTTTATACATGATTTGCTTTGTGCTTTGGAAACAAGCAAGTAGCTGGTTGGGGAGAGAAAACCGCAGGGTCGCCATAAGTGATGAATTCTTATTTGTGGACCTTCACTATTTTGCTTCCTCCCCAATTGCTTTCTTGAGTACAAATGAAAACTCTCTCCCTCAAAATAACAACCCTGATTGGGAGGAGGAGTGAATTTTCATCAGAATATAGTGATACCTTGGTACTCAGCTGCTTTGAAACCCATCAAATTTGGTACTCAATGCATTTTGATGCAAAATTTTTTCCCGGTACTCATCATTTGTTTGGTACTTAAAGCATAAGCTAGAACCTGTCAGTGTCAGCTGCCTTGTGACTCACTACATTATTCCTTATTGGAAAAATTAGTTTGGTGCTCATCATTTTTGGTAATCATTGTGCCTCCCAGACCCAATTAACAATGAGTACCAAGGCACCATTGTAATGGCTACGGGGAGATGAATCCTGCTGCTTCTCTCAGATCTCTGCAGCCCCAACCCTCCCTCAAGTTCAGGGGGACCTATGTGGGTATTTACACCCAAAAGAAAGAACCACACACTAATGCAACATGTCTGTTTTGTGGCTGCCCCCTAGCACAGCTGCACATTTCTGATGGGTTTTTACCAAAAGCGTTTTCAACAGCCAACTCTGGGAAGCAGACCGCATCCTTGGACATGAGATTGGCCTCCTAAGAGAGAAAGAAAGAGAAGCGGTCACTGGACACTGGACACAGATGATTTGAACACAAATATATCTTCAGATCCTTATCGGCCTAAGCCAAACTGCACCAGCGACTGCAATTGCACCCAGAGCTAGACAGCCCAAACCATTTGTCAAAGCACTCTGAGGCTTACAACAACAAAATGCTCTGGATCCACAAGTCTCCAGGGATATTTGCAAAGTTCTAACATTAAACGTCTTCTTCCTTAGATTTTTTTTCAAATCTTATTTGCACAAAGGCCACCCTTGCACTCAGAATGAAGTATCAAGATTTTTAAAGGGGGGCAATTTAATACCAAAGGGCAAACAGTGGCTTTCCGGATTTTGCCAAATTTAGTCTCCCTATGAGTAAGTGAGAACTGGAAAAGTACAGAAGCATCTCTAGAGGTTGCCGGCTTTGGTTTCTGGAGCTGAATCAAAGTTTCTGCATTTCAGAAGTGATGCTCCTGCTCCCGGTGTGCTATTGGCAGGGAGAGCCTTAGAAATGAGCATATGGGGCAGTTGCCTGATTCTCCTTCAGCTCCAGCACCCTGACTCTATTGTTCCACCTCCTGCCATTTACAACTGGCACAAATGTTCACAACCACCATCTACTCTGCATGATGGATTACTTGGCCATAATAAACCACTTACCGAGGTCCTTGTCAGCTGGAAAGTCTGAGGCACAGCAGTCCCAGAGAGCAGTCTATAAGAAAAAGAGATGTGATTGTTGTTGTTGTTGTTATTATTATTATTTCATAGCAAGGTCTCTGGCTCCATCCCCAGGAGGTGTTTGATTGGGTCCCACCCAGATTGCCTTCCAGAAGCTGCTTTTAAAGGCATTTGGGCCTTGAATCAAACTTTGACTCCATCTTGGTTTGATTATAGCTTTGTTTGGTTCATCTAATTTTATTCTATATTTTTATTATTCATTGGACCTTTATTTATATACATCTGTTTATTTCTTAAGCATGTTATGTGTAAACTACCAAAAATCCTCAGGGATTTGGCACTCTACAAATAACAATACTAAATATGGTAAGGATTTAGACACGTTCTAAAAGGAAAGATTGGAAGAAGTGGATTTGTTTTCTGGAAAATATCAGAGAGGGTGGATGGACAATGTTAATACCATTCTTCAAATACCTGAAGGTTTTTTACATAGGAAAGGAAAACAACTTGTCTTCCACTACTCCAGATAAGGATAAATTTCAACTGAAAAGCGTTAAGCAGTTAAAAGTGGAGTGGGGACCAATTGGAGGGGAGATTACATGGCTCAGCAGATGATGCTGAACTGTATTTCCCAGCTTCCATCATTATTGACCATGCCAGTGGGTGCATCATCTGGAGGACACAGGATCTCTTCTTCAATATAAGGGATTCAGGGACTTTCTCCTCAGTTGAGGTCTTCAACAAGAGGTTGAAGTACTATGTTTTGGGAATGTTCTACCTCTGAATTTCTTCAAAGACTTTGGATTGCAAGTGGGAGAAAGCAAAACTTCAGATGACAGGCAGATGATCAGTAAGATACCCCAAAGCTGAATGGTAGCAGAAATAATTCTATTTAGTTAAGTCAAAGAAAGGAATACATTTATTTATGAAGCGTCAAGATTGAGCTCTGATTCTAGCAATGTAGCCACATATTTGGGCATGGGTTCAGAAGAAATATCTTGTTCTGAAATTCTTCAAACCATGTGTTCAATCAAGAAATTGAATTACAATGTCTGGGTTGACATTTCTTTTTGCTGGCCAAACTTGTTTCAAGAGCCATTGCTGCCACATTTCCTATCTCTAGCTCATTGCTTGAGCTTCTGTTGAAAGACCCTCTTATGTCATCACCCTTAAAAAAATGTCTACAGCTTTCTCAAATAACTCTTCCTCCTTGACAATTTAGGAAATGTTTTCTGTTGTTAGAATGAAGCTTTAGCTGTTTGTAACACCTTTTGAGAAGCTTGCATTTTCATAGCAAAAACACAACTTCCTTCCACCTGAATATGAAAGCTGCTTACACATCCATAGTCTTCATTGTCTTCTCATCCTCTGGTGCATCCATGGCCTCCATTTTCTTCCCATCCTCTGGCACAGGTTCACTGATCATAACTACATTCTCCAGGCTTCTCTGTTGCTTGAATTCCTGTTCATCTGCTTTGGTAGGGTGAAAGTAGTAACTTATCAAAGAGAGATCCAACATAGAACTAAGGGGACATTTCTTTTTTTTTTTTTTACAAATTTTATTTATAATACAGTTAAAAACAAACAAACATTGGATTTAACGTGACATTCCAGTATATACATTCTTATCAGATTATTCCACTTTTTACAATCAATTCTTCATCTCTACATATACATCTAAGTTTTATATACAATACTTGTTCTAAAATAACATATAATTCTATCTTAACGTTCATCTTTAATCTCGACTGTCCTCTTCAAATTCCTCCAGCGGTAAAATTTATTCCAGGTTTCATAATAAACTGATCCACATTTATCTTTTAATATCATTGTGAGCCTGTCCATTTCCGCACATGCTAATATTTGATGTATTAACTCTTCCTCTGTGGGAATTTCCTTGCTCTTCCATTTTTGCGCAAAAGCAAGCCTAGCTGCAGTCAGGATGTGTAGCAGCAGGTAGATTGTTCCCTTGTCGTATTTTTCTGTCGTTATTCTAAGGGGACATTTCTTGACAGTGAGAACAATTAATCAGTGGAATGGCTTGCCTTCAGAAGTCGTGGGTGCTCCATCACTGGAGGCTTTCAAGAAGAGACTGGACAGCCACTTGTCTGAACTGGTATAGGGCAGTGGTGGCGAACCTATGGCACGGGTGCCAGAGGTGGCACTCGGAGCCCTCTCTGTGGGCACACGTGCCGTTGTCCCAGCCTTGCCTTCCCCCACAACCCCATCACCAGCAGCCCCCCTGGAAGAGAGTTGCCCCCAAGCGTGGCCCATGCGGAGCAACGCAGCCAAGGACATGGCAGCCAGGCAGCATAGACAAGACTCTGCCCTCATGCCCCATCACGTACAGTTGATGCTGTGGGGCGTGGGCAGAGAGTGTGGCCACCATGGCGCTGCTGAGCTGCCTGGGTGATCTGCGGTGGGCTGTGGAGGCGGTGAGTGGTCCTGCAGGCAGGCAGAGTGGGGGCGGGGTGGGGTGGGGCAGTGAGTGGAGCAGGGGCGGGGCCAGTTTTTGGACACTCGGTCTCTAAAAGGTTCGCCATCACTGGTATAGGGTCTCCTGCTTGAGCAAGGGGTTGGACTAGAAGACATCCAAAGTCCCTTCCAACTCTATAATTTTGTATTCTGTATTCTTTGACTGCCTAGCTTTATGTGCCATAACAAAGTCAACTGTAACCAAGAACACTTTCCTTTTCAGAAACAATACTGCATTGATCCAAAAGAATGAGAACTCCGAACTGAGGATAACTCTCCTTATTACCTCAGAAAAGGAAGATGAGTCAGGGGGAAGAAATCATCCATCCTCACCATGATATTCTGAGCAACCTGAGGCAATCCTCTCCTTTAAAAGCTACATTGTAAGATTGTGAGAGCTATTAACACCAATGGAGCAGTCTGCCTCCTAAAGCTGTGGGTGCTCCATCACTGGAAGTTTTCAAGACAGGATAGGACAGGCATTTGTCCAGAATTATATGAAGGTTTCTGCACTAGGCACAGACTTGGACTAGATCTTGGCAACTTTACGACTTGTGGACCTTGACTCCCAGGGGAATTCTGAGAGTTGACATCCACAAATCTTAAAGCTGCCAGATTTGGAGACCCCTGGACTAGAAGACTATATGATTATTTGAGGAGCAATCTTCATCAGTTAGTGAGTTCCCAAAACATTGCTTCTCTTGTTTCTTTTTCCCTAATCTTGAAACCTAAGGAATAAGAGGACAGTCAAGCACCTTCTTCTCTTACCTTTGGGCTTCTTCTTCCGTCGGATCGAAGCTCGGACAATGTCTGCCCCGAAGAGATTGCGCTGGTGCCGTTTGGAACGGACATCACGAAACCATTCGCCAGACAAGATCTTCAGCCAGTTTGGGTCAGAGACAGATTTGCGCAGGTTGCTTGAGGGGGCAGAGAAAAGGAAAGAGAAACAAGCAAGTTGGAAAGCTTTGCTGGGCCAGAATCTCCTCTTTTTCTTCTTCCTCATTATCGCCTATTTCAGTGGTTCTCAACCTTTTTAATGCCGCGCCCCCCAACTGGTCGTAGGTTGAGGACTACTCAACCGGTCGTAAGTCGAGGACTACTCAACTGGTGCAGCACCATTTGCAGAATGGGACTTTTGGCGGGCTCAGCAGGGCAGAGGCAGCCTGGACAGTTCCTATTGGCTTTTCAAAGCCAATAGAATTAGACTCTATTCAAGAGAGTCTATTCTATTGGCTTTCCAAAGCCAATAGAATAAAAGGGAGTAGCACAGCTAAGGAAAAGGGGGGGGGGAATGGCGGACTGCGTTGTTTGGCGACCCCCGTGAAATGGTCGTTCGACCCCAAATGGGGTCCCGACCCACAGGTTGAGAACCACTGGCCTATTTAGAATCCAAATGTTTTGTCCAGCAAGCTTTCAAGGCAGAAAACACAGTTAGTTGGAAGTGAATCAAAACAGTTAAAATTATTAATTCAGGCCAAGAAGGATTTGGGAAAAGGAGATTCCAATGCTTCTAGAAAGATGAAACTATGGTAGCTAAATGCAACCTTATGATTGCTTGCCTGGAAGTAAGTTCAACTGAATTCAAGGTGACTTCTTTGTGAGGCGTAAGACTGGACAGTAACCCGTATGCCAGGAAGGGCATGTGTCATTTTTCAGACTCACATAAATCACAGTTGACATGACCAAAGCTGAGAAGCTGAAAGTTTTTAGGCCAGATAAGCTAGGAGGGATATATATGTTCCCAACTCCAATGCATACTAATAGCAAACTCAGTATTCGGTGCAGATTGCTACACAACCCACACTGCATTGCCTCTTTGTAAGGAAGCATTATCAACCAGGAGGAACCTCAAAGTTTGTTAAAGTATCCTCATAAGGTGATAGGAAGTAAGAGATGATAAGTGACTTTAGGTGTTATAGTACAAAATATGCAATTTCTGATGATATTGCTGCAATTTTATAATTTGCCTTTTTTGCATAATATCATTATGCCCCAGCAGTGCTGGTCTTTTAAAAAACTCTTAAGACTTAGATGTTCACCCAAGAATAAGTGTCAGACCTATGTGTGGTATTATTAGTCTACTATTGACAAATATAGCCTCAATTGTCCTTTTGGCTTTTGTGTGTGTGCATATGTATATGTAATTGTTATATTTATATTTTTAACTATATAGTCCTTGATTTATGATCACAACTGGGACCAGAATTTTGGATGTTAATCAAGGCAGTTTTTAAGTGACTCACACCTAATTTTATCACTGTTTATTGCTACAGTTAAGCAAATCACTGCAGGTATTAAGTGACTCACACGGTCATTAAACAAATCCAGCTTTCCCCATTGACTTTGCTTGTGGGAAGCCAGCTGGCAATCATATAACCCTGGGGCACTACAACCATCATAAATACATGCTGGTTGCTAAAGCACCCAAATTTTGATAATGTGATCATGAGGATGTTGCAACGGTTCTAAATGCAAATACTGGTTGTAAGTCATTAAATGAATGGTTGTAAATTGAGGACTATTTGTATATGCTGCCCAGGGTTGCCTTGGCGAGATGGGTGGCCATATAACTTGAATCAAATTAAATCAAATCAATAAATTATGTTGTGCATGTCATCGTCATGATTTCTAATAGATGCAAAAGGCCTATAATTTTTTTTTTTAAAAAAAAAACCTAATGGGGATGGACACGAAAGCAGCCCAAGTCTAAACATCAGTGGCTCTGGGTTCCTTTCTAGGGTGGGGTTTGGCAAGACAAAAATGAAAGAATAATGTAATGGACACTCTCCTGAGTTGCTCCTTTAAGCACATGGGTAGGAAAATGTCCCACTCAAATCTTGCCCTGCCCACTCCAGTATGGCTCGACCAGTACAAAAGACGTACCAGGTCCCACATTTGGCCTGATGACCATAGATTGCCTATGTACGGCCTCAGTGAATGAAACCATGGAGGACATCTTGGAGAGAAGACCCCATTAGAAATAGAGATGATCCTAATCTGGCCACTTTAAGAAAGCATCTAAAATCTATTGAGACAACCACCACAGAACAGGTTCTCACTTGATCCGTCCTTCCTCACACATCTGGAGCTGCAAGTCTCTGTGCAAAACTTCCACAATTGCATTCTGCTCCTCCTCGGTTAGGAAGCTGAGGTCCAGCAGGGCCTCAATGCCAGGGTCTTGATCCATGGAAAGTACTTGGTAAGAATGTCTCAAGTCAACACCATCCAGTTCTAATCCCATCAGCGTTTGCTAAACATTAGTGTCCTCCTGCCGATGCATCCTCAGTGTGGAACTGGAAGGCAGATGTTATTGTTCTCCTTGTTGCCATAGGTACAGGAACAATTCTCAAGAAGGAAGCACCTGGCTCTAACCGATGAGACATGGGTGATGACTCTCCATTCAGGTTGCCTTCAGAGAATATGCACCCTACTGGGGGGAAAGATAAAGGAATGGTTTTTCTTTTCTTTTTTAAGCTAACAAAAGGGCCCACGGCCCACTCAAATTGATGCATATGTAGATAGCTTTTCTTAAAAGGGGAGAGAGAGAGAGAGACAGAGAATGCTTATTGAAAGATGCAACAATGGCTGTGTATAACAGTGTGATTCTCTCCAAATTGCTATATGAAAGTGAGAGATGAATTTGTCAAGAAAAACATAAGTGAATGCAATAGGAAGGAACACTTAGGAAGCGTGCGTGACAAAACATGAAGAGAGAGGGTTAAAATAAATTGGTGCTGAATAAATGTGGACTGAATCCAAATATGAATGACTAATTTGAAAGGATTACATTATTTTTTATTCTATATCAATTTATATAGTTTGGGATCTTGGAGTCCTAGTGGGCAATCACTTAAATAGGAGCCAGCCCTGTGCTGCAGCTGCCAAAAAAAGCCAACACAGTTCTAGGCTGCATTAACAGAGGGATAAAATCAAGATCACGTGAAGTGTTATTACCACTTTATAATGTCTTGATAAGACCACACTTGGAACACTGCATCCAATTTTGGTCACCATGATATAAAAAAAAATGGAGAGACTCTAGAAAGAGTGCAGAGAAGAACAAAGAGGATTAGGGGATTGGAGGCTAAATATATAAAAAACATTTGGAGGAAATAGTAATAATAATAATAATAATAATAATAATAATAATAATAATAATAATAATAATAATAAGTTGGAAGGGACCTTGGAGGTCATCGAGTCCAACCCCCTGCTCAGGCAGGAAACCCTACACCATTTCGGACAAATGGCTGTCCAGTCTCTTAAAAACTTCCAGTGTTGGAGCATTCGCCACTTCTGGAGGCAGGTTGTTCCATTAGTTAATTGTTCTAACTGTTCTAACTAAGTTTCTCCTTAGTTCTAGGTTGCTTCTCTCCTTGATTGGTTTCCATCAGTTGCTTCTTGTCCTGCCCTCAGGCGCTTTGGAGAATAGCTTGACTCCCTCTTCTCTGGGGCAGCCCCTGAGATATTGGAACACTGCTATCATATCCCCCCTTGTCCTTCTCTTTGTTAAACTAGACTAGGATGCTTTGACATGATAGCAGTGTTCCAATATCTAAGGAGAAATGTCCTGATGGTTAGAACAATTAATCAGGGGAATGACTTGCTTTTAGAAATTGTGGGTGTTTCAACAATGGAGGTTTTTAAGAAGAATCTGGACAACCAATTGTCTGAAATGGTATAGGGCAGGGGTCTTCAAACTTGGCTGCTTTAAGACTTGTGGACTTCAATTCCCAGAATTCCTCAGCCCGCCATGCTGGATGAGGAATTCTGGGAGTTGAAGTCCACAAGTCTTAAAGAGGCCAAGTTTGGAGACCCCTGGTATAGAGTCTCCTGCTTGAACGGGGGGTTGGACTAGAAGACCTCCGAGGTCCCTTCCAAGTCTGTTCTTCTGTTGTCTCCCAATTGCAACTCTGAGTATTGAACACAGAATTAAAAACAACAGAAGCAATCCAAGAAAGTAATTCTAACAATAGTACAGTAACACTATAATGGTACCGAAAGAACAATCTAATTTAATCTATAAAACAATAATTATAATAAGAAACATTATATTGATGGGCTCATCCAAGCTCCAGACTCTGCACTTGAAGGAACAACCAGTTCTTCAAGGATTTATGAAATGCCAGTGGAGTCATTGCCAAGCAAATACAGTGGTACCTTGGTACTTAATGTGAATTGGTTCTGGGAGATGCGATGGGTACCCAAAATGATAAGTACTAAACAATTTTTTCCCAAAAGGAATAATGTAGTGCAGGGGTCTTTTATGACTTGTGGACTTCAATTCCCAGAATTCCTCAGCCAGCATGCCTGGCTAAGGAATTCTGAGAGTTGAAGTCCACAAGTCATAAAAGGGCCAAGTTTGAAGAGCCCTGATGTAGTGAGTCACAACTCAGCCGACACCAACAGATTCTAACGTGCACTGAGTACCAAGCAAGCAAAGAGTAATTTTTGCATCAAAATGCATTGGGTACCAAATTTGATGACTTTCAAATCAGTTGAGTACCAAGGTGCCACTGTATCAAGGGGCATGTTGTTCCATAGAGTAGAACCTGCAAAAGAGAAGGCATGCTTTCTGGGCCCCACCAGATGGAACTGTTTAATAGTTAGGATGGGGTGGGCAACTATGGCAGCTGTATGACCTGTGGACTTCAACCCCCATTCATGCTGGCTCAGGAATTCTGGGACTTGAAGCCCACAGGTTGTAAAGTTCCCATGGTTGCCCATCCCTGAATTATGACCTGGAGCACGCCCAATTTGCAAAATTTGGGACAAGAAGAAAGATTTGGAGAAAATGTTGTGGTCATATAGAGAGAATTGCAAAACGAATCTGTGAAAGAAGAGTGATTGGGTCAAAAGCAAGGGGAAGCTCAAGAGAGCCATAGGTGGACGGAGCTCCCTTCATATTTATTCTTCTTTTACAGCAAACATTCAACATACTGTAATTACCGAATATGCCCAACAGAGAGGAGTTTGAGGAAAGCTTGTGTTTGTTTTGGAATCCATAAGGTTGTATTTCTATAACAAGATTCTTATTGTGATTCAGTCAATCTCAACACTTCCCTGAGCATGTCAAGGTCTTTTTATTCTTTCTCAAGCTTCCTGTTTCGCTCCTTGTCTGTGTAGCTCCCGCCATCTACATTCACCCTTAAAAGGCAGGAACAATTGTGAAGTACTAATGCCTGGCTCCAACCATAACATTTTTTTTTTATTTCATTACAATCAATAGCTGTTTGACTACACAAGTGTATTTTATTCATTTTTAATTCTCTATTCATGTTTGTAAAGACTTTTCTGTCGTTATGGAAAATTGCGCTGAAGTCTGTGGCAAATCCCCTTTTCAAAAGAGTGATTACTCAAGGAGAAGAAAAGAGAAATAAGCTTGAATAAGTTGGCAGTCTCTTAAAAGGTTCTTTCATGCCCACCTCAAAAGGATGAATGAAAGTTTTGAAAACTTTGTTTTGATGACCAACAGACTTCCTACTCTGCCTGCTAAAACACTTTGGCATGGAATTGCAAAACTCAGACACTAGCATTATTTGCAAAAAAGTAAAGATACCTCTTCAAATCAAAAGATTAACAGAAATGCAAAAAGTAGAAAATTAAAGCACTTTAAAAAAAAAAGAAAGCAGCATGCAACTTCTGAATTCTTGCAATGTGGACTTCTCTCCCTGTCAACTGTTTTTCAGCAGGATCCCACAACCTATGAATTTCTTAGTGGGCTTCCTGAAGATGATGAAAGAGGCTTTGAGCAACCAGTGCTGGTGTCACAATAATCCAGAGGAGGCCTTTTTCACAAACAGGAGTCGTAGTTCCCTAACCACCCAGACCGAGAGAATCACTTCGGAAAGCTAGCCAGCTTGGTCTAGTGATGAAGGCACCAGGCTAAAAAGTAAGAGACTGGGAACTCAGGTCCCACCTTGGCCATGAAAGCAGGCTGGGTGACCTTGGACCAGTCACTCTCTCTCAGCCCAGCTCACCTCACAGGGTTCTTATTGTTGTGGGATTCTTTGATGAATCTGGCTCCCCCGTTGACTTTGCTTGTCAGAAGTTTGCAAAAGGGAATCACGTGACGCCAGGACCCCGCAACAGTCATAAATACATGCCAGTTGCCAAAGCATCCAAAGTATGATCATTTGTACACAGGGATGCAGCGACAATCGTGTGAAAAATAGGTATAAGTCATTTTTTTTTAGTCCTTCTGTGACTTTAAACGGTCGCTAAACAAATGGTTGTAAGTCAAGGACTTACTGGCAAAGAAGTGTGATGAAGATACTTCAATGGTTTATTGACCTTATTTTATACGTAATTTAAAAAAAAAAAAAAGGAATTGAGTCTATGGCCAAGTTGTTCAAGACTCCAGAATGAAAATAGGAGGAATCCCAAACAGTTTTACACTAATACACATTACTGATTAAATACTGTCTGGCAATCAAGGTCGCATCCAATTCCACAGCATATCACAAGCAGCCATTAAGCAGCCACTCTTTTAAAAGGCAGTGGTTTTTTTAAAAAAAAGGGAAACTTCACCATTCAGCAAACTCGAAAATGAGGCTCAGGTAAGTAGCCTAGATGCCCACAGACCCATTTTTGCTGTAACAAACTAGGATAGATATACCTCTACCAGCAACAGGAAGACTACGTCTCTCCACTGGAGGTGTGTGTGTTTGGGAGGGGGCCTTTGGCAAAGAACTGTGTCAATCTTGCACACTCAAACCCAGAAAAGAAGAAATAAAAGAAAAAAAGGGGGGAAGGCTATGCAAACAAAACCGGTTTGTCAGCTCTCAGGAAGCCACGTGGTTTGCTCAAATGTATCCTACAATAACTGGGTCAGATTCAAGGTCTTATCTGCTGGGGGAAGGGGGGGGAATATTCTAGAAGGCAGGTAAATTTCAACCAGGCTGTTGATTCTGAACTCCCAAAAGTTGTGTTCACACAACACGTGGCATCACAAAGTAAGCAGCCACAATTTGATTTGCTGGTTTATCAAATTTAGTCTATGCAAATCAAGCTGAGCAAAAGCAGATACAGTGAACTATGAGTAAATATAAGGTGACCAACCGTCCTCCTTTTGAGAGGACAGTTCTCCTTTTGGGAGTTCTGTTCTCCCTCGAAAATGTCCTCCTAAATGTCCTCTTTTTCTATATTTGAAGACTTATCTGCAGGGCTTTTTTTTCCTCATAGAATGCTCAGAAGGCGTTGCGGGACCTTTTTTTGATGTTTTTTTTCAACTTTTGCCTGAGTTGTGCTACTCCCCCTATTGGCTTTCAAAAGCCAATAGGAATTGCTGCTGAGCGCGCCAAAACATCCGGGCGGCAAACTTTGCACGTGCAAGTTGCAAGAACTTTGCACCCCTCACTGCTACCCAACTACACCATCTCCTACTTAGTTCCGCAGATAGCTGGAAGAGACTGGAGCAGTAAATTTCTCTTGATCTTCCCTGTTCGGTTCTACATGGGGATGCACAGGGTAGGTGGTGGTGCTGGGGGGCAGCTAGGGGGGGGGTGGCTGCAGGGCCGGAGCCAACATGGCTGGTGCTTTGCGAGCTGCGGGGCCGGCTCTAGGGGGATGCGCAGGGTGGGCAGTGGTGCTGGGGGGGGGCTGGGGGGGCAGCTGCAAGGCCGGAGCTGGGGCAGCTGGTGCTTTGCCTTTGCGAGCCGTGGGGCCAGCTCTACGGGGATACGCAGGGTGGGCAGTGGTGTTGGGGGGGCGGCTGCAGGGCCGGAGTTGGCTCGGCTGGTGCTTTGTGAGCCTCGGGGGCGGCTCTCCACTGCAGGGCAGTGGTGCTGGCGGGGCAGCTGTGGGCAGGGGCGCAGCGGGCAGTTGACCTTCCATGGGCCGAGCCAGCTGGTGGTCTATGCAGTGCTGACCTGTGCTGCCACCACCTCACCCTGCGCACCTACGTGGCCGTCCTGGAGCACCTGGCTCACAACACCTGCCCCCGCCGCCCATCCCCACGCAGTCCAGCCGTGTAGATTTTTGGATAAGTGAGAAATCAAGATTGAATGTTAATACTCTAGCGGCAGCACTTGCCATAAAATTCAATATGAAGGATACTTCTTGTTCAAATATTTCCAATATATTGTTAGAAAATGATACATTGACAAAAAATATTCATTCAATGGAAAAGTACTCATTTAAATAATTAATAGGCATGTAAGCATAATTACAATATAAAATGTTATTGTTACAAATGTTTTTTATTATGCATTTATCATATTATAGTGTATTCTGTATTATTGTTGCAATAAATACAATGTTTCTTTTATTTACGATATTTTTTTCTTCAATTTATATGTGTCCTCCTTTTTGTTGTAAAAAAGTTGGTCACCTTAGTAAATACAGCCTAGAAATGGACATCTGGCCGAAAACTGCTTCGTTATTGCACTGAAGACAAACAGGCCATCAATAGACACATAGACATTAACAACATCTATAGACTATGCAGAAGAGACTATCCCAGGCCCAAAAAGGAACAAAAGACCCCAGCACATCTCCACCAGCAATCAGCACCCAGACCAGCATAGATTAACTCCGAGGTTAACATCAGATCAACCATCAAGTAAACCAGGAGTCTCCAACCTTTTGGGCACCAGGGACCGGTTCCGTGGAGAAAGATTTTTCCATGGACTGGAGGGTGCGTGGTTTTGTGTGCTGCCTGCATCTCGCGGATGGGGCTTTGCTGGTTTGTGCGGCCTGGTTGCTGGCATGACGTGGCCGGGTAATGGTCCATGGACCTGGGGTTGGGGACCCCTGAAGTAAACCCCAATAAAGGAACTGCCAAAGAAGCCAACAGCCCAACCAAAGGACTTCTAAGACCATCCCCAACAACAAAAGCCGCTAGATAAACTGACAGCAAATAACTCTCCTTACTAGCACTGATGATGTTACCTAGTTTGGGTAATGAAACATCTGAAAGAAAATAAGCCAGCTCAGAGAGTTACTTCCTAAGGGAAACTTTAACAGGGGTGCTTTTTTAAAAAAAAATAGTAAGCTGAACATTTAGTCTCCTTGGATCCAACAGAAGAGCCGAGGTGGCGCAGCAATTAGAGTGCAGTACTGCAGGCCACTTTGGCTGACTGTGTTCAGCAGGTCAGCGGTTCAAATCTCACCGGCTCAAGCCTTCCATCCTTCCGGGGTAGGTAAAATGAGGACCCAGATTGTTGGGGGCAATGTAAATATATATATATATATATACACATTGCTTACTGGTGTACACCGCTTAGAGAGTGCTCACACTTAAAGCGGTATATAAGTCTCATAAATAAATAAATAAATAAACAGGGGACACCCATCCAACATGGTTTCCCTTAGCCTGCCTATCCTCCAGCAAATGAGACTCAATGAAATCTTCTTAATGTTGTACAGGTAGTTCCTTTTAGTGACCGTTCGAAGTTACAATAACGGCACTGGAAAAGGTGATTTATAACCGTTTTTCACACTTGTGACCATTGCGGCACCCCCATGGTCACATGATTTACAGTCAGATACTTGACGTGGTTCATATTTACAAGGGTTGCAGCATCCCAGGGTCACGCGGGGGGAAGTTAATGGGGGAAGCCAGATTCACTTAACAACCATGTTACTAATTTAACAACAGCAGTGATTCACTTAATGACTGTGGCAAGAAAGGTCATAAAATGGGGCAGAACTCCCTTGACAAATGTCTCACTTAGCAACATAAATTTGGAGAGCTCAATTGGGGTTGTAGGTTGAGGATTACCTGTATATACTGTAGATGGTGTACTGAACAAGGGGGACTAAATCCTTTTCGAGGTCTCATTCCTTGATTAATGGTTAATAGAATGAATGAAAATACACTAAATTTCACCAAGTAACTGCCTACTTTGAAAAGTGACCGGTTCTAGAAGAAGTGCCAAAAAAGCCTGTATGGCACTATAGCAGTGGTTCTCAACCTGTGGGTCGGGACCCCATTTGGAGTCGAACAACCATTTCACGGGGGTCGCCAAACAATGCAGTCTGCCATTTTTTCCCCTTTTCCTTAGCTGTGCTACTCCCTTTTATTCTATTGGTTTTTGAAAGCCAATAGAATACACTCTCTTGAATAGAGTCTAATTCTATTGGCTTTCAAAAGCCAATAGGAATTGTCCAGGCTGTCTCTGCCCTGCTGAGCCCGCCAAAAGTCCCATTCTGCAAATGGTGCTGCACCAGTTGAGTAGTCCTCGACTTACGACCGGTTGAGTAGTCCTCGACTTACGACTGGTTGGGGGTCGCGGCATTAAAAAGGTTGAGAACCACTGCACTACAGTGAAATGAATAGTTCACTGGGGTAAGATATTCAGAGTTTGGGAATGAAATTTGCATAGTTATATGCACACAGGATAAACTTAATGGTTTAGCCTATTTCACATGATTATCTCAAGGACAAAATGGAATAGGGTAAACCATAGAGCCACTTTGAGCTTCTCGGAGGAAGGAGTGGATGAATGGATGGAGGACAGACGATACAGGTGGTAGGCAACTGAAAGGCTGAGCTCCTCCTAAGTTGTTCCTCATCTTAGCATGTGGCCATGTATGGAGGGTCTTGTTGGGGCACTGAAGCTAAGCAGGATCAGGTTTGGTTACTAACTGGATGGGAGCCTTCCAGGAATTAGAAGGCTAGAATGGAGAAGTAAAAAAATCATCCTGGAAAAAGGCATGGCAAATAATTTGGGTATTGTTGACAAGAAAACGGCATGGGTGTGTCCTGAAGTCTGCAGGAGGCGAGCTTTACTTGAGAGAGACTTCACCCGCCCCATGATCATAAGACATGCCTCAGGACGACTGGTGGTAATGCTGATCTATAAGAGTAATCAAGATTCTGCTTTGAACATTGAATTTAAAAGTTTAAAGGTTTCCTCTGTCCAGTTGTAACCAGCTCAAGAGGACAGTGCTCGTCTCTGATTCTCAGCCAAGAGAGCCTGCATTGTCTGAGAGGCGCTTCCATCATCATGTGGCCAGCATGAAAGTAAGGAATGCTATTACCTTCCCACTGAGACAGTACCTATTTATCTACTTGCATTTGCATGCTTTCATACTGTTAGGTAAGCAGGAGCTGGAGTGACTGGAGCTCACCCCATCATGCAGCGCTTGGGTCTCCAACCTGGGCTGCTGGCTTTCCAGATGATAAGCCTAGCCTAGCGTCTTAACCGCTGAGCCATCATGCCACTCCGAACATTGTGGCTGAGTTGAAGTTCACAGGTATTAAAGTTGCCAAGGTTGGACATTGCTGGTCTAGACGGAGGAATTGAGCAACATTTCCCCAAAAGGCAACAGCGAACCACTTCTGTATTGTTGCCCAAAAAGCCACACGCCCACATCCATAAATTCACAAAGAATCCCTGGCAACTTAAAGAAGGCTTGATTTTAATCTCAGATCACAAGATGTTAATGATTTAGAGAAGCTACATTCCCTTGGGGATCAACAACGATCATCAAGGGCTTTAATGCATATATATATATTGTTCGGGTTTTCTCCCACGTAAAATTGGAAGTGTCTTGGCGACGTTTCGACGAAGTCCCATTCGTCATCTTCAGGCTGGTGTTTTCAGCTTCGTGCTTTGAGCAGCAATGTGTGGTCTTAGCTGTTTCTTCCTTTTAACTGCCAGTGGGGTATGAACTGATTGGGTGGGAGCTTGGCTGTGTTCTGATTGGGTGGAGGTGTGTTCTGAATGGTTAGGGGCTTGGCTGTGCTCTGATTGGCTGGGGGAGTGTTCTGTTTGGTTGTGCTCAGGTTAGTCTGAGTTGCAGAGGGGTTTGAGATTTTGGGCTGCCTTGCTATTTTTTGGCTTCGCGTTCGTGGTCGTGCTTCCTCTTCATGGAGGGTGTCAGTTTGCTTCATGTATGGATTGGAGGGGTTTAAAGTGGCTAATGATGCAGCTGTGGTCTGGCTTCTGGTTTGTGGTCGTGCCTCATCATCGGTGTGGCTTTGGGTTTGTTTTTTGCGTGGATGTGTGGTGGTGACTCCTGTGTGGTTTTTGTGAGTGTGGGTCTGGTATCATTTTTTGTGTTAGGGAGTCGTTTGTCAATAAGGGCGGGTTTCCAAATGGCTGGTAGGCGGGAGGTGTCATCTCGCTTGTTCATGCTGTGTGGGCGTTTTTCTATCTCGATGTGTTCAGATGTGTTCATAACCACCGTGGCGTTGCCCTTGTCTGCTGGTAGGATTATTATGCTGGTGTCTTCTTTCAGGTTACGTAGTGCTGTCTGTTCCTCTTTGGGTAAGTTGCTTTTGGGTGGCTTGCTGGTGCAGAGGATGTTGGTGATTTCGAGTCTGATTTTGTTAGCGTCGTCGGGGTTGATTTTGGTCAGGCTGGTTTCAACTCCACATATAATGGTTTCAGTGGGGATGTGTTTGGGAGCGACTGCAAAGTTGAATCCTTTGGAAAGGACATTGGTTTCGGCTTTGGTGAGGATCCTATCTGAGATGTTATGCACTGTTTGTTTCATGTGTGGCTGTGAGGGAGGAGGGGTTTGTTTCTGGCGTTCTTGTAGTCTTCGGAGTTTGTTGGTGTGTGTATCTGTCTTGAGGGTGGTCTGTGTTTCGGCTCTCCAGACGGCGAGTTGTTTGGATTTGTCCCAAAGTGCGGGGTGGATCTTGTTGCTGAGTTTGAGGTGGAGTGTGAGGAGATCTTTGTTAATTCGTTAAGACTTTAAAAATACCAGAACCATTGCCAAAAGTGAACATTTTAATAACAGAATAATCAGAGAAGCCATCGAGATAGAAAAACGCCCACACAGCATGAACAAGCGAGATGACACCTCCCGCCTACCAGCCATTTGGAAACCCGCCCTTATTGACAAACGACTCCCTAACACAAAAAATGATACCAGACCCACACTCACAAAAACCACACAGGAGCTCACCACCACACATCCACGCAAAAAACAAACCCAAAGCCACACCGATGACGACGCACGACCACAAACCAGAAACCAGACCACAGCTGCATCATTAGCCACTTTAAACCCCTCCAATCCATACATGAAGCAAACTGACACCCTCCATGAAGAGGAAGCACGACCACGAACGCGAAGCCAAAAAATAGCAAGGCAGCCCAAAATCTCAAACCCCTCTGCAACTCAGACTAACCTGAGCACAACCAAACAGAACACTCCCCCAGCCAATCCCCCAGCCAATCAGAGCACAGCCAAGCCCCTAACCAATCAGAACACACCTCCACCCAATCAGAACACAGCCAAGCTCCCACCCAATCAGTTCATACCCCCACTGGCAGTTAAAAGGAAGAAACAGCTAAGACCACACATTGCTGCTCAAAGCACGAAGCTGAAAGCACCAGCCTGAAGATGACGAATGGGACTTCGTCGAAACGTCGCCAAGACACTTCCAATTTTACGTGGGAGAAAACCCGAACAACCAAAGACCTACATACAAATACCCCGAAAACCTCAGAAAACATATATATATATATATATATATATATATATATATATATATATATATATATATATATATATATATATATATATATATATATAAATTTATTTCTCATACTTCAATTAAAAAAATAAGCACTATCTAAATACACTGAAATGTGTAGGGTGCATTTATATGTAATGTGAGCAACGTGAATGAGTTAATGCTGTTCTCAGCTTCAAAAAGCAAATGCTCAGCATAAAGGATTTTGGCTGATGTGAAATCCCAGGTTAAAAACACATTTCTTAATGATGTGCTGATAAATTTGCTAGTTTGTTCTATTAGAGATTTAATATATGAGAGGATTGCAACACCTAGAACAGTGGTTCTCAACCTTTTTAATGCCGTGACCCCCAACCGGTCATAAGTCGAGGACTACTCAACCGGTCATAAGTCGAGGACTACTCAACTGGTGCAGCATCGTTTGCAGAATGGGACTTTTGGCGGGCTCAGCAGGGCAGAGACAGCCTGGACAATTCCTATTGGCTTTTGAAAGCCAATAGAATTAGACTCTATTCAAGAGAGTCTATTCTATTGGCTTTCAAAAGCCAATAGAATAAAAGGGAGTAGCACAGCTAAGGAAAAGGGGAAAAAATGGCGGACTGCATTGTTTGGCGACTCCCGTGAAATGGTCGTTCGACCCCAAATGGGGTCCCAACCCACAGGTTGAGAATCACTGACCTAGAAGCTGCAATTAGTATGGCCATTGTGGAGGGGTCTTGGGCCACCACCACTGGAGGGTACCAAGTGTGACAGGTGAATAAGCTGAATTTTTTTTCTGAAAAAGACTTCCTCAACCTGGGATCTTACAAATCCATAGTGGAATACAAGTCACTTCATCTCTTCTAGAGAAGAATCCTACAAGAGTGAAAGTTCCATAATCGGAAAGATGCCAGGTTTAAAAAGAGCCGTGGTGGCGCAGTGGTTAGAATGCAGTACTGCAGGCTACGTCTGCTGACTGCCGACTGCCAACAGTTCGACAGTTTGAGTCTCACCAGCTCAGGGTTGACTCAAGGTTGGTAAAGTGAGGACCCAGATTATTGGGGGCAATATGCTGACTTTTAAACCGCTTAGACAGGGCTGTAAAGCATTGTGAAGCAATATATAAGTCTAAGTGCTATTGCTATTAAAAATGCAATTCTGGAGAAAAAGTTACACAGTTTCTCCCACTTGCCACCAGCCAGTTCGTACACATCTTACAGTTAGCTACTCGGTTGCATAGCCTTTTGCAACTTAGATTGGGAAAGACACAAATACTTGGGCAATCAGTGGAGAAAGACTACCGTCAAAGAAACAGCTAGAAAGATTTGATCTGCTCTGTGAAGCAACAGAATGGCATGAGAGCACGAAGCCAGCTGCTTCACAGCCCTGAACTGCTTTAAAAGCCATTTCACAGGGCAGCCATATTCTTCTCACTCACTTGCAACCACAACTGCTGAAATATCCAGATATGGTCCAAGCTGCTGGGGAATTCTGAGAGGGGGGCCCAGCACTTCCTGCTCACCCAACCACTCCTGTAGGAGGACTCCCCAAATAACAACCACAATTATGCTTTTTTGATGTGCATCACAACGTGTGTCATGGGAGGGGGGTTTGATAACATGGCGGCAGTCCCCCTACTGACCATTTGGAACCCTTGCCTTGACCATGGGGTGGTGTGATGGTTGTATGTGTGAATACAGGTTTGTAAAACACTTTTTCTGAGACCGTTGTAACTTTGATTGTTAAATGGATCTGTATCTCTTTTTGTAAGGGAACTACAACCTGCACACATAAAGCTGTCCATACAGGATGTCCTCGACTTAGGACCACAACTGAACCCCAAATTTCTGTTGCCAAGTGAGACAGTTGCTAAGTGAATTTTGCTCCATTTTACGACCTTTCTTGCCACAGTTGTTAAGTGAATCACTGCAGTTGTTAGGTTAATAACGTGGTCGTTAAGTCCATCTGGCTTCCCCATTGACTTTGCTTGTCAGACGGTCGCAAAAGGGGGTCACGTGACTCTGGGACTCTGCAACCATCATAAATCCGAGCCGGTTGCCAAGCGGCTGAATTTTGATCACGTGACCATGAGGATGCTGAAAAGGTCATAACTGTGAAAATGGCCATAAGTCACTTTTTTAGTGCCATTGTATCTCTGAATGGTCACTAAATGAATAGTTGTAAGTCAAGAACTACCTGTATGCAGCAGAGGTTGGAGTGGGACTCTAATTGCCAAATCACATACCTTCCCCTGAAAGGAAACAGGTAATTCTTCAAAAATAGAGGCGCCCCACCACAAAGTCTCACAATCATCCTGCAAAATGTCAACTCAAACAAAAAGTAAGTACACCCCAGAAGAAAACAACTAACTCCTAAACATGTGAAGAGGTTATCTGTCATCTACCTACATAAACTCTCCTCTCCCACAAATAAATTAAGCAACAACCAACCTTCAAACCCACAAGCAAAACATACCTCATAATGAACAGAAAACAACCTTTTGCAAATATACAACTGAAGGAGCTATTTTCTGCGGTTGGGGTAATATAACTGCTATCAGTTCAACGCCAGGCAAGACAAAAAAAAAAAAAAAATGGTGCAGAAAAAAACATCTTGCTTGATTGCCTGCCATAGCAATTCCACTTTGCAATGCCAGATGTTAATGTCACAGGCCAGCATGCTTTTAAGTACAATTCCTAAGACTGTGGAGTTCTCCCAAGAACCTCTACCAGCCTATGTTGAAAAAGTATACATATTAAACTCTTGATTCTGGTTTCAGTATGGTTTTATCATCATACTCTGTGTAGGTTTAATATTTTAAATATGTTTTACTTCCTTTATAACTTCCTTTATAATCATCTTATAACGAAGATGTATGGCATAGAAATTTAATAAATTAATTAATAAAAATATCATGAGAAGTAGCAGCAGTAGCGAATGCATCAAATTTAATTTTTAATATGGTAAATATTGATCAATATAATGTTCTTTTGGGGTCTTCCATAACTTCTTTAAAAGAGGAAAGGTGTCCTGAGAGGGAAAAAAAAAAGACACACTAATGTAGATAAATGCAACCATTATGCTGCATCTCAGGTTCTTTCAGTTTTTTTTTTTTTCTCATTTGACACAACACAACCCCCTCCCCAATCTCCTTGCCAACTCTTTCCATTACCAAAGGCTGCAAAATTGCATAGCAGCAATACGTTGATTTTGCTGGAGGGAACAGAATTGAAACATATGATGTTGGGCAGGGGTCTTCAAACTTGGCCCTTTTATGACTTGTGGACTTCAACTCCCAGAATTCCTCAGCCAGGCACTCTGGCTGAGGAATTCTGGAAGTTGAAGTCCACAAGTCATAAAAGGGCCAAGTTTGAAGACCCCTAATGTTGGGTATGTGTAAGTAAAATAAATTCATTCATTCAGCATTCCTACTATGCTGCTTCCTGCCCTTTCAATGTGCTGCTAATAATTTGGCAGATTGTATCAGATTTTGGCTACTAGGGAAGGGGGGTCTCCCCCAAAAGGGAAGGAATGCCCCAGAAATTGATAACTCAAGTCAATTGATTCACTTTTCAAATGTATTACTGTATGAGTTGTTCTTTCTGCGAAGTCCTTCCATTTGCCAGACTTTATTTTGGCCAAGATTGAAAATGTCTCAGTGGATCAAGGAAGGAATTGGTGTTTGCCTTTTTAACTGAGCACAGAAATTGAGAACTGATGGACAGACCAAATTGCATGCATGGCGTCACTGCAGCACACAAACCAACTAAAGCCCTCCAAAACATTCTAAAAAGCAAAAAATAAAAATCCAGCAGCCCCAGAAGAAAAAACAGGAGTCATTTATAATATATAGTGTAAGGTTGTAACTGTCACTAATGTAGGACAAACAGGCAGAAGAGTAGCACAGCACCTCCATGAACACCAGCTAGCTGTCAGAAAACTTGATGAAAACTCCTTAATTTCACAATATGTGGACAGACTCAACCATAGTTTCAACTGGGAAACTGTGAACATCCTAGATGAAGATCAAGTCCAAAACAGCCAGAGAATTTCTGGAAGTGTGGCACTCAGACAAATCGGCCATCAACAGGCATATAGAGGCAAACAACATCTACATTCCATTCAAAAGAGACCCAAACACTTCCTCACCAGCAATCAATACCCATGCGAGCAGAGATTAACACCAAGATTAACATTAGACCAGCAATCAAGAAGTAAACAATACCCCAGTCAAGGAATTACCCAAACAAATAAACAACTAGTAGTAAACAACAGCCTAACCAAGGAACCACCAAGAACACTCCCACTAATACTGAGACGGCAAACAACCGGTATAAAAAAATGAGAGCAAACCCCATTCCCTTCTGATGATGTTATCTGGTGGTAATAGAACATCTGCAAGAAAACCATCATGCTCAGAGACTTCACACAGACCAAATTAGTCCCCTTTCTTCCTTTTATATATTTTATCACTCTTCAGGCTGATACATTAAACAGTACCATCTAGTACAGCGGTTCTCAACCTGTGGGTCGCGACCCCATTTGGGGTCGAACGACCATTTCACGGGGGTCGCCAAACAACGCAGTCCGCCATTTTTTCCCCCTTTTCCTTAGCTGTGCTACTCCCTTTTATTCTATTGGCTTTTGAAAGCCAATAGAATAGACTCTCTTGAATAGAGTCTAATTCAATTGGCTTTCAAAAGCCAATAGGAATTGTCCAGGCTGTCTCTGCCCTGCTGAGCCCGCCAAAAGTCCCATTCTGCAAACGGTGCTGCAAGTTGTCTGCAGCGAAGGCGAGCTGTCTGGAAGTTTCCACCCCTCCCTGCTGAGCAACTACTAAAAATGTAAGTAAAAGAGGGCCGGGGTGGGAGGTGGGAGGCCGGCGGGCGCAGGGAGGGTTGCTGGCGCGCGTGAGGCCCGGCAGGTGCCTTACCTCCCTTGGGCTGGGCCAGCTGGTGGCCCAGCCAATGGTCAGCCTGCTCTGTTTCTGCCGCTTGCCAGCTACGCCTCAGCTGGCGCAGGGGGCGGCACCATTCATGCACAGCACTCCCGGGCAGGGAAAGTCCTCGACTTACGACTGGTTGGGTAGTCCTTGACTTACGACCGGTTGGGTAGTCCTTGACTTACGACCAGTTCGGGGTCGCGGCATTAAAAAGGTTGAGAACCACTGATCTATTAGGACCCTGGAAGCATGCCTTCTCTGTTGCACTGCCTACCCTCAGGATTGAGTCCATCTCATGATTTGAACAACCCCCACCTTGGTGTTTCAAAGGGTCCTTGAAGACCTGGCTCTCCATATCTAGGGTTTTGGCAAGGGTGACTGAAGCCTCTGGGAGTGTTGTTTTTTGGTTCCCATCTGGATTGGTTACATCTGCCACATATGTGTGTGTGCGTGTGTGTGTTTTCCTATTTTAGTGCTCTTTAACAAGCTGTAAACCTGAATCTGGAAGTTGTTTTTTTCAGTGCCGTTGTAACTTTGAAGGGTCACTAAACAAACTGTTTTATGTACAGGTAGTTCTTGACTTACAACAGTTTGTTTAGTGACCCTTCAAAGTTACAATGGCACTGAAAAAAGCGACTTATGATCACGCTTGCAAGTGTTGTAGTATCCTCCTGGTCACATGATCAAAATTTAAACGTTTGGCAACAGACTCATATTTATGACGGTGGCAATGCCCTAGGGTCATGTGATCATCTTTTGCCCCCTCCGACAAGCAAAGTCAATAGGGAAGCCAAATTCACTTAACAACCGTGTTATTAACTTAACAACTGCAGCAATTCACTTACCAACTGTGGCAAGAAAGCTCGTAAAATGGGGCAAAACTCCCTTAACAATTGTCACACTTAGCAAGGGAAATTTTGGGCTCAATTTTGGTCAAAAGTCGAGGACTACCTGTAAATTTACTTAATCAATCAATTCATCCATTTCCCCCTTTTGGTCTTTCCCAACCCTGTGATCTCCCACCACTTCAAAGTTTAAGCTGCTGTGCTTCCACTTTGCCCCTTCTGCAAAATTTAAACTCTGCAGTGCTCCCCCTTCGTGCTTCTACCAGGGCTTATGCAACATAAGGGCATCCATGCATGGAAACCTCTGAATAAATGATTAAGTTATGGGAAGTGAGATTGCAGATGAATAAGAAAAAGATCCGACATGTCAGGCCAGTTTGGCGGAAGAAGCAGTGACAGGAGGAGATGGTGAGCATCTTTTCCAGAAGATGTACATGCACAAGCTGGACAGCCATCTGCTGGGAAAGGTTTAATTTGGATTTTTGCCCTCCGCACTGGGGTCGCTCTCAGTGGGCTTCCAACTGTTTAATTCCATGATAGGCCTCTTGCTTTGCAAATGCCTATTATCAGGAGGCATACTAATTGTGGCCTGTGAAAAAAAATCAAAAGAAGGTGCTCCTCTTTCTTGCATGTTCTGAAAATGGAGAAACCTCACCAAAGAACAAGGTGACTATACAGCAGGGGTATTCAAACTTGGCAACTTTAAGACTTGTGGACTTCAACTCCCAGAATTCCTCAGCTAGCCCTCAGGGCTGGCTGAGGAATTCTGGGAGCTGAAGTCCACAAGTCTTAAAGTTGCCAAGTTTGAAGACCCCTGCTGTATAGCATCAAACACCAGTATGAAATTACAGTTTACTGTATGTATGCAGCATGTAGTTCCCTGACAAAAGAGGCCCAGGATGTCCACGACTTATATGGCCCTTCATTTAACAGCCAAAGTTACAACAGCCTCAGAAAAAATGCTTAATGAACCTTTATTCACATTTACACCATCACACCACCCCCATGGTCATGTGATCGGTTGATTTTATTAGTGGGCTTGGTTGCCATTTTATATTTTGTGTTTATATAATTATGTAATCTGTTTGCTTCATGTTGTTTGGGACTTTCCCCCCCCCCACTGTATACCACCCAGTCAAAATAGTTTGAGCTGGATGGCTTTATAAATCTAGAGAAGGAAGGAAGGAAGGAAGGAAGGAAGGAAGGAAGGAAGGAAGGAAGGAGGGAGGGAGGGAGGGAGGGAGGGAGGGAGGGAAGGGAAGGAGGGAGGGAGGGAGGGAGGGAGGGAGAGGGAGAGAGAGAGAGAGAGAGAGAGAGAGAGAGAGAGAGAGAGAGAGAGAGAGAATTGTATTTAGAAGTTCTTAAACCTTACCTTCAACAAGAATAGCAAAATTCATCTATCCACTAGACCACTGGTCTGCAATCAAATATCCCAAACATGACATAGGTGGATACACAATAAATACATTGAATAAATAAAATATGCACTCCACTGCAGACTAGAAGCTTAAGGCCTAGTGCAGGCAAAATGTCTGTACGGTTCTTTGAAGTGTGCTATGCACAATGCAGAACAGCCAATTCTTCCTGTGGTTTTTCGGCAAGCCCAGCTTCTCTATTCTGCCCTAACGGAAGACAGCAAATACTTCTTTACTGCATTGGTATCCTGTGTCTCCCCTACTTTTATTTATTTCCACAACAGCTATCCTGCTAAGGTGGGCTGAGGAGAGAGGAGAGGAGAGAGAGAGAGAGAGGGAGGGAGGGAGGGAGGGAGGGAGGGAGGGAGAGAGAGAGAGAGAGAGAGAGAGAGAGAGAGAGAGAGAGAGGGAGGGAGGGAGGGAGAGAGAGAGAGACTCAAAATCATCATACAACTTTGGGGCATTATATTGGCTTTATGAGCCTGCTATACATTCATCAGTATTGGAACATCTGCTGGCCATCCTCTTCAATATAAGACAGTGTTTGTCAACCTTGGAAGCTTTAAGTTGTGTGGACTTCAATTCCCACAGTTCCCCAGCCAGCATGTTAAAGTACAACCAATTTGACCATTTCTTCTTCCTGTGGTTTGTTGTTGAGTAAACCCAGCTTTTCTATTTTTGCCTAAAGAACAACAGGAAGGATGTCTTACTGAGGAATTGTGGGCGCTGAAGTCCAACAGCTTAAAACTTCCAAGGTTGAGAAATATTGACATAGGGCAAGAGTCTTCAAACTTGGCCCTTTGATGACTTGTGGACTTCAACTCCCACAATTCCTCAGCCAGGCACGCTGGCTGGGGAATTCTGGGAGTTGAAGTCCACAAGTCATCAAAGGACCAAATTTGAAGACCCCTGACATAGGGTCATCTATTGCCTAAAACTTCATGCACTCAGTCCTCCCCCAAACACTGCAAGGATTGCTTATTCAAGAGCTACTGAGCACAACTTGTAAACAGCCAAATAATGCATCTTGGAGAACAGCAACAGAAATTTGTGCTAAGTATCAGGGAAATAACTATGAAACTGCAGAACAAGGTTTTATATTCTCAGATATCCTATACCCTGCTATATTTATCGGAGCAAAAATAAGAACAAGCTTTTATATTTGTAACAGCCCCATCTTCACACCTTTACTTCCTCTGTGCATATTTATTACTAACAGCTTTTTTGCTAAAAACTCCAAGCTGTTTGCAACTCCTGGCATGTGTTGGTTTACCTTGGCTTCTGAAGCTGGCTTATCACTGTTCAAGAAAAACTTCGGGAAATGCAAGCATAAATAGATAAAAGCATTGTAAAAAATTAACAAGTTTTTAAAAAGCCTGCTCAGCCACAACATAATAATCACATGATTTAAAAGCAACACTGGCCAGCATTTACTTTAGTATATTTTAGTTTTCATACCCTTGTACTAGTATATTAACTTTGATTACTAAACAAGACTGTTAAGTGCGTTTGACCAATTTTACGAGCTTTCTTGCCACAGTCATTAAGTGAATCACTGTAGTTGTTAAGTTAGTAACACAGCTGTGAAGTGAATCTGGCTTCCCCATTGATTTTGCTCGTCAGAAGGTCCCAAATTGTGATTGTGTGACACTGGGACACTGTAATTGTCATAAATACATGCCAGTTGCCAAGCGTCCAAATTTTGATCACGTGAATATGGTGAGGCTGCAACAATCCTAAGTTTAAAATGGTCATAAGTCACTTTTTTCAGTGCCATTGTAACTTGGAACGGTCACTAAATGAGCTGTTGAGGGTTGAAGACTAGCTGTTGTCAACGTTGCTAACATCGGATGTTCTTGCTTTGACAACAGATAGAAATGTAGCCATTTTTTCTCTGTCACTTTTAGAGTTCATTGATGCTGGGAGGGGGGATGTGGATGAGAGTCCAACTAGTCATAACAGTATTAACTCAGCCATGGGAACCCAAGGTTATTGGGTCCAGAGTTGATAGAGATTTGGCAGGCTGGAGAGTTGGGGAGAAAGCCCATGCTTCAAGTTAATTGGGGAATGTAATTTATGACTGTTAATTGGAGGAGGGAATTGTGCTTTTCTACTTTGTATCTAGGGGAGGAGAATTCAGTTTTTGGCTTCAACTATGTAGTGCCGATACTTTGTTTCTCAAATAAAAGATTCTTTAAGCAAAACAATGCCTCAACGTTCTTTTGAAGAGATTCATCTCTCAGAACCATGACATTAAGCCAAAAACTCCAATTTTTACCCAGTCACTGTCTCTAGAATTGAGGGTTAGACCGACAAAGATTCGGGGAAGATCTCAGCATGGAGAAGGAAGGAGTGCCTGAAACCAGCACCCTGGCAGTGGCTACTACCTCAGAGGGGGAAGAGCAAGCCAGCGCGCTGGTGGAGAAGGAACTTTTTCAGGCTTCTCAGTTGGGAGCAAGACCCAAGCCGTGAGGACAGCTGATCTGGTCGTCGGAATGGACCTTACCCAGTGAAGACTCTAGACACCTCAAGACGGCCTTGCCACAATCAAGTGCTTTGAAGGCGGACGAGGTCGAGTTGCAAAGAGGGGCTTCCCGCACGTCGTGTTTCCCGGACCGGTGGAGAAAAACAAAATCGACTACTGCTGAGGATTTGGGTGAGTGGAAGTACCTGTCCGCAGCCCGTAGTCAATCAGTGGAGAGGTTGGTGGAAAGATTTGAGGATCTAGAAATGAGAAGTGGAGAACAACCCTCCCGTTCCCCATATGCGAGTGATCATGATGATCGGCGAGGCAGCCACCAACTCATGTCAAGAAGAAGCCCCAGCTCCACCTGTGCAGGTCAGGCAGCTTCCCCGTCCTCAAAGCCACCAACCATGGCCTCCAGCCCCATAGGGAGACAGCTCCAGTCGTCGCCCTTTAAAAGCCCTGATCGCCGCCGCCGAGATAAGACCCCGAGCCGTCACCGGGACAGCCAAACCCCGGATCGACATGCTTACCGGCCACGCAGCCCAGGACCCATACAGCAATGGGGGATGTCGCAGCCTCCCCAGATGGGAAGACAGCAGTTGCTGGTGGTGCAGCAACCGAACTGGGGAGAGTCACAGCCCCTGAATGTGCAGCAGCAGATGGGGGCCTTGGAACAACCGGGGGTGATGCAGCCACCAGGAAGTCTGCAACCACTGAGAGTACAGCAGCAGCAGTGGGGCTGGCCACCATCTCCAAACATGCAGCAACCGCTGAGGGCCCTGCAACTGATGGGGATCCAACAACAACCACCTCCGAGGCCACAACTGGGATACCACAAGGTCAACAACAGTGGGGATGGCAGCAGCCCCTGCACATGCAGCAACCACTGGGAGGCCCACAGCAACTGGGGGTGCCAACACAGCAGCCGCTGAGACCGTTGAGGGTCATACAGCAATTGGGGATGCCGCAGCCGCCAGCAATGCAACAACAGCTGTGGGGGTGGCAACAGCCCCCGAATGTGCAACAACCGCTGGGAGGCTTGCAGCAACTGGGGATGCAGCAGCTGCCATGGGGGGGGGCAGCAACCAGTGGGGGTGCAACATCCACAGTGGGGAGGCTAGCAACCACTGATAGCGCCACCTCTTAGAGCAACCTTCGATGGGGACCCGGAGAAGCTGATCTTTTTCCTCAACCAGGTGCGCTCTCACTTGAACCGCTGTACCTATTTGTACCCGAACCCAGCCACTATGTTCGACGTGGTTGCTTCCAACTTGGAAGGGGAAGCATCTGAGTGGCTGAACAACTTATATAACGAGGAAGTACCAGAGTTGGAAGACCCCCATCTCTTCCTCCTAGGACTGAGAGCAAGGTTTGAGGACCCCTCAAAGCGGAGGAGCAAGTCCACAAGATAAAACAAGCCAGCAGGCCTGCACTGGAATATGTACAAGAGTTTCACAAGATAGCCGGCCGAATAGGGAGGTGGCCCAAGCAATCCCTAGTCCATCACTTCAAGGAGGAACTAGACAACCACTTCTCCCAGGCTTGTATCTATAGAGCAGTTCCTAATCAGCTACAAGAATGGTACCAGGCAGCATTAAGACTGGATGTTCAGCTTACCCGCTATAAGAAGCCACTCCCACAAGAAACTGAGCCAAGGCCAGATCAACCCAAATGACAGCCCCCCCAAAAGCCTCCAACCATCGCAGCTACTGACAATCCCAGGCTACCTGCAGGCCCAACGATCAAGTGCTTCAGATGTGGACAACAGGGACATTGAGCAGTGAGTCGCGCAGTCCCTTACCCTCAGCAGCAGAATAGACCGGGACCACCAGTAAGAAAGAAACCAGCCCAGCAGCCAGCGAAAGAGAAATCCAATTGGATCACACAGGAATCTGTTGCCCAAGTCACGTTCCCCTGTGCAGGAGAATGCCGAAACCCAAGCCGGACCTGCTGCCGCTCTACCCTCCTATGACAGCGACGATGAAGAATAACCTGATGGTGAGTTGATACAGTCCATCTTCTTCACTATCTGCCAAACTCATAATCCCTAAGACGGAGGCACAGGTAGATTTGAAAGTACTATTCGACTCTGGATGCTCCCGGTGTGTTATTAGCTTATCACTTGCCCTGAAAGGGGCATAGGAGCAAGGCTGCTCTCCAAACCCGTGAGGATTGAGCAAGCCGATAGCTCCCTAATAGGAACTTTAGTCACACAATTGACTGAACCCCTATGCTTAGAAGTAGGTGAGCACTGGAAGTTCATTCGTTTCATGGTGGCCCCGAAAATGACTGAGGCTGTGATCCTAGGACTAGCCTGGTTAGACAAATGGAAACCATTTATCTGGTGGGAGAAGGGACTGAAGACTGTGAGGTTACCTATAGGACCCAAGCCCCCCCCCCCCAACTCGTCGGACGTCACAGGAGAACTTAGCCCACCCAATGAGCTAGCGCAAATGGCTGCCTTGTCTCAACCAGGCAAGCCACTCATCCCCATCAAATACCGGGACCTAGCGGAGGCGTTTAGTAAGAAAGAATGTGACACTCTGCCTTCCCACCGACCCAATGATTACTCTATTGCAGTGTTTCCCAAACTTGACAATTTTAAGGCATGTGGACTTTAACTCCCAGAATTCCACAGCCAGTGTGGCTGTGGAATTCTGGGAGTTGAAGTCCTCATGCCTTAAATTGTCAAGTTTGGGAAACACTGCTCTATTGAACTGTTACCAGGAGCCAAACTGCCACGACCAAGAATGTACACTATGTCCCCCCTTGAGATGGAGGAGATGCAGCAGTATGTGGATAAAAACCTAGTGAGGGGATTTATCGAACTGGCCAAGTCTGCCGTGGGAGCACTGGTGTTATTTAAAGAAAAAAAAAGACAAGTTGCTTTGTCTCTGCATGGATTATAAAGGTCTGAACATGGTGAATGTGGAAAAAAATACCCCCTCCCCCTCCTGAAGGACTTACTAACCCACCTGGCAAAGGGGAGAGTCTTCACTAAGTTGGACTTGAGAGAGGCTTATTACTGGGTGAGGATAAAGGAGGGAGATGAGTGGAAGACTGCTTTTAACTGTCCCATGGGGAGCTACCAATTTAAAACCATGCCATTTGGACTACAGGGGGCGCCAGCTGTCTTCATGCAGCTGATTAATCAGGTACTACTTGATCATTTATACAAAGGGGTTTTGGTGTATCTCGATACAGCAGGAATATGGCTGACCACGTAAAACTAGTGAGAGAAGTGCTAAAGAAACTGCTGAACACCAAACGTTATGTTAAACTATCAAAGTATGAGTTTCACCAGACCCGACTAGATTATCTTGGCTACAGAATTTCCAGTGAGAGCATTGAAATGGATCCAACCAAAGTGAAAGCCATAATTGAATGGCAGCCCCTAAAGACTCACAAGCAGCTCCAGAGCTTTCTGGGATTCGCCAACCTCTACAGTCAATTCATCCCCTCCTTTGCTGAAATTGCCCTACCCTTATGGAATTACTAAAAACAGGCAAAGAGGGAGGAAAGCCACGTCCAGACCAACCACTAGCATGTACTATGAACTGTCAAACTGCTTTTGAGAATTTAAAGAGACTATTTACAGTCGAACCGGTCTTAAAGCATCCTTGCCCAGGGAAGCCCTTTGTGATTCAAGCCAATGCCAGTGATGTGACCGTTGGAGCTGCGCTACTGCAAAAGAACCAGAGTGGGACCCTACAACCCTGCACCTATACCTTGAAAAAATTCACTGAGTGCGAGAGGAGGTGGGCTATGTGGGGAAAGGAAGCCTTCGCAATCTGTTGGGCTCTATTAAATTGTCGACACTATCTAGAAGGGAGCAAGGTGCCTTTCAAGATATGGATTGATCACAAAAACCTAGAACCTCCCCACAAATTGTTCCTGAAACAAGTGCAATGGGCGCAGCACTTTAATCATTTTAATTTCACCTTAAAGAACATACTGGGAGGAAAAAACAGAGGTTAATGAGGCAATTATCTCCAATCCACAAACTGCTTCTCAACTCACACTGTGCAGAGTCCCTCATTCAAGAGTCCCTAACCCTAATGACCCTGGGGCAAAGAAAATAAAAGAAGAGCTCCTCACCGACCAATGGTTCAAGAATAATCAAACCTCCCTAACATGCAGGGATGGTTTGACTTATAAGGGGGGAAAGCTATATTTGCCAGAAACCCTCCGCCTTAATGCGCTCTGACATGGCCATAAAACAGGCTGGGCACTTTGGATATTCAAAAACACTTCACCTCGTCCGCTGGCAATTCTGGTGGCCTGGATTGAAATGGGACGTGGAAAACTATGTCCGGAGTTGTGCTGTATGTGCCACCATGAAAAGAATTCTGGGGAAAACCCCTGGGTTATTGCAACCAGTGGCGGACCCTTCCCAACCATGGGAAGAAATTGCTATGGATTTTATAGTAGATCTACCTGAAAGTTATTAGGGTTGACAGAGATTTGGCGGGCTGGAGAGCTGGGGAGAAAGCCCATGCTTCAAGTTAATTGGGGAATGTGATTTATGACTGTTAATTGGAGGAGGGAATTGTCCTTTGCTACTTTGTGCCAGGGGAGGGGAATTCAGTTTTTGGCTTCAACTATGTAGTGCCAATACTTTGTTTCTCGAATAAAAGATTCTTTAAGGAAAACAATGCCTCAAAGTTCTTTTGAAGAGATTCATCTCTCGGAACCATGACATCTATATTGACTAATGTAATGGTAGTACTAAACACCAGCTTTCAGCAACACAACCAGGAGATGCTATTGGGTACATCTTCTGCTTTCTAGTTTTCCTAAGGCTTCTGGATGATCACTTAGGACAGGGGTCTTCAAACGTGGCCCTTTCATGACTTGTGAACGTCAACTCCCAGAATTCCTTAGCCAGCATGCCTGGCTGAGGAATTCTGGGAGTTGAAGTCCACAAGTCATAAAAGGGCCAAGTTTGAAGACCCCTTACTTAGGAGAAGCCAGTTGTCCTGTTAGACCATATTTTTCTGTGACACTGGAAGATACTTACTGTCAAAGCAAGCTAAGATGCTACCAAACACCCACGTCCTGTTTAGATAAAGTTAAGGCCTTCATGCAAACATCTCACCTCACAGAAGTTCAGTGTGCTTCTTCCCTTGTGCTGATTGTGGTTCCACTGAGACTCCCCAAAGTTACCATGACTGAAGATGTGGGTGGTATGGAAATAAATAAATAGCTGTTACCTAAAGTACTAAGAAAATAAAGAAACAAAAACAATGGTATGGAAGAAATGAAGAAAAATCTGTAAAGCTCCTGATGAAATACTGCAAGTTCCTCCTTGGGTATTTACAAGCTTCACCTGTTGGAACACAGACACTCCCTTTCTAAACAAAGAATATCCTTGCTAAAGGGTTTTGTGTGCACACACCATGCAACTGAGCTCCTGCTGTTAAAATTAAGGACTCTCAACTTCAAGCCATGTATTAAATGGGTTTAAAACTTTAGTAGCTTAATACAGGGGTCTGCAACCTTGACAACTTTAAGATTTGTGGACTTCAGTTCCCAGAATTCCTCAGCCAGATGACTGAGGAATTCTGGGAGCTGAAGTTCACAAGTTTTAAAATTGTCAAGGTTGCAGACCCCTGGCTTAATAGAAAGGGGAGAGTTAAGCAGAAAAACTATGTTAAAGGGCACCTTTGTTTACTTTGGGTATCTAGTTTGCTTTTGAGGTTTTTGTCAACCAAGATTGAGAGCGGTTTTTTTAAAGTAACTATTCTTCACAAAGAAATGACAGCTGCACATGATCCAACTTACCATTAAAGATAAAATATAACCATCTGAACAGAATTCCTAAAAGCAACTTCAGAACTAAAATAGCAATTCTGAAAGAATAAAAATGTTTGTGATTAGTTGACGAGCTCCTATAATGGTCTTGTACTTTTTCTTAATAGCATCTGATTCTGAAATAAACTCAACACTGTAGCTGAAATAGCTTTTTAGATGATGCTTCAAAGGAAGTAAAGTAATTTTATTTTCTGCTGCTCCTCCAGAGAGATTTATAAGACTTCTCCTTTGGGAAGATGCTCCAGTTTGGAAATGACCTTTCCCTGCAGATCAGACCGTCTTCCCTGTTCTTCAACTTTTGATACCAGGAAACCACTCATGTTTTGTACTCTTATATTTGGGACATACTTTCTATAGCTTCTTGCCTCTCAAATACTTCTCTGCTGAGATTGCTATGTTGATGACCATGTTTAAAATTACCATGTATCCTGCTTGGATAGGCAACTATGCATGTATTTATTAGATGTTTGTCCCACCTTTATTACTTTATAGCAGTGTTTCTCAACCTTGACAATTTTAAGGCATGTGGACTTCAACTCCCAGAATTCCACAGCCAGCAATGCTGGCTGTGGAATTCTGGGAGTTGAAGTCCACATGCCTTAAAATTGTCAAGGTTGAGAAACACTGCTTTATAGGTTCTTCAAAGGAACGAACATATTAAATATTTCTTCCTTGTCCTATTTTTCCCACAACTACCATGAGATGGGTTGGGCTGAGAGTCATTGGCTCAAAACCATCCAGCTGGCCTTCATATCTAAGGCAGGACTAGAACTCACTGTCTCCTGCTTTCTAGGCCAACAACTTAACCACTATATCATCTTACCTTCCTTTTTAAGTGGCTTGTAGCCTACCACTCAAGAATACTGTTATCTTTTTTTTCTGAACCTGACACGAGAGTCTTGGGACAGTAGGAAGGGTACACATATTTTAAATGAAATGCAAATGCTAAGTAAAAGTTCCCTTTAAGCAAAATGTGCAGGTAGTTTGCTTTTCCTCCCCTCTGGTGCTTACCACATCTTGAAGTAAGATGCAAATAAAAAGGAAGCTCTAGTAGCAACATGAAGTGCCTCAAATTATTTAGCTCCAAGTCCTAAGTTGCAAAAGGGTTGTTGCTACTCTAAGCAAATTTATTAAAGGTGCAAAGAGGTGTATGTATGTATGTATGTTTGTACATTCTCTTTGAAAGACAGGTCTGTTTTACAAAACACAGGTCAAGTTTCTCCAGAATGAAAACGCGAAAGAAACAAAAACAGGAAGAAGTGCTTGTGCCGAAGACAGAAGTTCAGTTGTTCTACCTTTACTCAAAAATGAGCAGCGTCCTGCAAAGTTTTGCTGCAATAGGTAGAAATTAATCAGTACAGACCAAAGGGGAACTGAAAGGCAGCTGGCTCTCTCTATTCGACAACTGCCTGTAAGAACACCACTTGGTAAGCAAGGAGGAAACCAACAAGAAAGGGGATTGCCGCCTCCCTATTGTATGTCTTTGCCACTTTCCCTTGGGGTAGGTTTTATAGAAAGGTTTTACACCATAAAAGATAATCCTTATAGCATTGTCTTTACAGCATTGCAAACATTTACTTCTCTTTGGATTTTAACGGTGCCAACATTGGGAGTCTGGCATAACCTGGCCCATGCACTTTTAGTAGGCCACTTTAGTAGGAGGAGGAGAAAAGGATTGGGGTTACAGTTGGCTAACTGTCTTTAGAACACAACACACTGGAACCCTAAAGAGGGTGCGTACTTGTGTGTGAATGCCTCTGTAAGACCACTCTAGGTGCGTTTATCTAGTTGCAAGATTCAGCTATAAACTGAATCTGCAACTAATCAAACCTACCGCTCCTCTCCAAAACTAACCAAGAGTAACCACGTTCAGCCCACGAAGCAAAGGGATCTACTATCTCGGAGACTGAAGGGTGAAGCTCGCTTGGTCCGAGTCTCTCAGAGGGTCCTCAACCTTGGCAACTTTAAGACTTGTGGACTTCAATTCCCAGAATTCCTCAGCCAGCAAAGCTGGCTGAGGAATTCTGGGAGTTGAAGTCCACAAGTCTTAAAGTTGCCAAGGTTGGAGACCCCTGCCCTAGTAAGAGACAGAGGGGGCATCCCGCAGAAGATTCAAGGGCCCAGACTTGGCAGCTCCGGAAAAGCTGCCAGCAGCTCTTCAGGCTGGGTTTTCCCAGCTCAGCCTTGTGACTTCGTGGCTCGACATGTTGCACAAGCCCAGCCAAGCTCAAGAAACCCTAGCTTGGCGTGTTGTCTGAACACGCCCCACAGGTATCGCTCCCCAGACAAGCCCGCACGTACACGCAGACGTGCGCACACACCCTACCTGCCTGCCTGCCTTCTTGCCCTGGCCAGTGCCCAAACAGGTGCGCACAATGGAACAGGATCTGCCAGCCAGGAGGGACTCAGGACAAGGCACCAGCCACCCACTTTCCCTCTCTCGACGGCTTCCTCTAGGCTCGCTTTCCGCGTCCAGCCCTGCCCGGCCATATGTTTCCAAGCCGGCGAACTTTCGGCGCATACCTGCCAACTTTGTGCCAACAAAAAAGAAAGTGGGAAAAGTGCAGAGGGAGGGCGCGCGCGCGCATTACCTGGCCAGGTGGGGTGTCTCCTGCAAGGCTCAGATGCAGGCAGCGAGCCGGGGAGTGGGAGAGCAGGCGAGGCGAGGCGACTGGCTGAGCAATTTCTTCGGAGAAGTCGGTTCTCGGAAGCGCCCTTGGTCCGCCCGGCCGGGCAGCCTTTTCTCAACTAGGCGCCGCCGAGGCAGGCTCAGCAGGAGACCCAGCTGAATCGACCGCAGGAGGAGGGAAAGACCGCCCAGCGCAGCCGCCGGGAAACCAGGCCTGGAGTCCAAGCGGCTGGCTGGGCGGAACTGGAGCGGAGTCGAAGGCGCTCGTCTCCGGGAGGGGGTGGGGGGGCGCCCGTTCGCACCACCAGCTGCTCCCCCCCCCCGCAACTAGCGCGCTGGCTGGAGTTTGCGTACGGTTCCCCAGCCCCAAACCACGGTTAGCCAATGTTAAACTAACCAAGCAAGGTTAAACTAACCAAGCTATGGAGAGTCTCAGTCATCCAGGTCATAGTTATCCCAAAGATGCTTTTTTCACGAGGCAACTGGACTTGCTTGTTTTTCTTTGAAGACGTTTCGCTTCTCATCCAAGAAGCTTCTTCAGCTCTGGATGACTGAGAATCTCCATAGATATTTAGCTGTGCACCCAGAGCTGAAGAAGCTTCTTGAAACGTCTTTAAAGAAAAAAAAGCAAGTCTAGTTGCCTCGTGAAAAAAGCATCTTTGGGATAACCAAGTGAGTGATCCGTGGCTAAGTGGGGCTTCAGGGGTCCCAGAGAATGGACTAAAGTTGTGACGGATGCCTGTATTTTTTCTTCAAGGGGTCTCTGAGGAAAACATACATTCTCCCCAGGATAAAAGGAAAAGAATGTTTTATTTTTAAGTTTTGTGTCTCCCCCTTTTCCTCTACTCCAAAAAAGCAGGGCAGTTTAGCTGGGAACAGTGTCATCTTCAGAACCACCCTGTAGATTGTAGGAAGTAAGAGTAGGACAGTGTGGTTGTAAAACTGGCTTTTCTTGTATGTTCGATTTTTTTTAAAATTTAAAAAAAGGGAATTAGTAAGGGAAACAGCCAAGTCCCAGGTATACTGTGTATAAAATTATGTGGAAGTGGTAGCATGGCTTCACAACAAAAGTCTAAGATCTCCGTTTCAAGAAGCAAGTTATTTTGTGCTTGGCTGGAAACTTATACAGCAAGAGTGGAGCAACTGTGGCCCCTTCACAACCTGTGGACTTCAACTCCCAGAATTCCTGAGCCAGCATGGCTCAGCTTCATCTTTCTTTTGCTTTACAGACCTGCAAAGGTTGTAAATGCAAGGATTGGTGATAGTTACTTTTTCATCACTGTCATAATTGCAGATGGTCACTATCCAAGGCAGTCACTAAAAGAGGATTATCTATATTGTACTGTTCCTTGGATATAGATGGTATTCTTATATACTGTCTAGAGCAGGGGTTCTCAACCTTGGCAACTTTAAGACTTGTGGACTTCAACTCCCAGAATTCCTCAGCCAGCAAAGCAAAGCTGGCTGAGGAATTCTGGGAGTTGAAGTCCACAAGTCTTAAAGTTGCCAAGGTTGAGAACCCCTGCTCTAGAGCATGGGTGTCAAACTCACCACGTCATGTGACATGTTGCGATGTATCGCGACTTTTTTTGCATTGCCAGCAATAGGGTGCGGCTTTGGTATGATGAAACCAGCCCGTGGGCTGGCAGTTTGACACCCCTGGTCTAGAGTCTCCAAGATTGAATAGATACGAACATTGCAAACATCTAGTTTAATGAAGAGAAGGACGAGGGGTGACATGATAGCAGGGTTCCAATATCTCAGGGGTTGCCACAAAGACGGAATCAAGCTATTTTCCAAAGCACTTGAAGGCAGGACAAGAAGCAACGGATGGAAACTAATCAAGGAGAGAAGTAACCTAGCACCAAATTTCCTGACAGTTAGAACAAATAATCAGTGCAACAACTTGCCTCCCAAAGTTGTGAATGCTCCAACATTGGAAGTTTTTAAAGAACAGACTGGACAGCCATTTGTCTGAAATGGTATAAGGTTTCCTGCCTGAGCAGGGGGTTGGACTAGAAGACCTCCAAGGTCCCTTCCAACTCTATTCTATCCTCATTCTCTTTGGTGTTTAAGCTTTTCCCAAGCCACAAGAGGCCATCTCAGAAGATCAGCCATCCTAAAGCATTCCTCTCTCTCAAGGAAATTATTTACAATACCTTAAAAACAAAGAAACAGAGCTCACCTGGGTCATGTGATCAGACGTGTCCACTTCATCCTGAATGCACTGTTGGGGACAGAATGCACTGTTAGGCTGCAGAGAACATGACAGCAGTATGTCAGTTCCTTAAAATGCAGAATGTTTTTTTCTAACCTAGACTTGCCCAGAACTCATAAAGAGACGGGGAGGAATTGAATATTTGCATGGCTTCACACCCCCCCCCCCCAATCTTGACTACATCTCAACCAGCAGCTGGGTTTGGAGAGCTGTTTAGGTAGGAAACTCAAGTCTCTTTGCTACACGGTAGCCAGGGACAATGAGATGGAAAACCAGCATTCAGAAGTTCTACCTGTAAATGGATATATAATCATAACAATCAGTTGCTCAATTCACTATGGATGGGTGACTTTCAGGCCGTTATTCCTTCTTATGGGTCTTTTCCAGTGGTGGGATTCAAATATGAGAACAACCATTTCTCTGTGTGGATGCCGCTTCCGGAAGTCCATTCTGGGCCTGAGGAACAAAAAATTAGCTACCACTGGTCTTTTCTCTTTATGTTGGCTTTTGGTTAGACAAGTGTTTCTCAACTTCAGTAATTTGAAGATGTGTGGACTTCATTTCCCAGAAGCTGTGCTGCCTGGGAAATTCTGGGAGTTGAAATCCACATATTTTCAAGTTGCTGAGGTTGAGACACACTAGATTAGACAGTTCCTCAGAGATATAAGCCCTTCAAGCATAAGGCTACACAATAGGAGACTCCCATTCCCCAAGCTGGGTGGGAAAAAAAAGTTCAGGTAAAACAGAAAGCAAAAACATGAGTAGAATCATTGGGTTAAAAATTGTTTTTACTATGACATTTTTTTTAATACAATAAAACATCATGTTGTACCAGATGCTTGGCAGCCTTGGGAGTTAGAGAAGAAAATGTAACATACTGAACTCTAGAGCTGATGCCTGCCCACATGTTATATTTTCCTAAGACTGAACAAAATGTGGTTTAGAGATTTTAGTTTCTATTAATTCACCAACTGCATGCTTAAGTTATACTTGCATTTGAATTCCGTAACTGGGCCTCCAAATTGTGGCTACTTATTTTATCAACTTGGATTCTGGACTTTAGTAAATGTTCTTGCCCTTTGCATACTTCACAAAACAATAGCCAGTGTTTTTCAACCTCAACAACTTTAAGATGTGTGGACTTCAACTCCCAGAATTCCCCAACGATCCATCTTCCCAGCTTATGCTATACCCATTAAAGTACATGCACACAGAGTCATCCTTTTAACTCTCCAGCCTGTTAATTTAATTCAGTGGAATATATTGAATGAATTAAGCACAACAAATTTCTAACTTAATACACATTCCTTCTCTTGTCACAAATGCCAAGACGCATATACTTTTGAATTAAGGCAGTGAGTGTTCCCATACATGCTAACTTGTAGTTTACTTAACTGTGATTTACTAAACACACACACACACACACTTGGGTGTGCTCACACAACATATTCATATAAAATCATAGTCTATAGTTGTAAAATCACATTGGCTTATTCACATAGGCCATAAGCCATACGAGAGAAGTAAGCCAGATCTCAGTATGCTTGTGAATCAAGCTGGTGAGTTTCACACAGGAAGGGTCCTGCTGAACATATTGATATATAGTAAGTCAAGCACTTTGATCCCTGTACAGTAATGACAAGTCAGATTCATTTGAGATGCTCATAAGCAGGACTTGGTTTCAACCATCTCTCTTGCTGTTGACCCCCAATCAGAGAGATATCATTTCTGAAGGATAAACTTTGCTTTTGTTTCTTCCTGCCTGTAAGTCAACACTTGGGTGGACTGTCAAGGTTCTTGATATCACAACAGGAAAGTCCTGCTCCCGGGAAGAGGAGACAAGGAAGTCACGATTACATCTGCCTTTTCTTAATCTACTGCTATTCCACCTCTTCTATCAGAAGATCAGAATCATTTGCACACTATTGTTCTTTCTTCACATAATGTTTCATCTGTCTGCTTAGAGCAAGATTTCTCAACCTGGGCCGTAAGATGTATGATCTGCAACTCTCAGAATTCTGGGAGTTGTAGTCCACACATCTTAAAGTGGTCCAGGATGAGAAACCCTGGTCTAGAGTGCAGAATATGTGACAAGCCAAAGTCCCACTGTAATTTAAGGAACCGGTTTCCTCCACAAGCAAGCTACATAAATGGTCTTGTTGATATAGAACAAAATAAATTTCTCCTAGTTAAGGTTGACTGCAAGAATCCAGGACACCTATTCTTCTAGGAATCTAAATATTTGAACAGATTAGGATTTTGACTTGCCTACCCCTCACGTTTACAAGACTGGCACTAAGAATGCAATCTTTTGTCCCCCGTTAGTCAAATCTCCTAGACTAGAGCGTCTTGAATAGAGTCTATTCTATTGTCTTTCAAAAGCCAATAGAATAAAAGGGAGTAGCACAGCTAAGGAAAAGGGGGAAAAAATGGCAGACAGCCTTGTTTGGTGACCCCTGTGAAATGGTCGCTCGACCCCAAATGGGGTCCCGACCCACAGGTTGAGAACCACTGTCCTAGAGAAATTCCTTGTGCTAAGAAAGGAAATTCCTTGAATCCATACAGAGTTTAATCTATACATCAATTCTTTAAAGTTTAGTTTTTGATGGAAAGGACATCTGCAAGCCACAGGCCGTGTTTGAAAGAAAGATGCCACTGCAAAGAAAAGACTGAGGTCATATGTCCACTGCCGAAATTTGTGTGATGTGGCGATCAGAATCTATTTCATAACGATAGTGGTACTCCTCCATCAGGTTCTGGCAAGCGTCCCGTAGACCGTTCATCCAGGTCTTGATGCCCTTACGATTCAGATAAAGCACAAAAAGGAAGATGATGCCAATTATCCCCAGAACGATACCCAGTGCAGCATATGAGGACTGAAGAACATTTTCACTATGTTGACTGTAGTGACACTCCAGATCTGTTCCCACTAGTTCTACCAAGGAGGTGTTCCTCAAATCCTGGGGGGAAATGCAGGCTAGTTTTTCTACATCTACTACTTGCCGGCTTTGGTTCAGCCAGTTGACCAGGTCCTCAATGTCACAATTGCATACAAAAGGGTTGTCTTTCAGAAAGAGACTAAGGTAGGATTGTCTTTCCAGGGCAAACAAAGCTTCACTCCTCAAAGTTTTGAAGGCATTTGAGGTCAAATCAAGGTACTTAAGGTGAAGTCCAGAAAAGGTAGAGTTCTTAATATCGATCAAGGAATTGTTCCTCAAGTCTAAGTACTCAAGTTTAGAGAGGCTGGACAACATTCCTAGTGGCAAATAAATGATCTTGTTGCTGGTGAGTTCAAGCTTGGAGAGATTCTGGAAACCCCCGTGGGCAAGGGCAGCTGCCACCGGGCGGATGGCAGAGAAGTTGTATAGTGAGTGACTGAGATTCAACTCCTGGACTGAATTGTTTCTAGCACTGAAGGCATCAGGGTGGATGGTGACTAAGTGGTTATAACTCAAGTCCAAGTAGCGCAGACTCCGGAGATTAGAGAAGGCATGGGACTCCACAGCATTAATCCTGGAAGGTGAAAAGGGACAACACTGGCATCATTCAAAAGTAACCTCATGTGAAATGTATCTTGATTTAATCTTTTTATCACTAGCCCCTCCTTGTAAAGTCAGTCAGCAGGAAGGTGAAGGAACATTCCATAGACTCAAAAGGAGATCTCTGGAATATCTACGTGAAAAGGATCAAGCAGTGGGTATTAGGAGAAAAACGTTGTTTGACAGCTGAGAACAAAGATGTGCAGTTTTAATTTGTGGGATTTTACTGGGGAAAAGTGCAGGCTGCTTTAATAAATCCCCCCTTCCTTGGGCTCATAAGCATCTGCAAGCCAGGAGGACTTCGAACAGCTCACATAAAGAAGGTAGTAAAGCCCATTTTTTTTAATCAGCATCGTGACATTAACCAGAAGGAATTATGAAATTGACTAGATCGGGTTTTCTGATAACACGAGGTATGGAATTACAATCAGAGAATTTGCAAAGCACCAAGAGAATGTGGAGAACTGATGTTCATTCTCCCATTTGGTTTTCTCCAGGACTGACCCAAAGGAAACCTGCATCCAAGGCCCAGGAATAATGCAATGAGGATTATAACTGTATAGTTGGATTACATAAAAATTGCACACTGGACTACACAGGCTGAAAAACACCAAATTGTTGGCTGCCACTAATGAAGTGTAGGCCTCATGCTCACAATTTACATCAATGTTTTTCAAACTGACAAGTCTAAGACTTCAACTCCCGGAATTTTCTGAACCAGCATTTGGGAATAATACTTTAATCACGATGCCTCATGCACAGCACAGGCCATGGATCCAATCTAATTCTGATACAAAGGCAGCTTTCCATAACTTAAGATTCTGCCATGTGTATCGCAAGGCCTTGACTACGTTCAATTATGGAGACAAGGTTTAAACATCCTGCTTTATATATGCTTTATATATACAGTATGTGCTTTATATGAGAGAGGGAGGGAGAGAGAGAAAAAAACAGGGCCGATCTCCAACATCATTTTCTTCCAATGTTGCATTAGGCTGGTAATAATAAAAACGGAGGCCTTTGCATAGCATAATCCTTTGCTTGGAAGTGTTCCCATCAACCCCCTGTCAAAGATGAACTGGGGGTTCAGTAGTATCTTGGGTCAGCTTGAGGGAGCAACAAGGAACATCCTCACTATTTATCTTTTGGTAGTTGGGAATGTTGTAGCTGACAGAGCAGCTGGGTTGAGTCTGGGCAACTCCCTCTCCTGGCAATCATTCTGAGAAAGTGGCCACCATATTCTCAGATAGTCCTTGACTTACAACCATTCATTTAGTGACTGTTTGAAGTTACAAATAGTGCTGGAAAAAAAAATAACTTATAATTAGTCCTTGCACTTACAACCCTCATAGCATTCCCATGGTCACATGATCAAAATTCGGGCACTTGGCAACTGGCATGTCTTTATGATGGTGGCAGTGTCCTGGGGGAGGGGGGTCACCTGGTCTCCATTTGCAATTTTCCCAGTTGGCTTTTAATAAGAAAAGTCAACAGAGGAAGTCAGATTTCTTTAAGAAATGAGTTATTCACAGTGAAAAAGATCACAAATTTGGGCACAATTCACCTAACTGCCTTGTTGAGTGATAGAGTTCCAGTCCCAATTGTGATTGTAAATCTAGGTCTACCTGTATTTTTCCTCCAAGGCTTGAGGTCCTTACCCTAATATGCTCCCACCCTGTAGCCTTCTTAAGCCAATAATAACAAGGGCAAACCTGTCTCCTATCCTACTCCATTTCATCTGAGTGCAGTTTCTCACCCACTAGGGTGCATTACCTGTTGTTAGCCAAGGAGAGTGTGACCAGATTGTGAAGTCCTTGGAGATCTTGGCTACCAACATGGGCAATCTGGTTGCCAGTTATAAAGAGATTGCGGGTGTACCCAGGAATGCCAGTTGGGATGGAGGTCAGTTCCTTCTGGACACACTTCACTGTACGAGCTGCCTCCGAACATTCACAAGGAATGGGGCACGGATGGCAGAAAAGGGGTGCCAGAAGCAAGAAAAGGAGGGTCCAACCACCGTAGAGGCCCCCAGGGGTCATTTCCAATAAATTCCAATTGTAGCAATTCCTGGCTGATAAAGGAAGAAAAAGATGATCAGAATCCATAAACAGAATCTATTCCAAGACAGGCAAAGAAGAGGAATCTCCATATAAACAGTTTGACCTATAACTCTAATGTGTTGGTCTACAATTGCTGGGATTCCCAATCATCATCATTATCAGAGGAATGTTCCCAAAGTATAAAATATCCAAATAGGCCTCAAGCACTGGTACTGTAGCATATTTTTCTGTGGCCCAAGTACAGGATGTGGGATAAAGATCTCTAAGTTACAGGACAGCACATTTCAGTTGAATATTAAGAGAAACTTTGAAGTGGCAAGAACCATTTTTTGGGAATGGAATCACTGGGGAACGGCTTGAAGTGGTGGTGAACCCTTCTCTAGATGCGTTTAGAGCAAGTGGACAACTCTCTGTATGAGTGCTAAAATCTGGATTTCTGTCCTAAACAGGAGATTCAATTCAATGAGTTTGATGTCCCCTCCAATTATGAAATTTATGAAATTCTATGTACCATTTCTCTTCCATAGAATGGGACCCAAAGACTTTCCATTCCAGCCAAAACTTTATTTGGCTTCTGTTAGATTACTTCATACAACTTCAGACTACACTTTTTGGACCTAGCATTCAACATGCTTCAGAGATAATATATATTCACACAAACATTACAAAACCTTTAACTAAACCTTACTAAGCTGTAAGGTAAATTAAGATCAGGCTATAAGATTATCCATTTACATCAGTCTGGAAGATGGAAGAAGTTTACCTTTTGCAATCTGGCCGTCCTAGACTCTCAGGCTTTGCATGCAATTCTCACACCCAACATTTCTGGTTCAGTGAATCAGGTAGCAAATGAAAATTAAGCCATTCCTCTATAGCAGTGGTTCTCAACCTTTTTAATGCCGCAACCCCCCAACCAGTCGTAAGTCGAGGACTACTCAACCGGTCGTAAGTCGAGGACTACTCAACTGGTGCAGCACCGTTTGCAGAATGGGACTTTTGGCAGGCTCAGCAGGGCAGAGACAGCCTGGACAATTCCTATTGGCTTTTGAAAGCCAATAGAATTAGACTCTATTCAAGAGAGTCTATTCTATTGGCTTTCAAAAGCCAATAGAATAAAAGGGAGTAGCACAGCTAAGGAAAAGGGGGAAAAAAATGGCGGACTGCGTTGTTTGACGACCCCCGTGAAATGGTCGTTCGACCCCAAATGGGGTCCCGACCCACAGGTTGAGAACCACTGCTCTATAGAATTTCTAAAGAGCCTAGTATGGGTTAGGATAGACCACGTCAATTTTTCCCAATGGGGTGTTTTCCAGCTCTGTGGAATTTAACTGTTACATTTTTGACTGCCCAGTTAATGAAATGTTGAGACTCTTGAGATGCAAAAGTAGAGTGGAAGACATTAGTTTTTATAGGTGCTTTTTTTTTTAAAGGCATTTCCTTTTCCTTAAAAATAAGTTCTCATCTGTTCTCCCTTATGCACATGGAGAATATTTCATTGTTGTCAAAATGGGATGTCCATTCTAGAAAGTTAGAACTGGATTCTCTCATTCCCCCTTCATTCTGGGAAGGGAGCTAACAGGAGGAGTCCAGACTGAAGAAGGCAGAATAAATGAATTTGGTAAGAGAGTTTACCTTACGATACCTGGTAAATATAGATGAAAGATAAGAACTGTAACTCTGTTTTAGCCATTGAGATCCTGGTCTGTTCAAATATCTGTCATAAAGCAAAACTACCCTTTTTTAAAACAACTCTACAATGATTATTTCACTACCAAGACAACGGGCGAGTTTGACGTTCCTCATCCTGGGGTCCTTTCACTGTGCTGGACATCAGCTCCTGCCGGGATGACTAGTGGATATTTCTTGTCTAAGGTCCCCCCCCCCATTACCTTAGCAGTCATCATAAATACACCTCGACCCAATCTTCTGGTCACACCTGCTTTCAGAATGGAGGAGAAATGAGACAATCTGGTTCTAACTTTCTAGAACGGACATTCCATTTTGACTACAATGGAAGACCCTCTGTGCATTTTAACTACCTGCAAGCAGAAAGCCAGCATAAGAGAGAACAAGTCAAAACTTATTTTTAAGGAAAAGAAAATGTCTTTTTTTTAAAAAAGCACCTATAAAAGGTAATGTCCACTCATACAATCTGAAGAGTCTCAACATGTCATTTTTAAAACCCCTTCATCAATTCCAGACCACCCCTCAGCCAGGGTGGATCCTCAGGAACCTTTTATGAGAAAATAATTATTACCTTTCCATCCTATTATCCTTAGTGCTCAAAGGGACCCACACTACAGTAAGGTACAAGCATAGAATCATTATCAAATCAAGGTAATAAAAGATAAGCAAGCACCCACCAGTGAAAGGCTATTGTTGCTGGTTAAGTCAGATTAAAAGCTGGACGTCTGTCTGAACGTAAGGGGCTTCTCCATCTCTCCAGGCTGAAGTTAGCTGCCTGATCGCCCCTCTGCCCTTTTCACTGCCTCCCACCCACCCTACCAAATCTTTGGGGCCAAACAGCCAATCAGAGGACAGGTTTGCCACCACCCCACTCCGTCCCCAGCCCAACCCTCCTCAATACAGCCCCCTCCCCAAAACGACCCCGTCTCCCCCTCTGCTTTAACAAATGCACCCACTAACGGCTTCTCCAGCGGGCTAGACATACGCACAAATCAAAAAGCGCCATTTCTTTTCAAAAACGGGGCGGGAGGGGGGGGAAGGAGCGAAACTGATGCAAACTTCTCCCGGAGGAGCTGCGTGCTGCTTGCTTTCACCCCTCCCCCCCCTCGGCTCCCGGTTTCCCAGCCCCGGGGGAAAAAAAGGACCCTTCCCCTTCTCCAGCACCGATCCGCCGGGCCAGACAATGGGATGCAAAGATTCCGAGAGGCGAAGAAGGCGGAGATGCCGGGCAAGGGGATCCTGCCTCGTTTTCCCAGCCTTCCGAGCCCGCCCCCTTAAAGACAGACCCTCCCGTCTGGCAGAGCTCGGAAGGCTCCTCCGCCACCCCCAGCCCCACCCCCACTTCTCTGCTCATTTTGGTCTTGCCCCGCCCCGCGTTGGGGATCTTACTTGCCCCAGCAACAGCTGCAAAAAAAAAAAAAAAACGATTTATGTGGTTTCTTCCTCCCATCACTTAACAGGGCAGCATCTTTGGCGAAGTTGCCCTCAGCTGGTACCCTCCAAATGTGATTGGTGACAATCCTTATCATGCCCAGCTAGCACACCTGGGAAAAGGTGTCTGCTGCTTCTGGAGGATCCCTTGGTCACCTGGTCAGCTATGAAATCTGAAATGGACTGCCGCTACTTTAAAACATCCATCTAAGGGTGGGAAATTAAGAGTCTGGTTTGATTGACTGACTAAGTCACATTCATTCAATTTGTGTAGCTGCTCATCTCAAGCCAATGACTGGGCAGCGAACAACCCCCTCCCCCCCCATTAACATGGTTAAAACACAATGCAAAAAGAAAAGAAAAGAAATACAAATGGCAGCTAAAAGTTAAAAATCTAACAGTGTTAACACAACTAGGAAAAGGGACCCTACATACACTGGGGACCTCAGCCTGGGCACATAGGCTTTCAAGACCTCTCTAAATATCAGCAGAGTTGGGGGGGCCACCCTAATTTCTGGAGGGAGAATGTTCCAGAGGGCAGGAACTGAAGCAGAGAAGACATTTCTCCTGGTCCCTGTTGTCTGGTACACCTGTTTTCCAGTTCTTGACTGTCCATTGTGACTTGAGCTACTATGTTCTTCATCGCCCCATGTACAATGAGATTAAGGCCAAATTATTGATAGTAGGTGAATTTAGGGCATGAGTCTTCAAACTTGGTCCTTTTATGACTTGTGGACTTCAACTCCCAGAATTCCTCAGCCAGCGTGCCTGGCTGAAGAATTCTGGGAGTTGAAGTTTACACGTCATAAAAGGGCCAAGTTTGAAGACCCCTGACTTAGGGCCTCCAGTCTAGGGGGGGGGGGAAAGATTCCTCTTGCAGATGTGTTTCCAACCATCAGCAATCAAGTTGCTACTTTTGCTCTGCTGTCATGAAGATTTAAAAAGAACTATTTAAGTTCTTAGCTGTAGCCTTGGCCTGATTTTGCAGTAACATTTTACATCCAATCCTCCTTTTGTTATTTTATCTTACAGTGCTTTACAGTTACTTTATTGTATTTTATATATTATGTTATGACCCATGGTTACAACAATAAATTTACTTACTATCATATATCCAAAGCAGCTAAAGGACACCAAGTTGCACTTTATAACCTATTCCTTGTTCCAAAGGGTTAGTATACTATATCCGGGACTTAATCTTCCTCCCCCCATTCTATCCCCTTAGAATTTAGGCAAAACTTTCTCTTTTAAAAACTTCAACATAATCCCATTTTTTTGGAGGGAGGGGCTGCAAGAATGCATTCCTTCTTTTAGCTCTGAATTAGAGAATAACAGAAAGGATCTTGGAGGTCTTCTAGTCCAACCCCCTGCTCAAGTAGGAGAGCCTATATCATTTTGGACAAATGGTAGTCCAATATCTTCTTGAAATCCTTCAGTGATGGAGCACCCTCAATTAATCAGCCATTTCACTGATTAATTGTTTTCAATGATAGAAAATGTATCCTTAGTTCTAGGTTGAGTGTCTTTTTGTCAAGCTTCCATCCGTCTTGTCTTGCCCTCAGGTGCTTTGGAGAATAGCCACTTTTCTCTGTATCAACCCCTCAAATATTGGAAGTCTGCTACCAAGTCACCCCTAATCCTTCTCTTCATTAGACTAAACATAGTGAGTTCCCACAAGCATTCTTCGTATGGTTTAGTCTAGTGGTTCTCAACCTTTTTAATGCCGCGACCCCAACCGGTCGTAAGTCGAGGACTACTCAACCGGTCGTAAGTCGAGGACTACTCAACTGGTGCAGCACCGTTTGCAGAATGGGACTTTTGGCGGGCTCAGCAGGGCAGAGACAGCCTGGACAATTCCTATTGGCTTTTGAAAGCCAATAGAATTAGACTCTATTCAAGAGAGTCTATTCTATTGGCTTTCAAAAGCCAATAGAATAAAAGGGAGTAGCACAGCTAAGGAAAAGGGGGAAAAAATGGCAGACTGTGTTGTTTGGCGACCCCCTGAAATGGTCGTTCGACCCCAAATGGGGTCCCGACCCACAGGTTGAGAACCACTGGTTTAGTCACCAGTGCCCTAATCATCTTCATTGCTCTTCTCTACACTCTTTCTAGAGTCTCAACAGCTTTTTTGTATTCATTTTATCTAATCTCTTCACTCCCCTTTCCAACTTTTCTTTCTCCAAGCAACAAAGAAATAATATTCAGTTCCTATAAGCTAAATCAGGGATCTTCAAACTTGGCCCTTTTATGACTTGTGGACTTCAGCTCCCAGAATTCCTCAGCCAGCGTGCCTGAGCTAAATCATAGTTGTAAGCAAAGAGAAGATGCCTAAAGTTACATTTGGGAGAGACAAAATATACCCAAACAGCCCACCTGGGCCCATTTACCTTATGATCTGCTATCTTTCAATTTTTTTAAAAAAGGATGCAATAATAGTGGGAACACTAATAGAGGCAAAACCATTTCATTTTCCCACTTTTAAAGACTAGTTTTGAAAGCAGCTCCCTCCCCCAAATATTAGGGACTATCATGCAGAGTTTTACAATCAGAACCAAATCTTGGTAACCAAGATTAGAGAGCTGGCAAGGGTGAAACATGAAGCAAGTGGCTTGACTTGAGAGTTTGAAATATGTTATCTGATAAACAGATGGAAAGCTCAAGCAAGAGGATAATCAAGCAATGCAGCTTTCCTTGGATAAACAACAGCGGAAGGAGAAAACAAGAGCGGTAAAGAAACGAATGAAGTAAGCCAAGCTGTACATTTTGGCTAAGTTAAAACACATTCATTTTCATAGCAGGCAAAATGTGTTTCTCTTTAGAAAGGACCTGAAAAGACTTACTTCCTGCACCTGTCCAGAAATGCTTAAATTGAAATAAGAATGTTGGATATAATTAACCAGATCAAGGCTTTATAGTATATTTAGGTGTGCAATTAGTAATTAGATTCATGTATAATGTAAAACCATAGGGAAAGTTTGACTTGGTTTCCTGGTTTCAGGCTTAACTCAATATTATCTTTCTCATCTTCCCACCTTTCCTACTACCTTCCCCCATTGGCATCTTATGATTTATCACTTGTTTGTATATTTATGATTGTATCTTAGGATTTATGATCTATGACTTATCACTTTGCTGTTTGTATGTACACCGAGACTCAAATGCCTTGTGTGTCCAATCACACTTGGTCAATAAAGAATATTCCAATATATGTCTCCAGCTATGATGGTTTATAGCATCATGTCTTTTGAAATTCGGCCATGGGTGGTTTTACTAAATCAGTGGTTCTCAACCTGTGGGTCGGGACCCCATTTGGGGTCGAACGACCATTTCACGGGGGTCGCCAAACAACGCAGTCTGCCATTTTTTCCCCCTTTTCCTTAGCTGTGCTACTCCCTTTTATTCTATTGGCTTTTGAAAGCCAATAGAATAGACTCTCTTGAATAGAGTCTAATTCTATTGGCTTTCAAAAGCCAATAGGAATTGTCCAGGCTGTCTCTGCCCTGCTGAGCCCGCCAAAAGTCCCATTCTGCAAACGGTGCTGCACCAGTTGAGTAGTCCTCGACTTACAACTGGTTGAGTAGTCCTCGACTTACGACCGGTTGGGGGTCACGGCATTAAAAAGGTTGAGAACCACTGTACTAAATAAACCATGGTTAAAAAAACCCAGCTTCAGTGCTATTTAAATCCAATCCATATATCCCAGGTTCAAAAAATACTGATGGTTTTGGATCTCTGTCTTATGCCCACATGCATGCTTGCTTAGCATTAGAATGAGTTGGACTCCCTGACTGCCTCTCATTTGATCTAACCCTCTGTTAAAAAAGGGGGGGGGGATTGGAGTTACTTATCAGAGTGTCAGGCCACAGTGGGGGAGGTGAAAGTAGAGGGGAAAGGAAGATGAAGCAACTGAGACCGCTGTCATTTCAAAAGCCCTGGAGGCCTACCAGCTTAAGTGCAATTTGATATCATTGCACCAGGAAGGCCTTTGATGGGGGGGGGATAGCTTGCAGAAGGGAAAAGACACCCCCCCATCATCCAGCTGTGACCAACCCCCTCTCCCCACATCAAAGCATGCCTGGCAGCTGGATCCTGTGGTGACAGGCCTTCCTCCTTTGCAAACTCTTGCTTTCACAGGCTTTCCTGCTGGGTGGGTTCTTTCCTTGCCTTTCAGCCTCTTTTTCTCTCCTCCCAAAGAACCACATAGTTTCCCCTAGATCCTGGAATGTTAATTCCCTGCTGCTGGGATCTCTTTCTTTGGCTCCCCTCCCCCCTCCCCTTTTTGGACAGAGACAGGGGCCCACAGCAATGGAGCTGATGGGAGGCAGAAAGGAGAAAGGTCTCCAAGCCAAGGAGGATTAGACAACCTTGGTGATTCAGATTAAGGGCCTGGTTTGTGCCCCGAACTACAGTGTGCATTATAGAATCAATCGTAATCGAGTCGGTTTGCATCTAATGTTGAACACCCTAAGCTCCAATCCAACAGCACACCTTACAGCAGGGGTGTCCATCCTTGGCATCTTTAGAGACTTGTGGACTTCAACTCCCAGAATTCCCCAGCCAGCAGGCCTGCTTACCTATTGTGAAAACTCGGTTATTGTATCAGTAAAATGTATTCCAAATAAGTGTGTGCACACTGTGGAGCCTTAGGAATAGGGCAGTGTTTCCCAAACTTGACAATTTTAAGGCATGAGGACTTCAACTCCCAGAATTCCACAGCCAGCAATGCTGGCTGTGGAATTCTGGGAGTTGAAGTCCTCATGCCTTAAAATTGTCAAGTTTGGGAAACACTGGAATAGGGGAAGTCCTCCACATTTCAGACAAGACACCGATGTTGTCCCCACAAACTTTCTTCAGAAGGTGGAGAAATTGGGCAATTTCTCCATTTTTTTTTTCTCAGAGAAAAAGAATTTGAGCTTCCTAATATACCTCCCTCCAAGTACTAGGCAGATCTAACCATGCTTAGCTTTTTCAAGTCCATCATAGATATCTCTAGTGAATGCCCTGTTGCTATAGGAAACACCTATCTGAGACTAGGTAAGCATGCTGAGAAAAACCTTCCCCAAAAAAGGAGAAGAGAGGAAGGAAAAGGAGAATAGGAAAACAGGATGACTTTTTCATTTTGAGAGTATTGCCCATAATATTACAAAGCATAACAATATTTTAAAGATCAGCCTAAGGCAGTTTGCTAACCTTGCTTTTAAACCTGTTGCACAAAATTGGACCAGAGCTGCAGTTAAATCTTTCTTGAATAATGGCTATCAGACAAGCTCCTCTAATCCACTCCAGAGGTATAACTGCTGGAACATAGATTGATAAGGATTACAAGAAGCCTGCAGGCTATTCAGTTATACACCTAGTCCTTGACTTATAAAACATCCATTGAGCGACTGTTCAGAATTACAACAGCAGTGTAAAAAGTGACTTACAATTGGTCCTCACATATGTAGCCCTCATCAATATTTGGGCACTTGGCAACCAGCCTGTATTTACAATGGTTGCAAGCATCCCAGGGACAGGTCTATGCAGATTCTCAATCATCCAGATCATGGCTGTCCCGAGAGTGCTTTTTCCAAAAGGCGACTGAGCTTCATTTTTTTCTTTGAAAACATTTCGCTTCCCATCCAAGAAGCTTCTTCAGTCAGACAACTGAAAGAAGCTTCTTGGGTGAGAAGTGAAAAGCTCTCAAAGAAAAAACGAAGTCCAGTTGCCTGTTGGAAAAAGCACCTTTGAGATCCTAGGGATATGTGATTGCCATTTGCAATCTTCCCAGATGACTTCTGATAAGCAAAATCAAAGGGGGAATCCAGATTTGCTTAACAACCATATGATTCATTTATCTACTGCAGAGATTTGCTTAACAATCCTGGCAAAAAGATTGTAAAATTGGGGGCAAGTCACTTAACAATCTCCTTGCTTAGCAGTGGTAATTTTGGTCTCAGTTATGGTTATAAATACAGGTAGATTGAAAGCTTTTTTGGGGGGGGCAGATTCACAGAAAAGACCTTAGAAATGATCTAAGGGAGTCTTTGGAGGGATAAGGATGCGGAAATGTTCATCTAGTCTACTTCTTATCCAAGGTAGGTTGTTTACAAAATAAGCAGGATGATCCCAAATGCATCCAGGTTTGTTGCCTGCATCTTGAAGAAAATAAAATAATTGGCATTACTAGTTTTTTTTTAAAAAAAGATTGCCATAAGGTTACTTCTGTCTTTAATTTCAGACTATCCTGTGGACAGATGGCATGCTGCTCATAAAAAACAGGTGGGCCTTCAATCGCAATGAGTTCTGATGTGGGAGGCATTTGATAAATAAATAAATAATGTCATGGCCACTATGTTGATTTTTTTTTAACTATACCTTGCAGACACTCCTCCTTTAGGAAAATAAAGAAGCCAATTCATCATTTATAGTTATAAGCTTCCCATGCAGATAAGGCTCTGCAATAAGGAATTATGAAGATCTGTCTTTGATCTTTTGAACCAGATTATGTTACAATGATACATATCTAAAGCTCCATCCATACTTTTGTGTTCCTGATATACTAGATCTGTGTCATCCTCTCTTCCCCCCCCCCTATCCAAAATAGTTCTGCTCTCCTTTCCAAGTTAAAAACCCAAGGCAACTCCAAGCTAGTTCATTTCACAGATAGGAAAATTTGAACAACATGGCTGAGATCTCCCACATATACCGTAGTACAGTATTTCTGACCAAGACCAAGCTGTCAGTTGACTGTGGGCTTCTCACTTTTTGACTTTTTTCAGCTGAGATCAAAAGCAAGCAGTAATTGTCCAATGACCCCCATGTCAGCATGAACACAGCCCAGACTTCATCATCAATCAAGGTTGTGACAGCAGAGGCAGGAGTGGTGGCAACAGACACCAGTCTCAGAGGGGGAGAAAGTGGTTGTGGGTCCAATGAGACAAAGCCTGAGAGGAATTTAATAAATGGAAGCGGCAGGGGCTCGGGGCTAGAGCTGCCAGCCAACTAATAGCAACCTGCTTTTAATTAGGGTACATTCTCACTAAGTCAGCTCCTCCGATGGGGCCCTGGTGTGGATCAGTTGAGGAGTTCAAGAGAATCAACAGCAGAAAATTGAAGTCTCAGCTGCTCCCCTAGTAACTAATCTCTGTAATCTTCTCCCCTCCCAAACTAAATACAGGTACAATCCTCTTTCCTATCCTGCCTCTGCAGAGAGGAAGGGAGAGTCCTCGTAGCTACATTCGTGATTTTCAAAAGTTCTTTCAAGAGGAACACACATTCAGAACGGAGAGCTAGATTTTACTTGCAAAGGAGAGTGGGTGCCAAAAACACTTCCAAACCTGATCATTTTTTGGAAAGTAAATCCCCGTTCGAAGCAGACTTTGCTTCGAGCTTTCGCTTTACCAGCATCCCCTCCATCTTGCTTGGCTTCAGCTTCTTCTCCCTCATCCATTCCAGCATCAGAACCAGGCAAGATTCAAAATGCTGATTCAAGAGGGAGAGAGGTGGCCTCTGCATACTGGGGGTACACCATTCCAAAGCTCTGAATGACTGCCCACCAGCAGTTTTACACAGCTAAAACTGTTATGAATAGCATAACAACAGCTAAGAGATACCAATTCAATGACTTAAATTAGGCATGTCAAACTACCAGCCCGCGGGCTAGACCATTGCAAAACAGCACTCCCATATCCAACAGACATTATTGAACACCACAGTCATGGTACCTAAAGCAGCAAGAGAGAATTATTGGGGTCCCAACATAATTTTGCTGCAAATTATCTACCAAGGTAACAAAAACCCTATTAGAACCAATAAAGGAGAATATTTGCAGCTCAGGGTTGCAATGAAGGGTCCTTGGTGCTTTGTGAGCTTGATTGTGTGCTGCGATGATGTTACCTAGTTTGGGTAATAAAACAGCCGCAATAAAATAGTATCAGAGAGCACCATGGACTCCTCACTATTAGACCCTTATTCCAGATGAACCTCTGATTGAAATGGTCCCAAATAATTGTATCAAAAGTTGTGAGGCCACCACCTTCTCAATCAATTTACTCTAGGATGGAATATTTACAAATAGCTTAATGTAAGATACTTGAGAAAGGGAAAGCCTTTTCAGTACGGTTCCAGCAGGCAGGATCCCCTTAACCAGAGACCCATCCTATACTGGTTAATCCAGGAGATATGCAAAGTTTAAGCAAACTGGAGGTGGTCCTTATCTCTTTATGTCCAAGATCTACAAAATAGAAAAAAAAATAGCACCCAGGCCATTTATTCAAATCATATTTCAGATATAACTTGGCAAGGTATACGAAGCCAACCATTATGATTTTCAAACTGCAACGTTAAGGCTCAAATATGGTATATGAATCTGACCATGATTGCTTAATATACCAGGATGTTTAAAATGTGATGCCCAAACTAGCAAGAAATGCCCTGTCCTTAAGGTGACCCAGAGGAGCACCTTGCAAGCCTTGTATTTTTGTTGTAGACCAGTGTTTCCCAAACTTGACAATTTTAAGGCATGAGGACTTCAACTCCCAGAATTCCACAGCCAGCAACGCTGGCTGTGGAATTCTGGGAGTTGAAGTCCACATGCCTTAAAATTGTCAAGTTTGGGAAACACTGTTGTAGACGGTCTCAAGGAAAACCTTTTATAGGGAGAGGAGTTCCACTGCTGCCCCTGGAGATGACTCCCAGGTCCAGCAGCAGCATCTGTTGCCTTAATTCACGCAGGTTATCACCAAATGAACTTTGAAGTGCCAACAGAAGGATGAGACGTGTGCCAGGATACAACTCCCCTTTGTCAACAGAACAAAAGCCATCAAGTGTCCTTTTGCTGAAAGGGGCCACTCTCTTCCATCAGTGTGGGTGTCTGCTGATTCTAGACAACACGGGAACACTGACTGCAATGCAGGGCTGTCAGACTTGTTAACAGCCCGGGTGAGTTGTTGACATGATGAGGACATGGCCAAAATGGAAGGAAAAAAGCTTTCTTTGGACCAGTTAGTAGTGTAAAAAAAACTTTACCAAGCATAGCTGATCGTAACAGGGAGTAGATAAGTGGAATGAAGGTGTAATAATGGCATAATTTAAAGACATAAATGGGACCTATAGCAAAATAGTGCAGTGTAGAACAAACTTTTGGCATGCCAGCCAACTATCTCCTATTTTAGCAATCTCCATGCCCAATTCACTCTGGTTTTTGTCCTCTGCTCTGTAAGAAACTCTATGTCTGATGATCAGGCATGTAGCCCTAACCAGATTGGTCTGGGTTTTTCCTTTTTCCTAGGACATTTTCTTTAAAGATGGTCCTTGACTTACAACAGTTCATTTAATGACCATTCAAAGTTACAACAGCACTGGAAAAAGTTGACTTATGAACATTTTTCACATTTAAGACCATTGCAGCATCCTCATGGTCATGTGATCAAAATTCAGACACTTGGCAACTGACTCATATTTATGACAGTTGCAGTGCCCCAGGATGTGATCCCCTTTTACTCTGACAGGCAAACTCAATGGAGAAGCTAAATTCACTTAACAACCATGTTACTCACTTAACATCTCCCATAATTCACTTAACAACTGTGGGAAGGAAGGGACAAAGTTCACTTAACTTCTTGTTTAGGAACATAAATTTGGGGTTCAGTTGCAGTTGTAAATCAAGGATTATCTATATAAAGGTAGTCTGGGTTTCTGCAAATTTCTGGTGCAACCATATCCTCCAGAGGATGAAAGTCTGCATTTTGGAGAGGGAAGAAAAATTGTAAGCAGACCCTATTTCTCTATCATACTCTCCAAGTTCAGGAGAGGTAGAATAGCTAAAGTGGCACTTTAAATACTTCTCCACAATGGATTTACTTGTTCTTCTATTCTGCCTTTTCTTCAGGACTTAAGGCAGAATACATAGTACCTCTTCCTCCTATTTTTCCGTCAACATTGTGAGATAAATTAAATTGAGAAAGTAGCCTAAGGTCAGCCACAGAACTGAGGGTGAATCTCAGGCTTTCCCAGTGTGAATCTACAGTAACATCTTAACCGCTATATACACTGACTTTCAATTTCAGATGTATTTATTTGTATTTTTATCTTGCCTTTATTTTTATAAATAATGCAAGGTGGTGAACATACACTGTATTCCTTTCGCCTCCTATTTTCCCCACAATAACAACCCTGTGAGGTGGATTGAACTGAGAGACTGACTAGCTCAGGGGTAGGCAACCTTGGCTCTTTTCTGACTCGTGGACTTCATCTCCCAGAATTCCCGAGCCAGCCATCTGAGGGGAAAGGGAGAGGTTTCCAAGTTGAGCCATGTTGGCTCAGGAATTCTGGGAGTTGAAGTCCACGAATCATAAAAGAGCCAAGGTTGCCTACCTCTGGACTAGCTCAAAGTCACCCAATTCACTTTCATGTGTAAAACAGGACTAAAACTCAGTCTCCTATTTCTAGCCTGGCGAATTACTCACTTACAAATAACTAATTTAAAATATATTTGAGTCACTCATTCTGAACACAAACTTCTCTTCTTCCTGGAGGAAAAAAAAAGAACGGCCATTGCAGCTTGCCGGAGTACACAACTGCATTTATTTTTCACCATCATTGGGATTATGAAATTACAGCAACAGAACTTCAGTATTTACAAAGGAATCAAGCAACTGGATCAGAAGACCATCTAGTCACCAGCTAAGGAAAGAAAGAACAGGGCAAATTGATGAGTTTTACAGAGAAATCTAAACAAAAGACCAAATGGAAGACAGTAACAACAATGAAACGATGTAAAGGAAACATACTTTGGAAAGTACTTTAGATGTGACCAAATTCCTACAACCAAGACACTTCAAGGCAGATATGAATGCAGAATCAATGCAGAGTTCACAGATCGTATCACTACGACTGGGTATTTTACAGCCACATCCAGCTCTTTGGCTGTCCCTGCCTGGCTTCACTTGAGGTCAGTTGGAAATTAGAAATCAAATGTAAGTAAATGTAGACCATGACTGCAATACAACTGCATCACTTTTATTCTGAAAGTGACCCCCCCAATTTAAGTATGTGCCTTCGTGCCTGTGCACCTTCGCAGTAATGTGTTGGTCCTATTGGTTCCACCCTCTACAGCAGTCAGTTTCTCATGTGGCCCCTTGGAAAAATAAATTGCTTACTCTTGATATACAGGTTTCTCATGACATCTACTCAAACAAATAATAATATTTTGTCTTCTTCTAGGGCCTAGGCACTGTCTGCAAGCATGGTCAGGCAGGCACCAATCAAGATTTAAACTCCCAAAAATCCTATCCAGAAATGTGTTGTTGAAGACTCTTGTCATCCAAGCAAAGAGGTCCGACAACTGGACTAGGTTTTTTTTTGTTAGTTTGAGACGTTTCACTGCTCATCCAAGCAGTTTCATCAGCTTCATAACGCCAACCCAGAAGTGCTTCCCGTGGAAGATTTTAAAAGTTATTAAAATCATTAACATAGATTTTGAAAGATGAATAGTTATCATGCGGCTGTTAAACAAGGTGGGACAATGTAGGTTTGGCTATATTTGAGAGATGATTGTGCAAAGGCTAGAAACTGCAATCTGACTACAACACATGCACGCCACTACTTGCCTTGCTTAAGCTGCATTTCTCCAAGGTCCTGCAAACTTATTTTTGGCTTCCCCCAATCTCTGGAACTCCAATAAATCAGGGTTGCAAATATAATGTAGGGTAAAACCACCCCTAAACCGCTTTACTATAAAGGATGTGGCTCAGTTGTTAGAGAGAACATAAGAACTTATTTTAGAAGTGGTAACAATTTATAACAGAGAAGCTATTTCCAGTCACAGTTCTACTGACTAGTACTACTAGGAAATCTCTCCTTATCAAGTGAGCAAAATAGCAAGACAAGCAGAATCTGCAGCTTTAGCTCTTCGATGGCTTTAAGTCTCTCCCCTCACTTCATCTTCTCCTTTGAGCCTCTATATTGATTATTAATTGGCCAGTTCACAAATATAGATTTAAAAAAAATCCTGTAAAAAATATTGGAAGGGGAGGAAGAGATGTTGAGAACAAGAGGAAAAACCAATCGCAGCCACCCTAATATTTTTGGCTCCTCCAGCAAACTTCACATTTTGGTAATGCTTGTAACAATCATATTGTGTCAGAAAAGCACTTTCTAATTTGATTGAAAAGATGAGCTTAGATCAGTGCTATGACCGAAAGACAGTTGGCTTTAAGTTCCAACTCTGGGAAAAGTTTGGGCTTCCCGGAATTTTTTTTTTTTTTTTTTGGCAAGTCACTATGAGAAGGGGGGAAAAATAAAAAGGAAAAAAAAATGAGTAATGTGCGCATTATTAATTCAGTCTATTATTTCCCTAAGAACTAGAATCCCTACTGGGACGTAAGCGAAATAGCCCAGGAATAGCTTGATGGAACACCACACGGTGTCACTTTGATGTAAGACCTTTGATCTCTAATCAGCCTAGAGCTTATTGATCAGTTTTCTACAGCTGCCATCATTCATGCTTGAAATGGCTGAATACAACGAAGACCCCCAAGACCTGCTAAGCCACAGGTGCCTCTTTTTTTTACACAGCACGCATCTTTGGCACTGCAGGAGGAACAAAAGGAGGAAGGCTAGCAAGAGAACAACAAGGGTAGAAATGAAAGGAGAGTCCAGCGGGTTTTTTTATGTCGCTTTCGGTTAAAAAGAAAAGGGTGCCCCTTTTTTCACACAATAGGCAAGGCCGCAAGCCTGAATTAAGTTAAAAATCATCATCTGACCAGCTCTTGCCCTTTAGATACCTGGCTACAGCAAGGAAAAGCTGAGCCCTAAAGGAATGATTCATGTTTCCTAAAAGCAGACATGACGCCAGTATGGCTTCTAATATCCAACCCTCATTATAAAAGATGAAGCATTTAATGGCCATGGGTTATGTTTCCAGTGACTTCCAAGGCACAATATAATGTATGAAGAACCCAGGTAGAGCAAGGGCTTTGGAAATTCAATTCTATAAAAGAAACTAGGAAGTCTTAAGAACAGCTCGTCAAAGAGAGCAGCTTACATTCTTCAGCAGGTCTGAGACAGGGGCAGTTTAAGCTGACAAGAACGTAACAAAGATCAATTGAGATCAACTGCCTTTCGAGTGCTGGTTCCTATGAGACTAGACTTAAAACACATACAAACAAAGAGACAGACTTTCTGTGCAGCGGGTAAGAGGAAAACAACATCGTCCTTAAACTCCTGTCTGCACCAGAAGAAAATCTCGTCTCACATAAAGCCCTGCATAGATCAAGAGGATCATTCTTCCATTTTGAGGCCACCATCTGGAAAAAAAAGTGCTAGAACTATAATCACTGGAAATCTCATCATTCAGTGCAACAAATATTACCCCATCCCAGGGTGGTGACCACAGATAGCCACTGTCCATTTAGTGCCCATTAATCACCGCTCGGGGAGATCAGAGAAAGTTATCACCTCCTTAGACACCTCACCCAAGGTTAACGAAACCCTCCCTCATTGTCCTATCAACCAAAGTCCTATTTGGGATTTCCATGGGGGAACCTTTGGGCACAAAGGAGTTTTGGTGAGAAGTACAATGCAAGATTCTCCCTCCTTTCCCAATCCCAAAAAGTTCCAAGTCATGTATGTTCAAAGAAACCATCCTCATCCAAACAAAGAATCCCAGGGGATAACAGCAGAGTTGTTATTACAAAATACAAATGGAGTTCTTTTTCTGAGGGCTTCCAGACCATGCAGCTCCATGCCTTCCTAGGCTGAAAAGCCACGGGTTCCATCACTTGACTTCAAAGGAGAACAAAGGGAGGATGGGTGGGTGGGTGGGTGGATACACCAATGTCATCCATCACCGGATGTGAAGAGTCAAGATGACTATCAGGATAATCCCCAAAAAGAGGAAGAAGGGAAGCCAAGTCTTCACAAAGCCTCCTATGCTGTAAAAGAGAGAAGAGAGATTTCAGAAACTAAAAATGGGGGGGGGGGCATAAACCACTGAAGTGCAGCCACTGAGGACCAGGGATAGAAAGAGAAGAATATGCAGAACAGAGCCAAGGAAAGGGACATAATAGGCCAGGGATATCCAACCTTGGCAATTTTAAGACCTGTGGATTTCAGCTCCTAGAGTTCTCCAGCCAGTCATGCTGGCCGAGGAATTCTGGTAGTTGAAGTCTACAAGTCTTAAAGTTGCCAAGGTTGGACACCCCTGTAATAGGCCTTTATCTTTCTCTGCAACCAAGTCTAAGTACTTGCTAATTGAATATTTCTGGTCGAACCCTATTTCCACCTACTTTTCCATCTCTGCCAAGTTTCATTTACAAACTCTTTGGAAGCACCAATTCACACTCATGGTTCAAAAGTAATAACAATTCATCCTTCATTTGTCTATTTTGACTGGCATACAGATAGTATAAAGTACATTGTATATTAAGTGCTGTAAGCACATAGATGCACAATCTGGGTGATGTACAGTAGATTTCCAAGGTTTTCTGACTCCGTTATTTTACAATCAAACGATATCCTGCCATCTCTCAATTTCACTGATAAGATTATGAATGCTTCAGCAAACCACAAATGGACTTTTGGAAGAAATAAGTATGCAATCTGTTACATTCTGATATTTGATATAAATTCCCATTATACTATTTTGTTTTTTTCCATTAGGTTCTAGCTAGAGGAGTTCAGAATTTTATTAAAACAATTATTACTGTCTTCCAAGCCTGAAGGTTGTCATCACTGCACTTTTGACAGGAATATTCTTTTACACAATGTTTAGTAGCACAATGTAAAGCTATGTAATAATATTTATACATAAACAATCTAAATATTAATATAACATAACAGTTACCATTACTGAATGGCCTACAAGTCAATGGGTTGAGATATGCTATTTTGTGAAAAGAGACTTATTTCTTCCTTAGACCAGACACTGAAACAGCTTTCAACAACCTGAAGATTTCAGCTCTTAAAAAGCAGTGAAGTTACTAGCCTTTGAGGTTATTGACATAACAATGTAAGCAGTGTCAGAAGACAAAAGGTGTCATTTGCAGTTGGTTCTGTATAACCTTCTGCCTTTCCATATTACCATAAAAGCAGAATAAATTATGCAACTAGGAAAGCATTAGAGGCTTTTAAAAAAAAATATGCAGAAGTTCTACTAGACTGTCTGCTAACAAGGACTTGGAAATTTGGGATTGTACAATTAATTTACAATGGGAAAAAAGCTCTGCACCACAAGAATCAATGGATCGAAAGCATCTAGGTACAAGGGACATAAAATTATCTGCATATTACATACATGAGACATTTAAGGAGAACCAAGCCCTTGATGAAAATGCTCTTTCTCTCTTACTCAAAGACATAAAAGCAATGGAGTTTTCTACTCACCTTACATACTTTCCATACAGCAAAGAGAAAAAACAAAGTTTGATCATATTCCATGAAGTACTGTTGTCGTATCGCATGAGATTTAAGGCTAGAGCTACATGAGAATGGCAATTGTCACAACAGAGGTTATGCTATAAAAGAGAAAAAGAGGTACAATTGAAGATATTTCAAATATCTTCTCTAGACATAATCAGTACTGAGATAGGCATCCTCAAACTTAAACTGAAAACTGAACCTTACTCACCATTCGGTGCTTATATTCTTCAGAGGCATCATGTACCGCTGTATCCCAAGCATTGGGACCACAGGAATAGACTTTGCTGGGATCCAGTTTCCAGTATCTGACAGAAGGGGGGGGGGAAGAGTAAATCAAAATTATTTCCCGGCTTTCATCAAATGGAACACCTCACTTTCTAAAAAGTTACTAAAGTATTCAAATAACTCAATTCCGAACACAGATAGTCCTCAATTTACAACCATTCGAATTTACAACGGCACTGAAAAAAAGGGACATATGAGTGGTTTTCATAGTTACAGTCATGTGTTGTAGCATCCCCATGGTCATGTGATCAAACTTCGGACACTGGTTATGACAGTTGCAGTGCCCGAGTCACCTTTGATGACCTGGCAAGTAAAGTCAATGGGGAAGCCAGATTCACTTCTCAACTGGGTTACTAATTTAACAACTGCAGTGATTCAATTAACAACTATGGCAAGAAAGGTCATAAAATGGGACAAAATTCACTTGACTGTCTCGCTTAGCAGCTCATCCCTTGCTCCTTTTTGTCCTATAATTTTACATTATCACTCATCTTGCCCTATATTCACCCCCCCCCATCCTGACAAAGTCTTCCAGTTTTGTAAATTGTTGGAAATATTTTTGCTCCTTAACATGTCTGTAGCTCTACCCAGTACAATATATGCATTCTTTGTTTGTTATAGCATTTCTTTGCTGTATCATACATTGCTTTCCCCCTCTTCAGTAATACCCAAAGAGACTGAGAATGAAAATAAAGCACTACAACATAAAGATTCACACTTCTTAAGACAGCAACTGATAAAAATTAAACTAGTAAATTATCATTTAGGAGGATGTCAGGCATGTACTGAATAAACTAAGCATGAAATAGCTGTATAAAGCAGCAGAACAAACTATTTATATTGGTTATCTCAAAGAGTATCCTTCAACTGCTTTTACCAACTTAAAAAACAGAGCCTGGTTAGTATGGCAGCCCCTTAAAGAATTTTTTTTAATCTAATAGAGAATAAGTTTCCTAGAAGCATGAGCGAATTCAAGATTATTTATTTCTAATTAGAGATGCACAAGATGCTACTGTTCATTTTCTCTTCTTTTGTACCAGTTTTGGTCCCCCACAAAAGAGGTGTCGGATACACGCAGGCACGGCTAATATTAAGAGAAGAACCAATATTTGGATAGATAGAAGAGACACTTGAGATCATGAATTAACTTCAGATCAAACTTCTACTGTTAATTAGTAGAAAGCTTGATTAGATCAGAAGCTCAGATGATTGTAAATACAAAGAGATTTAGTGTAATGCTGCTTTACTGGTGCAAGTTCCATCAGTCAACTGTAATCTATTTATTTTTGTCTTAACTGAAATATGGCATCTATTGTTCTGTTTCAGCCACAAAAATACTTCTGCAAATTAAAATGTAGAGGGGGAAATAACACTTACTTCACAGGCTTCCCAAAAGCCATGTTGTCTTCCTAAAGAGGATAGGGAACAAAAAAAGGAAAAACACATTCAGTTACCAAATCAGCTATACTTGTGATAACATGATTTATTCTGCTTATGTCCTCCAAAACTAACTGTTGTATTGAATTTACACTGACCATGTATATCACACTAAACTACTGTTTAATCATGGTTTACTGAATAAACTATTCTTGCTGGAGTCATAAACCACAGTTTATCAACTGCAAGAGTTAAGCTTATACAATATGCAGTGTCAAAACTCAAACAAAATTTCCAAGTCCAATTTGCCTTCTTCAGGTTGACAAACAAGACACAATTATCTTTTTTAACCTTCTCTGGGTGTCCTCCACCCAGAGAAGATGAGAATGTTGAAGAATTGTACTCCCATACATCTAGATGTACTAAGCTGAAAATGGTTGAATTTTGTTATCTTTGTTATTTATCATCTAGAACAGTGTTTCTCAACCTTGGCAGCTTGGAGATCTGTGAACTTCAACTTCTAGAATTCCCAAGCCAGGATCCCAGCTAGGGAATTCTGGGAATTAAAGTCCACAACTCTTAAAAGTTGCCAAGGTTGGAGACCCCTGATGTAGAGGAACAAACTTCTACTTACAGAGACATAGTAAGGCCCTGCAAAATCTCGGATGACTCCTGCAGAAGTGCAAATGCCCATGTGACCAATGATCGGGAAAAGCCATCTGTAGAAACAAGAAAAGAGTGTTGTTTCTTTTCTCACACTGAAAAAAAGCTGTATTCAGGAAGCTGTAGAACTGGCCGTACATGGTCATGCTAGTTAGAACCTAAAACAGACAAAAGATCAAAAGAAGTTAAATATGTTTCCTCTTAGCCAAGAATGTGTCTTTCCATTTGCAAAACTGTATCTCAATTCCTTTGCAAATCCCGTTCCCACATATACATATCTTTTGTATAGATATAAAAAAACCATACATAGGAATATCCCTAGAATGCTAATAGATGCGCCCCCCCAAATCCTGCCACTTTAGATGCAATGTCAGAGACTAACATTCAGATCTCATTTATGCAGCAACAGCAACGCAAAGTTTAATTTTGATCAAAATTGTGGCTCTGAGAGAGGGAGCCCTTAAAGCAGGGGTCTTCAAACTTGGCCCTTTTATGACTTGTGGACTTCAACTCCCAGAATTCCTCAGTCAGCATGCCTGGCTGAGGAATTCTGGGAATTGAAGTCCACAAGTTTGAAGACCCCTACTTTAAGGGGCTGTGTGTATGTAGTGTGTGTGTGTGTGTGTGTGTGTGTGTGTGTGTGTGTGTGTTGGAGCTCGCCACTGCCATGCTAAAGTCCAAGTACCTGAGTCGATAGAAATGCTCATGCTCCAACGGAACCACCAACTACCCGAAGAACATGGACTTGCACAACCAAACAACAATCATCATTAGAGAAGCGTGTGAGATTCACCAAACTCCATCCCACAACCCTGTTTACCAATCCGGTTGCGTGAGCGCGATTGAAAGATCGCGCCAAGGTCTCCAGCAAAAGCTGCAAGAACTGCCGACTCCCCAACCCATCGTCCCCAACACCAGGAGGGAAAGGCTCCCCTCTTCACCTCTGCGACCCCCCCCAACCCGACTCAAGTAGGAGACCGTCGCTCACGTGAGAACAGGGATAGGCGTCCACACGACGCAGTATGGGAAGCGGCCACGTTCCGGATCCAGCGCCGCCACAAGGGACCCGCCGACCCCCACCGCAACAGCGCCGTGGAACTGCTTCATCTTCCCCTCCGCAGCCTCCTCTTCCTCCATCACCGGGAGGGGGGGGAAAGGAGTTGGCCCAGAGTGACATCACTTCCTGGAGACGGACACCCCGCTTCCGGACACCGGCGGGGCGGGGCCAGCGCGGCCTTTGAGCGAGGTGTTGGGGATGGCGGGAGGCGGGGCCTAACTCTTCAGTCCTAAAGGGGCTTCTTCAAAAGGCGGCTGGCTTTGTTGCTTGCTTGAAGACGTTTTGCCTCGCCTCCCAGAAGCTGCTTCAGTTCTGCTCTGAAGTTCTGAACTGAAGAAGCTTCTGGGATGAGAAGCGAAACGTCTTCAAGCAAAACAAAAAACAAACAAACAAACAAAAAAACACAAAGTCCTGCTGCCTTTTGAAAAAGCACCTTTGGGATAACCATGACCTGGATGACTGAAAATCTCCATAGACACCTAGCTCTTAGTGGCATTGCATAAGACAGTGTTTCTCAACTTTAGGAACTTTTAAGCTGGATGGACTTCAATGCACAGAATTCCCCAGCCAACTGGCTGGGGAATTCGGGGCATTGAAGTCCATCCAGCTTAAAAGTTCCTAAAGTTGAGAAACAGTGGTGTAAAGGGAAGGGTGGGTTGAAGGGACCCTGGGCTGCTTGTAAGAGGTCTTTTCTCTCTAAGTGAGAACCCCCGTGTCACCAAATTCCAGGGATGCATTGGTTGGGGAAAGAGGCCAAGGTGTACAGTCAGTGCAACTTCATTAAGGGCCAGGTTCGCCTTCAATAGTGAAAATTCACTGGCCCCTTTTCCCTCAACCCAGCCTAATGGCAGTTATTAGGGAATGGAGGCAGCAAGGCTAAGTCAATGAACTCAAGGGAAGGTGGGGGCTCAGAAGTCTACGGCAGGGGTGTCGAACTCATGTCATGTGACGTGTCACAACATATCGCAACTTTTTCCCCATTGCTGGCAATGGGATGAGCTATGATGCATCCGGCCTGCGGGCCAGCAGTTTGATACCCCTGGTCTATGGAAGGGGGTCAGAAAAGTCAAGGTGATGGCCAAGAACTTGAAGACTTGGCCAGTTCTACACTAGATGTGGCTGCTAGATTGATGGCGGAGTCCACTTCCCCCTTTGCTCTCTGCTTTCTACCTGTCCACCTTTTTGGTTATCATATTGATGTAGTTTTCTCGTGATCCTTTGTGACTGCTTATTTTATTGTTCTATTATTTTACTTCGGTTTACATTCTTCATTTTTCTTCCTTTTATTATTGTAAGCCACCTACAGTAGCCTCACAGTGAGATAAGTGGCAAATAAATTTAACAAATAATAACTATTGACTCCAAAGTCCTGCTTTTTTTTTTTCCCCGTGCCTTTACATGGTTTTGATCCCTTGGTTGTGGCCACCGTCTTGACTTTCTTGACTCCATCCCTGTAGACCTCCTGGTGATAATATGTCTTAGTGGAGCATGTAGATTCATATGAAAAAATTAGAGAAATGTGTTAAATGTGAATGGATGTTAACAGATAACATTGATGGGGAAACGGACGGAAGCAAACAGGAGAAATTGTCCATATACAATAGAGAAGAATTTTAGAAAAATAGAAGGTGGAGACTAAATATATTTTGCTTTGTCTTCTGAGAATCTGATTTTGTCAATAGTGGTTGGGAAAAAAATCCCTTTATTTCTGAAATAAAATGGAAAACTTTCAGTATTATTAAATACTTTATTAAGTTTGGCTTGGCTCAAAAGTCAGCAATGCTGGTTTGATGCATAAAGACCTGATCGGTCTCTTAGCAGTAGACTGAATAGATGCAGAAGCAGATTTTTTAGATGGCAGGTATTCTTTTTTCTAAATGATTATTTTTGTGTGGAATATTACTCTGTTTGGGAAATCAGTACACAGCATCAGAAATGAATGATCTTAAAATTTATATATTGAAAGTGAAAGATCTTAAAATTTATATATTGTTAACCATCATCACGTGTACCATATAACTTTCTCCATAAATTTGCCATTTCTTTTTAGAGCATCCAAGTTTGGGATTATCCAGTGTCAGGATTTATACAGGCTTTCTTACATTTTGATTCTCAAAATCCGATGCTCTAGTCACACATATATTAATCTCATTACTGGAGTTCTGTTTATGAATAATACTGAAGGAGGGACTGCTCTGTGAGCTGGATATCACGCTGAACAAGTAAATAATCCTCAATCTGCTAATCTTTCAATCAGCAGGTTGTCAGAACCAACCAAATATGTATCCTGGTTATTACAATTCTGACCCCTTGCATCTGAGAGGATTAAACCGGTACTGAGCTGCACCATCTTAATCACATGCACTCCAGTAAAACACTGGCAAGTCACAAACAATTTCCAGTATTATTTACGTTTGGGGCAAAATGAGATAGAACACAGGGGAAATTGACAGCACTCAACAAAAAGCAGAGCATCTTAGAGGAGAATTTAAAATAGCATTGTGATGAATCATAATGAACAAAAATGAAAATATGAAGCACACACACATACACACACAGTAAAATGCTGCTAACCATGGTGATTAAAGGAGAATTTTAAAAAGATATATACAAATTATCCTCTTAGCAAGAGAAACAGGAATCTATCAGGCATCACTGCTACTGCTGCTGTCTACTTTTGCTCGGGACATACAAGTATTTTTTTCCAAATTTGGTTTTTTTTTTTCTCTCTTAAAACTGCAGCAGCAGCAGAAGTGCATAAAACACATTGCAACATATGAAGCAGCTGGGCTCACACTCTGTGGCAAGGCATAATGTGGCTTGTTTCCTTTTGAGTTAGTTTTGGATTAAATGAATTTAGTCACTGTGATTTTAGACACACGGCTTGTGGCTTAGTGCAATAGGATCCATGGTTTATGCAACAAGTAATAGCTTTGCACTCTAATCTACAGCTTGCCAAACAAGGGCAATTTGTTTGGTGAATGTCTTAGCCTCATTTTGCTTTTCCCTACTTCTTCTAAAAATCTCCCATTCTCTTCCCCCCACCCCATCAAATACAGATTCAAATTTATGTTCTTAGTATCTATGCACTCATAATCCACTACTGGGAGAACTGAATTGACTAAGTTTGCATTTTCCTCATGTGAACTATTAAATGTCAATGTCTTCCTATCAGGTTTATGAAGATATTAACATTTAGCAACCTCTCTAAGATTATAGATCAAGATAGAGGCTGTAGTAAGGTGTTCTATAAATAGAACATTATAGAACAAGATGAAGGCAGTCCTTAACTTACAATCATTCATTTAGTGACCATTTGAAATTACAACTGCACTGAAAAAGTGACTTATGACTATTTTTCACACTTACAACCATTATAGCATCCCCATGGTCATGTGGTCAAAATTCATATGCTTGGCAACTAGCTCATATTTATGATGGTTGCAGTGTCCTGGTGTCATATGATCTCCTTTTGTGATCTTCTGACAAGCAAAGTCAGATTCACTTAACAACTGTGTTACTAATTTAACAATTGCACTGTGGCAAAACTCATTTAACAACTCACCTAGCAACAGAAATTTTGGGCTCAGTTGTGGTCATAAGTCAAAGACTACCTGTAAGACTTTTTTTTAAAAAAAACTTTGTAATCAAGAACATGCCTTGGGAATCATTCATCCATGCATGTATAAACATTCATAGTTTATGTCCAGAAATCTTTGTTTAATGCAGCTGCAAAACACAGGCAGGGTCTGTTTTACATCGGATCAAACTATCCAGCTATGTAAATCACACCTATCTGTTCTTGACTGATATTATCTTTCCAAGGCTAAAGCAGAGATCTTTTTCACCATTTATATTTATTCCTTTTAAATAAAAGCAACTGAAACTAGGATATTCTGCATGTGGTGCCTATATTCTATCATTGGGTTGCAATCCTGTTTTGTTATAGCTGTGAAGATACAGCAACTGTTTCCATCCTAAATAACAGCAATTATAAGCCAGAACACGCCTGCATGAGTGACACAAACCATTAAAGAGATGTTTTTTAAAAACCCTAATCAGTTGTCTATGTGTACAATGCCCACAGATGTTATTCTGCCAACAGATAGTATAATCCAGCACTATCTCACCATACTACTGGTTCTAATAGTATATTCATCAATATGACTAAGAGTGCATTCTAGTATCAATCAAATCTTTATTACGGCCAATATTATTCTAGTGATATCTCATTGTTATTACTCCTACTTCACAACAAAGTTATTTGGGCATTTTTAAATACAGCTGCTGAGAACAACAGTATTCACTATCAAAATCTAGTTTGTTTACTCTACTGAGAACTCAAGTACACATGAAGAAAAGACAATCACCTTCCATAACACTATTTATAGATTTATGTGTAAATACTGCGTACATGCGTGTGTAAACATAAAATCAGGCTGTAGGAAGTAGTGTTCTATAAACTTATAGACCTTTAAATATAGCCTGGAACCTGCTTCAGAGTACTGTAGGAAGTAACAGACACAAGCAAGCAAGCTGTACACAATAACCAGCTTGATACTGTATAACTTTTAGCCCCTTTGAATCATGTTTTGTTATTCCTGATAATCTAATCAATAGAAAATGAAGGTATTTTTTTCTTAAAAAGTATTGTAAAGTACAAGAGCTAACTTACACTATGCTTTTAATGTACAATCACATTCAAATTCACACATCTCAACTAGAGAGGACCAATAGTCAATTATTTATTTCTAAATGATACATTTAGAAACTTTTAAAAAGCCAATAAAAGGAAGACTTAGCTTTCATAAGTAGGAAACTGTACTTTCTAAAACATTAAGCAGTGTTGACTGGCATAAACTCTTCTTGGGCAAATAATTCAATCAACAATTGAATTCTCTATTTTTATATAGCACAGATGCAGCTTTTAAATGGACAACTAGAAATGGGGAACAAATAAAAAATAAACTTTAAGGTTTATTTTTGCCAAACTGGAAGATTGGACATTAGCTAACATATATATATCAAACCACCGATGAGCTCTTTATAAAAGGCACAGTAGATAAGCACAAGGTCCAAACTGTCTCAAAAACAGAAAGACACCAAACTAGAACAAAGTTTTGTTTAATTGCTTAATCCTTTCTCTTCCAGGAACCAGAAAAGCAGAAACACGCCATTCTGAATAACAACAACACAACAACAAAAAACTAAGGCTGGTGCAAAGACAGTGTTTCAGGAAGAACATCTTATTTGGAACGCCTGAAAAGTTATATAAAGCAGCCACTTCACCAGCAACCCAAATTAAGACTTTTTTTTTCTTTATAACTATTATACACTAGAGCAATTTCACTACTAATTATAAAAATAGCTTTTCTGGCTTTTTAAAAAAGTAGTAATTGGCCAAAAGGAAAAAGTAGTTCTCTCCGTATCCAGTAATGGGACACATGCCCAAATCTAACCATATCCGTTCCTCTTTCAGAATTTTCTTCTCAGTCCCATATAATGATCCTTCCCCCCCCACCCCCCACCCCCCAAATAGAATGAATGAAGCATTCTAATAGATGGAACTGTTTTTAGCCCACTCTTTCTGCCAAGGAGTGACCAATTAAAATAAACAGAACTTGGTGCTTTAATATCAGAAGCTGCACAGTAAAGCAAATGTTGCTTCTTTTCATTAGAACAAAGTAGACAATGTGTGATGTAACCCTCCATCTAATTAAAGTTTCTTTTAATTAAAAATAATAAAAGAAAGCAAGCAGGCTGCAAAGCAAAATACCGGTCTTTAGCATCCTTTTTATTTGCAGCAATGTCCTGGGAACCTAAAAAAGTCTTGTAGTAAAAACTGCGGGGCGCCTACAGGCATTGTGGAAACAGAATGAAGAGGTGAATGTTTTGCAATAAGCCACTGTATTTCTGTAAATGTCTCAACTGTTTGTGACTATGCTTGTCCTGGTCGCTGTTCTGTGAACTAACACTTTTACCATGGTAGCTACTTTGTGAATATGGCTACAGTAGGGCCCTGATGGCAGATTTACAAATTTTTTAACGTGAACATAATCCAGATCAAGAGGAAGCATTTGACAGAGAGGAATTTCAGGCTATCAAGACTTATTCATGCAAAGGAGGTGTAAGTGGGGGCTTGTGTACTCTGGTACTTCTCTCTACAACCTGTACATAAAACACTTGTCTTCAAAATATAGAAAAATAATTTAGTTCCGAAGTACCCAGTTACACACAAAATTCATTCTTCTTGCTTCTTGGAATATTTCATATATCTAAAAATTACTGAATAGGAAAGTAGCACAATAGTTTGTTCCATGCACAATGGCAGTTGGTGTTATAACTTTCAACCCCAGCATTGTTCTACGTCAGAAAAAGATCAACCCAACCTAGTATCTTATTCTCTACAAGGGTCAGGGAGAAGGTATCTGTAGCCCTCTAATTATGGTTGAATTCCAGTTCCCAGCAGAGATTAAGCCAGCATGGCTATTGTGGGGGATTGTGAGAATTATATCAACAACTGGAAACCACAGCTTTCTTATCCCTTCACCTTGTAGGCTAAAGAAAGTGCTTTGCCAATACAAAGTAATTCCTGGGGTTGGCACTGGCAGATATTTGGAAAAAGAAAAAAAAAAAGCCCTCAGGTTTCCTAAGATGTGAATGGAGCCCTCCTCTTTCAGATTAACAAAAGAATTGGGAGTAACCAAATAGGAATAGAGGACACAGAAAACACTGTAATGGGAAGAGATAGTCTAGGGCAGAAATGTTCAAACTGGTCAACTTTACGATGCATCGACTTCAACTCCCAGAATTGCTAGGGAATTCTAGAAGTTGAAATGAATACATCTTAAAGTTGCCATTTTGAAAAAAAAAATCTGGTCTACAGTGACTTGCTTGGGTTAGAAAGACTACTGCTAAATGTATGCAGCAGGGTATTCTTTGGCCAGAATGAGCAGGCAGGCAGAAACCAAGGAAAGATGTTTCGTGGGAACTATGGGCAGTTATGGGATGGTTGTACGAATAATGTGACTTACATAATTGCACCAGACATCCTGATGTAATAATCATATCATTTGCACAAGAGGCACACGTTGACATCATAGTTTGTTAAGGAGATACTGATGGGGATGGTGACTTTAGAGACAATCAGATTTCTAACATACACATTGTGGTAACTATGGTTTGTTGACCAAACTAGTTGATGAGAAAATCCACTGCGATTTTTTTTTGAGTCAGTTACGAATCCAGGAATGTGAGCACAATACTAACCTGATTTGCTTTCAGTTCCAACTGAGTAAGCCACAGAAGGCAGGAATGAACTCACTTGCCCATTACCACTGCATCCCAGGTTGTGTGGACAGCGGTACTGATGCCATTCTGTTCTAGAAAAATCCTTAATGACATAAAATGCTAAGGGCTCCAGCTGACATACAATTCCTTCCTAAAAGATTTTGTAAGGACATACATCTTTGTTATGTATCTTTTCCACATTCACTCAAGGAAAGAAAGCTACAACATGAAAAGAATCAGTAAATAGATGAGAAAGGAAGTTCCTATAGATTCTTTAGGATTTAATCACAAAGAAAGGAATAAAAAGAACTGCGCAGTGGAGGTCACAGCAGCAATAAGGAAAGAGGCAGCTTTATCCCAAATCTTTAACCAGTCCATTATCATATTGGTACTGTATAACTTTCTTGAAGCTTGGTCTCCACCGGCAAGGAGATTTTTCAGCAAAGACCCCACTCCTTACCGAGAGATGGGAACTTAGTTTTCCAAAAGCTGCCACATCAGATAATTTTACTTGCTCGTTATATAAGCTGCCAAGCTTCATGCTGTAGCTTCCCACTGTTACAGTCTTCTCTTGGTTTCTTCTGTGTGCAGACAGATGGAAAGTGTGGGGTACCAACCACAGTGAGGCGCTCTGCCCAATACCAGCTTTCTCTACTTCCCCACGCATGTTCACTGAGGGAGCCCGTGTATTTAGCGACCTTCTCATGGCCGTGTTTTTGATGCGTGTACATATTCACCAGCTGTTGGGTGGAGGCTGAATTTCAAACTCATAGCGTGGCAGGCAAGCTGAGTTTCGGACAGAGATCGCAGCATTGAACATCATTCCATAATCCCTGCCCTAGTTTACATTTTATTGAGTTTTCAACCACCTCTCTGCAAAACACACTCATGTAGGTAATGCTTCCCACCATCCAGCCACACTGGAGGAAGGGACAGGTTACCAGTTGTACACTGCTCACAGACAAGGTGGAAAAGGAATCACAGCTTCTGCTGGGAGGGCAAAACTCAACAGACCACATTACCAGGCTGCTTAATAGAACAGGGAAAGGAAGAAATTGTAGCAGCAGTCAAACCCAGTCACTTCTGCCCTCGCTGGCATATCCCATTCTGTGCATAGTGTGAAACAGTGCAGTCGTTCCAAGTTCAAACGGAGCAAACTAGATTTCCCTTCAAACAAAACAAAACAAAACAAAAAAATAAGGAAGGAGAGGCCATTCAGCTTTAGCTGGTCCGGCAGTGGACCTGATTCTCAGAGCTGTCTTCGTCATCCGAGCCTCCTGACCCACCACCAGTCATTCCTGTGATCCGGTAGCCCATGTTCATCAACATCACCTCCAAGGGATCAGCATTCATCCGCCTCTGGTTGGCTTGGGAAGCACCTTCCATGTCTTCTACCACTCGCCCGTTCAGTACTTCGCTCTGCGAAACAAAACGGAAAGAGCAAGGCCCCGCCAAGTTGACTACTTGATTGTTCCACTGAAAAGGAACCTTTCTACCCACCATTCAGATAGCAAATAAGAGAAGCCTTCAAGACAAAAAGCGGATTGTTTGACTTGGTGGTGCAGCATTGCATGGTCATGGTTTAGAATTAAATTATAAGGAAATTCAGGAGCAACCAAAGGAAATATTTATTTACTCAATATGTGGACATACTGAGGAGTTTGTTGCCATCGGAGGTGGTGATGGCCACTTATTTGGCAGTTTAAAAAAGAGACTGGGTAAATATTTAGAGGATCAGAGATAGCCATGATCTAGCCATGGATCTGACGTTTCAGAATACATTTAGTGGGCCACTGTAGAAATCGGAATGTTGAACTAGCTTGACCATTGGCCCGATTTAGTAAATCTAGTTTTACGTTCTTGTGGTATATGGATTTGCACATTAAGCTAAGGCAGCCAACGGTGGCTAATTGAACACAGCATACTAAACCCTTGCTTGTGTCAGTAGGGCATGTCAACCTAATAATACAGTTAGATAATGCTTCCATCTACCAGATGGATGGGCAGGATTTAAGCACACAAGGCCTGTTATCGTCAGGTACGGAAATATCATTTAGAAATCACTCATATTGTGGCTTTTAGTTTAAGATGCTGTAAAGGTTATTTCTGTGCCAATATATGGAAAGGGACTTCATGATTTTTCAGCCTGAGGAGGAAAACATCTCTCTGCCCCCATGTCACTAAGGAGTCAACATTAAAGCATAATTGCCATAACAAGAACAAAAGTCACTGTTTTGCTTAAAGTTAAAAAAAAAAAGGTGCGATACCTGAAAGATGGTTCATTACAGTGCTAGATGAATATAAGATTTTTTCACTGGGTTGAATATTTTGTAGACATATCCAGTCCTGTCCACAATGCCATATATATTCTGATTAGCAAGATTTGGTCTATATTTTGAGTTATAGCATGATACTTCTGACTAGTCAAGCAAATCTTGCATTAAGAACTCCTTCACAATGATAGCCCATCTTTCTACCAATTAGGACCCAGGGCAAAAAGCGTATCAGGAACAAACCACCAAACCCAGGGAAAAATCCCAAATGCCAACCAGCAACCACTCTATGAAGCAGTCATTACAGGCAGTCCTTGATTAAAGACTGCTCATTTTATGACCGTTTGAAGATTTGATGGCCATGGAATGGGTGCGTTAAGGCCCATAAAGAACTTACAGTCATTGTAAATGGTCACACTGCCCCCACTCCCCCACCCCCAGTTAAGTAATCACACGTTGGGCAGTTTTTGGGCAGATCAGGTTTTTGACCTGTTGTGGAATTCCACAGTCATGCGATCGTGACTCACTTTTGCTGGGTTTTTTTGCCACTTTTTACTGGTTTCTGGGTGGGGGGAACCATTTAAATGAATGGGTTTGCTTAATAACCCTGGTGTTCGTTTAACAACCACCATGAAAAAAGCCAGAAATTTATTTCTGGTGATGTAAAGGCCTCAACTTATGTTAATAATGGCTTCACCATAATTCCAGGCTCAATTACGGTCGTACCTTGATTCTCTGTAAAATCATTAAACAGAAATAAATATTTAACAATATTTCTGAATGTTTTATTCTATCTCTTGGGGGGGAAAAATGGGGCATTTCAGAGCTCTGCCATTATAGCTAGCCATAAGCCTTTTCCTTTATAGAGGAGGCGTCCTCAACTTGGTCAGAAGTTACAGGTTTTCTCCATTGCAGAACAGCACCAATCCTGTAAGACAGTGGTTCTCAACCTGTGGGTCGGGACCCCATTTGGGGTCGAACGACCATTTCACGGGGGTCGCCAAACAACGCAGTCTGCCATTTTTTTCCCCTTTTCCTTAGCTGTGCTACTCCCTTTTATTCTATTGGCTTTTGAAAGCCAATAGAATAGACTCTCTTGAATAGAGTCTAATTCTATTGGCTTTCAAAAGCCCATAGGAATTGTCCAGGCTGTCTCTGCCCTGCTGAGCCCGCCAAAAGTCCCATTCTGCCAACAGTGCTGCACCAGTTGAATAGTCCTCGACTTACGACCGGTTGAGTAGTCCTCGACTTATGACCGGTTGGGGGGGGTTGCGGCATTAAAAAGGTTGAGAATCACTGCTGTAAGAGAAGAGCTTTCTGCCTGATAGGTGGAACCCCTGCCCCCGACCTTACTTCTGGCCTGGGATTCCAAAGCCGTACCACCGGATCGATGCCACTGGTGGCCAGGAAGCAGTAGCTCGGGTGGGGCTGGAGGCAGTTCACAATCGACTCGTCGCCCTGGAGCACTCGCACCAGGTTCGTTGTTTCTTTCTCCCAGATAAAGAAGGAACCATCGTCAGATCCACTGACGATGTACTGCGCATTGCTAGGAGGCAACCAAACAGAGCATGTTTAGTGATTGGTTACATTTATAACTTGCCTTTTGTATGAGATGCACAAAGGGCTCTCTTCTCCCCTGAACCATCACGCTGAGTAGTACTAATTAACTAACACTTAGACTTATATACCCCTTCATAGTGTTTTTATAGCCCTCTCTGAGTGGTTTACAGAGTCAGCATTTTGCCCCCCTCATTTTACCAACCTTGGAAGGATGGAAGGCTGAGTCAATCCTGAGTCAGTCAGAACTGAACTACTGGCAGTTGGCAGAATTAGCCTGCAATACTGCATTCTAACCACTGTGCCACCACGGCTCTTGATTAATAGTTTGGGCTGAGTGAAAAAGTGACTGGTCCAAAATCCTCCAATCAATTAGTCTAGCACAGGGGTAGGGAACCTTGGCTCTTTTATGACTCGTGGATTTCAACTCCCAGAATTCCTGAGCCAGCATGGTTGGCTCAGGAATTCTGGGAGTTGAAGTCCACAAGTCATAAAAGAGCCAAGGTTGCCTACCCCTGATCTAGCATCTTAACCAAGTACAGGTAGTCCTCAACCTATGACCACATCTGAGCCCAAAATTTATGTTGCTAATGAATCGCTGCAATTGTTGACTTAGTAACCCGGTTATTAAATGAATCTGGCTTCCTCGTTGACTTTGCTTGTCAGAAAGTTGCAAAAGGGGATCCCGTGACCCTGGTACCCAGCAATCGTCCTAAATACGAACCAGTTTCCAAGCACTTGAATTTTAATCACGTGCCCGTGGGGATGCTGTTATGGTCATTAAGTGTGGAAAACGGTCCTAAGTCACTTTTTACAGTGCCGCTGTAATTCTGAACAGTCACTAAACGAACTGTTGCAAGTCAAGGACTACCTGTATTTCTCAGTCTTGGCCACTTGAAGATATGTGGACTTCAACTCCCAAAATTCCCCAGCCAGCCAAGAAGTTGAAGTCCACACATCTTCAGGCAGCCAAGGCTGAGAAACATTGTCCTAACCATTGCACCACTTCAGCCAAGGTAGATCTCTGGATACACCCCCCCCCCCAAGGAATTTGTGGAGAGAGCAACACACCACAAAAAATAAACCTACCCTTGATCTTGAGAGGAGTTTCCCTACCTGCCAAAGAAGTTTGCCTCTTTGATGTCTGTAGTGGTGTTGCAGTGGCCACAGTATCTGAATTTGTAGTCGTAGCTGCGCTCCCTAAGCACCATTTCATCCTCAGATATTGAATCCTTGCGGCCAGTTGCTCGCAGCCAGATGGGGCCACTCCCTTTCTTGTCTTCCCCTGGACAAAATGAAATTGCTAAGTTACTTCTTTTGGGAACTTTGGGGAGATACCATTGACGTGAGTCACATGAAAGTGAGATGGGAGGCAATTTTTTTTTTAATAAGTAATAACTGGAGAGAACAAATGTAGTACAAGAAAACAAAGGTAGTACTAATAATCATAGGTGCAATCCCAAAACAACTGGAGCACCACTTGAGCACTATCAGCATTGACAAATTCACCATCAGTCAATTGCAAAAGGCAGTTTTACTCAAACATTGATGATACCTCTAACACCATGAAACATAACATCTGCCTATTCTGGATTCTTGGAAAAGGACTCAGTAGGTGGATAAAAATGCCAAATCTAGTCTGAACATCTGGTGACAAACCATAATAATTTGATTTCACAAGGACAACTTTCTATACAATCCTCTCTTTCCCAGCTAATTTTGCAGATATGGAACAGAAATTATAACACAGCAACTTCACTAGAACCATACAGTAAATTTAAGGCTGAAAAGGAGTGTGAATTTAGGACTTTCTGATCCAAGTTATCAACATTCTCATTAGTTTCTTTTCCAAAGCTACACTTTAGTCTAGGCTTATGGCACTAAATGATCAAGATTTAACTGCTTTTCTTCCATTTTTTCTTCCAGATTTAAATAGCTGATTCCCATGCGCTAATGCTTCCCTCTAGGTCAGTGTTTCTTAGTCTCAGCATTTTTTTTAAAGATGCGTGGACGTATCCCTTTCACAGGAGTTATTTTCCCCCTCCTAAAATGTTAAAAGCTAATTCCATACAGTACACACACCACTGGTATATCTTAAAAATCTACCCCTTTAAGAATAAAGAATCTGTGCTGTTTTCACACTTAGGGCAGGAGTGCAAGGTGTTGTCTTTTTAGTCCTCACCATTATCACTTTTGGAGAAAAGGGCAGCATTGATGTCCCGGTCCAGAGCATCGCAAGCACTGCTGTGGGCTTGCTCAGGAAATTTTCCTTTGAAATCATCCAAACATTCCAGGGCTTCTGCTACATACTTCAGCTCAAAGAGGCAGCGGGCCAGGCGGAAGTGAGCCTTCAAGTGGCAAGGGTTCAGGGAGATGGCCCTTAGGCAGTCTCGGAGCGCATCATAGTGATCTCCATCCCTGCAAAAATCAAGTTGGAAATATTGATTCTTTTATTCTCTCACCACCAACAACACATATTTGCATACTGATGTAGGAAGGTGCCTCTAATCCTCTGATTAACAGACGAAGGAAAAGAATGGAACTCCGCTAGTCAGGGCTGACTCTAGGGGCAGCGCTCATATCTGTTTCCACATACATTTCTCCAGTCATGTGGCCAGTGTGACGTCATGGGGCACGGTTACCTTCCCACTGAAGTGGTACATATTTATCTACTGAAATTTGCATGCTTTCAACCTGCTAGGTGGATAGGAGCTAGGCGCTCACCCCATCACACGATAATCAAGTCTTGAACCCAGGCTGTCAGCTTTCCAACCAACAAGCCCAGCATCTTAATTGCTGAGCCATTGCACCACCCAATTATAAGAGGCCAGCCAGTATTTCAGAACCCTATCTGGAAGATCTTACGAGTTGACTATGGATTCCCTATGTGCAAAGAATCACCAAGCTGCACGATTCCACAATTCCCTCTAAACGGTATGTTGGTTTTATTTCTGTAGTTATAAGAACCAAGGTAAACCAGGTGAGATATAGTGGATGTCCAAATTCTCTCAGCAGAATTCTGTTGGGAGGATAGAAATCTTGTAGGAATGCAGAAATTCAACTTTCCAATACAGAATGAATCCCATCAAGTGCCTCTGACCAGAGAACCGTCTAGAAGAGATTCCACTGACCTCTAAAATTACACTGAGAGTCTCTTATGGAAAAATGCATTCATGTAACCTGGGATCTAGAATCTGTATGGAATAAGTTCAATGCCAGTTGGCTAGAGACGCTGATTGCAGCCAGGTCTCCCAGGAAGGGAGAGGTCACTTACCACTTGCGCTTCATGTAAGCAGCTGCTCGGTTCCCATAGAGCATGGCGTTGTTGGGGGCTTTCTGGACACCTCTGCTGTAGAGCTGGATGGCTTGAGTCCACTGCTGGCAAGCGAAAGCCTCATTGGCCTGCAGCTTAATCTTTTCGAGATAGGGAGGCAGCTCTACCTGTGGGCTGCAGAAACCAAAACTTGCTTCACACGTCAATCTAATCCATGATGGGTTTAGCCATGGCTTATTGCAGTGATAGCGAACCTTTTAGAGACCGAGTGCCCAAAAACCGGCACCACCCTCTGCCCCACCCCCATCCCGCCTGCCCGCAGGGCCACTCACTGCCTCCACGGCCCACCGCAGATCACCCAGGCAGCCCAGCAGTGCCATGGCGGCCACAGCCTCTGCCAGCACCCTGCAGCATCAACTATGTGTGATGGGGCATGAGGGCAGAGTCTTGTCTACGCTGCCTGGCTGCCATGTCCTTGGCTGCGCTGCTCCGTGTGGGCCACGTTCGGGGGCGACTCTCCTCCAGGGGGGCTGCTGGTGAGGAGGAGGTCATGGGGGGAGGCAAGGCTGGAGCAACGGCACATGTGCCCACAGAGAGGGCTCCAAGTGCCACCTCTGGCACGCGTGCTATAGGTTCGCCACCACTGGCTTATTGCATCAACCATAAGTTGGATGGATTGTCAACCAATCAGTTTGCATATGGAAGCCCTAGCAGACCTCAGGTTAAAATGATGCTGCAATAGGTTTGGGGGAGATTTTTCTAGGGGACCTTTTCCAAAAAAAGACAAGTATTTTTATCCCGGCCCATGGAGTGCATGCATGCTCGTGAAGTGAACCCAGCTTTTACAGTCCCTCCCCTTCAAAAACTAGGGATATGCAACTGCTTCTTGCTGTATGCGACAATTGTTCCTGGTTGTGGCCAGCACAATTCCTAGCCAAGCAGTCTCTGCATGAATGTTTCGTCTAGGCGAGACATGTCAAACACAAGGCCCGGGGGCCGGATGCGGCCCACAAAGTGGTTTCATGTGGCCCGCGAAGCCATCCTAGAAACAGTGAGGGAACGGCCCCCGCTGCCTTGGCCCTGGCCCAGGCCAGCCGGGAGCCAATGTACAATTTTGTGGTGGCCATCTATGCTGAAACACATTCAGTCTTAGCTCCACAAGGCCGTCTAGAAACAGCGAGGAACCGGCCCTTGCCGTGTCAGCCCCGCCCCCTGGGTGCATGCTAGGGAGGTCATGAAGAAATGGACCGTGCCTTGGCGCTTGCCCCGGTCCCACCCCTTTCTGCCAGAGACCCTCAGATCTGTCCCACTCCTGCCCAGGCCCCCACAGGCACCCTTGACACGAACGATGTAGAGCTGACCATGCCCACCCTTTAGGCCACACCCACTCCATCCACACCCACCCAGTAGGCCACACACCCCCGAGGGCAACTGCAATGCTGATGCGGCCCTCAATGAAATTGAGTTTGACACCCCTGGTCTAGGCGAGGAGGAGGAGATGCAGCACTAGATACTGTTGGCACAAAAGGAGGACACCTTACCTGACATAGGCTCGCCCTTCAGACAGCCGGAACCCATTGCTGTGGAGATGGATGCCATTCGACACGCCATTGGCAGACGTTTTCCCATTCTGCACCTCTGGGGGGTCATAAAATGAAGTGTGCTTCAATTTTTGTAGCTATGGCTTTAAACGTTGGTTTTATTGGAATGGTTTATTTAAGGTACTTTTATTGCATTCTCGCAAGCCATTCTGGGCTCTTCGGGGAAGCAAAGCAATATAGAAATAAAATGATAGAACCATAAGGAATAGAATAAGTCTGAACCAAGGGTAAAATGCAGGTGGCAGATAGGCATTTTTCTATACAGTCTGGTTTTTCAATTTTGGGGAAATTAGCAACCTGGGAGAAGACCCAGCACTGCAAGCAATAAATAAATAAATAAATAAAAATGCTTAATCAGCCTGACATTTAATACTTTAGGATAGTGGTGGCGAACCTATGGCACGGGTGCCAGAGGCGGCACTTAGAGCCCTCTCTGTGGGCACACGTGCTGTCACCCCAGTCCTAGGCCTTCAACTGGGTTTTATAAAACCTTTTCGCTTTAGGCCTCTGCCGCCGTGTGCCAAAAAAAAAAAAAAAAAAAGGTTCAGTCAATTTTAACTTCTCACAGGAAAAAAAAAGATCTTGCAAAGTTGGAATTGATTGATTGAACTTTTTAGTCCCACTTAGTCTGCCGTTACCACTGCAGCCACGCCCACCCAGTGGGCCATGCCCACCCAATTGGCCACACTCACTCAATGGAACACACCCAGGTAATGGGCCACACCCACCCAGCACTCGACGATGCATAAGTGGGTTTTGGGTTGCAGTTTGGGCACTCAGTCTCTAAATGGTTCGCCATCACTACTTTAGGAGATGGTAAGTTGGGTAAGGCCGGCTTAGGCAATGGTTAAATTGACCAGCAAAGATAGATCCATATTACTGGAATCTACCAACCTACCAATCTTACTTTGAATGGAGTAAGAGGACAAGTAGCTGGAAATAGTGACCTGTTTATTCAGAGAAAAAGCAGAAAGACAACCATCTACGGAAGGGACCTTGGGTGGACTGAGGTGGCTCCATTGCACTTTGTTTGTACTGAATACAAGCAATATCCAACTATCCAAGCACTCCAGTGCTAGATGTCAAGATACAGGTAACAGACATGACATATGCTAATTACAGACTGGAGAGAACAAAAAGATGGAAGTAACGGAAACCAGACAGAAATAATTGTTGCTATTAATACTTTAGGACAGTGGTTCTCAACCTATGGGTCGGGACCCCATTTGGGGTCAAACGACCATTTCACGGGGGTCGCCAAACAACGCAGTCCGCCATTTTTTCCCCCTTTTCCTTAGCTGTGCTACTCCCTTTTATTCTATTGGCTTTTGAAAGCCAATAGAATAGACTCTCTTGAATAGAGTCTAATTCTATTGGCTTTCAAAAGCCAATAGGAATTGTCCAGGCTGTCTCTGCCCCGCCAAAAGTCCCATTCTGCAAACGGTGCTGCACCAGTTGAGTAGTCCTTGACTTACGACCGGTTGAGTAGTCCTCGACTTACGACCGGTTGGGGGGTCGCAGCATTAAAAAGGTTGAGAACCACTGCTTTAGGAGATGGTAGGTTGGGGAAGACTGGCTTAGGCAACGGCTAAACTGACCAGCGAAGATCGATCTGTGTTACTGGAATCCACTAACCTACCGCTCTCACTTTGAATGCAATAAGAGGAACAAATAGCTGGAAATATTGATTTGCTTAGGAAAGGAAATTCTGGTCACAATTGTGATTGTAAGTCAAGGACTAACTGTATGAGATATGCCTGCGAAATCCCAATATCACCTCTATCAAAAAGGGTGTTAATGAGTAGGCTATTGCAACATAGCTCTCACTTCTTTCTACTCTAAACAAGCAAGTATGACAAATGCCCCATTCACTGCTTTTTGAAATGACGTGGGATACTTGCAGCTCCTCTCAAGTTTGCATTTTGCTTTGCCTTTTCCTCTCCAGTTCTACAACCTACTTTTCAAAACTCAGCATGTTATTAAATAACCTTGAAATCTACTTGGTAATGAGATTCACATTTGCTGGAATGTCTGCTGGAAGCCTGCTGTTATTTTGCAGGTGTTAGTTTTAGTTAATTCACATTTATTCTATCAGTATTAATTTGAATAAGGACCCCAAAGAGAGCTCAGCAGATCTGAAATGCTACAATTCCTGATACACGTTACAGCAGGGGTAGGCAACCTTGGCTCTTTTATGACTCGTGGACTTCAACTCCCAGAATTCCTGAGCCAGCACAGCTGGCTCAGGAATTCTGAGAGTTAAAGTCCAGAGTCATAAAAGAGCCAAGGTTGTCTACCCCTGCTTTATGGAGAGGACTGAAAAATGACACTGTGAAATAAAGTACCGTGTGTGAAATTGTTGGAGCTAGGATGTAACTGCCCTGGCTCCACAGTTGCAACTTTAGAAATACAACACCAAATAGTCTCTCCAAAATCTTAATTAGCGACCATGACTACTTGAAATGGAAAGGAAGCAGCACACAAAAAGGCCTTGAAAAACAATGCAATGGAACCTCTGCCTTTTAAGAAAAGTATAGCCTTCTTACCTCCTGAAGTGTGGCATTTTTTTGGCAGGAGAAAAGTATATGGCCGCTGCTTATAAGTCAAGTCAAACAAGTAAACCTAAAAATCAAAGAAAGGCAATGAATCTACAAACCACAGAGGAATAGTAAATCTGCAGCCAGAATTACTCACAAGAAAACACTTAACTCGGTGCTGATTAACACATGTAAGTCCAGTGGAAACTACTCGTGCTTTTGTAGGGCAAAGGAAAATATGCTTTTATAAAAAGTCTCTCATAAAATAGGATTCAAACTGCATGAAAACAGCAGAAAATCTGGCTTCATCTAAACCAGACATGTCAAACAAAAGGCCCGGGGCCCGGATGCGGCCCACAAAGTGGTTTCATGTGGCCCGCTAAGCCATCCTGGAAACAGTGAGGGAACGGCCCCACTGCCCTGGCCCTGTACAATTTTGTGGTGGCCATCTATGCTGAAACGCATTCAGTCTTAGCTCCACAAGGCCGTCTGGAAACAGCAAGGAACCGGCCCCTGCCATGTTGGCCCCACCCCCTGGGTGCCTGCTGGGGAGAAGTCACCCTTTGTGAGGAATGAAGAAATGGACCACGCCTTGGCACTTGCCCCGGTCCCACCCCCTTCTGCCAGAGACCCTCAGATCTGTCCCATTCCTGCCCAGGCCCCCACAAGCACCCTTGATGTAGAGCTGGCCATACCCACCCAGTAGGCCATACCCACCCAGTAGCCCCCCCCCCAAGGCAACCGCAATGCTGATGCGGCCCTCAGTGAAATTGAGTTTCACACCCCTGATCTAAACCATGATAAAAATCGATTTCAGTTCTTAGAAATCTAAAGAACGGGTCATCTTTTGGCTCGGGAAGCAGCTCTGCCTGATGAGGGCAGATCACAGACTCCCAGCTTTTGGTATTAACAGCTCCCAAACCTCTTCATGAGCATAAGAATAGTTACCTAAGGCCAATGAGGGAAGCTGGATTCACTTAACGACTGCATGATTCACTTAACAGTTGCAATCATTTGCTTAACAACTGTGGCAAAAATGCCATAAAATTGTGTACGATTCACTTAACAATTGCCTTGCTTAGCAACAGAAATCCTGGTCCCAATCATGGTCGTAAGTCAAGGACTACCTGTATGGAGTCGGGGCAAAAGATTTGCAGGCAAATTCTGATCTGGGGAACCTGATACAGATTATGGCAGAATTTCATAATCATTTATTTTCTGACTCATTCTTTATAGACTTTCCTCAGCTTTTTTGCCTCTGCAGTAGTTATTATAGGAACAATTTATTTGAGAAAGCAGCAATTACTGGGTGCAATATATAAAATTCAGTACAGTAGTGACGGGTGTGGGATGGCTAGAACAGCTTTGAAGTGCTGGGAAATTTATAAATGGATTGAAAGCCATCTGAGGTTGACCATTTACATGTACTGATATTTCACAGTGACTGGATCAGCCCAACTGAGTGCTGAAATCAGTTCAGTGAGATGTTGAAAGCAGCAGATTAACAGAATAACAGAGTTGGAAGGGACCTTGGAGGTCTTCTAGTCCAACCCCATGCTCACACAGGAAACCTCATACCATTTCAGACAAATGGCTGTCCAATCTCTTCTTTAAAACCTCCACTGATGGAGCACCCACAACTTCTGGAGGCGGGTTGTTCCACTGGTTAATTGTTCTAACTGTCAGGAAATTGGTTCTCCTTGGTTCTAGGTTGGCTCCCTCCTTGATTAGTTTCTGTCTGTTGCTTCTTGTCCTGCCTTCAGGTGCTTCGGAGAATAGGTTGACACCCTCCCCCACTTCTTTGTGGAAGCCCCTCAGACATTGGAACACTGCTAGATTACCTGTTCTCCTCCCATGTTGACTAAGAGCTCTGTGCCATCTGGACTAAAAGTGACGTAGGTAGCTACCAGAACTCTCAAACGGTTATTGTAGTCGGGTAATTTCACTGGAAGATGCCCTACAGGGAAAAAAAAAAAAACCTCAAGCACAATTAACGTGTACAATTGATGGAATGGACCTGCTTAGCTAAGTGTTTGCAAGGAAATGCAAAAATCTATTAAAATAATAAAGAGCCACCTCCATTTATTATGCAAAATCCACCTTCAGCAAGAAAAGAAGCCATCAACTACTTTGCAGCACAAGCAATCAACAGCTAAGGATCCATCTTTACGCCACCCAAGTGCAAATTACTCAAATATACTCTCATTTCTCACTATAAGAGGCTTTCCCCCCCCTCCACAAAAAATGAATTTCGCTGAATACACTCAAACCATCTCCTGATGGGCCACTGTCCAGAGATAATTTTACCTGCTACGTAGTACTGAGCAGCGCCGTCTGGGAGAGGCTTCTGTCGATCACAGAAGGTATGGACACCAGCAGCAGGGTTTTGTTTCATGCTTTTTCTAGCCAAAAAAAAGAGAGGAAAAATTTCTATTTGTACATACATTTTCTTCTCAAGACTTTTCTCCTTCTATTTGTGAGGGAGAAAATACTATAACAGCCCAGGCATATTAAAGAGATAAAGTTCACATAGTTATGTCAGCATACTGGCGAACTTCTGGTAGATTTTGTAAATTTTACTGCAACAGACTGAGATTTATAGCATCTCAGATTAACAAACTGACCAGGGCAGAATATTTTGAATTACAGGAAGTCCTCGACCTACAACTGCTTGTTCAGCTAAGGTTCAAAGTCTAAGAAAAAGTGATTTGCGATCTGTCCTTGCCCAAGCAACCATCGTACCATCACTGCAGTCACATGATCACAATTCAGGTGCTCGGCAATTGACTTGTATTTACAACTTGAGACCCATATGATTGCAATTCATAACCTTCTTACCCAGTTTCTAACAAAAAAGCATCAATGGAGGAAATTGGATTTGTTTAATGATCACATGGCCATAAAAATGGGTCCAGTCCAGTAATGACTTGCTTTACAACCATCCTTACGACAGAAATCTGAGTCCCCATTGTGGTCTTAAGTCAAGATCTACCTGTACAAGCATATATATCTATCTGCAAACAAACAAAACATACGTGCACACACACACACACACACCGAAGTATGAAAAAATTTAAAGAGAAATAACATGCAGTATTTTATAATCATTACCTGCTCTTCCCCCCCCCCAATTAACTGTCTATGTTTTCTTCCAGCCGTAAACAAGAGTGCATAAGTGTATATGTGCTTGTGCGACAGGATATCTTCAGTCATGTTAGATAGTTTAAAAAAAAACCTAAGACTATATGAAATTTGAATGTGTTGCTTGTTGGATAGATTCAAACAAAAATGTTTTTTTGCACTTCAGAAGTTAGCCGTCTAAGTCAGGGGTAGGCAACCTTGGCTCTTTTATGACTCGTGGACTTCAACTCCCAGAATTCCTGAGCCAGCTTAGGCAACCTTGGCTCTTTTATGACTCGTGGACTTCAACTGGCTCAGGAATTCTGGGAGTTGAAGTCCACGAGTCATGAAAGAGCCAAGGTTGCCTACCCCTGGTCTAAGTTATCAGTCTTCACTTCTGTTACCTGTGGTTGTGGATCATGCGTATGTCGTAAATGCGGACAAACGGCCCGCTGGCTCCCACTGCAAGGTAGTTATTGTCCTGGGGATTGACCGTGAGACACTTTGCCTCCACAAGCTGCCCACAGTATTCTGTCAGGTCTATCAGAACTTCTGAGTGTTTGCTATTCTCTCGCAAGTCATACTGTCTAAAAAAATTAAAAATAAGAATGAAAATTATTAGCAGGCCTTCAGGAATCAGAAGCAAACAGCAGCATCACACTTTGACCCCACCGTGGAAAAGTGAATTAAGTAATTATAAAACTAATGATTAAAAGTAAGCAATATATTGGTCGATTGTTCAATGCCAATTTCAATGAAATCATGCTTTAGAGCAGTGGTCTTCAAACTTGGCCCTTTTATAACTTGTGGACTTCAACTCCCAGAATTCCTCAGCCAGCCACGCTGGCTGAGGAATTCTGAGAGTTGTAGTCCACAAGTCATAAAAGGGCCAAGATTGAAGACCACTGTTTTAGAGCAGTGGTTCTCAACCTGTGGGTCGGGACCCCATTTGGGGTCGAACGACCATTTCACGGGGGTCGCCAAACAATGCAGTCCGCCATTTCCCCCCCTTTTCCTTAGCTGTGCTACTCCCTTTTATTCTATTGGCTTTTGAAAGCCAATAGAATAGACTCTCTTGAATAGAGCCTATTCTATTGGCTTTCAAAAGCCAATAGGAATTGTCCAGGCTGTCTCTGCCCTGCTGAGCCCGCCAAAAGTCCCATTCTGCAAACGGTGCTGCACCAGTTGAGTAGTCCTCGATTTACGACCGGTTGAGTAGTCCTCGACTTACGGCCGGTTGGGGGTCGCGGCATTAAAAAGGTTGAGAACCACTGTTTTAGAGGATCGTGTTATTACAGAGTCCTGGTTTGAAGCCCTACTATAGTTTATTGGTTTGGCCATAATATTCTTCGCAAACACAGTAATTAAACACAGTGGAACCCTAAGCAGGGCAAACACAGAACACCAGAGAAACTGTACCTGATTAGCCCATCTTCAGCCGCACTCCAGAAGGTGTTGGGCCACATCGGAGCTGTGGCAATACGCTTGACTCTGTTTTTGTGATCCCCAAACATATGGATCGTTTCTTTGACAGTCAAGTCATGGACATGCACTTTGGAATCAGCGGCCCCAGTAATAAGTATCCGGTCCTCTGCATGTGGCAAGAACTGTGGAAAATAAGCACAGTATTTTTTATGGCAAGAAAGACTTTCCCACAGGTAGATAAAAAGACATCTTTGGAGGAGCAAGTCACTCAACAGCCACAGATTATTGGCTTAGTAGTCAAGTACGTACTCATCCTAACCTCAACATTTAATTCTTAACACAACTATAGGTAGTCCTTGACTTATGACCACAACTGAGCCCACCATTTCTGTTGTTAAGTGAGATAGTTGTTAAGTGAGTTTTGCTCCATTTTACGACTTTCCTTGCTGCGTTTGTTAAGTGAATCACTGCAGTTGTTAAATTAGTAACACAGTTGTTGAGTGAATCTGGCTTCCCCATTGATTTAGCTTCTCAGAAGGTTATCCGTGACCCTTGGACACTGCAACCGTCATAAATATGAACCAGGTGTCAAGCATCTGAATGTAAATCACGTGACCATGGGGATGCTGCAGCGGTCGTAACTGTGAAAAGTGGCCATAAATCACTTTTTCTAGTGCCACTCTAACTTCAAATGGTCAGTAAATGAACTGTTGCAAGTCGAGGACTACCTGTACTTAATATTTTACCACCTTCTTCCAAATCCACCCACCTTGACGGAGAATATGTTTGCTGTATGCCCCGTGTGCATGGAAAGGAGTTTCTTATGGTGCAGAGGATCCCACACAATAGTGTGCTGGTCATCCGAGCCTGAGGCCAGCAAGCTAAAAAGTCAAAAGAGACACAAAAGCATTAGCAAACAATTGCTGTAAACCCATGTCGTTCTGCGTTCATTTGCTGAGGTCTCTCAGAATCAAGTGTGACAATCTAGAGCAGTGTTTCCCAACCTGAGCCACAATACCCCAGCAAGCACTGGGGTACACAGCTTAAAACGGCTGAGGTGGAGAAACAATGATCTAGAGCAGGGGTCCCCAACCCTCAGGGCCACGGCCCACTAATGGGTCGTGGCCTATTCAGAACTGGGCCATATGAGAGGAGGGTCAGTGTGCACGAGTGCATGTAGCTCAACTTGTGTGACCCAGCGTGCACGCACATGCGTGCACAGCTCCCTTGCTGTGTGTGCATCATACATGTGCATCATGCACGCTGGCCCACCACTCGCACGGGCTGGTTCCCCAGCCAGGGCGCCAAGCCACAAAGGTTGGGGACCGTTGATCTAGAGCCAATGGGGGTTTCAGAGCACTCAAAGAACTCTCAAGGAGTAGCTGTCAGTGATATTTGTAACTTGGTTCAACAGGAATCCATTAACCAGGCTGTTAAGTCAACAAGGTACACCTCCAGCAAATACTATTAGAAATTCTCCCCTGGGCTACACAGGTTTTCTATAGGCATTCATTGAAAGCGCCTACTCTTTCTTAAGGATACTTTCATATTCAGATTAAAGCCTGAATTAAACATAAGAGCCATCCAACTCTTGTGGTGCTCAAAAATATAAGCCATAGGCTCTGCATTCTTTATGCAAAACATTTCTTCAACCTTCAGCAAAGTCTGAATTATATTATGTAATTCTTGACATATATGTTTATTGTATGAGATACTTATAATAAGTTATGCCTTACTGTATGTCACTCTTCCTAAATGTTCAAACATAACATTGAGTGAAGTAAAATTTAAGAGTGGTCTTCAAGGTCAAACTAAGGTGGTCCAGCAATTCCCAGACCCACCTTCTAGCTTTGGAGACAAATCTATTTTCAGAGACATACTTACTTTCCCTTTTCATTCCATTCAAGGCAGTTGACACACCCAGCATGACCCTTAAAAAAAAAAAAAAAGTCAGAGCTTTACCAATTTCAGATTTAACACTTGCTCAAAAGGATGAAGTGAAATCTACCATACTTTGATGTGTCTTATTTTTCTTGCAGTTTGAAGCTTTCCAGAGCTTCCTCTCAATTGTGTTCCATTTTACTTCCATTATTAATCCTAATGCATCTAAGCCTATGTGTGTATCTTCTGAATAAAACTTCCTACATCATGATTCGAATAATATGAGTTAATATATGGAAATGATCTCAGCTTACACTATGAGGTAAAGAGAGAAGTAATGAATTCTAGAGAATCTCGTGGTTTATTCAATGCTATTTTTTAATTGTATGATCAACAAACCACATCCTTAATATTTACAAGACTATTTTTGTAATAGTGCAAACAGGATGAAACTTTTACCCTTGCCTTATGTTAAATATAACATTAAAGCATGATTAATTTAGGAAAAATACATACAGATAGTCCTTGACTTACAACCATTTAGTTACCATTCAAAGTTACAACAGCACTGAAAAATTGACTTATGACTGCTTTTCACACTTATGATTGCTGCAGCATCAAAATTGAGACACTTGGCAACTGGCATGTACTTATGACAGTTGCAATGTTCTGGGATCATGTGATTCATCTTTTGTGACCTTCTGGCAAACAAAGTCAATGGGGAAGCCAAATTAACTTAACAACCATATTACTAACTTAACAACTGCAGTAATTCACTTAACTGTGCAGGAAAGGTCATAAAATGGGGCAAAACTCACTTAACACCTGTCTTGTTAGCAACAGAAATGTTGGGCTCAATTGTGGTTGTAAGACAAGGACTACCTGCAATTTTACCCCTACCCCTACCCTCTACCTATAGTAGAGTCTGATTAGGTGTGGGTGTCTTTCCAACCTAATAACTTCTAAATACGGATTGAAGCACCCATCACTCTCAGTTGCCTCCAGATTATCACAGTATCTCAACAAAAGAGAGGGATAATTTAAAATAAATTAGATGATGATTACTCCTATCCCGTTGAAATGATTTTTCCTTGTTATTTTTTCTTTTGGGGGAGGGTATTTTTGGTCTTAACATTTCACCAAGAATGTGAAAATATTGCATCCTGACCCTGCTTGTTCCCATTCCATTTTGAAATAGCTTCTATTCTTCCTACTGGAAGGATTCACCATAGACCAAACTGGGCAATGTTGCTGGCACCTCTAAACCTGGCCCTAATAAAGAGCTGGCCTAGGCATGGCAGTTACAGAATTCCCCATAACAATCTCAGGCCTAGCAATCCAGCCACACTGAAGTCTGATAACCTGCTCACTAAGATAAAAAAATGGTGATAATTGTTTGCCTGGGGATTAGCAAATTAAGGCTTTCCTGTTACCTTTTCAACCTGTTAGGTATGAATGAGATACATTAAGAAAAAAATTAGGGGAAATAAGATAGAAAAGCTTAGGAATAATTAACTTTCAATAGACTAGAAAATGCTTTACAAATCAAGAAATTTTTAATTGTTTTTGCTACCATGACCATCTTCCACTTACCTGCAGCTCTGCTTCCAAGCCCAGACGCTGAATGAATGGGTCGGTAACATGATAGTGTCGCTCAAAACTGAGGGCACCCTTTTCCTATAAAGAACAGATAAATACCATTAATGGAGAGGCCTTAAGAACAATCTACATCCAACCATAATTCTTCAGCGAAAGACACAATAAAGGAGAATAGATACATCTGATTTCCAAATACTCATACAAATATGATAATATCCAGGCCCGTCTAACTTGCCCCTCCCGGATCTGTTCTACTGACTGATTTTTTCCTGAAATGCACCAGTCAGAAGTGGATGAAATAATCAAAATGAGACTAATCAATACAGAATATAGCGGAGATTTACTGGATTTATTATGGTCACCCACTCCAAAAGATTCTGGCTGGCTTTGATTTGGGAACCATGCTTTTATGAATGCAGCTTAAAATTGCATCTAAAAATATCTATTTTTAGATACTGACATATATTGTTTCATATTCAGCTTGTTAACAAGTGGAATTGCAGAATCTTTTCTCCTCATTTATTCAGGTGACTCTGAGGGCACAGATAAACCTCCAAGTGGCCTCAATGACTCTCAAAAAGAGTGCTAATGATCAGATGACTACAAGGAATATAAATCCTTCCATTCTCCACTATTCATTCAGAACTGAAGAAGCTTCTTGGATGAGAAGTGAAATGTCTTCAAGCAAAAACAAAGAAATTCCAGTTGCCTTTTGAAAAAGTACCTTTGGGACAACCATGACCTGGATGACTGAGAATCTCCATAGACATTTCATTTCCATCTTCCAGAGCATTAGTTATGCCTCCAATTTTGTGTCATCTGCAAATTCTCCCTCTCTCTTCATCTTCATGTATCTATTCATCTATTTCTATCTCTTCATTCAAGACATTAAAATGTTGAATATTATGGGCCTCAAGACTAAACAATGGGGCACAAGACTTGATGTCATTTGCATTTTGATGAAGACAGATGAACAACATGGTTTCCTAACTAGCTTAGGAAACACCTCATAGAAATGTCACCCAGTCGATGTTTAACAAGCTTTCAAATTAGAAGATCACAATAAGCAGTAACCACAGTTAGTCAAATTTCCTATCAAAACCAGGGAGAATAATCTGAATGTATGATAGCAGAAGGGAGCGCCTAGGATCAACAGGAAGGATGATCTGTTGCTAACTGCTCAGGGCCCTTTCTAACAATGCAAAGAATGAGAAAAGTATGAATAAGGACCAGCAGCTTATTCCGTTCATTTTGGGCATGACTTCTGGCAAAGACACAAAGCAGTCTCTGATGAACAAGACAAACAAACAGACAGGAGCAACAAGAAAATCAGTCCCCAAGATGGCCTCTTTAAAAGCTATCCTCCTCCACTTCAGCTCACCCTCTAGCAAAATGCTGTCCATGACTCTTTAGGACAAGAAGTACCTTGAGCTGCCTGCTAATGAGGTCTCCAATAATATTTGCTTTTGCCATCTTCTGACAATAGGGCCTACGAAAGCAAGTTAGTGATGGTGTTGCTGTGAATCCAAGCATTCCAGCAGAGTTCATTTCCATTGAGAAGGCATTGAAATTACCTGTAGTTTGGAGAGAAACGGGGGAGGAGAGAGGAAAAGGCTTTGAAATTATTTATACATCAAATTATGGAGCTGTTCTAGCCGAAAAGGGAAATTTTAATCTGAGGTTTTCAAAAATTTCCCTCAGCTGTTCGATTTCTGTATGTACATCCCTCTCCATAGATGGAGTCTTGGTCTAAATTCTTAGATATAGTTCTCAGTGGAAAATAAAATACTCTCCCCATCCCATGGCTTTCAGAAGTTTTAAATGATCACACAGGATCTCATTTTAAGACATCCACCAATTTTGAGGATAAATACTCATAAGGTGATTACAGGAACCATATATAATAAAAAGTGACTATTATGTGTACAATATAAACAACTTTGTAATCAAGATCGTTTTTTCATGTAATTTGCATTAAAAAATAAATAAGAATTTTCTTTCAATGTTGAGAAATAGAACAACAATGCAGAATGTCAGTGGAATATATAAAATCCTGATATCTTCAACATCAATAGTTAACACAGACAGCCCATTGCAAAGCTGCTCCCCAAAACATTACTGATATCAAAGAACATCATTCCATCCTGCCATAGCGCAGTAGAATTGATGAAATATTTGAAGACTTCTGAAATATTAAAGATGAAAGCTTCCTCTAACAACTACAGTGATGAAATTGAAAAAAGAGGTACATTTTGGAAGATGAAATGGAAGGCTTATATGTTCCATTCATGACTTCCATGGTGATCTGGAAGTCATTATGGGCTGAATATTAGTGATCAGGAGCTGGTTGGTGTGTTGCTATTCTAATCATTCACAAAAGAACCTAAAGAAAAAATAATTGTATTTTATTCTCACAATGTTTTCAGCGAGCCAGGCTATACTGGTAGTTCTTGACTTAAAACCATTTATTTAGTGACTGTTCAAAGTTATTATAGCACTTTAAACAATAATTTATCACCAATCCTCACAATCATTGCAGCAAACCTGGGTCAAATAATCAAAATTTGGGTGCTTGGCAACTGTCATGTTGCAGTGTCCTGTGGTCATCTGTCTCCCATTTGTGACCTTCCCAGATGGCTTCCAAACAAACAAAGTCAATGGGGGATGCTGTATTTGCTTAGTGATCGTGTGATTCACTTAACAACTGTAGTGATTTGCTTAACAACCTTGGGAAAAGGGTCATAAAATTGGACATGTCTCAATTAACAATAACTTTGCTTAACCACAAAAATTTTTGTCCCAATTTTGATCATAAGTTGAGGATTACCTGTACTGATAAAAAAGTGTACCAATCAAATGCTACTCTCAAAATGATGGTGATGATGATGATGATGATGATGATGATAATAATAATAATAATAATAATAATAATAATAATAATAATAATAATAATAAAAAAGTTGGAAGGGATCTTGGAGGTCATCTAGTCCAATCCCCTGCTCAGGCAGGAAACCCTATACCATTTCGGACAAATGGCTGTCCAGTCTCTTCTTAAAAACTTCCAGTGCTGGCGCATTCACCGCTTACTGTTGCTATTGAAGTATATGGCAGTAATCATATTATTTAATGGGGATTTGATTAAAATAAATATACCTTCAATGAAATTTAATTTTGGTTCTGGTTCTGCTCATTTTTTGGGGGTAATGCACCCTCTTCTGACATCTAATTCAAAGAGCCCATGCAGCTCTCAATCCGAAAAAGATAATACATTTGGCTTTAGAAGATGCCACAAAATGTTTGGAAAGTAAATTCTCTAATATTTGCCTAATATACTGTATAAGCAATTTAATATTTTACATATGTAATCTCAATTATAGAGGCATTCTGCGATGGATTAGAAAACAATTCTGTATGACTGCTAAGTGTAGTTATCTGTTTCCATAGCTTAGTGTTGCCTGACAAAGTCATCTTTCAGATATGTAACTTAAATTCCCAGAATTCAAAACCAGCGTGCCTGTTGCTCAGAATTCTGGGAACTGAACTGTACAGTTTCGGAGGATGAAGAAAGATGTAATAATATAATTTGCTCCCAGAAGAAGCGATGACAGAAAGTACTAATTATAATCAATCCAAAATGACTATTACTTGGAGAAAAATCATTTTTAAAATTTCTCTTAATATATTAAGTACATTGTAAAGCTATGAATGCTAAAAGTTGCTATTGCAATAGAGAAAAATTAGATTGGGGCTTCTATGTTTTTAGAGCAACAAATGAAAACTTAGTTCTTAAGTCAATAGTCTGATCTGAGCTCAGAAGGCCCACCACAAAAACCCATGGTGGACCTCATGATATACTAAAAGATTTTTGATTCAATTTTCCCATTATAGATACTATATACCAGCTCTCATATTTCTGATAAACAATACTGCTGGATCAGACATGTGGCTTGGGTTATTAGGGAGAAAGAAGTCTCTTAAAAATACAGAAGCATTTTTAGAAGAAATTCATTTTTAAACATGGAAAATTAAATCTTAACAAAAAAAATATCAAAAACAGAAAACAAACTACAGAAATACAATCCCCAACACATAATTTAGGAATATATATAAATTTGTACCTTAAAGGGATCCAAAAGAAAGTTTAAGGATTCATATAAAATGGACACACATAGGTTGAGTCATAGTTTGTTGAGCAAGTCACAATTGGATGAGATCACACATGCAGACCAGAAATGATTAACAGTAATTACTGGGGGCACACAAGATTCTATACCCCAAATAAATCAACAAAGCATGTGATGCTCATCATAAATTCAGGCTGGACTAGTTTTGAAAGTTAATATTTAGGCTTCTAGTAAAAGTTAATAGCAACACTATTTTTAAATACAGGATACATGAATGTATGTTAATAAAAGTATATATAATAGTCTGTTTTGGATATGTGCACATGCTTAACCCAGAAAACATGGCACCAAGGCAAAATAAACCCAAAATGTATGAGTATATTAAAAATTTAAAAATAAGATAAAATATAAATTAGAACAATGCAACAAAACAAATGTTTTACCTTAGTAACATAGCCAAGAGTTTATGTTTCTGAGAAAGCTATTTAGGAATTTATGAACCCAACATTTCGGATAAACCTCTCCAAAGCTAATATACTAGCAAGCCCCAGAATGAAACAATCTGTATTCACACAATACTCTGAACCACAGAGAGATTAATCATGTCTTAGCTAGCATTTTGGCCAAACACAGCCCTATGTGATTAATTTATGTTTAAATATGTCAAGCAAACCAAAAATCACTTCCCCATAACAAGATCCTTAGTGTGATAATTGGTAGAAATTATAAACCACTGAAACTCAATAAGCTAAGAAAGGACATTAATCATTGAAAGAGTAAATCAGGCTTTTTCAAGGCCCAGATTCTTATGTAACACCAAACCACAATCAGTACAACCACACATCAACCCCCAAATCTAACAAACCCTAATTAATTTCTTGCAAATTCAACTCAGCAACTGCTTTTACAAAGAATTTGACTGTCATTACAGTAAAGCAGGAAAAAACTGTAGCATGGAAACAAACTTGACAGATCAGTGCAAGGAATATTGTACAGTAGGAGCAATAGGAAGTGAGCAACGGCTTGTGCACATGCTCAGGAGGTATTTCAGATTGCTGTTATTTTCATTCCACCTCAACTGGTTCAACCCAAAGATTGAGTCCACAAGACATTTCCACCCCTGCCCCATTCATTATAACACCAACAACCAGCACACAGACTAGGTAAAAAGCTTTCAAGAGAAAAAAGTAGGTCGAGAGAGCAGACAAGTGGCCAGAGGGAGAGCTGTGGTGCCTTAAGTGATTTGCTCTCCGTCTCACTTTCCCTGCACAGTGCAATTTAAAGCACAAAGTCTCCTTGCTCCTCTGCCAGAAGTTTTTGTGCGGAGCAAAGGAAGTTTGGGCTTTCAAAGATGTTTCACACTCAGTAGTTCCTGGGATCCTGACAGCATCTCCTGGAAGATCAGGATGGGGCAGGAGGCACCCATCCCAAACTCTGGAGAGTTAGTGTCAGGCTGGAGAAAGGGGGCAAAGTGGATGCACCCCCTGGTTGGACGTGAAGACATTTCCCAAATTTTTTGGCAATAGGAAAGCAGGTGCCCCAAGATCTTTTCTCTCTTGGAGTGGGGTGGGGGGACCAGTGGCAGATTTTGGGGGGAGGGCAGATTCCTAGCCCACCCACCATCCTTTTGGAATCTGCTGGGAAGAGCCACGAAAAAAGGAAGGGGAGAAGATTGGGGGGGGGCAAGAGATGAGAAATCAAGGGGCGCGGGGGGAGGACGATGACCACGGACACCTCTGGGGGAAGCAGGAAAGCCTTCCTCCTCCTCCTCCTCCTCCCCCGCCCACCCCATCGCTCCCCAGCTGTAGAGACTACCTCTCGCCCCCCCTCGTCCGTGGCTTATGGGAGTTGTAGTCCAGCCAGCGGAAGATGCGCGCGGGGGGGGCAGGGCTGAAGGCAGGCTCCTCCGGCGGAGGAGAAGGAGAGCTCCGGGGTTACCTGTCAGGCCTCCTCAAGGCAGGCTCAGCAGCCGCAGCAGCCAGTGGACGAAGCCCCAGAACTTCCATGCAGGGGGCGGCCTGACCCCTGTGCCAGGGCAGGGGCCCCTCCAGGAGGTGAGAGAGTGGCTGGACGGCCGCCTGAGCCGCTCGCCAGGCAGCGCAGCACTGCCCGGCCCGGCTGGGACCCGAGACCTCCGCGGCCCCCGCCTCTGTTTATCCTTTCCAGCTGTCTCGGGCTCAGCAAGCCCCCAACGCCGCCTCCCCCTCCTCTTCTCCCTCCCTCCCCTTTCTCCACCGTTGCGCCCGGCAGTGCGCCTGCGCGACGCTAACTGCGCCACCAGCCCTCTATCTCAGCGCCGGCCCTTCCGCCGCGCGAGCGGCGCAGAGACGCTCCGGGAATAAGCAACCCACCCTTTTTAACTCTCCACGTCCCATTGGTCGGGAGGGGAGTGACAGCTATTCCGCCCAAAGGGAACCCGCCAATTGGCGGGCGGCCCGGGCCAATCTGCGCACTTAGAGTAAGAGAAAGAGGGAGACGACACAGGGAACACAAGGGGCGGGGTTATCACGGGTGGAGGGGATGCTGGGAATTGAAGTTTTCAATGGTCTCAGGAGTCAAGTTAGAGCCGTGTTTCTTGAACTTTTTGTGCTCGGGACCCCCTCATATTTTTAAAAAGTTTGAATGATCCTAAAAGAACTTTAGATTCTATGGTTTATATTTATCGATGTTTAATGTATTAAAAATTAAAATGGATGCCTTCATATATTATTTATTGAATCAGGTAAAAATAACAATCGTTGTAAATATTACATACATCTTTAAAATTAATGAAAATAACTATATTGTTTTAAGAAATAAATAATAATTCAAATATCTTCAATATCTGGCAGATCATTTTGATTCTGTGGACATCCTAAGATCTTTGGAGATCCCCAGGAGTCTTTGCATTACCCTTTAAAAAATACTGAACAAGAGAAAGCAGTATTAATGTTGGAAGTTAGGAAGGGAGGAAGTCAGCAGCAGCAACATTACCCACCGTTTTTGTGGTGGTAGGGGAGTCCCTTAAGTTGTATATGATGCTTCCTGGGAATTTATTTCCTAATGCACAGAATTACAAAGTTTAAGACAGTGATATTTTTATGGAATATTGCCAAGGAGGAATACAGGACATGTTTCAAAGAAGCAGCTGCTTTAGAAGTATGTAAAATTACACCCTTAAGATATAGGAATCCTTGCCCACATGTTCTAAGCAAATGGCCAGTTAAATATAGGGCACCTGTCTGGGCAAACATATGGGATTTCTATCACACCGTTCTCAGATTAAACCAGCCTGGGGGTGGGGGGGGTGGATGATGGGGGAGCTAATTACCCTACAAAAGCTGGGTTGTTTCAACATAGATCGCTGGGTCACTGTTTTGTGAACAAATCCCAGTTCACACAATACACTAAGTCAGTGTTTCCGAACCTCAGCAAATTTAAGCTGTGCAGTATGAATTTTGGGTGCAAATTCATACATGATGCAAAAGATATTGTAGACTAATATTACGATGAAACCCAAAGATGCATTTTCACAAGGCAACTGGACTTTCTTGTTTTTCTTTGAAGACGTTTCACTTCTCATCCAAGAAGCTTCTTTAGCTCTGGTGGGAAAGATTTATACTGCTTCAGACAGCTGTTCATTTGCATTTTTTTAATGCAGGGGTGTTATAACGTATTGACATGTTGCAACGTATTGCAACTTTTTTTGCATTGCCGGAGCTGGGGTGGATGCAGCCACTGCATGATGCAACCGGCCCGTGGGCTGGCAGTTTGACACTCCTGTTTTAGTGAGTCGTTAATGCTACCTGGAGGCTTATCTGTGTCTTCAGGGTCACCTGAGTAGTGCAAATGGTTGTGGAGCCTTCTTGGAACTGTTGAGGACAATACGATGAAACCAGAATTATTTTTTATTACACTTTATGGATGCTGAACTAGAAAAGAAATGCAGGGAACTATTATTGTACAGTACAGTATATGGTAACTGCAGCAAGATTGTCGAATGTACAAGAATGAGTTCCAGTTCTAATAACTTCCAATGTTGCCCTTTGGGGAAAATGAATGTCTTTCTCTGTCTGCAGGCAAAAGCCTCCCAGACTGTAACCTGACTGCACCATTTTTGAAGATAACCTTCATCTTACATCTTACTTTGAGACTTTCGTAATTTCAGCAGCTTAGTTCCTCTGTTAAAAAAAATATTATTTTTCCACATGGAGGCAGCATCTGCAGAATGTTCTTTACTAACTCCACTCCTCGGCTGTTTTTTGCAAATTGACTTATCTTTACAGCCCTGTGAAAAATGCAGCCTGAGTCTCAGTTGCAGTGGTGTGGCTGCTGCAGGGTAGAGTGTTGCAATGTCCATAATTTTTACCATTTTTCAGGATTATTGCCAGCTAGTTTTTGTGTGTCTTGTGGGCAGCTTATATTGAATTTTTAAATTCATTTTCTCACTGGTCAAAGTTGAGAACTCACTATGGTTCGAGGAAGAATTGGAAAAGAGTTTTTTAGAGACCAACCAGATATGAAACAAATGCCTAATTGCAACACATATCCGTCTCTTACAAATTTATTAATAGCGTAAGTGAGCAGAGGCAGTTGTTGACGGGGCTGCAGCATGTAGGAAGAGAGGCTGTGAACTTAATCACATTGCATTGCACCTTAAGGTTCAGAGAACTTTGAAGAAAAAAATGCAATTGCCACTATTTTCTTTTGTGGTTAATAAAAGCTTGCCTGGTGGCAAGTTAACTAACCTCAGCTGATTTTGATGGTACAATCTCTCATGAATATCTGTGTAACACTAGAATGCCTTGTTTTACACAAGGAGAGAAAAAATATACAGTTTTTTGGAGCTTACAAAGCACATCAGATAGATCAGTGATGGCGAACCTTTTAGAGACCGAGTGCCCAAACTGCAACCCAAAACCCACTTATTTTTCACAAAGTGCCAGGGCCGCATCAACATTGTGGTGCCCTTGGGGGGGGGGCCGGGAGGTGCCTCTGAGTGCCGCCTCTGCCACACAAAAACCGGGAGCACAAAAATGGGCCACCATGCTGTAAGGCACAAAAACGGCCGCCAACTATGCCGTGGGGTGCAGATACAAGGCGCTGCACCACACAAGAATGGGGCAGGGCTAGTGAGTATCATGTAGGCACTAGCGCTGCTTCATTTGCAGTGCATGCGTGCTCGCAGCCCCGTGCGCACATGCACGCATGTAAAATGCTTCCTCCTCCCTTTTCTTCCAGTCCACCAATTGACAATGGTTGGTGACCTCTGCTGCACCACCTTCACTTGAGCTTGCTAGTTGGACGCTTCGCCTCCTTTGTGCTGGACGGGGCTCCTGCTCTGGGTGGTGGTGGTGGCCTGATGGACCTGCTGCTGGCGGCGGTGGCGCGTGTGCCAACTAAGAGGGCTCTGAGTGCCATCCCTGGCACGTGTGCCATAGGTTCGCCACCACAGAGATAGATGATTCTCGGCAATTGACCATTCAGCTGACTCTGAGCTTGGAGAAGGCCCTCATCTTCTATTTTGTAACAATACTCCATATCCTGTCTTATGTTTTTAATGTATTATATTTTATAATTATTTGAGCTAGAAATGTTTTTTTATTAAAATGAGCCTTTTCTAATGCATTGCAAATTGTTTTGAATTAGTTGAATTTTATTTACTTATATATTATTGTTATATATTTATTTATTTATATCCCATCTTATTTTTACAAATAATTCAAGGCATGAACTTACTTTTCCTATTTTCCCCACAACAACCACTATGTGAGGTAGATTGGGCTGAGAGGGAGTGAGTGGCCCAAAGATACCCAGCTAGCTTTCATGGTTAAGGTGGGACTTGAACTCATGGTCTCCCATTTTCTAGCCTGGTGCCTTAACCGCTAGACCAGTGGTGGCGAACCTATGGTACAGGTGCCAGAGGCGGCACTCAGAGCCCTCTTTGTGGGCATTCGCACCGTCGCCCCAGTCCTAGGCCTTCAGATGGGTTTTATAAAATCTTTTCGCTTTAGGCCTCCGCCGCCATGTGCAAAAAAAACAAAAAAAAAGGTTCAATCAGTCAATTTCAGCTTCTTGCGGGCGAAAAAAAAAAGATCTTGCAAAGTTGGAATTGATTGATTGAACTTTGTAGTCCCACCCAGTCTGCCGTTACCACTGCAGCCACGCCCACCCAATGGACCATGCCCACCCAATGGGCCACACCCACCAGGCACCCGAGGATGCATAAGTGAGTTTTGGGTTGCAGTTTGGGCACTCGGTCTCTAAAAGTTTCGCCATCACCGCGCTAGACCAAACTGGCTCCCCTGTGTGCCTGCTTTGATGTGTTTTCATCCAGGAAGTTACATGAAAAAAAAACCACATTTCGAGAGCCACCGGCTGATCCACTGCACCAAACCAAGCACAATTTACAGGTAGTCCTTGACTTACAACCGTTTGAAGTTACGACCATACTGAAAAAAGTGGCTTATGATTAGTCCTCACACTTATGACCATAGCAGCATCTCCATGGTCATGTGATCAAAATTCGAGCATTTGACAACTGGCATGTATTTATAATATGGTAGTTGTAGTGTCCCGGGGTCATGTGACTGTTATTTGTAACCTTCCCAGCCAGTTTCCGACAAGCAAAGTCGGGAGGGAGGGGGAGAGAGACGGATTTGCTTAATGATGCGTGATTTACTTAACAACTTTAGGGATTCGCTTAATAACTGTGGCAAAAAAGGTCAGAAAATGACTCACTTCACAACTGGCTTACTTAGCAACAGAAATTCCAGTCCCAATTGTGAGCATAAATCAAGGACTATCTATTTTGGTAGTCCTCAACTTACAACCACAATTAAACTTTCTATTGCTAAGTGAGACAGTTATTAAGTGAATTTTGCCCCATTTTATGACCCTCCTTGTGACAGTTGTTAAGTGAATCACTGCAGCTGTTAATAATATGGTTATAAAGTGAATCTGGCTTTCCCTTTGACTTTGCTTGTCAGAAGGTCATAAAAGTTGAGCACATGATCCCGGAACACTGCATCTTGCATAAATATGAGTTGCCAAAAGCACTCGAATGTTAATCCATGGGGATGCTGCAGTAGTCATAAGTGTGAATAATGGTCACAGGTCCCTTTGTTAGCGCTGTTGTAACTTGAAACGGTCACTAAACGAATGTTGTAAGTCGAGGACTATCTGTACACGACTTCTCTAATACCCCAGCCCAACTGCTCCCTTCTATACTAGGAAGGTGCTGGAACGAGGCCTTCTCTCGCCTACCGGATATCAGCAACCCAGATTTGGTAGCGCCACTTAAGACCTGCTGAGGTGATTTCTCTTCGCCCAGCGGGAGGTGTGACCCAGCGCCCGCCGCCGCGGCTTGCTGCCGTTCCCCAGGTGTTTCAATTGACAACCCGTAGCTGCCCTCGAAAGCGGCTGGCCGGAACGGGCGAGCTAAAAGCCTGATCGGCCGAGACGTCTCCAAGCCGGGGACCAGGCTGCAGCGTCGCTCCTCCGTCCTCCTTCGCCTGCCCTGCCGCCTGGTTGCGACGCGGAGGCTCCCGTGCAGTGCTGCTTCCAGCCGGCGGAGGCTGCTGTGGCGGCGGGCGGGCGGGCGGGCGGGCGAGGGAGGGAGGGAGGCGCGGCGTCGGCGCCCTCCTCTCCCTCCGCTTCTCCCCGCGGCGTCCTTGTCTCGGCGTAGATAAGGCTGAGCGAGCAGGCGGGAGGCAGCGTCCTCCGGGCGCGCGCTGGGAGCCACGGGGAGGAGCAGCCGGCCCCGGGCGGAGCTGCCCCGCTGCGGCGCACGAGGATCCGGAACAAGCTCAGCTTCCTTCTTCCCAGCTCCGAGAAGCCGAAGCCCTCCGTGCCTGCTGCGGCCGCCGCCTGGCCTGCCGGCTGCTCCTGGGGAAAGAAGCCGTCCCACCCCGCCCCCGAGGTGTCTTCTCCCGCAGCCGTGGGGAGCGGCCTGACTACGCTTGCCGGCTTTTCTCTGCCGCTTGGGCTGTCCGATTGCTCGCTCGCCACTGCCCCCATCTCCTGGCCGGGTCTTCTCCAGCGGCGGTGGCTCCAGCTCTCAGCCAGCCCCTGGGAACTGCCCTGCTCGGCTGTCCTTGGAGGTGAGAGGTCTGTCGCAAGTTCAAGGCGCTCGCCTGGAAGGCAGATTTGGGTAGCCGGGTGGCTTGGTCCGGCTGCCTCGCGTTGCCTTGGCAGGTGACCGGTTCGCCGGCTTTCGCTCGTCCCCTCGCCCCTTTCCCCCCTTTGCTCCCTCGCCCTGCAGAGACGGTCCCGAAGAAGGCGGGCAGGAAGGCGCAGCCAGGCGCCCCGTCCTAAGCTGGGCTTTCTTATTATGAGCGCTTCGCCCAGTCAAGCGCCGCTTCGGGTGGATTTCCTCGGGCTCCGTTTCGTCGGTGGCCTTCGCTGATTCCGCAGACCCCCCCCCCGTCCTTCAATGAAGCCTTGAGCGCCAGGCAGGTCCTCGGAATCCACACCCCTCTTCTCCGCCTCTGCTTTCCCGGGAACGAGGACCACCATGCCGGCGCAATGCCCGAGGAGACCCCGCTGCTCCTTCCGCGGGTTGCCCTTCCTCTTTGGCGCAGCTGCCCTGCTGGGGCTGCTGCCGGTGCTTCAGAGCTCCGGCTCGGATACTCCCATGGAGATCACTCGGCAGCCCAGCTTGGTGACCGAGGGCATCACCTCCTCTCCGCCGGTTCCCGCCGAGAGCCCCTCCGACACCGGACGCCCCAAGAACGTTTCCACCGACGGGCACGGCAAACATCGGAAAGTTTTCCCAGTCCTGGACTTTCAGTACAAGTATGTGCACCTGCCCTTCGAGATTACGCTCTGGATCCTGCTCGCCTGCCTGATGAAGCTAGGTAGGTTGATTCTGGGGGTCCACCAGCCCCCCTCTGTGTGTGTGTGTGTGTGTGTGAATTAAGAGAAAAAGCTATGGTGCGTAGGAAAAGAACTTTGTTTGCTGAAAGTCTCCTTCCCAGAGCTGCTTTGCCGTCTTTTCTGTAGAGCCCAACAGAAAAGCTGCCCCTCAGGGAAAGGGGGTACAAGTAGTCCTCAATTTACAATCATTCATTTAGTGACCATTGGAAGTTACAATGGCAGGAAAAAGGGGAACTTTCTGGCCAGCCTCTGATAAGCAAAGTCAGTGAGGGAAGCTGGAGTTGTTTGGTGACTGCATGATTCACTCAACAACTGCAGTGATTTACTTAACAACCGTGGTCAAAACAAGGTTGTGAAGTTGGGAGCAACTCACTTTACAACTGCCTTGCTTAGCAACAAAAATTCTGCTTCAATTGTGGTCGTAGGTTGAGGACTACCTGTATGTTCCTCCAGAGATGCTCTGTAGCCATATTTATTTATTTATTTATTTATTTATTTATTTATGAGGCTTATATACCGCTTTAAGTGCAAGCACTCTCTAAGCGGTGTACACCAGTAAGCAATGTATATATATATTTACATTGCCCCCAACAATCTGGGTCCTCCTTTTACCTACCCCGGAAGGATGGAAGGCTGAGTCAACCTTGAGCCGGTGAGATTTGAACCGCTGACCTGCTGAACACAGTCAGCTAAAGTGGCCTGCAGTACTGCACCCTAACTGCTGCGCCACCTCGGCTCTAATATGAGGTACATGGGCGCCCAGGAAATTATGGAAGGCGGCTTCCAACAATCTATGAGCCCTGGTGACTCAGTGGTTAGAGTGCAGTATTGCAAGCTATCTCTACCCACAGCCTGGAGTTTGATCCTGGCGGGCTCAAGGTAGAGTCAGCCTTCCATCCTTCCGAGGTCGGTAAAATGAGGACCCAGATTGTTGGGGGCAAATTGCTGACTCTGTAAACTGCTTAGAGAGGGCTGTGAAGCAGTATATAAGTAAGTCCTATTGCTAGAGAAGAAGTGCAAGGATGAACATAAAGACAAGTTCATGTGTGCTTGAAACTCTTGTTTCTCTTGGCATGTGCTCCATATTACCTGACTTAACAGCATTAAGCTGCCCCTTGGAATGGTCAATTAAATCATGGTGCAATTACAATGCCATCTGATGTATATAAAGCAGGGGTCCCCAACCCCTGCAGCCGGTCCACCCCTCTGTGAGATGCAGGCAACACACAAAAGCATGCACTTTCCGGTCAGCGGAAAAACCTCTCTCCATGGAACCGATCCCTGGTGCCCAAAAGATTGGGGACCTCTGATATAAAGGACAGGTGGAGCTTTGACTGCACCCACCATCGTGACCCCCTGGTTGTACAAAAAGTATTTTTCTGGAAAGACACCCCATTCTTTCAGGTTAACCTTGTAGCTAAGTGTATTATATGCTGGGCAGCTTAGAGGTTACTCTGGTTTATTTTTGGAAATTTAATTGGATCAGGAATAAGACTGGCGAGCATGGGCTAAATTGTATTCCTCCACCATCTGTGTGTGATCCCCACTGGGACACAACTGAGTCTGCAGGAGAAAAATGTGTGTTTTTCCCTAGCAGCCAAGGTATATATTTAAAATAGTTGCCCCTCCCTATAGTTATGATCTCTTTCTCCAAACAGACATCCTGCTGGCTTCTTGGCTTTGTCCATCATTCTGACTGATAGTATTGGTGTGAGAATGCAACACACCTGGAAGATACCTGGAGAAAAGATTGGCCTATTACAATGGCTGCACAGCCTTCTGTTAAGAACACTCTAATACAGGGGTGTCAAACTGCAGGCCGGATGTGTCACACGGAAGCCGTACCCACCCCAGCTGCTACAAGGGGAAAATAATCATGATAAATCATGTGACGCAGCGAGTTTGACCCCAATGCTCTAATACAGTGGTTCTCAACCTGTGAGTCGGGACCCCATTTGGGGTCGAACGACCATTTCACAGGGGTCGCCAAACAAGGCTGTCCGCCATTTTTCCCCCCTTTTCTTTGGCCAAGCCCCTGGCACCCGGTGATGTAATAAGTGGTTGGGGGTCACCACAACATGGGCAACTGTATTATGGGGTCGTGGCATTAGAAAGGTTGAGAACCACTGCTCTAATACAAACCTATGGAGAACCAGATGTTGTGAATTCTAGATCTAACCCTAACCCTAACCCCTGAGATCTTCATTTGACACCTTGGTTGATTAGGCTTTTTTCATTAGAGGTATGTGTAGGCAGTACTCCTGAAAAAGACAGCTTGTAGCAGGTTTTTTGCCTGGAGAAGGCCCCATTTTTAATATCTGACATGACTAGCAGAGTCTGTTGCCCAAAATTCTGAAGTTGCTATGCTGATTTTGGCTTGACGAGGGCCAGTGGTCTAATACCATATGAAAACTTTCTGTGTTCCTGAGAAACATGTTAGGAATATTTCTGACCAGGTTTCTTTTAGGCAAGTAATAACCTGAACTTAGGCAGTAGGGAACACTGATGAGATTTAGGAAAAAAATCTAAGTTTGGATTTTATATTTGGCTTCTGAAGCTAGCTAGAATAGTTTTGCTGGTTCTCCTAATATTTATACACCAAGTCACATAAAGCCTGTTGGATTTGGGAAAGAACAGTACAACTAATATGCAAAAATGCCCTTTTTTGCACTCCATTAAAATTTGCCTTATAAATGGAAAACTTATGCCAATATGAGTAGGCTGCAAGATGATCTTTGAACATGTTGCTTATTACTTTCAGCAGTGCCTGTTTTGTATAGCCTGAAATCTTATACATTTATTTTTCTGATTTAGACTGGACAGGTACAGTAATTAGAGGGCATGCCTGCTAAAACAGAGACTGGCATTTAAGACTGAGGAGGAGAACTCTAGTGCACAATATTTTTGTTTAGTAAGGATACATGCTTCTGTTGTATCATTCTTGCACATTCTTGTGCATTGACCTGTCTGCAACAAAATTAAGGAACTGGCCTGTTGGGGAAATACTGTTGAGCAGGTTTTTAGGCAAGAAGGAATATTATGGAAGAAGCTTGTAACAAACTTTCCATTCCTAAATGGAGCCTAGCAGGAGATCTCCCCTGTAGATTTATGGCTAGTTATTTTGTAATATATATTTCTAAATGGAGGAAAGAAACCAGGAAACAATATTGCGGTTGGTCTGATCAGATTTTAAAGAGAGAGTTGAAATCTCTGCAGCTGAACTCTGCAAAATCTGAAGTGAGTTTGCCACTTGTAAAGGAATGGTGTTATTAGGGAATTTGGCAATGCAAGTAATTGCTTTACAACAGGGGTCTTCAAACTTGGCCCTTTTATGACTTGTGGATTTCAACTCCCAGAATTCATCAGTCACTCACACTGGCTGAGGAATTTTGGGAGTTGACGTCTACAAGTCATAAAAGAGCCAGGTTTGAAGACCCCTGCTTTACAAGAAAGAGCCCTGTTTAATCCACAGCATTTCTAGATAGGACTGGGGGGGGGACCTTTCTGTGAAACTCCAGAATGCTGTTACCTGTCCACGTGTAGGAAATTCCTTTTTATTTCAAGCTGGAGTCTTTCCATTCTTTGGTTCTAAGGAGAATAAATTCCTACCATCTTCTTGTAATAGCCCTATAAATCATAATAACTAGGTTTGCGTAACCTTCCAGGCCAATGTTTCTCAGCCTCAGTCACTTTACGATGTATGGACTTCAACTCCCAGAATTGCTAGGGAATTCTAGAAGTTGAAATGCATACATCTTAAAGTTGCCATTTTGAAAAAGATTTTCGTGGGAACTATAGGTAATTATAGGATGGTTGTACAAATGATGTCACTTACATAATTGCCCCAGACATCCTGATGTAATAATCATGTCATTTGCACAGGAGATACATGTTGACATCATAGTTTGTTATGGACATACAAACTATGTGACTTCAGTGACACTCAGATTTCATGCTAACTCTGGTTTCTTGACCAAGCTAATTGGTGAGAAAATCCACTCTGGTTTATTAAGCCAACTACAATTCAGTGAACGTGAGCCCAATATTAATTTGGTTTGTATTTGCTGGGGAATTCTGGGAGTTGAAGTCCACACATCTTAAAGTGGCTGAGATTAAGAAATACTGCTCTATGCTGAAGCCTAAGAAGCCACTTCATTGCATAGAAGGCTATATGAAGTTGATAGGCATCTAGATAGTCTGGTCCAATGTGGTACATCGAGATAGAATGTCTTCCTGTGTTTCTGAGCAACCGACCTCTGATGACAAAATGTTTCTGTTGTAACTTGGAAACACCAAGGAATAATGCTGACATACGGCACTTGAAAGGTCCCTCCAAAAAAATAAGCTAAAAGAGGATAAAAAATCAGAAGGGGGTGATCCTAATTTTGACTATTGTAGTCCTTGGGGTCTATGCCAAACAAGCTGAAGCATCCATTTCTCTGCGCTCTGGGAAAGCTGCAATTCAGTTGCAACCAAAGGAGGGATCCCAGCAGGATTTATTGATAGGATTTATATGGTTTATTGATCACCTCAGTCCTGAAGGACTCTAGGGAGTGTACGAAACAAAATAACCACAATAGCAGTATATTATAATTCAAAACAGTCATGTTTACTCATGATTAAATAATTATTTTGTAATAGCTTCTTGGCCTTTTGACTAAGATCAAGTATCATACGGTATGATTCATCAACTGAATAGAGTTAAGTTTCTACAACATACTATGGTAAGTCAAGAAATTTTTAAATGGTTAACATTCACCAGGCCACACATGTTGTACTGTTACTGATTAGGAAACCGATTTGGTCAGAAGGTTGTCTGAATACAATCCCTGGGTAAATGAGCAGAGAACTGTAGGCTTTTTCTGCTGCTGAGTCAAAAACATTTTCTCTGCAATATTTCAGTGCTGTTTATTGATGGTCAGCCTTGGACTTAGAAGGTGATGGATGAGAAAAATGGAAAAAACATCTTTGTAGAACAGTGTTTCTCAACCTTGACAATTTTAAGGCATGTGGACTTCAACTCCCAGAATTCCACAGCCAGCAATGCTGGCTGTGGAATTCTGGGAGTTGAAGTCCACATGCCTTAAAATTGTCAAGGTTGAGAAACACTGTTGTAGAATTTGGTGGAAGTCACGAGGAGGCTGTTGGAGTGCTGTAGCTAAACAAGTGCTCAGTTCCAAGCATCTCTTTGACCCCTGCTATGGTTTGTAGTTGGCTTCCTGCCTGGCATTTTGGAAGACTGGCAAATTACTGTCTTTTAAGCTAGCTGTTGGAGGGGCAGAAAGAGAAAACCATGGGGAAAAAAGCCAAGAAGGGATCTCTAACTATGCTTGGATGGAGGGCTATTCGGTTACCCAACATTTAATTTCAGGTAATTTCAGGTTCTGAGCTGTAGAGACACAGAGTGGTTTCTGCAGAGAGGACTGCTTGTTAAATAAAGACTGTGTTGAGTCAAGCTTGACTCCTGGTTACTTCAGGACATGTCTTTGCGGCTCTCTTGGAAATATTAGGAAAGAATTGGTTCGTCTTTTCCTTATTTTGAGATGTTTCAAGTTCCTTGGCCAGCCTTCTATCCCAGGGTTCAGCAGCTCCCATTCCACTTACCTTTTGGCGATCTTTCGAAGTTGTCTAATGCTGCAGCTGCTGCTATAGTAGCCGATGAACTGACAGCTTGCAAATGATGTGGCTACTTTTATTCTTAACTTATTGCATTTGTAAACTTCAAAGCAGATGGCAGAAATCATAGGCAAGACTAATATTGAAATATTCAGATAGTGCAGTGGTTCTCAACCTGTGGGTCGGGACCCCATTAGGGGTCGAACGACCATTTCACGGGGGTCGCCAAACAATGCAGTCTGCCATTTTTTCCCCCTTTTCCTTAGCTGTGCTACTCCCTTTTATTCTATTGGCTTTTGAAAGCCAATAGAATAGACTCTCTTGAATAGAGTCTAATTCTATTGGCTTTCAAAAGCCAATAGGAATTGTCCAGGCTGTCTCTGCCCTGCAGAGCCCGCCAAAAGTCCCATTCTGCAAACGGTGCTGCACCAGTTGAGTAGTCCTCGACTTACGATCGGTTGAGTAGTCCTCGACTTACAATCGGTTGGGGGTCACAGCATTAAAAAGGTTGAGAACCACTGAGATAGTGGGATATATATTTAATCATATATGTTTAATCAATAGGGTACCTAATTTTAAGGTAATGAAGTTTGGTTTTAATTAATTAAACTTCAAAGTTCTTTTCAACTGTCAAAGGCCAATTCAAAGGGGATGGAATATTTAGATCAGATTGGGATTAACTGTAGGGGTGATGACTTAATGTGAACATGTCCTTGTGTCTACTTTTATTTTTGTGTTCTTTTATATTTTTGATATGGTCAAATGACTAAATCAATAATTCATTCATATCTTGGCCTAAGCCACATTTTGGTTTAACCTTGATTTGTTGAATAAGTTACAGTTGGCTGACTTCAGAAACTACAGTAAAACAATATTAATTACTTGATAACTTAGCAAGTTATGAGCACTCACCTTATGCAAGTTATCCATAACTGGGAGCTTTACTCTTGATTACTCAAATCCCTAAAGAGGCAAGCAATTTAAAAACAAAGAAGGCTCTAAAACAGCGGTTCTCAACCTATGGGTTGCGACCCCATTTGGGGTCGATCGACCATTTTTCGGGGGTCGCCAAAGGCGGTGATCCGCCATTTTCTCCCCTCAGGAGGCGCCGCCGCGCATGCGCACCGTGCATGGGGGCGCTGCCGCCCCCATGCGCGCGGCGCCACGCATGCGCGGAACGTTTGTGTGACAGGGGTCGCCGTCACACAAACGTTGAGAACCACTGCTCTAAAAAGTGATTTTGACACTCATAAATCTTTTTAACATGAAGGTATACAGAGAGCACCAATAGCCAGGTCCCATAGGTCAGTCGTAATGTGTTTTATTAATGCTATTAATTACTTCTTCCCAGAGAAAATGTTGCTGAATTTAGGAATATTCAAAGATTGTGGGTCAAAGAAGCAAAGAAGGGTTTAGATGAAAATTGAAACCAATTTAAACATTTAATGCAATGCTATATTTTTTAAAGTTTTAGCTCTTAGGATCCCTTCCCACTTTAAAAAAAAATATGGAGAATCCCAAAAAGAACTTTTGTTTGTCTGGGTTAAATCTATCAATATTTACTGAATTAACAATTAAAATTGTTAGCTTTGTAGAATATTTATTTATTGAATCATGTAAAAATAACAATATTAAACGCATTAAATATGAACATAAACCATATTTATGAAAATCCCTACATTTTTAACAAAAAATAATTATGAGAAAAGTGATGTTGTTTTAATGTTTTTGCAAATATCTTCAATATCTGGCAAATAAGGGATCTCTTTAAGAAACACTGATATAATATTTCTAATACATTGTCTATGCAGCCTGGCTTTTGGTACACCAGGTATTGTGTGTATATTCTTCATCAGTTGTAAAATGGGGCAAAACTCACTTAACAAATTTCTCATTTAGCGACATCAGTTTTGGGCTCAGCTGTGGTCATATGTACAGCCTTTCGTTTAGTGACTGCTCAGAGTTACAACAGCACTGAAAACAGTGACTTACAATTGTCCTCGCACTTAATGACTGTTGGATGCCAGTTGCCAAGCACCCAGTTTTGAACATCCGATTATGGAGATGCTGCAATACTTCTTAAGTGTGAGGGCAGAGGTCTGTCTGTGTGTGTGTGTATATGTGTGTGTGTGTGTGTGTATACATTTATATATATAGACACACACACACTGTCCTCACACTTCATAACTATTGCAGCATCCTCATAGTTGGATGTTCAGAACTGGTATGTGTGTTTGTGTGTGTATACATATATACATATATACACATGCATATACACATATGCATACGTGTACACACACACACACACACACATACACACACACGATGGTGGCTACATCTTGAGGTTCTGTGATTGCCATTTGCAACCTTCCCAGTTGGCTTCTGACAGGCAAAGTCAACAGGGGAAGCCAGATTTGCTTAACAAACCACTTGATGCACTTAACTGTGACAAAAAAAATATTGTAAAATTGGGCACAGTAAGAAGTTAACTTGCCAACAGAAAGTCCCAATTGTGGTCCTAAGACAAGGGTTACCTGCAGGGCTTTTTTTGTCATAGAATGCCCAGAATGGAGTTCCGGCACCTTTTTTGGATGGAACCTTGTAGGATAGGCAAGGTGGGTTGTATGACGTGTGTGAGTTCTAGCACCTTTTTTTTTTTTTAACAAAAAGCACTGGTTACCTGTACTATATTGCTGTGCAACTATGCTTTCTTTCTGATTTCTTTCCAAAATGTTTGAAGGAACTGGGCTTGGTGGCAGCTAAGTACTTGTTTAAAAAGCAAGACATTCTTGGCTACACTTTGGGGATCGACCAGTAAAGCAGGTCTGGAGATGTTAGAGCCTTCTCGTTGTGCAGGTAATATAGAACTAAGCACACAGATAGTCTGACTCCACAGAAGGTGGCTTCTGGTGAATTTCCTATATCATCCCAAATATTTCACTTTCTTTTAAAAAAAGAAATAAAACATTGGAAGAGTAAAGGAAGATAAATGCCAACACAAAAGGGAAAAAAAAGAGAAAGAAATCGAGACAAGACATAGCGGGTAGAAGATAAATACCAGTAAATAAACAGTTTTTACAATTGCTGTAAATGTTTAAATACCTTGTTGCCTTGTTTCAAAAATTAATTATATTGTTGATAACTAATTCAACAAGGTATCAAAGTATTGATAGCTGGGGCTAAAAGTCCTGGCATATTTTTTCATGCTATCTAAGCTGGTATGATGAAAGGGATTTTTTTTTTCCTCCCAGGAAATCTTTAAATGAATAGAATAAAGTTGCTGTTGTTTTTTAATCCTATGCCACAATAAAGCTGGTTCCTTCTCAACTGCTATAATGTGACATTCTAGTAGTCCTTTCCTTTCCATTTCCCCTCTCCTCTCCTCTCTTCTCCTTTCCCTTTCCCTTCCCCTTCCCTTCACTTTCCCTTTGTTTCCCCTTCCCCTCTCCTCCTTCCTTCCTTCCTTCCTTCCTTCCTTCCTTCCTTCCTTCCTTCCTTCCTTCCTTCCTTCCTTCCTTCCTTCCTTCCTTCCTTTCTTTCTTTCTTTCTTTCTTTCTTTCATAGATCAATTTATTTCTAATCCATATTAGTTTTGTGCTCATTTAATTAATCTATAGATGTTTAATTCTCAGGAAAAGATATCTCTGTACAGGTAGTCCTTGACTTACAACCATTCATTTAGTGCCTGTTCAAAGTTACAACAGCACTGAAAAAAACAATTTAGGACCATTTTTCACACTTACGACCATTGCAGTATCCCCATGGTCATGTAATCAAAATTCAGATGCTTGGCAGCTGACTCATATATGACGGCTGCAGTGTCCCAGGGTCATGTGATCACCTTTTGCAACCTTCTGACAAGCAAAGATAATGGACAAACCAGGTTCACTGATCAGTCATATTACTAACTTAACAACTGTGGCAAGAAAGGTCATAAACTGAGTAAAACTCACTTGACAAATGTCTTACTTAGCAACATAAATTTTGGGCTCAAATGTGGTCCTAAGTCGAGGAGTACTTGTACTTACTTTCTTAGTCTGATGTGTTTTTTTCTGAAAATACAAATTTAACCCATATAGTAAGTACTTACTGTAAAACCCCCTTTTCTGTACATTTTGGTATTTTTTAAAGTCACGGTTTATCTTGCAGGGTTTGGAGATGTGTTCTAATTTGCACATTGGCTGGAGCAGTGCAAATTAAATTGTCTTACACCAAATTGCAGAATGCTAGGTGAAATTCTCAAACATCTGTAACAGCTGGTGGAGAAAAGTCTTGATAATATATAATAAAGGTCTGGAGAACAGAAGTGCAATTCCAGGTGCTAGAAATGCCCCTGTATTATTCTGCACAATATTGGTGGGTGAGCAGACACCTATAGCCGGCAGTCTCAATTTTAGGTCAGACCAAAATGGATAATTATTTAAGAGTGGTTGGCAGCCTTAGCTCAGAGATCTAAATTGCAGTGTGCAGATTAACAATTTAGTTCTATGTTCTAGTCAGTGTCTCCCAAATAAATATGGGTTGCTAAAATTGATTAGTGGATGGATTCACTGCTTTATCCTACTAATGTGAGGCAACTCCAGAAATGAAGGTTTGGCCCACATTTCCAATTCATCACCTGCACCTCAGTGTCTAGTTGTTTAATTATCAGTGTATCTACATCTACAGTAATTGACAGGCAGTTCCAGACCAGTTCAAAATAATAGGGCAGGCATATGCTTTGTAGATCTTTCACTCTTGAGTTGCTTACAGCATAATTTCTCTGACTCTTGCTCATCATTCACAAATGAGATGTGTGAATCTCCCAACCACCTTATATTTGCTTATTTCCACTAAACTGAAGTAAGGGATGAGGCATCATTATCTGAACGAACCTGCTGTTTGAATCAGCTTTTTTTTTTTTTTACAACATGCATTCATCCCATACTGCATTCTGTGGTTGGGAACCATGTACTGATGGTATGTTTAGAGCATCCTTAAAGCTAGCATTGAGATTATCCCTAGCCAGTATTTTTTGTTGTAATGATGACAACTGTAGTTCAAAATATTTACTGAACACCAGACTAAAGCCAGCTGTTTCAGAAATTAAGGGATACGTTCAATTAATCTAATTAAAAAGCTATTCTTTTCTAAAACTTCTTCATTGGACGTATTGGTTTTCTAAGCTGGCACTGTTTGGGATAAGCTGGAGCCAAAAAGCAGTTAAGAAGGGATACGTCCTGTCCCCTGTCCTGTAGGCATGGCTATATCTGGTTCCTGTTTTGCATTTAACATTTTTCTTTTTTTTTTTTTTTTTTTATTGAAATTTTTCAAAAGTTTTACAAATAAAAATCCACCCCCCCTCCCCAACCACCCCACCCCCCCCCGACTTCCCAGAACTGAATATAGGATTATTTAACAAATATTTTAAAAATAACATTTGCAATTTATAAAATAATTAATAATAATAATAAAAATCACAGTAATAATATATATAATAATAATGTACATAACATAAACTTTAAAATGAATAATATATACTAAAAAAGAAAAAAAAAATAAAAAGAGAAGAGAGAGAGAGAAAGAAGAAAGAAGAAAGTAGACGAAGAATAAAGCATATATATATATAAAAAAAAATATATGAATAATAATACATAAAAAATGTATATATATAAAAAAGAAAAAGAAGAAAGAAAGAAAGAAAAAACAATCATTACAAATTATAAAAAGGCTAAATAATATTTTTCCATATCCAAATGATGTTGTATAAAATTTATCCATTTTTCCCATACCGCAAAAAATTTTTCTTGAGATTGCTCCTTTAAGAAAGCCGAAATCTTTGCCATTTCTGCCAAATACGAAACTTTATGAAAACATTCTTGTAAAGTAGGCAAAGATTCCTTCTTCCAATATTGTCCTATTAACAACCTAGCGGCTGTAATCAAATTTAACATCAATATAACCTCCTTAGCATCACAGTCAATAACAATACCTAGTAAAAATAATTTCGGAGTAAATTTTACCCTCCTTTTAAAAATTCTTTGAATATTCCACCATATCTTAATCCAAAACGCTTTTATATGCTTACACGTCCACCAAATATGGTAATAGGTAGCATCCAAATATCCACATCTCCAGCATTTCGGCTGTAGATTAGGGTACATAATGGACATTTTCTTTGGGTCAAGGTGCCATCTATAAAACATCTTATAAAAATTCTCTCTTAAATTTTGCGCTTGTGTGAATTTTACATTTCTTATCCAAATAAGTTCCCAAGTATCCATTGAAATCGTTTCACCAATATTCTGTGCCCATTTAATCATACAATCTTTAACTAGTTCAAGTTCTGAATCTAATTCCACTAAAACCCCATAAACTCTCTTAATATGGGTTGGCCTTTGATCTCTTACTTGTTTTAAAAAAATTTAATCTTCTCTAAGCCAGCCCATTTTACAATCCATCTTCCATCTATCCACTATTTGTCTATATTGGAACCATGAATAAGTTAAGTTTTCATGTGTTAATTCTTCCAAAGATTTTAACTGCCAGTCTTGGCCATCCCATCTTAATAAATGTACGTAAGAGACCTTGTCCATATTTACCCCTTTCCTTATACCTTCTATGGCATGCCGAGGTATAGCCCATAATGGTATTTTGAAGTCACTTTTATAAAACTTTCTCCACACTCTTAGCAAAGAGTTTCTTATAATATGAGACTTAAAAACCCAATCCACTTTTTTATTAAATATTAAATAGGCATGCCATCCAAAAAATAGGTCCCAGCCTTCCAAATGAAGTATTTCTGTATTTGTTAAATTCACCCAGTCGCTAATCAATGTCAATACTACAGCATCATAATACAATTTCATATTTGGTACCTTGAGTCCACCTCTCTCACGAAAATCTTGCATTATTTTAAGTTTCAACCTTGGTTTTTTCCCTGCCCAAACAAATTTATTAATACCTTTTTGCCATTCATCTAAATTACGTTCGTTCTTTAAGATAGGTAACATTTGGAACAAAAAAATAAACTTTGGCAGGACATTCATTTTAATAACTGCAATTCTGCACATAAGGGATAACTGTAAATTATTCCAGTTTTTTAAATCCTTCTGTACCTCCATCCACAGCTTTTCATAATTATTTTTATACAATTTTACATTAGAAGCAGATAATGTAACCCCCAAATATTTTACCTTATCAACAATTTCAAAGTCTGTTAAGTTAACTAGAGCCTGTTTATCATCATTAGTCATGTTTTTAGCTAATATTTTGGTCTTATTATTATTAATTTTAAAGCCAGAAACACGTCCATATTGTTGAATCAATTGTAATAATTTCACCACCAAAGAAACAGGTTGAGACAAAATAACAACCAAGTCATCTGCAAAGGCTCTTAATTTATATTCTTTTTTATTAATTTCTATTCCTTTTATTTCTTGAGACTCCAGAATTTTAATCAACAAAATTTCCAGTGTTAAAACAAACAATAACGGAGACAACGGGCATCCCTGTCTTGTTCCTTTTTCTATTACAAAAGCCTCTGACAAACCCCCATTTACAATAATTTGAGCAGTCTGTTTTTGATATATATTGGATAATACTTTTAATATATTTTGTCCAAAATTCATCTCCTTGATTAAACACAGCATAAACTGCCAATTCACTTGATCAAGGGCTTTTTCAGCATCCAAAAATATCAGGCCTGCAGAGACTTGGTTATTCTTTTCTAAATACTCTAATAAATTAATAATTTGTCTAACGTTATTCTTCATATACCTTCCAGTTATAAAACCCGATTGATCCCTATGTATAAACTGCTGCAAGATCCCCATAAGCCTGTTAGCTAAAAATTTTGCAAAAATTTTATAATCCACATTTAAAAGAGATATAGGCCTATAATTTTTAGGCAAAGTAAGATCTTGACTATCTTTTGGAATCAATGATATAAATGAATTACGCCAGGATGGAGGGATCTCTAACCCCTGTAATAAATTATTAAACAGTTCACACAACGGTTGGATCATCTCTTCTACTAAAGCTTTATAATAAATAGATGTCATCCCATCCGTACCCGGCGCTTTGCCCAATTTCAATTGTTTAATAGCTGTAACAATTTCTTCCTTAGTAATTAAACCGTTAATCTTTTTTTCCTGATCTTCTGTTAATTTAGGAAAGTTAACTTTGCCTAAATAAGTATTTATATCTGTAATTTGAATATTAGTACCCTTATATAATTTTTGATAGTATTCTAAAAAAGATTTCTTAATCAATTCTTTCTGATAAACCAATTTACCATTATAATTTATCTTATCTATATTCCTCTGTTTCTGTTTTTTTCTTAACTGATAAGCCAACCATCTCCCTGGTTTATTAGCATTACAAAATGTATTTTGTTTCATAAATAGCAAATTAGTTGCAGCTGGATCAGCCATCAGCATGTTAAATTGTGTTTTTAACAATTTTAAAGCTCCTTTAACCTTTTCATCTAAGGGATTTGAAATTAAAAGTTTCTCTTTTAATTTAATCTCCTCTTCCACGTCTTTCCGTTTCTGAGTCTGTTTCTGTCTATGCAAATTATTCATTTTTATCAAAATACCACGCATAAAAGCTTTACTTGCATCCCAGACCATTGACATTGATGTTCCCTTGTTCATATTTAAAGTCAAATATTCCTTTAAACATTCCTTTAATTTATGAACATTTTTTTCTTGTTTAAATAAATTCTCATTCACCCTCCAGGATCTCCTATCTTCCTTCTCTACAAACAGTTCCATCCAAACTGGACTATGATCGGACAATGTCCTAGAAAAAATTTTTACATTCTTCACCCTGTTGTATAAATCTGTTGTGATCAAAAAGAAATCAATTCTTGAGAAAGATTGGTGTCTATCTGAGAAAAACGTAAAATCCTTTTCTTCTTGATTAAGTTCACGCCAATAGTCTCTCAATTCCCAATCTTCTTTCATATCAAAAAAGTCTTTAGGTAATTTAGCCTGTTTAAAAAAGGTAGAAGAGCCTTTTTTGTCCATTTGTATATCTAAGACACCATTCCAGTCTCCCATTAAAATCACAGATCTATAGTCCAACAAAGTTATTTTCTGATGTAGTAACCTATAAAATTGCTCCTGTTGCTGGTTTGGTGCATACAACCCCACAATAAGAATTTTCTTGCCATATAAACCAAGTTCAAGCATAACATATCTTCCGTAAGGATCTGATTCTAACAAGGTAGCAGATAAATTCTGTTTAACATAGATTACCACACCCCCTTTCTTCCCAGGGGCGGGAGATACAAAATGAGATCCCAAGCGAGGATTATTTAAATATTTTTGATCTTTAGCTGTAATATGAGTTTCTTGCAAGCAAATAATATCATTGTTATGTTGTTTCAAATAGTGGTAAATTTTTTTTCTCTTTTGAGGAATGTTTAATCCATTAACATTCCAGGACAGGAGCTTTGCCATCTCCCTTGGCCTTCAGCCTGGAGAAGATCCGCTCAAATTCTGCTGCTGATGAATATGTAGCAGAGCTTTTGGGTCTTGCTCCTCCCACCGGCACTGAAGCAATTTGCTGAGTAGATTCTTCAATTTCTTTTTCTTTTTCTTTTTTCTGTTGTTCTTTTTCTTTACGTTTATGTGCTGCACGGGTCATTCTCTGTTCTTTAACCTCTGGTTGAGACATCCATACCACCTGTCCAGCAGTCATCATCCCTGTACCTTCAGATTTCTGTTCCATCTCTTTGTCACTCAAGACTTTATGCATCATGGGCAAAGGAGAGCCTGCTCCCAGGACCGTTTTATAAAATTCCTTAGCTTTAGCAACTGTATTAAGTCTATAACGTGTCCCCGCATGGCTCAAAACAATGCCCATCGGAATCTCCCATCTAAATGGCATTTGTCTTGCTTTAAGTTCATTTACTAAAAAAGCAAAATCTTTTCTGCTTCTTAAAATTTTAGGTGGAATTTCCTTTAAAATAATAATATCTTGGGCAGCAATCTGAAATCTTTTATTATAAAAAGTTTGTAGAATCTGATTTCGCAAAGACTTCTTAGCAAAATATATCACCACATCTCTAGGCAAATTCCTCTGTTTTGCAATCCAAGAATTAACTCTATAAATTCTTTCCACATCCCCACGTAACTCTTCTTTATCAATATTCAAAATAACAGCCAAGTCATTAATCACCATTTCCATCAAATCTTGAGTTTTATCTTCTTTCAGACCCCTTATTCTCAAAGCATATTCCATCTGTCTATACTGGAACATAAGAATATCATCTTGTGAAGTCTCCACTTTTTTCTCCATATCTTGAAATTTATAATCCAAAAGTTCAACTGTTTCTTCAATTTCCTCTACTCTGGAGTCCAGCTTCACAACCACTGAGGCCATTCCAGATAGAGCTAGAAGTATATCATCCCTCAAAATAGCATTATTCTGTTCTAAAAGCTCCTTCATCTCTTTCTTCATTTCCTCCTTAGTTTCAGATTTATTCTGGTCCAAAAGTTGTTTCATTTCCTCCCTAAACTGTGAGACAGCACTTACCATTATTTCTTTAATGTCTTGTGCTGATGTGCCAGATGGGGGAGGTGAAGGTGGAGTAGATTTAGGTTGCTGCACTGAGGGTATTATTTTAAGTTGTTGTTGCACAGTAGAAGTAGCAGGAGAAGAAGTTACTTTAGAAGCTGCAGTAGCTGGTTGTCGTTTTGAAGCCATTTTAATTTATCTTCCTTTCTTCTTAAAAATACCAATAAAAATAAGTAATCCAAAAAAAAATTAAAAATAAGATAAAATAGAATAAAATAAGATCAATCTAAAAGTCCCCAAGAATAAAAAAGTAAAAAAAGTAAAAAAAAAGCAGTATTAAACAACAATTCAGCCGATCCGTCTTTTAAAGGAAAAAAAACTTTCAAAACGCCATTTTACTTTCACTCTCACTTTTCCGCCCGAAAAAAAAGAGAAAGCTCAAAAAAATAAAAAAAAATCAGCAGATACTAAATAAACTAAATAAACTAAAAAAAAATAAAATAAAGCTAAACTATAAATAAAATCCTTTAAACAGTTCTGTCCGGTTTAAGATTACTCACGGTTTCTTTAAGTACGGAGATGGTAGCGGCGTCTCGCTTTGTTTCCGAAGAAACAAAGACAGCTGAGAGGCGGAGAAGGCAATGAACTCCGAGGGAACCCTCTTTCTACCCCCCTAAAAATAAAAATCCAGGGAGAGTTAAGAGGTTCTACCTCTATTCATGCGATCTCTACCCCTTCCCTTCGCCCGGGAAGGGGATTGCGAGCCGCGGGCCAGCTGGTAAACGCTGTGCTCCGCGGATCTGACACCTTCTCAGGAGGACGGCTACAAAGTAGCCGCCATCTCCACCGCTTTAACCACCGGAAGTCCATTTTTCTTTTTTATTATTATTACTTTTGATTTCAGATGAAAAATTGTACGGCTAAAGAAGCATAAAAATTTCCATCGTTAATCTAGGGAAAAAAGAAAGTTATGTCCTGATTCCTAGGTCTCTATAGCCTCCTTTTTAATTTAATTTATTGCCACATGATTATTTTTTAATTCTATCTTCATTGATGTAGGTAATTACTATATATGGAGTCCAAGTTAATTAGATATGAACCAGGTTGCAAATGTTGCCTGTTACAACAGGCTACAAATGTCTTTTTTCCTAGGTCTTCTACTAACATACTGTATACTTTGTACATTTAGCTTTATTTTTCAGGAACATTTTGTTTCCAGATTAAATATGAAAAATAATAAGGAAAAGTTCTCCTGCTGACTCCAGTTTGCTACAACAAGATAATCTAGAAATCAGAGTAACAGCTCAAGATAAAGGAAAAAGAAAAGGGCATTTATATTGCTTTGGATGGGAAGCAAAATACAATTGTTTCCAAGCAGAAATGGAGGAAAATGCCTGTTCCTTGAAACCAGGGCTTTTTTTGTCATAGAATGCCCAGAACAGAGTTCTGGCACCTTTTTTGGATGGAACCTTGTAGGGTAGGCAAGGCGGGTTGTAATGATGTGTCTGAGTTCTGGCATTTTTTTTTTTTTTTACAAAAAAGGCACCGCTTGAAACCCAGACAATTTTAGTAGAAACTTGACCTATGTAGGTTGCTTAACATGTGAACAGAAAGGAGTGTTTTAAAAAGAAATCCTCACCACAATCTTGATTGACCATAGCAAAGTTGGCCCTGTGTGTTGTATTACCAAAATAGTTGCTGTCAAGTTACATACAGGTGGTGCTCAGCGTATAACAATGGTTTAGCCACTATTAGAAGTTACAACTGCACTTAAAAAAAGTGAGTTATGATCATGGTAGCATCCCCGTGGTCATGTGATTAAAATTCTGGTGCTTGGCAAAGGCACCTATTTATAATGGCCAAATTGACTGTTTTAATTAGAGATAGGTCATTGTCTAAATTTAGTGATGAATGAAGGTAAATATACACGTGCCAAGATAATGTTGCAGCATCCAATCTGAATTGGTCACTGGGACCAGAGATTGGTCCACATTTACTTCTGGAATGTGACATCTTCCAATAGCAATAGCAATAGCACTTAGACTTATATACACAGCCCTCTCTAAGCAGTTTACAGAGTCAGCATATTGCCCTCAGCAATCTGGGTCCTCATTTTACCAACCTCGGAAGGATGGAAGGATGAGTCAACCTTGAGCTGGTAAGAATCAAACTGCCGGCAGTCGGCAGTCAGCAGAATTAGTCTGCAAAAGTACATTCTAACCACTGTGCCACCAGGGCTCAGTAGAGAGAAGTTACCTAATAATAAGCTTCAGCACGAGTCCGAAAACTTGGAAGACTAAACCTCTGGTCCCGGTGACCGACCCCAATTGGATCCTGCAAATGTAGTGATGATTGGAAAACCCTTATTGACTTTTTGCGGGAAACATAAAAAGTTATCAAATTGTTTTATCTCATATGTTCACTTTTTCTATATCCTCTCCTGCTGGATCCTGATAGCACCTACCGTAAATGCCGGCGTATAAGGCGACTTCCGCAAGTGCTGAAATCGGCGCCAAAGACAGGGGTCATCTTATACGCCGAGTCGTCTTATATGCCAGAAATACTGGTAGTTTCCGGCGTATAAGACGACGTTCTAGGAATGCAGCCCGGCTATAAAGACGGGGGTCATCTTTTACGCCGGGTCGCCTTGTACGCCGGCATTTACGGTATTTATTTATTAAATTATATACCTCCCGACTCTGCATACGTGCATGAGGTCTGCAAATCAACGGGTGGATAATAAAGATTACTTAAAAATTTTCCTTAACATTGCCACTGATTTTTCTTTGCCTAGGCCAGGGGTAGGCACAAGTCATAAAAGAGCCAAGGTTGCCTACCCCTGGCCCAGGCAAAGGACCTTCTTCTGGAGATACAATTTTGAATATTACCCACTTCTCAGTAAGTGGTTACAGTCACAAGGCATTAGCCATCTGTTCCTTGACATTTGTCAAGGAGCCAGAATTAGACACAGAACATCTCCAATGAGGAATGCTGTGGATTAGGGAAGAACCTCATGTTCAGTTTTTTTTTTTTTAAAAAAAAATCTCCTCCTTCCTATATTAAAATATTGTGTTTATTTATCTTTGCAGAGGGCTGCTCCTGTTTTCTAGTTTGCACCAATAATCCTCCACCACTTTCTTTCTCAAGGTGCTACCTTGAGCACAGTATGTCAGGGCAGGCAATCCAGTGTTGTATAGATTGTTCAGACTCCAGAATCCATATTTATTCGTCTCTGTCTGTCGGAACCATGACATCTACAGCATGAGTATAAAGCAGGGGGTTGTGACAGGACACCAGACTGGCTACTTCTCTTCTGCGTGCTTCTTTAGATGTCTTCATTTAAGTCACAGCCACGCACATAACAGTTAACATTTAAAGTAGAAGATTGCAGTGTATGCGTAAAGGAGAATATTTGTAACTCAGGATAGAAATGAGGGGTTCTTGTTGCTCTCTGAGCCTGGTTGTTTTTTCTTGCAGACGTTTCATTACCCAAACTAGGTAACAACATGATGATACCTAGTTTCAGTAATGAAACGTCTGCAAGAAAAACAGCCCAGCTCAGAGAGCACCCAGGACCCCTCATTCCAGCAGTGCATGAATGGACAAAGAGGAAGCAGAATAAAATGGAACGAGAATAACCATTTTCTACATACCAGCATACAAAAATGTAATTGATTTTCTACTTGGAAATAGCAATGATATGATGTCACAAAGGAAAAGTGCATAGGCATATGTATATTCACTTGCTTGAGTAGCCATTGGTCCAGAGTTGAAAATCACATCTGAAAACAGCCTCTTCTCTGACCTAGTCTTTACACCAGTGTTTCTCAACCTTGACAATTTTAAGGCATGTGGACGTCAACTCCCAGAATTCCACAGCCAGCATTGCTGGCTGTGGAATTCTGGGAGTTGAAGTCCACATGCCTTAAAATTGTCAAGGTTGAGAAACACTGCTTTATACGATCAAGAATACAAAATAAAACTCTGTCTGGCAAAAGAGTGGCAAGGGAAGACCCCTGGCCCTCTGATTCCTCTTTGAGAGTTTAAAAAAAAATCCTTCCCCAGCTTGGTTGGTACTCAGATGAAAGAGGCCCGGACTGTTGGTTAGACTGGGAAGTTGGAAGAACATCCCAAGCCAAAGCAGTGGCGAGCTTCTTCTGCAAAGCTGCCAAGAAATATGCATGAAGCTTGACTCAAAGGGCCTCAGTAACTTTTTAGTTATCACTCAGGTCTTTTTCCTCCTCCCCTCCCTGCACTTCTGCTTTTGGGACCCCCTTTTAGCTTTGCCTTGTTTCTCTGCTAGGCTTCATATAATCAAGAACATCACTTGAGATGCTTTTTTTGCTTAGATGGGACTGTAAGTTCAATAACAAGGAATGAGTTTTTCTCCACTTTTTGGTTTTGCATCTCTTCTTCCATATAATATCTTTATTAAAGTTCGACATCAAATAGTAAAGTATAAACTAACGTAAAGGGAAAGGGAATAAAAAAATAAATTAAAGGCGAGAAAAAGTATAGATCAAAAAATTTATAACAAGGGAAGGCCTCCAATTTTCTTTTAATACCAAGGTAAAACAATGCAACCACCTCTCTCTCTAAATTTAATGCCAATCTATAAAATATCTTAAAATACTAATAACATTTTAAAAACCTCCAATACTGGACGTTTTTGAGAAGAGACTGGACAGCCATTTGTCTGAAATGGTATAAGGTTTCCTGCCTGAGCAGGGGGTTGGACTAGATGACCTCAAAGGTCCCTTCAAACTTTATTATTATTATTATTATTAAAATATTCTTCTGTTATTTTTATCTACAATATGGTAAATTATCAAATATTAATAACCTTATATTTAAAAAGCTACAATATTTTTTTTAGTTCAGTCCAATGTAATCCTTGGTTTTGCACCTCTTGAGTTTGTGACTGAACTCTGAACTCGTGACTTATAGGCTGACCCAGAAAATGCCTCCCCCTCCCAAACACCAGGTCTTTGGGGAGGGTGAGATTGCCTTTATATAATTTTGGCAAGCAAGATTAACTGTAGAACAATCTTGATTTATTATTTTGCAGATATTCTTGACAAGGGTAACAGTTTGCTGATTCCTCTTTGCAGGCAGGTGGGCGGGCGGACAGGCTAGCCCCAATTTCAAAAGACTTATTGGCATGATTTTTTTTAAGCCAGGAATGTCCAACCTTGGAAACTTTAAGACTTGTAGACTTCAGTTCCCAGAATTCCCCAGCCAGCATGCAATTAGGTTGCTTCAAGGTCATGCAATAAATCATCTTAGTAAATCAGTTCATAACACTGGATTAAAAATAATAGCTAGGGAAGTTTTCCTGTTTTATTATTTATTTTGATTGGTCCTGAATCTCTCTGGGCTTAATTTCAAAGAAGAGCTGTGGGTTCTAAGCTGATGAGAGAGTGAGACATTTTCCTCCCTATCCAAATTTTCTATTTCATGATGTAATATCTTTCTTTTTTGGTTGCATGACAGTAATTGAAAGACTGGCGAGAGAATAACTATCCCACAATGCAATTCCACATTACACAAGATATTGCACAGAGCAGAAAAACACATTTGGGTTTATTTATGGGAGTTGAAGTCTTAAAGTTGCCAAGGTTGGATGTTCCTGTGTTATAGGGAAGCTCAATAGCTCCATCTCATTCAGGCACATTGAATCAATATGCTATTTGTGTAACGTGTGGGTACCGTAATTGTACTGTATTACAGAAACGTCACTGGTGCCATCAGCCTGTTTCTTGTAATGATACCCTGGCTTTTGATTGTCCTCTGAGGACCGATGCTCAACACAATGAAATCTTGAAGTCATGTTTGGCCTGGGAGTAGAGATTCATTTCTTACCTGTTTATGTTATTATCCCATTCTTCCTTGGTGAAATAATTCACTTACATGTTTTCTGTTGCTCTTAGATTTTTGCTGGATTTTAACATGGTAAAATGATAGTTGCTCATCTGTGGTGAGTTAGATTTCCTCTCTTCTCGAGTAATTTGAAAAAAATCTTGGTTTGTGTTTCTTTGTTTCCCCCTTCCCTTCCAGATTAGTAATATATCAAAAATCAAATATGAGGAAAAGGTGTGTGATAATGTAGGTGAGGGAACCTTTTTTTATCCATTCATTTGCAAACCTTACTTCAAGTAATTTGCTTTGTTGAGTTCTAAAATGTACTTTTTTTGCATCTGGGAGAAAAGGAAAAATAGGTCCAAATATATTTTCCTGCTCTGTGGAACCTCCTGCGTAATGTGTAATTGTATTGTGTGACAGTTACTCTCATATCATTCCTTCAATTTACTGTCCTGGGACCAAAAAAGAGATACATCACATCATGAAATGGAAAATTTGGATAGAGAAGAAATTGTCTCGCTGTCCTATCACATTAGAACCCACAGTTCTTCTTTGAAACTAAATCCAGAGAGATTCAGGACCAATGAAAATAAATAATAAAACAGGAAATATTTTCTACTGGTAGTTATTATTTTTAATCCAGTGTTGTTGTTGTTGTTAGTTATGAAGTCGTGTCTGACCCATCGCGACCCCATAGACCATGTTCCTCCAGGCCTTCCTGTCCTCTACCATCTTCTGGAGTCCATTTAAGCTTACGCCTACTGCTTCAGGGACTCCATCCAGCCACTTCATTCTCTGTTGTCCCCTTCTATTAAGAAAATTGGTTGCATTACCCTGAAGCAACCTAACTGGATATGACTTTTCTTTTATAAAATGTGAAATATGTCTCAGTCTGCTTTAATGATATAGGGTGTTTCTGGGATCAGTTATTAGTAAAATAGCATTTCACCCCTCCTGGTTAGGCACTTCTTCAAGAACAGAACGCTGTAAGACATTTTCCATTTCATATAGCATTCATAGCATCATAGAATCATAGGGCTGAAAGGTCTTCCAGGCCAGGGGTAGACAACCTTGGCTCTTTTATGACTTGTGGACTTGGCTGGCTCAGGAATTCTGGGAGTTGAAGTCTACAAGTCATAAAAGAGCCAAGGTTGCCTACCGCTGCTCTAGGCCAACCCCCTACCCAAGGCAAGAGTTCCAATTATTGCCCAATCTTTTCTTGAAAACCTCCAGTGATGGAGCACCCACAACTTCAGGAGGCAAGCTGTTCTTTCCTACACCAGATGTTGCTGATTCTCCTAGCTCAAACCCACTTAGAAAGATGATTGAAACTTATTTCAGCCAAGCATGATGAAACCATCATACTGGGGAGCAGCAAAATTTATAACTACATGGAACATGCAACACTGTCTACTTAAAACTTTCTTAATCCAAAAGGCATCACTGTGTTCTCCCGAAAGTTAACTGCATTTATTCTGGTCTTTAACCTCCAAAGCTCTTTTTTCACTTGTGTAAATTCCATTGCCTGTCTCCTCAGCATGTTATGCCTCTAAGTCTAACCCAATAGTTTGCATATAACCTCATTCAGGTATGAGTAATGAGCTGAAGCTGGAAGCTACCAACCAGCAATTTTCTACTAAAATAATAACATCCACCCTCCCTTTGAGTTATGTTTAGTTATTTCACAAGCACACTGCATCAGGGTAATTTTAAGATATATCAAATGCTCCTTGACAGGTATCAAGTTATAAAAGAGACTGAAGAGGAATATCACTGTTGTAATGTAATGTATTTTGGTTGTCTGTTTTAAAGACATAGGCCAGTGGTGGCGAACCTATGGCATACATGCCAGAGGCGGCACTCAGAGCCCTCTCTGTGGGCATGCGTGCTGTCGCCCCAGCCCTGCCTCCCCCCGCAGATCCCTCACCAGCATCCCCCCTGGAGGAGAGTTGCCCCTGGACGCGGACCACGTGGAGCAGCACAGCCAAGCACATGGCAGCGGGGACAAGACTCCGCCCTCATGTCCCGTCGCACACAGATGATGCGCGGAGTACAGAGGGCATGACCACCATGGTGCTGCTGGGCCGCCTGGGTGATCTGTGGTGGGCCATGGAGGCGGTGAGTGGCCCTAAAAGGTTCACCATCACTGACATAGGCAGTTACTCAAGGAAACAATACTAAACTGAGTATCTCAGCAGAAAAACTTAAATTTAGGGGAATTTGTCAAGATGGTAACTAATGAAGGAAGAACATCATGTCCTACAAAAAAAGTGGATGCTCTAGCAAATTTTAAACTAGGGAATATATTGGTTTGCCAGCATCATGTTACATTTTGGTGTGATTCCTGCCAGAGTCAGACAACATCTGAAAAACCGGAGTTATCTAATTGCCTATTTACCATGTTTTTTATGAAAATTACAGACTGGAAAGAGTGCTGGAAAAGGGTTGAAAGCTTGTTATTGAGGTATATCACTAAATTCACACTGCCAGGGTGTCCTTTCCACACACTACCTCTGCTTACAGTTTTGATCAACCGTCAGCTTGTTGCCTTGTCTAGTGGTGGACAAACTGTGGTGGTGGACAAACTCATCTTAACCATAATGAGTGGAAATTAAAGACTAAGAAGAGCTTTGATGGAGAATGCAAAATGTTTATCTAGATAAGCCTTTTGTGACATAATAGCTGATGAGTTGCATCCCAAAAGCCTGCAAGGACTTGAGGTTTTCTGCAGTCCTCTCTCATTCATCTGGGTTTAGGCCAAAGGTCTATGGAGATTCTCAATCATCCAAGTCACGGTTGTCCCAAAGTTGCTTTTTCCAAAAGGCAATTGGAGTTTCTTGGCTTTTTTCTTGAAAACATTTCGCTTCTCAACCAAGGATGAAAAGCAAAACATTTTAAAGAGAAAAAAACCCCAAGAGAGTCCAGTTGCCTTTTGGAAAAAGCACCTTTGGGACTGGGTTTAGGCCCTGACATCCTGATAGTGTCAACAGTCCTGGGGTCGGGACGGAGGTCACAAGGGAATGACAATGTGACGAGGTATCTCCATATCTGGTGCCCTCTTAACCTTTTCCATAATGACGTTAACTTTTAATTTTTTTAATGTTTTTAAAATTGTTTTTTTTATAGGCTGTTCGTATGCTGCCCAGAATCACTTTACATGAGACAGGCAGCCATCTAAATATAACAAATAGGTAAATACATTTATTTAATGGCCATCAGTGCATTTGATGGCAGAAAATTCCATTATTTAAATATGCATACTGTAGTAGGGACAAAGCCACAGAGAAAACAAGAGCTAGGCAATTCGGTTGATCTAGAATAGGGGTCTCCAAACTTGGCAGACTTGGTTCAGACTAGTGGACTTCAGATCTTAGCATGGCTGACTGAGGAATTCTGGGAGTTAAAGTCCACAAGTCTTAAACTTGCCAAGTTTGGAGATTCCTGATCTAGAAACTAAGTAGGATTAGTTAGCTCTTGCAAGAGGAACTCCCTGGATATTTTATGGTTGTTGGCTAGTCTGGGTTATCAAAAAAGCATTTGGGAGAAATAGTGATAAATCCCTTTCTGCATCTGCCAAGAAAGCAACATAGATATGTCCACTCAAGTTATCAAGAGTTGAACTCAATTCTAAGCCAACTTTACTTACTTCTTCCTTTATTCTTTAAGTTCTTTATTCTTTAATTCTTTCTTTATTCTTTAAAAAGAATATTAATGTTCTTTATTCCTTTATTCTTGAAGATGTCCTCAGGGAATGAGCACAGGAAGAGGTGTCCTTAGCACAGTAGGTCTACAGTTAAAGAAAGATGAAATTCTACATACTGACTCTAAAATAAAGTTTTCACTACAGGTAGGCCTTGATTTACAACCAAAATTGAGCCCAAAATTTATGTTGTTAAGTGAGACATTTGTTAAGTAAGTTTTGCCCCATTTTATGACCTTTCTTGCCCCAGTTGTTAAGTGAATCAATGCAGTTGATAAGTTAGTAACCTGGTTGTTAAGTGAATCTGGCTTCCCCATTGACTTTGCTTGTCAGAAGGGGAATCATGTGACCCTGGGACACAGCAGCCGTCATAAATATGAACCAGTTGCCAAGCATCTGAATTTTGATCACATGATCATGGGGATGCTGCAAAGGTCATAGGACACATTTTTCAGTGCCGTTGTAACTTTGAATGGTCACTAAATGAACTGTTGTAAATCAAGGACTACCTTTATGGGCTTTTAGTCTAACTGTACAGATAAGGACTACAGGTGCTGTTTCTTTTTTAGAAGAATTCAACCAGTTCTGTAACAAACGAGTTTGTGAATGCAAACATTATAAATATTAACATGTACATCAGTATATTGTCGTCATTCTATCAGCTGGATAAGTTTCACTATTGTGGAAAAACTTTGTCTTGCCTGATAGCTTCATGAATGGCTTGAATGCGCTAAGGGAAAAAAAGAAAAGTAAACAGGAATAAAGAATGAATTGAAGGAGCTGCTTTGTAAACATGTATAATTCTTTATCTCCCTGAGGTTTAATTTGTTTAAGGTGAAAGTTGAAATCCCACCAGAATGAAGGGAGGCCTGGTTGAGAAAAGATCCAGACATTACACTATAAATCTTATAGTGGGTTTTTTCCCCCCTTATCTTCTGTGCTTTTCTTATCAAGAAGGACATACTCCTGACTCCCAGTTCCAGTAATTTAAAGGAAAAACTTTTTTAAATGTTTTGAAATTTTAAAAATCAGATGTGTTTGCAAATCTAGCATCCTCGGATAAATCAATGATTATGTTTCATGCACTGTGATTTTTGGTTTTGAAAAAAGGTGTTGATTAATTGCTGCATCTCTGTGTAAGTCTACGCCAGATTCCATAATTCCTTTTTTATTTGCTTACTCTTTTACTTTTGCAAAACCAGTGCAAAACCAATTTCATTATGTTCAACTCATTTTTCAACAGCTGGTTTTAATGCTTGTCTTTTTTAAAAAAAAGTTTCTTAAATAAATACCATCAAACCCTTAATCAACAGAAACCACTTATTAAAGCCAATCCTAATTTTAATTATTTATTTATATTTAATATTCTGCTCCACTGTCAAGTACTGTATATACTATAGGGTCAGAATCTGAGGGTCAGCTGACAAAATGGAAATGACACTAGAAAAAAAATAAACAAGGTCTATACATCAAGTCCAACAAAGGAGAGAACTATAAAAGGTCTTTGATGTTAAGAAATGCCTCCCAAAGCCTCATCTTAAAGTGAAGATTATGGGAGAATAAATGCAGATGGTGTTTGTTTGTTTATTTATTTAAAACATTTATACAGTATAGCCGTATAAACATATTTATACTGTTTCAACTAACTCTTGTACATTTCTTTTGCAAATCTTGATTTGCAGAAAATCAGTGATAATATCTGCCTGACTTACAGAGACAGAATATTCTGCTTTTTTACGCAATGAGTTAGTAGATAATTTTAGATCTATGGAACAATGGAGTGTATTTAGGTGTAATGCGTATTAATATATTTCACATTCAGGTAGTCCTTGACTTACAACAGTTCGCTTAATGACCGTTCAAAGTCACAGCAGCACTGAAAAAAGTGACTTATGACCAGTTTCCACACATACAACCGTTGCAGCATCTCCAGGGTCATGTGATCAAAATTTCTAATGCTTGGCAACTGGTTCATACTTATGACGGTTGCAGTGTCCCGGGGTCATGGGATCCCGTTTTCCAATCTTCCGATAAGCAAAATCAATGGGGAAACCAGATTCACTTAACAACCATGTTACTAACTTAATGTGCAGTAAATCACTTAACAACTGTGGCAAGGAAGGTTGTAAAATGGAGCAAAATCCACGTAACAACTGTCTTGCTGAATAACAGAAATTTTGGACTCAGTTGTGGTCATAAGTAGAGAACTACCTGTACTTCAAAATGTGATAAATCAACTGTGCTGCATTTGGTAAAGCCCTCCATATCCTGTGTAATGCCCAAAGTCTTTCTACAGAACTGGGGATCACCAGTAAGAAACTACTGGAAAGAAACTTTGCCCTACAGGTTGCTGGCTGTCAGCAATTAATTATTCTTAAAAATGGAATGCAAAAAATTTGCCCAAGGATAAGATAGTATTGAGAGCAGTGGTGGGATTTAGCCGGTTTGCACCAGTTCAGTAGAACTGGTAGCTAATTTTTTGTTGTCCAGGCTCAGAGTGGACTTCCGGAAATGGCATCCAAACAGAGACCCGGTTGTTCACATATTTGAATCCTGCCACTGGCTGAGAGCCTGTTTGATCTAGTGATTAAGGCACCAGGCTAGAACTAAAACGGTGAGTTTTAGTCCCGCCTTAGGCAGCACAGCACAGTTGGTTGACCTTGGGCCAGTTGCTCTCAGCCTTAGAAAGAAGATGCCAAGAGGACACCACTTCTGAAAAACCTTCCCAGAAAAACTGGAGAGACATGTCCAGGCAGTTGCCGGGAGCCAAGACTGACTCCTGTCAGTCAAGAAATGTGAACAAAAAATAAATAGTGTCAGAGACACTGAGTCTATCACTCAGTGGTGGGATTCAAATATGTGAACAACAGGTTCTCTTGTGTGGATGCCACTTCCGGATGTTCGTTCTAGCCCTGGAAAACAAAAAATCAGCTACTGGTTCTGCCGAACTGGTGCAAACTGGCTGAATCCAACCACTGCTATCACTCCAGTGTGTCGGATTTAGTCAACAATCATGCTTAATTGCATAAGATAATTATAGGCGTGTTTGGCAGTACCAAAGCAGCTCAGGAAAAAGAAACAGATGAAAAAGCAGCCATTCTTTCATTTGAACGCTAGATCTTTACAAGTGGCCACTTTTGACAGTTCTGTATATATTATGATCAATCAAAGTTCAGTTATCCTTGATGGAAAGTGCTGTGTTGTATATAGGCATGGTGTAGTATGGCAGGAAGTGACAAGCTGAAAAAGTCTGAAATGAAGGCTAAACCGGATCATCTGGTTTGGGGTGAAACAAATTTGTAATCAGATGCACAGGTGCCACATCACCTGGGAGGTCTGTGTGCTTCTAACACAGTGTTTCTCAACCTTGACAATTTTAAGGCATGTGGACTTCAACTCCCAGAATTCCACAGCCAGCATTGCTGGCTGTGGAATTCTGGGAGTTGAAGTCCACATGCCTTAAAATTGTCAAGGTTGAGAAACACTGTTCTAACAGAAGGATCAGGGTCACTGTCCTCTCTCCTGAAAATGATATTCAGTGGAAAGTTCAGCAGGTATACTGGCCAAGGGTATTATAAGCCTACTATACTGGCCAACGCAGCTCTGGCCTGGAGAAAGATCTGTTTCAGTTTTTCCCACCCAAAATTGACTTTTTAGATCGACTTGAAGTGTGGAAGCTAAGGTACCTCTGTCTGGCAGGCACCAATAAAGCTACAGGGGAAGAGCAAAGAGACTACAGATAGTCCTCAACGTACAACAGTTCATTTAGTGACCATTCAAAATTACAATGGCGCTGAAAAAAGTGACTTATGACCATTTTTCACACTTAGAACCTTTGCAACATCCCCATGATCATGTGATCAAAATTCAGATGCTGGGCAACTGGTTTCATATTTATGACGGTTGCTGTGTCCCAAGGTCATGTGATCACCTTTGGTAACCAATGGGGAAGCCAGATTCAATTAACAACCAGGTCACTAACTTATGAAGTGCAGCAATTCACTTAACAACTGAGGCAAGGGAGGTCATAAAATGGAGCAAAACTCACTTAACAAATTTCTCACTTAACAGAAATGTTGGGCTTAATTGTGATCGAGGACGACCTGTATCATAGTAGCAGGAGTATCTATGATGCAGATGGGGTAAATCCTAATGGTTTAAGCCATTGACACAGTTCCTATTGAAAAGAGATCGCTCTGCTGTTCAAACTCCTTCAAATTAGGAACACGGAACGTCAATGGCTTAAACCATTGTAGTAGTTTTATAGGGCTTATGGTGTTGGACAGTATAATAGACTTATAATAGCCTGAAACTTAAATTCAGTAAGATCCTTCTATTTGTGGATTTGGCAAATATTTGTGGATTTGGCAAATGCAGAACTTTGGGTCCCACTGTTTGTTCATGTAGCCCAGTGGTTCTCAACCTGTGGGTCGGGACCCCATTTGGGGTCGAACGACCATTTCACGCGGGTCGCCAAACAACGCAGTCCGCCATTGTTTTTCACCTTTTCCTTAGCTGTCCCTTTTATTCTATTGGCTTTTGAAAGCCAATAGAATAGACTCTCTTGAATAGAGTCTAATTCTATTGGCTTTCAAAAGCCAATAGGAATTGTCCAGGCTGTCTCTGCCCTGCTGAGCCCGCCAAAAGTCCCGTTCTGCAAACGGTGCTGCACCAGTTGAGTAGTCCTCGTCTTACGACTGGTTGAGTAGTCCTCGACTTACGACCGGTTGGGGGTCGTGGCATTAAAAAGGTTGAGAACCACTGAACTAGCCTGGCATTGTGTGCCCAACTGGCAGCTGATTTTAGAATCTCATGTAGAAAACGTTCTTGCCCCTTGTGATTTGGCCATTCAAAATGGGAGCTGAATTGAGTTTGAACTGGGGAAATCTGCTTGTACAACAGAATCTCTGGCTATGAACTCCACAGCCCATGAGCAGGCAAGCTAGTTCTGGACAAAGCAGGCAGGTTACTAACTTGTCATGTATGATGAAGAGCAGTCCTGGACCATGTTAGAACAAAGTAGTTATGCTGAGTCTTCTAGGTCTTCCTTCAAGTTACAGTATCTAAAACAGTGGTTCTCAACCTTTTTAACGCCGAGACCCCCAACCGGTCGTAAGTCGAGGACTACCCAATCGGTCCTAAGTTGAGGACTTTCCCTGCCGTGCATGCATGGTACCGCCCCCTGCGCCGGCCGACGCGTAGCTGGCAAGGGGCAGCGACTGCGCAGGGTAACCACCGGCTGGGCCACCAGCTGGCCCAGCCCAAGGGAGGTAAGGCACCCGCCAGGCCCCATGCGCACCAGCAACCCTCCCTGCACCCGCCAGCCTACCACCTCCCACCCCTGGCCCTCTTTTACTTACATTTTTAGTAGTTGCTCAGCAGGGAGGAGTGGAAAGTTCCAGACAGCTCGCCTTCGCTGCAGACAATTTGCAGCACCGTTTGCAGAATGGGACTTTTGGCGGGCTCAGCAGGGCAGAGACAGCCTGGACAATTCCTATTGGCTTTTGAAAGCCAATAGAATTAGACTCTATTCAAGAGAGTCTATTCTATTGGCTTTCAAAAGCCAATAGAATAAAAGGGAGTAGCACAGCTAAGGAAAAGGGGGAAAAAATGGCGGACTGTGTTGTTTGGCGACCCCCGTGAAATGGTCGTTCGACCCCAAATGGGGTTGTGACCCACAGGTTGAGAACCGCTGATCTAAAAGAACTGCCAAAAATGGATGTTTTATTATGTTGCAATAATTCATGTACAGTGTTCTGACATCAACGCCCAGAAGGACTGTCTTGGAAAGGAGCTTGATCCAACTTGCCGTAGCTACTAGTAAGCAATATTCATTTAGCCAAGGATAATAGATGAGAACAGTGCGTCTCAACCTTGGTAGTTTGCAGATGTGTGGACCAACTCCCAGAATTCCCCAGCCAGCTATAGAATTCTGAGGAACACTGGATGAGAAGATGGAGGAAGTCCTGGTCTATGGCTTGATGGGATGAATTGGAATCTGTTTTTGGAAATTGCTGCTTAACAAATGTCCCAGTTGAAATGCTTATGGAAATCAAATATATTTATGTATAAATATTTGAGCCTGCTATTTTGTGTTGTTGCTGGTAATACATTTCTTAGACAATGCTGTCCAGGCTACCAGGGAAGGTAAGTGTGTTTTGAAGGAAGTAAAGCTTTTATGGTGTTTGTGGATTCCTGATTTGCTTGGGCCATGCTTTAGACTTAAAAGGAACAAGCAACTGGCACAAATGCACCTTCACTTTGCATTTCCTTTTCATTACAGACTTTTTTTTTCAAGCATGGCAACTTTAAGATGAGTGGACTTCAACTCCCAAAATTCCCCAGCCAACATTCAGTTGTAGAAGTTGAAGTCCACACATCTTAAAGTTGCCAAGTTTGAAAAACACTGCATTAGAGTTTGACCCCTCTTTTCTTTTCCCAGAGAAATTATTATAAAAGATGAGCATAACTCCGTCACAAATATGTGTTTTAAATGCCAAAACATTTCATGTAAAGGACCTCATTATTTTTAGTTAGGAACTGGCCAAAACAGAAGCAACTAACCAGATATTCTGCTAGTTTTTTTTTCTTAAAACAACCCTTATTTGCTCCAAGTGGAGAATCCTTGTAGAAAATATTGAGAGTTCTGTCCCACACATTTTAAAGGATCCCAGGCTGCATACAGTAAAGCCGCTGTGCAAGCAGGCAGTGGGAAATGCATTGTTAAAGAAGGTCATTCTGGACCAAATGGAGAAATGGCATCACCTGATTTCAGACAAACTTCCTATGTCCCTTCCCACCCCAAAAATAATATTAGGGTTCTGCATGCTTTGAAAATAATTCTGAACAAGTGCTTCAGAAATTATTCTTTTGAGTCATTGTTCTTGAAGTGCACCTAGCTCTAAAAAGCACTTCCTTTTATATCGGCTATCCATGGCGTTCCATCAAAAACCAACACCCAACTCTCTCTAAACCAGTGTTTCTCAACCTTGACAATTTTAAGGCATGTGGACTTCAACTCCCAGAATTCCACAGCCAGCATTGCTGGCTGTGGAATTCTGGGAGTTGAAGTCCACATGCCTTAAAATTGTCAAGGTTGAGAAACACTGCTCTAAACAGTTGTTTAACATAGAGTGTACAAGTAGCCCTGGGCTTACAACCATTCATTTAGTTACATCATCACTGAAAAAAGTGACTTATGACTGTTTTTCACACTTACAACCATTGCAGCATCCCCACGGTCATGGTGTATATATATAAAAAAGAGCAGATCTACAGTTGCATGATTGTGGCCACTACCTGGCCTTTTTTTGCCTCCCCTTTACTCAAATGTCCCTGACCTGGAGACAGGGAGGACTGTGGGCACCATTTTGCCTACCTCTGTTTATTCAGTGTTCTCCAAGGGGAAATGTTGTCTTGTAAAAAAGAAAAGATTGGAAGTACAGTAGGTTGTTCTATAAATCTCTTTCATCTGCCTCTTTGCTATTATTTGCTCTCTTATCAGGATTTTCCTTTTCTTAACGCTTGCTGGGGAAACACAATTGCTCAGAGAGTCTAATTTACTCTCTAAGGTTACTGCCAATGCCAGAGCTATTTCTCATCTTCAGTGGGGGAGGCATAATTCATTCCAAGTTGCCGGAGAGAATTTTAAGAAGCAGAGATCCTAGGTAGTAGTAAAATCCTCCTTTTTTTTTTTTTTTTGCACAAAGGCATGAGAATGGTCATTGCTGTTTTAAGCCTAATTCTTATCTACCAGTATTTGAACAATCTACAGGTAGTCCTTGATCTGCAACGGTTCATTTAGTGACTATTCAAAGTTACAACAGCACTGAAAAAAGTGATCCATGACCATTGTTACTCTTATGACATCCCCATGGTCACGCGATCCAAATTCAGACACTTAGCCACAGGCTCTTATTTATGACATTTACAGTGTCCTGGAATCTTGTAATTACTTTTTGTGACCTTCTGACAAGCAAAATCAATGGGGAAGCCACATTCACTTTACAACCGTGTAACTGTTGTAACAACTGCAGTGACTCACCTAACAATTGTGGCAAGAAAGGTCATAAAACGGGGCATAAAACTCATTTAACAACTGTCTCTTAGCAATAGAAATTTTGGGCTCAGTTGTGGTCATGAGTCAAGGATTATCTGTAGTTAGATTTTTCTATCCAAGCAAAATGTTACCAAGCTCAGACATTAGAATTAAGTATTTATATTATCGGCTATGTAGCAAAATCCTAAATTTTCTGTTATGCAGAAATGAAAACTTGTTAGGATGGAAAAGTTCATAATTGTGTTAAGTTTTAAGTTGCTGTGTATTGGGATTCCTGCCTTGAGTTTTGGTTCCTCTCAAGGATTGATTGTCATGGTTCCGAAAGTAGAAGCTCTTCAAAGAACTTTGAGGCATTGTTTTCCTTAAAGAATCTTTTTATTGCTACATAGCTTCGGCAGGTACTTAGTGAAGCCAAAATCTGAATTCTCCTCCCTCAACACACCTGTAACAAAGCATAACTCACTCCTTCATTTTACAGTCATTAATCACATTCTCCAATTAGTTTGAATAAAGTGTGAACTTTCTCTCCCGTTATCTTCTCTCATTTTGAAAATACTCTACTTGTTATGGCTAACTAGTCCCCAGGTACATTCTTCTCCCCCCTTCCTTCCAGCACTGTCTAATTCTAACTCTAAAAGTAATACACAGGTTAAATAGAAAATGTCTGCATCTTCATATATTGTCAAGCAAGAACATCCAATGTTAGCAGCATTGACATCCGACCCCCCTCACAAAAGGGACAGATCCTGCAATGTAAACAAAAGCATATGTTAAGGATTATTTTTCTGTTTGTTGGGGTGTTTTGCGTGAAACCTTTTGATGAGTCTGTCAGCTTTCACCTCACTGGATTTCACCCAGGTAGTCTCAGACAATGGGTATCCCTTCCATTGTACTAGGTATTGCAATTTTCCATTAAAAATCCTGGAGTCAAGAATACCTTTCACTTCATAGTGGGTCTGTCCTGCAACTATGAGGGGCCCGGGTGCCTTCTTCAGGGGAGGTCTTAGAGTGGAGCCCTGACAAGGTTTTAACAAGCTACAATGGAAGACAGGGTGAATTCTCCCTAAAAGCCTGGGGAGTTTCAATTCTACTGTGATGATCCTTACAATGGGGAAAGGCCCCAAGTATTTTGGTCCCAATTTTTTGCTAGGCAATTTGAAGCGTAAATATTTAGTTGACAAATAAACCTTTTCCCCAACTTGGAACATTCTTTGAGGAGCCCTCTTTTTATCAGCCTGCTGGCTGAGGAATTCTGGGAGTTGAAGTCCACCAGTCATAAAAGGGCCAAGTTTGAAGACCTCTGACTTAGATTTTCTCCCGGACTTTCAAGTCTTCCAACAGCACACTTATTGCCACTGTATAGGTGGTCCTCAACTTACAACTATTTTTTTTAGTAACCATTCAGAGTTACAACTTACTTCTGTTACTAAGTAACTGGTCCCAATTGTGGTTGTAAGTTGAGGATTATTTGCAACTGAATCCATCCATCTTGCGGCTGGTCGTCCTCTTATTTTTATCCTTTCCCATCATTAGAGCCTTGTCTAGAGATAAAGTATAGTGAAAGAATATTACAAAATACCCAAGCAAACCAGAAATAAAGAATATCAGAATCAGGAGTTAGTTTTGAGGATCTGAAGGAAAAGGAAAAATTATAGCTAAAACTGCTAAAGAAAGAAAGAAAGAAAGAAAGAAAGATTTAAAGGATTTGTTTCTACCAAGACACAAAGTCTCAAACTAACGAATGCAACTGTTATCCAGAATGGGCATCTCAGTTAAGCTAAATTCAGAGCTGTTATATTAACTTTAATATATTAACTTTAGTCCAATGTTCCCCATTGTTGGCATCTTCCAGGCAGTTCTTTTTTTGTTAAAAAAAAAAAAAAAGGTGCCGGAACTCACACACGTAGTAAACAACCCCCCTGCCTACCCTACAAAGTTTTACCTTTGTAGTTGAAAAAAAAAAACCCTTCAATTTTTGGTGTATTTAAAAGACTAGGATTTTGTTCAAGGTAAGTTAACACTATTAATGTTACCATGCACTGTGTGGCTTTAAATTACAAGAAGGCATTTTATTAATTTTTTTGGGACATTTACCACTGGCATACCCATTTAGTTTAATGAGTGGAAATGTCAGCTTTCTATGTAGAATGAAATTGGCCCAATAAAACAAAATTTGGTTGCTTATAAAAAATTGAATTATTTTTAAGAAATTGTCGAACAAGGTGGAAAAATTTATATTTGGAGTTTAATATGGATATTGACTTGAAACAAATTAAAGTTGAAACTTTGTCAGTGAACAGATTACTTTTCATTTACCTTTAAGTTAAACCCAATTTAATAAATAGTTCTGATTAAACCTTATACTGTAGGTCTACCTTTGTATCTGACCAATACATAATTGATATATATTATTATTAATAATACCTCCAAATCACAAGACATTGGCTTTATTCTTATTCTTCCCCTCTGCAGTTTGACTATAAAGTATAAAAGACTAAAAAGAGATTTTTGTAGACATCCCAGCCTTTGAACTACCCAAGGAACTGAAACAGCGAAGTTTCGCTGTCAGGCAAGCTTCCACACCAGCCACCTTTCTTTCCTCTCACTTTGCCTCTTTTTAACCTCACACACACCCCACCTTCTGTAAGGGAAGGCAAAAGGCTCACTCACCCTCTCATGAAAGATGGCCTCCATGTTTATGTGTCTCCCACTGCCACCATTGGCTTCCACACCACATGGTCTGACCCAGCCAATCAAGCCATGCTCTGGCTGTGGTGCTCTGGCGCCTCATGGCTCCTCCTAGAGGAGGCAGACAGCGCTGGAGGGGACCCCACTTGCACCATACCGCCAGCAGGACATTTTCAAAAACAAACAAGAATAGGAAGGGAAACAATAGGAAAAGAACGCAACTCTGGAAAATCCATCAAAAAAGATGCTGGGACTGCGTTCCGGTGAGTTCTATGACAAAAAAAGCCCTGCTTCTAGGTATGCAGAAGTCAATTCTGAGAATTCTTATCAGTAGCTTTGCTGGCTGTGGAATTCTGGGATTTGAAATTCACACCCCTGGAAATTGCCAGTTTGGAAACACTACTTTTTAGTTCATTTCTCTTTTTTCCAAACTTAAGTTCATGTTGACTCCTTTCCATATTTTGCTGTGAATTTTTAACAGAGTCCCTATAAAATTTATAGGCATGTTTTATGCATATTTCTTCCATCAGTGCCCTTTCTCTCTAGATGCATTTTGGCGCACACCAGATTGTGGAGTGTGAATTTCCCCTGGTTTATTTATGAATTTCTAGCCTATATCTTCTGCAGTCTTATCGAGAAGTGTGCAATTAATGTTGCTAGTTTCTGGGCAAGATCTGTTTAACTTGTATATATTTCAATTTTGTATTTTATGTTTTAATTTTTTTATCATATAGTGTGCCTTATTTTAATTGTGATGCTTCTGGTATGAATAAACAAACATCCAGAAGTAAGTTCCAGTAAAATATATTTGATGGGACTTATTGCCAATATGTGTGTGTGTGTTTGTGTGTGTGTGTACGTATAAAGGAGAAGGGGAAAACAGCATTAGGAACAGATCACAAAATCCTGCCCACTGAAGAGGGATATAAACAATTTTATATAGTTGTATAATAAATGCTGGCCAATAATGATGCCCACTGCCAGTCATCATATTTTTGATAGCATGGGCTAATATTTCTGTTAATATTTATTATGGTGAAATAAGCAGGATAATAAAGTAGAGGTTGGCAGGAATCTGTTTTTGTGAAAAGTTACTTCCTAATTCACTTTTAAAAATACAAGCGCTGATTTAAGATAACTCATGATGCAGCATTTCCAAATGCCTAAGCAGGTTATTGGGGAGACAGAATTGAATTTAAGGGCCTTAGTAGTTTGAAGGTTCAGGTATTTACTTCTTCAAAAGGTTGGGCTTATGTTTAAAATGAAGTTTGACTTTAGCAAATAGTTTGCACAGCTGAAGCCTCAAATCTAGATGCCTCCAGGAAGTTAGATGTCCAGCTCAGGTTGGAGAGAAGTGGGGTGGGGGATAATTTCAAAGGAACTCTGCCTTGTTTAAATCAGATGAAGTTTAGAAATTCCTAATACAGTTTTCAAGGTCCTTTATTCAGCAGAACTAGTATTAGAGAAACTACAGTCTTAACCAGTGCTTCTCAATCTTGACAACTTAAAGAGGTGTGAACTTAGACTCCCAGAATTCCACAGCCATCTGGGAGTGGAAGCCCACACATTTTCAAGTTGTTCATATTGAGAAACAGTGGTATTGACATTTCTTTTGTTGTTTTTGCTAGTCCTGTGGGGCTTACAGTATTACTGTTTAGAAAATAGAGCTAGCCCCACAAATGCTAATCTGGCCCTCCCCATTTTAGAAGTACAATAGTTCTTTCCATGATTAGGCATACAGATAAAGAAATAATTATTGTAAATCAGTACACACTGATTTTTATGTCACATGCATAAAAACAGATAACCTTCAGCTCACTCTGGTGGATGTAGAAAAACTTTGTTTTAAAAGTAGGGATTTTTAGTTTTTGTTTATTAATTTTATACGTTCAGAAGGTGGGAAGAGATGATGGGAAAGCCAAAGATTATGGTTGACTGGGGAATTCTGGAAGTTTACTTCCATAAGTCTTAAAGTTGCTAAGGTTGGATACTCTTTATCTAGGCATTTGAAACACAGGACCATCTGTTCCAAAAGTTTATATTTCTGTAAATCAAATAAAAACTTTCTAGCTAGGGATCTGTGCTAGGTGTAAATGGCTTTTGATCAAATTTTGGAGTCTAAAAGATGTTTACTTCTCTGTAAAGTGAGTAATTTATGTATAAGTGAAGCTTTTACCCATTCTTCAAACTGGGCATGGAGATCTTAATGCTATTATAATTGTTATGGCTTGTAATACTTTGAATAACTATACATTTGTAGCACTCTGGAGCCATCTTGTGAGCTAATTGTATGAATATATTTTCTTTTAAGAATTTCCCTTCTTTTTGTCTTTCTTTTAAATAGTCAGCATTTTATCTCCAGGATCTGGACAATTCTATTGTTGAGTCCGTGGCGGGAAACAGACACGAGAAGCAGCTGGAGTTCTCAGTTTCTTTTATTCAGCGTTCAGCTTACAGGAAGATGGCTTCAGCCTCGCCCAAACGCCTCGCAGCCTCTTATATAGGCAACTCCCGGGTAAATGGGTTACTTTTCCCGCGCCAGCACCCGCGCATGCGCACGACGCTGGCGACAGCCTGTCTGGTCCCGGGCAGCTTTGCACCTGCCCGGGACTGCCTGCAAATGCCCGAGCCGTTTGCAAGGCTCGGGACATAACACCCCTTTCCCCCGGGCTAAAACTACTACCAACATACAACATTTATTTTATACGACAATTTGCTCCCCAGTGCTCCCACTGTTTACTGGCTTTTGCCTTGCCAGCAATGTTATGTAATCTTCTAGGTACTTAGGAGATTTCTTTGCTCTCTGTGACCTTCTTAGCTCTGGGTTACTGGCATAAGTCCCCTGACTGGAGGGAGGCGTGAGCCTGTTCTCTCTATTGTGCCCTGGTGTCTTCCAAGGACTGTGCCCCGATGCCTGGCCTGCTTGCTTGCCCACCGGGCTCGTCAGGCCAGGGCTTCTGTTGCTTTGTGACCTGGTTGTCCTACCTAGCTGTAGACCCTCAGGCCCCTTGAAGTGATAGCCACTGCTGGGCGTCTCTGTAGAACCTCCTAGGTCAGTCCAAGACCTGTCAGGAGGCTGTCCATTCCCTGAACCCCATTCTGTGCTCGGGCTCGTGTGGGTTTCTGTACTTTCCCAAAACTCAGGTGTTCCCTGATTTGTGCTAGGGGTGTTGTAGTCGGGACTTGGCTCCTCGACTAGCTCTGTGTATGTTTGACCCCCTGTAGGATTTGGGGTAAGGTCAGGCCAACCTTGGGAATTTTGTGCCAGCTCTCTTGCGGGGAATGATTTGTTGGGATGCCCCCGGGTATCCTCCGTTACTGGAGTGCTGTGTGATGTGTGTGGAAAGTGAGTATGCCCCCGGGGTGACTCCCTGGCTGGAGTAGGCGTGAGTGCCTGTTGTGTGGGTAAGCTCCATGACTTCCTTTTCGGAGCAATTGCGGAATCTTGGGATGGGCCGTTTGTGGCTCCCTCAGTGGAGATGGGCAGTAGCTCTTGCCCTTCCCTTTGCTCCAAAGGGTCCCCCTCCCCCCCTGGAAAAGACCCAGGAGTCTCATCAGAAAAGTCCCGCCTAGAGCGGAGTTGGTCGATGTGCCGATGCAGGACACGACCGTTGTCCAGGGCTACCTCGTAGGAGAGAGGACCTGTGACCCTGGAAACAGAAGCGGGGACCCATGTATGATCAGGCCCGTAATTGCGAGCCCAAACCGGGGCACCCACAAGTAGTTGTCTAGGTGCCCTAGGATGTGAGGTAGATGAAGGCAGTCTGTCCGGATGCAACCGGTCAAGTCTAGTAGTAAGTTGGCGCCCCAACGAAGTTCAGCTGGACTTCTCCCTGTAGAAGTGGACGGTGTGGTGCGATAAGAAAGGAGAAAGTCAGCCAACCTGTGATGCCAGTCCCCGTAGGTGAGTCTCTTCAAGGCGTCCTTTGCGATGCGCACCATGCGTTCAGCCATACCGTTGGTGGACGGGTGAAAAGGCGCAGACGTGGCATGACGAATCAGGTTTGCCTGTAAGAAAGCTTGGAATTCGGAGGAGGTGAATTGAGGGCCGTTGTCGGACACAATGACATCTGGCAGCCCGTGTGCAGCAAAAATCCCCCTCAGTACCTGAATAGTCTTTGCAGTGGTGGTGGATGAGACAGGCACAACCTCAAGCCATTTTGAATGGCTGTCAACAAGGACCAAGAAGAACTGGCCCTGAAAGGGCCCAGCGTAGTCAATGTGCACCCTAGACCATGGGGACTGTGTTTCCTCCCATCTATGCACAGGAGCTTGGGGCATCTCTGGGCGAGATCGTTGGCACAGGTGGCATGCGTGTACCTTAGCCTCAATACCTTTATCTAAACCAGGCCACCACAAGTGGCTTCGTGCAAGAGCCTTCATACGAACAATGCCAGGATGACCCTCGTGGAGGGATTCTAAGACCCTAGTCCTCATTGAGGTGGGAATGACAACTCTGTTTCCCCAAAGCAGACAACCCTGAGAAAGGGACAGTTCGTTCCTTTTGGACCAGAAACTCTGAAACTCAGGACTAGGGCAGTGCTCAGGCCACCCAGACAGGACCCAGGAGCGGACACGTGAAAGTGTGTGATCTGTACCTGTTTCAGCGGTAACATCCCTGGCACTAAGAGGGAGCTCGGGCAAGGCTTGGATTGATAGAATGTTGACAGCTGGCACGGGGTCAGCTTCTACTACTGGCAGAGGCAACCTACTGAGGCCATCAGCATGGCCCATTTCTTTCCCAGGCTTGTGGAGTAATGAAAAATCATATGCAGACAAAAAAATAGACCACCTAAGCATTCTAGGGGAAATGATGTGGGGAGTCTGCTTACGTGTGGTAAACAGTCCCAGCAGAGGCTTATGGTCAGTGAAGACCGTGAAATGCCTGCCATATAGAAAATCGTGGAATTTTTTAATTCCAGCAACAACAGCCAGAGCCTCCCTGTCTATCTGAGCGTAGTTGCGCTCGGCAGAAGACAGTGTTCTGGAGTAGTATGCAATAGGAACCTGAGTTCCATCAGACCTGAGGTGACTCAGGACAGCTCCAACCCCGTAGGGGGACGCATCACAAGCGATGCACACAGGGAGAGACTCGTTGAAATGTGCAAGAACACTGTTAGAAGTGAGCAAGGCCTTGACTTCTTTAAAGCAAGCCTCATGTGCTTGTGACCACAGCCACACAGCTTGTTTGTCTAGTAGCCTGTGAAGAGGCTCAGCTACACTAGCTTTATGTGGAAGAAAAGAATTGTAGAAATTCAGGAGGCCTAAGAAGGCCTGAAGTTCGGCCTTAGACTTTGGCCTGGGTGCTTCTAAAATAGCAGTTAGTTTGGATTCAGCAGGATGAATCCCAGCAGCATCAATTTTGAATCCCAGAAATTCAGTAGAAGGCACCCCAATCTGCATTTGTCTTTTCTGAGCTTGAGGCCTGATTTCCTGAATCTTAACAGGACAGCCCTAAGCCTTTCAGCTAGAATGTGTGTGGAGTCTCCTGCAATCAAGACATCGTCAAAGTAGGGGCAGACCCCTGGTATACCTCGTAGTGTGTTTTCCATTACGCTTTGGAAAATCCCAGGAGCGACATTCACTCCAAACTGTAGCCTTTTTACCTTAAAGGCTCCCCTGTGGGTCACAATGGTCTGAGCTATAGCAGCATCATCATCAACAGGCAGCTGTTGATATGCTTGAGCTAGGTCAAGCTTTGCAAAAACACGCCCCCCCTTGAGAGAGGCCAGGATGTGACTGACCACAGGAACAGGATAGGCATGTTGCTGCAATGCCTTATTGAGTGTGCATTTGTAATCAGCACAAATGCGAATGTCCCCATTTGCCTTTAGAGGCGTGACAATGGGGGTCTCCCACGGGCTGGAATCAACAGGTTCTAGGATTCCCTGTTGGATTAGTTTGTCTAGTTCAGTGTCAATCTTACTTTTTAAAGCAAAAGGGACCCTTCTTGCTTTAATCCTAATGGGAGTGACAGTGGGGTCTAGCTTTAAGGACACAGGTGGTCCTTTGAATGTGCCCAGCTGGGGGCTGAAAACATCTGCAAATTCTTTGCAGACTTCCTGTAGGTCGAGTGTTTGTAAGCTGTTGAGTCCTGTGACGTGTATCCCCAGGGCCTCAAACCAATCGAGTCCTATGAGACTCGTTCGTTCACCCCCTACTACTAATAAGTCTAGTGGACCTTCAAAACTCTTGTATTGCACGTTAAGGGTGGCCTCCCCCTTAACACACACTCTTGAGTTCTGAAAATCTGTTAATACAATATCAGAAGGCCTTAACTTGGCCTTAGTCCCACTACTGGAACAAATCTTCCTAAATGTATGCAATGAAATGATGGAAAGGGCAGACCCTGTGTCTAGTTCCATAGATAATGGAACCCCTTGTAGCTTCACGTTGAGTGACAGCTTTTTCTTCATGGGCTTGTGTGTGCCTGTCCTACAGATGCTTCTTCGCGAAGCGCAAAAACCTACCCTATTCTGGCTGGGGAGTCTGGTACCCTTCAGGCGTTCTTCTTGGGGTTGTGCCTTTCGTCAGCCCAGACACACAGCTGCAATATGCCCTTGTTTGCCGCATGCCCGGCAGGTAGCGGAGCGGAACTTGCAGTCGGTTCTCCTGTGGCGACCTCCACAGCCGATGCACTTGAGCGGAGCCGAAGAGCTTCCCTTCTGGTTTTCTTCCTTCGCGGGGTGTAGACGGTCGACTTCCTCGTCCGGATCCTCCTCGGAGTTTCGTCGGACGTCTTCCTGGTGCACGGACGCACCCTCTGCACTGCTTCTGATCGGCCGCATGTTCTTGACGGCGCCGCCTGCTGCTTCTTCTGCGGTGACTTCCCTTAAGGCGTCTTGGAAGGATAATTCTTCCTTAGCGAAAAGTCTCTGTTGTAGCTCTCGATGCCTTAACCCGCACACGAATCGGTCCCTCAGTCGTTCCTCGAGGTCCTTGAACTCGCAGGGCTTGGCGGCCTTCCGTAACGCGGCGATGTATTCCTTGGCTGACTCACCGGACCGTTGATCCCTCTGTTCGAAGGTGTGGCGCCATGAGATAACGGACACCTTGGGGTGGAAGTGCTCTTTCAGCAGCTTCTTCAGGTCTGCGTAGCTTACAGACTCTACTGGGACAGGTGCTGCAAGGTTTTCTGCGATTTCGAAGGCGTCTTGGCCGCAAACGCAAAGCAGGGTGGCAGCCTTCAAGCTATCTTCCTCACTTGGTTTGCCTTGAAGTAGTTCTCCATTCTGGATACGTAGGACTCCCACCGCTCTGGATGTGAGACGTCGAATTCCGAAAGCCTTCCGATTTTCGCCATCTTCGGATCTTCAGGAGACGGGTCTATCAGCCAGCCTACCCCCGAATGCGCACCGGATTGGCGGGCAGCTGCCGAGTCGACGCCGTTCCTCTTCCGCCGCTCAGGACTCCTTGGGTAAGCTTACACTTCTTCCTTTCCAGGTAGTGCAAGGCATCCCATCCTCGTCGCCAGTGTTGAGTCCGTGGCGGGAAACAGACACGAGAAGCAGCTGGAGTTCTCAGTTTCTTTTATTCAGCGTTCAGCTTACAGGAAGATGGCTTCAGCCTCGCCCAAACGCCTCGCAGCCTCTTATATAGGCAACTCCCGGGTAAATGGGTTACTTTTCCCACGCCAGCACCCGCGCATGCGCACGGCGCTGGCGACAGCCTGTCTGGTCCCGGGCAGCTTTGCACCTGCCCGGGACTGCCTGCAAACGCCCGAGCCGTTTGCAAGGCTCGGGACATAACATCTATAATTTATCTTTATTTCATTCATTCATTTATTAATTTTTAAAATCCTACCTTTATTACTTTTTATAAGTAAATCAAGTTAGCAAACACATCTAATACTCCTTCCTTCTCCTGTTTTCCCCACCACAACAACCCTATGAGGTAGGTTGGGCTGAGAGAGAATGATTGGACCAAGTAACCCAGCTGGCTTTCATGCCTAAGGTGGGACTAAAATTCACAACCTTCTGGTTTCTAGGCCAGCACCTTAACCACCATACCAAACTGACTATTCTGTAACATAACATGTGAGCATTTTAATTTTTAAAAGTTAAGGAGGGTTCTACATTTTATTTCAAATAAAATTTGGTTCTTTTTCATTTATGAGGGTAGCCTATTTCAAAGGGTAGACAAGAAAGATCTGAACCTCTAGCTGCATATCTCTGCACCATGGGTGTCAAATTCAATTTCATTGCGGTTGCCCTCAGAAGGCAGGGTGGGTGTGGCCAGGGTGGGTGTGGCCTACTGGATGGGTGTGGCTGGAGTGGGTGTGGCCTACTGGGTAGGCGTGGCCAGCTCTACATTGTTTGCGTCAAGGGTGACTGTGGGGGCTTGGGCAGGAGTGGGACAGATCTGAGGGTCTCTGGCAGAAGGGGGTGGGACCAGGGCAAGCGCCAAGGCATGGTCCACTGGAGGAGCCTCACTGTTCCTCTAAGGCCATGCGGGGGGGTGGGGGGGCTTATGGAGCTAAGACTGAATGCGTTTCAGCATAGATGGCCACCACAAAATTGTACATTGGCTCCTGGCTGGCCTGGGCCAGGGCCAAGGCAGTGGGGGCCATTCCCTCATTGTTACCAGGATGGCTTCACAGGCCACATAAAACCACTTCACAGGCTGCATCTGGCCCCCGGGCCTTGCTGTATGTATAGCTCTACAACTTTTGTGTTTTTACCTTTGAATATAATACAGTTTGTGAGAATGCAATGCCTCTCAAACATTAGGGATAAGGGTTGTATGCCAGATGGAGAGCCCTTGGAAGATAGGTGAGACCATCAGAATTACAGGTAGTCCTCAAACTGGGACCAAAATTATTAATGAGTCGTGCCTGATTTTACCACCTTTTTTTTGCCATAGTCTACCTTGGCAACTTTAAAATGGTTGGACATCAACTCCCAGAATTCCGCAGGCAGCATGGCTTAAATTCTGGGAGTCGAGGTCCACAAGTCATAAAAGGGCCAAGTCTGAAGACCCCTGGCTTAAAGGTATCAAGACTGAAAAACACTGAATCAGAGAGCTATTTCTTCTTCAGTGTAATTTTTTTTAACCTAGATAGGAAAATAGTGGCATAGGTCACTACCATTTGTTGTATGCAGTCTACCTTCAGGTCCATTTTATAGACGAGACCCTTAAGCCAGGCATTGTTTCCATGACTTCTTATCTCTTAGAGTGGTTTCTGTTGACATAAGGCAGGAACAGCCAGGGCAAATGTTTAGGTGTATTACATTTTCTGAATGCACAAATATTTGCAGAAGGGACTGAAATGGTGCTCAGTGGGGGAGCAGCTACCTGACCTGCCATTTTTACCGGGGAAAGGTTATACTTGCCTTCGGAACAGGGCATTTTTTAAAAACAGGACACCAGGTAGCAGGTGTGTAAATTAAGCCTGAGTTCTTGTAACTGGTGCAGTCCTGCCTGCAGCGTCCTTTCGAAGGTCGATTCTATGGGAGATATATAGATGAGCAATCCAATTTCTATATATTAGCAAACTCATTCTTGCTCAGTGTATCTGGGGCAACGTCAGAGCTATTTCTGGGTTTACTTCGTTGAGTACAGTAGGAGCCATAGACATGCGTTGGAAATTTAGCATTGCTAGCACACTGCTTTTGAGCCTGGGACTGAATTTGTACCTCCTTCTCTGATTTTTTTCAGAACTTTGTCTGTTCTTTGGTTGCATCTAGCAAGTTGTGCTAGAGCAGACATGTCAAACACAAGGCCCGGGGGCCGGATGTGGCCCGCGAAGTCATCCTGGAAAAAGTGAGGGAACAGCCCCCTCTGTCTTGGCCTTGGCCCAGGCCGGCTGGGAGCCAATGTACAATTTTATGGTGGCCATCTATGCTGAAATGCATTCAGTCTTAGCTCCACAAGGCCGTCTAGAAACAGTGAGGAACTAGCCCCTGCCGCATCAGCCCCACCCCCTGGGTGCATGCTGGGGAGGTGTCACCCTTCGTGAGGAATGAAGAAATGCATCATCACCTGGAAGTGGCCAGCAAATGGCTCTTGCCTACTTCACATATCCGGCTTGATGGGCTCCAGGGAAGGGGTTTCGGCAGGCTCTTCCAGTGGACTATGCCTTCGTGCTTGCCCTGGTCCCATCCCCTTCTGCCAGAGACCCTCAGATCTGTCCCACTCCTGCCCAGCCCCCACAGTCACCCTTGACGCAAACAATGTAGAGCTGGCCACGCCTACCCAGTAGGCCACACCCACCCTGGCCACACGTACCCGGCCCCTCCGAGGACAACCGCAATGCTGATGCGGCCCTCCATGAAATTGAGTTTGACACCCCTGTGCTAGAGATACAATTCTCCCTAGTTTCTGTTTCTCCTTCTCTTCCTCTTCCTTCTTCATAATATTAAAACTAAACACTTACGAACTCTATTTGAAAGACTGCCCCAAAATGCCTGGAGATATAATGTGATTGCTGAAATTGAAACATACTTAAACAGTATTTTGACAGCCCCCTTTGGAACATTTGATTAGAACGTGAATCACTAGGATGCAGCTAATTAGATGCTGGGAGCATCTATAACTTGTATCTTACCTAAAATCGGAATAAAGGAATATTTTATTTTATTCATTTCAGATGCCACTGAATCCTAAACTGACTCTGATCTGATTATCATCTCTTTTATGGTATATTATTATCGCTCCTGTTATCTTCAGAAAGTTTTGGGAAGAGGGATCCCTGGTGCTCTCTGAGCTTAGCTGTTTTCCCTCAGACGTTTCGTTACTCAAACCTGGTAACACATCATCAGCACTGCAAGAAAACAATGTCTGCAAAAAACCAACCAAGCTCAGAGAGTATCAAGGACCCCACATTTCAACCCTGAGCTACAAATATTCTCATTTATAGGACGTGGCTGTGGTGGTCATGGCAGACTGGGTGGGTGTGGCCAAGGTGAGCGTGATCACCTCAATGTTGCTCGTGGGGAGGGACACCTGTGAGAGCTGGGCAGGGTTGGGGGAGATCCAGGTGAGGCAGGGGCCAGGGCAGCCGCTGCCTGACAGCATCGGCCCACACACAAAGAGGCCAGCGAGTGCATGGGTGCTGGGATGCATCTGGCCATGTGGGACCTCGGTGAGTTAGTGGCCGGCTGGTTTGAAGAGGGACAGTTGCCATCTCCAGGGCATAGCGCGCATGCCCACAGAGAGGGCTCTGAGTGCCGCCTCTGGCACACGTGCCATAGGTTTGCCACCATTGCCTTAGGCCAGTGTTTCCCAAACTTGACAATTTTAAGGCATGTGGACTTCAACTCCCAGAATTCCACAGCCAGCGTTGCTGGCTGTGGAATTCTGGGAGTTGAAGTCCTCATGCCTTAAAATTGTCAAGTTTGGGAAACACTGCCTTAGGCTGTAGCATTTTCATTTCATTTGTCATTACAAAATAAACTTTATTTGTATTCTGGAGTCAGCATTTGAAAGCAAATCTGGTTCCCTGTGATATTGGACTGTTCTGGACATAATGTTAAGCTAAGGAACCATTTCTCAAACTTGGCCATTTTAAGTTGCATAGACTGGGGAATTCTGGGACTTGAAGTCCGCACATTTTATAAGCTGCCAAGTCTCTGAGAAACACTAAGCAAGGATTTTTTTTAAACATCTAGACTTGTCCCACTAACCACACATAATGCTGAATATTTATTATTTAGTATAATAATCAATAAGGGTGTGGCTCATACATTAAATGAAAAGCAAGCAAACTCCCAATGTTACAGTTAGATGCTATGCATTAAACAAACAAGCTAGGCTTCCTTTAAAAAGGTTTTTAATGAATGATTATGTTTTATGTATCATTTAGTTGCATTTTTTTCCCTTACTCCCAGGACACCTAATTTTCTCAAGCGGAATGCACTGCCACAACTGTTGCTGTTAACCAGTAGATATTCTTTCAACACTAAGGCAAAGGTTTTTTTGCTTTAGCAACAAGGATTTTATGCTGTATTTTACCTTGGCTACTCCATCACTTCTGGCCTTGCCTTTCTTGGATCTGACACACAGAAAAATAGATGAAGCACATCTCCCTGTTTTTCCTCCAAGAATGTGGGGAAAGGGAGATTTAATCCTTACTACTTTTTTGTCAATGCCTTTTTCTTGTCCTTCCAAATTCCTGAACAGCTTTGATAGGATGAGACATTTTTGGCTCGTGAAACATAAACAGGCGTCTCTTCAGCTGTCCAACCAAATGGAGCATCATGTTTCCCTTGGCAGCCAATGCAAAATATGTTTGAAGGGAGATGTACTAAAAATGGAGCAATATATTTTCTACTGGGCATGGTAGTTTAGCTCAGACATTAACATTTCTGGCCATGGGAATTTCCTCTATTTGACAGAGTTTGCAAGTCAATGATCTGTCGCTCAGTAACCAATATACAAGTAGTCCTCAACTTACAAACTTTCTTGTTTCATTTTCTTCCTTTGCTACTTAATGGACTCTTTCACCTCCTTCTGTTGAGTGAGCTGGTCATCCATATGACAATTGTCAGCTGCTACCTTATGTTTGCTGTGCTTTGCTATTATGTGGGTGACAGACTGCCAAGAACTTTGGGAGGGGGAATGAAGGAGGCAATCGAAAGTAGAGGCTGTGCATCCTTGAGATGCTGCTCCAAGATCACCCAGCTGGAAGAAGGTGGGAGTCTCATTCCAACCTGTGCTTGGACTAATCATTATGAAAACATCTTTGCATGGACTTGATTGGTTACACTGGGGCAAGCAATGAGAGACAGCTGTTATGACAACAGCTAAAGGTGGGGGAAAGTAGAACATAGGGATTTTGGTCTCAGTTCTGGCTATGCAGTACTGCAATACACTTAATTGCTAAGAAAACTATAACTTTCTCAACAAATGGAGCCAAGGATCGTTTCTATTTAGAGGTTTAACTTGTGGCAGGTCTGACAACAGTGGTCTGATGGAGGGATGGTGTCTCAGAAAGGACTTTGATCTTTGGGAGTAAGCAAAGTCCCCATGGTGTTCAACTGAGAAGTCTTGTTGATTTCTTGGACAAAGGTGGCCTTTTTGTCTACTTGGTGGACTAGCCTGCAGTGTTGATAGTCTCCCTTTCAGCTCCTAGCTAGGCTCAACCTAGCTTCTGTTTTTCTGTGTGTGTGTGTGTGTCCAGACAAGGCAAACAAGGTCCTAGCAACGGCTAGACTACATGAAGGCACTACTTCCCACATGCTTATGTTCTAACCACCCCTGCACTCATATCAAGCAAGGCAATTCTCCTACACCACAGCTGGTAACTGTAGATACAACTATTTATTCCTATCTGGGAGGAAACCAAGTGAAGGCTCCAATGAAATTTAAGGGCTTCCTGCTGAAGCAGATTAGCTTCCTGACTTTTAATTACACAACAGAAAAGTACAGATTCCATTGTGCTTACACAGAGGAGTTTTGCCCTATAATTTTGCATAATTAAAAATCAAGCCTATTGTATTTTGCTTGGTCTATGAGCATAATTGCCACTTATGGATTTTATTCATTCCTAAAGAGCTGCTGGGTTTGTTACTACCTAGGTTTCTTCACTTAGACTTCAATGGGACTCATTTCTGGCTAAAAGGCAACCCTGCTGATTTAAAGGCTAGGGGCAAAGCCTTTCTTTAAAGAGAGAAAACTAACAGTTTGAAAACTTTTTAGTTTACAGGACAGGTAACCCAATGAAGGGGCGTATGATATAATATAAAACATTATACATGGTCTAAAAGAATGCATTTGGGATTTTGTTCCCTTTTCTTATAATATTAATGCTCTGAGAACATCCAATAAAATAGGGATAGAAAAAGGAGGTTATTCTTCAAATGCTATAGTGTTTCAACCTTCAGGATTTCAAGACATGTGGAGTTCATCTCCCGGAGTTCTCAGCAGGAGCTTGCTGAATAGGGAATTCTGGGAGTTGAAGTCCATGGCTCTGGATGTGATCAAGATTGAGAAACAATGAACATGGGATGGATGGTGTGAAACTTGTATGATTTTAAAGGAAAGGTTAGACAAATTCTTGAAGATGAGTGGTGATGATAGTCATATTGTAGGAAAAGGAATGGCAGAACTTAGGGGTGGAGTTTAAAGAGGGATAAACTTAGAATCCCTATGTAGTCACAAATGAACTAAATACAACCTCCCTCTTGAGTGCCTTGATTCTTATGTAACTCTAAGCAGGTGCTGACCGTTAATTAAGAAGATTCCTCTACATAGCCCTTTAGCAATAAATCAGCTTAATTGAACCTTCACTATGGACTTAATCTTTTGCGCCTGACACATATGTTCTCATATATTCCATCCAATAAGGAAATCATGCATATCAAGATATTAGTTATGGGGAACCAAAACAATTCTCTCATATTTATGTCATACTTAGGAGCTTTTCACAGGTATCTTAGTTGGGAAGAACTAAGACAGATTCAGTCTGATCAGATTTGATTATTAATCTTTTAAACACCTTATATGGCAGTGCAATTTTGCTTTTTCAAGCATTACTGGTTGCAGTGGTAATACGCCAATTCAACATTCTTCAGTTAATATTTTTTGCACACCTTCCCCCCCCTTGATCAAGTGAAATATTGGTTTCTCAATTAACCTGGGAATAATAGTTAAGATGGGCAAGGTGACAACCAGCAGTTCCAGGCTATTTCAGCAGTGACTGTCCAAAAATGTAAAGATTAGGCTCCCAAGTTTTTAACTTCTGATATTTTTCTTCTGCTCTTACACTGCTGCTAGCAATTAATTGTTTAATTTTAGGCTCCATTCTTGTGTACAATAAACATTCTAATCTAACCAAACTGTATCTGACAGTCTTCTGCCAACTCAAGCCAAGTTCTGAACAAGAGATTAAATGTCTGGACTGCTAGGATTTACCACTGAGTCAACCTGGGATAGACACAATACCCTGAGCTACCAAGTAGGCAGCATTCTTATGCCTTGTTAGGTTAAATTTTAGCTGCTTTATGGTTCATGCTTTATATGGACCTAGCTAACATGATAACTGTTTTTATTGTAATATTTATATATAGTTTTTATGTTTTTATGTCTATTTGTATACTTCCCAGTGGTTCTGTGAGGGAGATGGGCACTCTCTAAAGATAGATAGATAGATAGATAGATAGATAGATAGATAGATAGATAGATAGATAGATAGATAGAAATACAGAGAGAGATACAGAGAAATGATAGAAGGTAGATAAATATATAGCTAGCTAATCAGACAGACAGATCATATGATGAACAAGTAAGGGAACTAGGTATGTTTAGCCTAACAAAGAGAAGGCTTAGGGGAGATATCAGTCTTCCAATAGTTGAAGGACTGTCACAGGGTAGAGGGGATCAGTTTATTCTCTATAGCACCTGAAAGCAGGACAAGAAGCTGGACAGAGTGAGATCCAAGCTGGAAGTAAGGAGGAATTTTCTGATGGTGAAAACAATTAATCGGTGGAATAGCCTGCTTCCCTGAGTTGTGAATGTTCAATCACTGGAGGTTTTCCAAAAATTGACATTTGACTGGGATGGTGTAAAGCTCCTGCCTTGAGTAGGAGGTTGGACTAGATGATCTCCAGGGTCCCTTCCAGGCTTATGATTAGATAGATAGATAGATAGATAGATAGATAGATAGATAGATAGATAGATAGATAGATAGATAGATAGGCAGGCAGGCAGGCAGGCAGGCAGGCAGGCAGGCAGGCAGGCAGGCAGGCAGGCAGGCAGACAGACAGAGTCCTTGGATTGATGAATGGATGCATGAGTGGATGGAGTGGGTCCTTGATTTGGAATGAGGTCAAAATGAATCCAGCATTTTGGAGTTCAAATCAAGCTATGTAAAGATCCAAACATCAATTGGGGAAAGGTGTGGGTGGATAAGCAATCTTTCTGCATCTGACAAAGGAAACAAGGAGAAACTGATGTTGTTTGAGAAATGGGGAAACAAGGTTTCTGTTTGCTTTAACGAACTAGGATTTTAAAGCAAGACTGCACCCTTTGACACAAGTTTAAGTCTTTAAGTAGCAAATTATTTATTTACAAACTACACAGTAATTGTTTTAACTTAATATTTTCAAAATTCTGAATGGTACTAGTACTTTTAATTATCATGTAGTTTACTTTTTCTGTGTTGGTTCTCTCAATTTATTCATTTTCAATTTTCAAGGGTCCAAAGACTCTTTGAAAGCCTCGGAAGAATTATGTGGTGGGTACCAGCTGCTTATTCTTCTGCTTGAAAAACCATAATTACTTCATGACTCATTCCTTGTGTTTAGGCCTATAAATACTATTCAGTGCTAATAAGACGTGAAATTCAAAATACCAGTCTGGGATGCTCAGAATTCTTGCTTTATACCAGTGAACACAGCCCAAATGCTACAGTTACCTCTGTGACAGGTGGCTTTGTCAATTCACGATCTGCAATGCAAACTCTACCAAATTATTAATTAAGCCACAAGACTGTAAGAGAAAGCTGTAAAAAGAAAGAAAGAAAGAAAGAAAGAAAGAAAGAAAGAAAGAAAGAAAGAAAGAAAGGGAAAGAGGGAGAAGAAATTAGTTTGTATCCGCCTTGTAAACAAGCCCAAGTTTTTTTTAAATGGTCAGGGATGGTGTGTGGAGATATTCAGTTGTCATTCTTAATAACTTCCCTCCTCTATTGTTTTCTTTATATTATAAGACAGAAACCTATGCTCCCATTCTTTGGGCCCTCTCCAGGATGCCAAATCACATTCGGCCAACGGTCCCACCTGACCACTCTTGAGTTCCATACCATCCCCTGCCCCAAAGCTTGCTTCAGAACCACTTTATAAAACCCTAGTAAGATCACACCTGGAATACTGCAGCCAATTGTGGTCACTATATCACAAAAAAGATGTTGAGAGTTTGGAAAAAAATCAGAAAAGAGCAACTAAGATGATCAAAGGCCTGAGACTAAAACATATGAAGAATGGCTGCAGGAATTGGGTTTGGCTAGTCTAAAGAAAAGAAGAAATAGGGTGACATGATAGCAGTATTCCAGTATTTGAGGGGCTGCCACAAAGAAGAGGGGTTCACATTATTCACCAAAGCACCGAGGGAAGGACAAGAAACAATGGTTGGAAACTGATCAAAGAGAGAAGCAACCTTGAATTAAGGAGAAACTTCCTGACAGTGAAGACAATTCTGGAGGCAAGCTGTTCCAGTGGAACAGCTTGCCTCCAGAAATCGTGGATGCTCCACCACTGGAGATTTTTAAGAAGAGGCTAGACAGATACTTGTCTGAGACGGTATAGGTTCTCCTGCTTAAGCGGGGGGGGGGGGGGCTGGACTAAATAGAAGACCTCCAAAGTCCCTTCCAGCTTATTCTGTTCTATTCTACTAGTAGATGTTTACATGGAGAAAAGAGACTGCACTGCCTTAGGTCCAAGCCATTGATAAGGACTCCTATCCCTGTATATAATCTATACTTACATTTCCTTGTTAGAGATGAAGTTAACTTTTTGCAATTAAAGTTTTTATTGGCCTATCATTTTATATAGCCTGCAGCTAGTTGCTTTCCCAGTAAGGCTAAATTAAGACTGCTGCCTGGGGGCTTAAAACGTAATGATCAGCAAAGGAGTGGAAGGAACAGAGTAATAAAACTTGGCAGCAAAAGATTAATCTGGAAATCAGGATAAAATTTAGTTCTTTTTTTTTAGTGAAACATTAAAAGAATGTTTTCAGGAACTTAAGAAAAGCAGGTCAGGATTTAGCTAAAAAAGCTGGAGAAGAGGAAGGAAGGAAGGAAGGAAGGAAGGAAGGAAGGAAGGAAGGAAGGAAGGAAGGAAGGAAGGAAGGAAGGAAGGGAAGAGACACTGTGAGAGAGAGACAGGGTGGTGTATATTGTTGATCTGCTACTAATCCAGATAAATAAACCATGAAAAGCAAAGTGCAAATATAGCATTTGTGGGTTATTTCGTTACTTGGATTGCAATAGTTGGTCCTTTCTGTTCATTACAAGAGTTCAGCCAGGACTATTTTTGGATTGAAAGCAAGCAAGCAAGGGGTGCTAGAAGGGGTAGCTATATCAAAACCCAAGCAGGTCTAGGAGTCTTTCCGTTTGCTAGATACAGCTATTTAATATTTTTGAACTACTTTTCATATATTTTTTTGTAGGTCCAGTGGAAGGAAGGAAGGACAAATTAAATGAAAGTTGGGCATCTTTGGATTTAAATTTTTAATAAAGGTTCCCTATGCAGTAGGGCAGATCCTCCCTGGCATGCTTGCCAGGTGTTTCTTCTTATTCCCTTTTTAAGCTGCTCTGTAGCACCATGAAAAAGTTTTTCAAGAGCAGAGGAGCATCTGAATGCTGCAGAAGAAGGTTCCCTTGGTTACAATAAGAAGCCAATGACGTGGGAAGTGCATCAGTGTCTTGGCTTCAGAATTAAATCTCTGCCTCCCCAGATGGGAAAAACATGCATATAAGTTCCTGATGCTGCCAGGAGTGTTTATTATTCTGCCTTTATAGCCTGAAGGAACTTTTGAACAGCCCCCTTTTGAAACATACTTTGTTTGCTGCCCTTCCCAACCTCTAGATGTTTCCTTCTGATCCTTTTGCCTGTGCTGGCTGGAATTCATGAGAGCCGTAAACTAAAACATCTGGGAGATCCCAGATTGGGAAGGCTGATCTCGTGTGAATTTCAGGGTTTTTTTTTTTTCTCAGAGAAGGGTGTGCGTGTTTATCTCTGTGGTTTGTGTGTGTGTGTGTGTGTGTGTGACATTTTGAAGCCTCCACCCAGTTTGTTATTACTTGATTTATCATAACATGATCACATGTCAATGAAGCAAACTGAGAACGAATAGGCCACAGTCTAAAATGCAATAGAGCAGGGGTTCTCAACCTTGGCAACTTTAAGACTTGTGGACTTCAACTCCCAGAATTCCTCAGCCAGCACAGCTGGCTGAGGAATTCTGGGAATTGAAGTCCACAAGTCTTAAAGTTGCCAAGGTTGAGAACCCCTGCAATAGAGCAATTAAAAATCGGCACAATCAATATTTTAAAAATTCAGGGCAACAAGAGAGGAGAACAATAAGAGCCACACAGGGCGCTTCCCTTTTAGCCAAGAGGGAAGAGCTGCAGAGGAAAGGGGCAATAACTTCAAATGCTGTCTAAATCATCATTATAGGAAACTATGGAGATGACTTTAGAGCAGCCATCCAGAAACCATTAAAAAAAAAGGTGCAGAAGCATGCCTTTAGTTTAGGGGAGTGGGAAAGTATTAATAAGTAGTCAGACTGGCTCCCCACAATCCTTTCCCAAACTAAAATATAGTTTACTTTCCCCATGGAACCAGTTTCCTGTTCTGCTCTACCTAGTAGGCCTGACAGTCATATATTATCTTTTAGGCAATGTCCACTCTCTGGTTGGCATCAGCTCTATTCCTAATTTGATCTGGGAGTCAGAAATTCTCGGCAAGACGTATTTAGTGCTATACCATAACCTTTTGGGGGACCTGTAGCCATAAGTGTGTCTTGTAAGATGTGTTAGGTGTGGTCAAAACGGAAACCGAATACGCTCAGAATAAACAACGTATTGTGAAAACACCTGCAGTGCCAGCTTTCACAGGTAGACCAGACATACAACAACCAGATGGGCTAATTTTACTTTATTGTTACATTAACAGAATCTTGCAAGTCTGAAATCTCCTGTCTCCTTTATGGGAAGGGGACAACTTGACACAGCCAACTTGTTATGCCAACTTGCCATGGGACAACTCACGGAGGAACAATTTTAACAATTCTATTTAATTATTTAAAATAAATAAAAATTTGTTTTAATTTTTGTCAATTACATTTCATTCTGTCCCTCCTTTTGCATCCTTTCTTTAATGATTCTATTCTACCATTTCTTTATGATTAGTGTAACTTTTGTCCAGCAACAAGTTGTCCTGCAGCGAGTTGGCTGTGGCGAGTTGTCATAGACCAGGGGTGTCAAACTCAATTTCATTGAGGGCTGCATCAGCATTGCGATTGTCCTGGAGGGGGTGGGTGGGTGTGGCCAGGATGGGTGCGGCCTACTGGGTGGGTGTGGATGGAGTGGGTGTGGCCTACTGGGTGGGTGTGGCCAGCTCTACATCGTTCGCGTCAAGGGTGCCTGTGGGGGCCTGGGCAGGAGTGGGACAGATCTGAGGGTCTCTGGCAGAAGGGGCTGGGACCGGGGAAAGTGCCAAGGCATGGTCCACTGGAGGAGCCTCACTGTTCCTCTTAGGCCATGCGGGGGAGGGGCTTATGGGGCTAAGACTGAATGCGTTTCAGCATAGATGGCCACCACAAAATTGTACATGGGCTCCCAGCCGGCCTGGGCCAAGGCCAAGGCAGCGGGGGCCATTCCCTCACTGTTTCCAGGATGGCTTTGCAGGCCACATAAAACCACTTCGCGGGCCGCATCCGGCCCCCGGGCCTTGTGTTTGACATGTCTGTCATAGACTCCTCCTTTACTGATACAGAGAACTTAAGGAGGTGGGTTTCCCTTCTAAGCTTCTTTCTTTGTCCATTATAGAGCTGCGGGGTTTGCCCTCTCTTATCTGACCTTCCCTAGGCAGCCTCTCTCTCCCAAGGTCATACAGGTAGTTCTTGACTTACAACCATTCATTTAGGGACCAAAGTTGCAACGGCACTGAAAAAGTGACTTAATGACCATTTCTCATACTTGTGACCTCTGAAGCATCCCCATGGTCACATGATCAAAATTCGGACGCTTGGCAACAGGGTCATATTTATGACAGTTGCAGTGTCCCAGGGTCATGTGATCCGTTTTTGTGATCTTCTGACCAGCAAACTCAATGGGGAAGCCAGATTCACTTAACAACTGTGTGATTAACTTAACTACTGCAGTGATTCACTTAACAACCATGACAATAAAGGTCGTAAAATGGGGCAAAACTCACTTCACAACTATCTTGCTTGGCAACAGAAATTTGGGGCTTGCCTATGTTCATAAGTCTACCTGTACTTCCATACCATTGCATGCAGCCACTGTTTTCTCAAGAGAGTTCCCTCTCATTTATTCATTCCACTTAATGTTGATCTGAACTTTATCACCAGCATGGGCAAGAGTTAAGAAAAAGGACTGGGGATCATGCAGAACTTCTTGCAGAGAGAACTGTACCAATACGAGGGAGGCAACTGAGGCCAAATGGCTTGTGTACTTGGCAGGGCTCTTAAATATGCTTACCAAAAGATGACCAAAAGAGTCTGTTTGTTCTTTGACATTAAGAATTTTCCTACCTGTTCACCTCTAGCTGAAATATGCTTTCTGCAGCAGAAAGTGCGATTTTACAAGCCTGATTTTTAGTTACACATTTTATAATCTAATTGCTTGGCTTGACCACTTGTGTTTCTGACTCATTATTGTCTGGCTGTTGACCATACATTTTTGGAGAATGTTCCAAGTTGCATCCTGCTATCCAGGTGCTCCAGTTATAAAATTATCGAAGATGCAAATGCTCTGGCCAAAGATACAATGAAAGCATTCTCCATGTGGATGTATTTTTAGAATTTTTCAATAAATAAATAAATAAAGAATTTTGAATGTTATGTTCATTAAGCATTCCCTCCTAATGGAAGTTTGACAGCCCATGGGGATAAAATGAGAGACATAATTGCTAGGTGTGAGTCTAATTCACACTTGATTCTCTGTCTTTTGTGATTGGAAAGTGTTTAGTCTTTAGCAATGCAAAGAACATGCAAATCTGAAGGCAAATGATGAGCATTGAGAGGATCTTTATATCAACCACCAATTTCCATCTATATTTATTTGGCTTAGTTTGACAAAAACTAGAAGTGCTAATAAGGCTAGCAAGGGGGCACGATGGCTCAGCGGTTGATCTATCAGCTGGAAAGCTGACAGCCTGGGTTTAAGACCTGAGTGCTGCATAACTGGGTGAGCTCCCATGAACTTGCCCCAGCTCCTCTCCACCTAGCACAGTGGTTCTCAACTTGTGGGTCGGGACCCCATTTGGGGTCGAACGACCATTTCACGGGGGTCGCCAAGCAAGGCTGTCCGCCATTTTTTGCCCCTTTTCTTTGGCCACGCCCCTGGCATCCGGTGATGTATAAGTGGTTGAGGGTCACCACAACATGGGGAACTGTATTATGGGGTCGCGGCATTAGAAAGGTTGAGAACCACTAACCTAGCAGTTTGAAAGCATGCAAATGCAAGTAGACAAATAGGTACCACTTCGGTGGGAAAGGAACAGCGCACCGTGCATCTTGGCATATAGTCATTGTCAAGGTATTAATTTAATAGCTAACCAGCTTATGTAATATAAGATGTAATGATGGGAATGACTCAGCAGGGTCTGTGTCTCTTTAAGAACATTTGTATAAATGGAAGGCTCTGCTGATGTGTTCTCTCTATTCCATTTCCTGTGGAATTATGGTTTGTTGGATCCTGCTGTATTAGTATGTGTATGTATATTGTTCCTAGTGTATGATGTTGTAGATAGTATAAGATTAACCACCATTTAATACAAACCACTGTTTACTGCAATAAGACTGTGCATGCTCTGATAGTCATGCTGACCACATGACCAGGGAAGCAACTTCAGATAATGGGAGCTCCCTCATCTAAGAAATGGAGATGAATACCGCCCCCTAGAGTCGGAGATGGCTGCACAGGGGAAACCTTTACTTTTACCTTAACTAGCAAGGACCGTATTAAAATTGGTAGTAATTTGAAAGGGGATAGACACCTGATGCTTGATCTGCAGATTTTTCATGCAACTTGGTAATGTCATTGTGCAAATTTCTATATAAGCCTCTACATCAGTGTTTCTCAACCCTGGCAACTTTTAAGATATGGGAACTTCAACTCCCAGAATTCCCCATTCAGCCTTGCTGGAAGTTATAATCTACCTCTCTTAAAGCGGCCAAGGTTGAGAAACCCTGATCTAGGCCATAAAGTCCAATGTCCTATTCAATGCAGGAATGCACATTAAAGCATTCCAACACGAGAATCATAAAATTCCTCTCCATACTGTTTCACACTCCAGGTTGGAGAGACAAAAAAAAAGTGAATTGATCCAATGGTACCCAATCTTCTTTAGTATAGACCAGTACTTCTCTACCTTGGATGGATGGCTGGGGAATTCTGGAAGACGAAGACCCCTTGTCTTAAAATTGCCAAGGTTGAGATATGTTGCTGTTCATTCAGCGAGTGGGGAAACCAGGAACAGGTATCTCTATCCATTTCAGCAATTGCTGTTTTAATATTGTTGTGGTGCAGGATATGCATTTCCTCTCTCACAGCTGCAGCAGGCTGCTGACTCATCATTTTGTCCTTAAATGACTCCACCGGTTTCTTGTCTGCTGTATATGAGGCTGTGGGGAGGAAGAGAATAAAAGATGGGAAAAAGTGGAATGTCACTGTGAAGAAGTCAAGCTTAAAGCTGCTGCATCCAGAGTGTTCTCAATTCAGCTAGACCTTTGTCATTCCGGGACTGGTGTTTTTCTCTGCAATGTGCAAGAGTTGCATCGTCCCAGCTGGTGGTGTTGCTAAAAATATTGGAGAAAGGCTGAATTCTTTAAGTTGTGCCTATGACGTAACTGAGAATATGTATATTTTCATGTTTAGTCTGGTTTTCTTGGTTACTTTTGGGCCTTGCAAGTTAATATGATACCAGAATGAAAAAGATGAATACCTGCTCTAAAAATAATCTCTGGAACTCCTGCTAAATGAGCTGTTTAGACCAGCTTGAAATAATAGACTGCTTTAAATAATACAATGGGAGAAGGTGATCCTTGAGTTTTCAGAGTCAGCACTTATGCAAGAATTACAAAGCTAGAACACGTCCAATCAATGGTTGTCTGGTTTCTTCTAAAATATTTCAACTGAGGCAGGAGCTATAGAAGTTAGGTGTTTGCATGCCAGTTGTTTTGGCATGCAATGCCCTATAGCGGTATCTTGAAGGCAGAAGTTGAAACAGTTTATATTTTGAAGATTTGAGATAGTTGTAGATAGTTGTAGATAGTTTCTCAGCCCTCTTCCTGGTTTGTGCAGTGTACAGATCCTCAATGGAAGGCAGCTGGTTGCAGTTGTTTTTTCTGCAGTCCTAACTATCCGTTGAAGGCTGTACCCATCCTGTTTGGTTGCTGTGCCAATACCATTGTTAAGCCAGACATCATGTGACTGTGACGGACTTGCAACCTCACTTCTGCCACAGTTGTTAAGAGAATCACTCACAGTCATTCAGTGAGAGATTGAGTGACTGTGATTTGCAATGTCGCTGCCAGTTTCTCTGTTGACTTTGCTTATTGGAAGTTGGCTGTGAAATGTGCAAACCTGGTCATGGGATATGGTAGTCATAAATCCTCCTGACTATAAAGCACCTAAACTTTTGTCATGTATCTATGGCAGTGGTTCTCAACCTTTCTAATGCCGCGACCCCATAATACAGTTCCCCATGTTGTGGTGACCCCCAACCACTTATACATCACCGGGTGCCAGGGGCGTGGCCAAAGAAAAGGGGGAAAAATGGCAGACTGTGTTGTTTGGCGACCCCCGTGAAATGGTCGTTCGACCCCAAATGGGGTCCCGACCCACAGGTTGAGAACCACTGATCTATGGGATGCTGCAATGGTTGTAAGTGTGAGGACTGGCCCAAAAGTTACTTTTTCAGCACTGTTACAGCTTTGAATGGTTTCTAAACAGATCAGTTCTTAAGCAAGGGCACTTGTATCAGAAAAGTGTTATTGGAGCAAATCAAAGGAGGGCAGTGCAAACTAAAATAAAAGCTCCTAGTTTTATTGCCAATAAAAGAGGAGTAGGTTTCTTGGTACTTCTTGCCAGGGAACACAAGTAGGAGATACTGTCTTCCTCATTTTCTTCTCTTGTGAACATATTTGGCCATTCTGGAGAAACAGTGTTGGAGTAAATGGATTTTTAGATTTGATGCAGTGCAATTATTCTTATGTTCTTAAATTTAAAGGTATATTTTACATCCCATTCTATAATTTTTGACTTGGGTTGGCTGTTTTCTTAAGATTTTATCTCTTTGAAATGATCCAGAGCTACGCAACACCCTGCAAATTGCATATGGACAGTGAATATGGATTCTTTGGGAAATGTTGCTTACATGCATTGTCTGCATCATTGCAGTGTATTCTTTTTCTTTGAGTGCCTATAGAGGAGGCAGCAAGACAGTTCAGAGAGAAAACAGGACCTTTTACAGAACAGTTTATAGGGAGTGCTCAACTTACAGCTTAGTTACAATGGCACTGAAAAAAGTGACTTACATCAGTCATTGCTCTTAGGACCGATGCAGCATCTCTATGGTTACATGACCAAAATTTGGGCGCTTGGCAACCAGCATGTATTTATGACAATTGCAGCATCCTGGAATCATATGATAGCCATTTACCATCATCCCAGCCAGCTTCGGCCAAGCAAAGTCAGTGGGTGAAGTTGGATTCCCTTAACTGCTGCAGTGATTCCTAATAACATGGCCAAAAAGGATGTAAAATTGGAAATGGCTCACTTAACAACCACCCTGCTTATCAACAGAAATCTGGTCCCAATTATGGTCATAAGGTGAGGATTACCTCTATTGAGTCCATGGTGGGGAGAAGGGTGAGTACTCCATATTAATCATAGTAGATCAGTATTTCTCAACCTTGACAATTTTAAGGCATGTGGACTTCAACTCCCAGAATTCCACAGCCAGCATTGCTGGCTGTGGAATCCTGGGAGTTGGTCCACATGCCTTAAAATTGTCAAGGTTGAAAACACTAGTAGATAATACATTGTACAGGGGAATTGTTGCCTTCATTAGAGAAGAACTACAGGTGATTTGAAGGGGGATGATAGAGAAAAGGGGGGAGGTCATTGTACAGGGGAATTGTTGCCTTCATTAGAGAAGAACTACAGGTGATTTGAAGGGGGATGATAGAGAAAAGGGGGGAGGTCACCTGTCGCAGTAGAAGACAGGACAAGAAGTAACAGGTGGAATACCTTTTAAGAGAGATCAAACCTAGAATTAAGGAAAAGTTTCCTGACAGCAAGGACAATTATCAGTGAATCATCTTACCTCCAGAAGTTGTGAGTGCTCCATCACTGGAGGTTTTTAAGAAGAGCTTAGACAGCCATTTGTCCATGGTCTCCTACTTGAGCAGGGGGTTGCACTAGAGGACCTGCTAGATCCTTTCCAACCCTATTATTCTATGTTCTATGTCCTGTTTTGATAGGGTTTCAAGATTCTGTTACATTACCCTAGTAGCAACGGTGATCTTTCCAGAAATTGAAGTGGTTCTTGTTTATGGAAGTTGCCAGCCTTTTAGAGCTTGACAGGAAAGAAAGCAAATTGCAGAAGCTATAGGACCATTTCTTTTTTTGAGAAGGCATCTCTTGTTACTCTTATGCCATCAGACCGGCCTTCATCTTATAGAAGTTTTGCCTGACCTCCAAGAAGCATTTTGCATGATGTCAGCTTTGTTATGGTGCTTTTAGTATTTGCATAGCTGGTTGAATATAACTAAGCTATCAGTGCGGTGATCTATTTTACAGCTCAACAGGCTCCACTTAAAACAGATGGTCTCTTGTGCCCAGAAGTTCAGCAGAAAAGATGGAAGCAACTGAGGTGTTTATTAAAAATGGCTGCTTCTTAATGACAATGAATCCATTTGCCAGGGAATTAAAAATACAACATGCTGTGCTTACCATCATTTTTGTTCCTAAACAAAATACCAAATTGTATTTTGAGAAATATAAAAAAAATAAATAACTGGGGTTGTGGGGAGGAGAGGGGAGGGCTGGGATCGAGTATCTCTGTATTCAGAGGGAACAGCCAACATCAAATATCAAAATTAGAATTGTCCCTGTCTGGGATTTAATAACTTCATTTTATCACACCTCCAAGAATTGGCCAGCATTATGTTATCCCTGATCATGCTCAATCCTCTTGCTTTTTTCTGGAGATTGTTTTAAAAGCCCACCCACCCCTCACCCCCATCCTCAAAAATGTTTGGTTCATTTTTGCAGGCTCATGTTCTCCCCAGATTGCTGATCACTGTTTGTTGGTGGGGATGATGTAGTTTTGGGCTATAACACCATGGCAAGCCCAGATTGATAGTTGGAAATAAGGAAATGATGATACATATGACATTAAATAAGGAAGAGCAGTCAATAATTAAACTGTGCCAATTTGTCCTCTCATTCAAGTCTACTTCTGGGTGTGATACGAAGTGGGAATTCAATTGGAGAGGAGATGCGGTAAGAAAGATGCAGATTCATTACAGCTAAATTATTCCAGCAGTTTTACCAACCTAATAAGCCTAGCTGAGTTATCTGGAATTTACTCTATTTGGGTAACTACATATAATATTGTAGCTAATGAATTAAGAAAATCTTCGTGCAGATATTCCTACTTTGCATAATCTAGACCAGTGATGGCGAACCTTTTAGAGACTGAGTGCCCAAACCACAGCCCAAACCACAAAGTGCCAGGGCTGCACCAGCATTTTGGTGCCTTCGGGGGAAGCAGGGAGGCACCTCTGAGTGCTGCCTCTGGCATGCAAAAACCAGGGGTGCAAAAATAGGCCACCGTGCTGCAAGATGCAAAAATGGCTGCCGCCGCACCACAGGATGCAGATACAAGGCGCTGCACCATGCAAGAACGGGGCAGGGCTAGTGAGTATCACGCTGGCACTAGCCCCACCCCATTTGCAGCACGTGCGTGCTCGCAGCCCTGTGCACACATGCACGCATGTACAATGCTTCCCCCTCCCTTTTCTTCCAGTCCACCAATCAACAATGGTTGGTGACCTCTGCTCTACCACCTCTACTCAAGCTTGCTAGTCAGCTGCTTCGCCTCCTTTGTGGTGGGTGGGGCTCCTGCTCCGGGCGGCAGTGGCGGCCTGATGGACCTGCTGCTGGTGGTGGTGGCACACATGCCAATAGAGAGGGCTCTGAGTGCTGCCTCTGGCACGCCTGCCATAGGTTCGCCATCACTGATCAAGGCTGATCACAGAATCCAACGTACAGGTTGTCCTGGAGCCAGAATGTGCTACTGTGTTTCTTTCAACGACCAAGTCTTATTTCAGGACCCTTCAATCAGTCACATCCAGAATAATAATAATAATAATAATAATAATAATAATAATAATAATAATAATAATAAATCATCGCACAGTCAGCCAAATCCAGTCTGAACATCTGGTTGACTGTGCGATGATCCATAATAATAATAATAAAGTTGGAAGGGACCTTGGAGGTCATCGAGTCCAACATCGAGTTCAGGCAGGAAACTCTACACCATTTCGGACAGATGGCTGTCCAGTCTCTTCTTAAAAACTTCCAGTGTTGGTGCATTCACCGCTTCTGGAGGCAGGTTGTTCCACTGATTAATTGTTCTAACTGTCAGGAAGTTTCTCCTTAGTTCTAGATTGCTTCTCTCTTTGATTAGTTTCCATCCATTGCTTCTTGTCCTGCCTTCAGGCGCTGTAAGAAGGGATCCTTGGTGCTCTCCGGTATTGGTTGTTTCCTTGCAGACATTTCATTACCAAACTACGTAGCACCCTCAGTGCATAGATGATGTAAGTTTAGTTTCTTGGCAAAACTGAAAAACTGGAATGTGCAGAGGATGCAGCTTCACTAAAACTACTAAAATCTTGACCATGTTGCTTTTGTCTCTACTTACAGGATTCCACGTGATTCCAACTCTTTCCAGCATCGTTCCTGAGAGCTGCTTACTCATTGTTGTAGGACTGCTGGTTGGTGGGCTCATTAAAGCCGTGGGGGAAACCCCTCCAGTCCTAAATTCCAAGATCTTCTTCCTCTTCCTTCTCCCACCCATTATCCTGGATGCTGGTTACTTCTTGCCCTTGCGCCAGTTCACTGAGAATGTGGGCACCATCCTGATTTTTGCTGTGATTGGGACATTATGGAATGCTTTCTTCGTGGGGGCTCTGATGTATGCCGTGTGCCAGATAGGTGGCCCTTCCTTATCAAACATTGGTCTCTTAGACAGCCTGCTGTTTGGCAGCATCATCTCTGCGGTGGACCCTGTGGCCGTGCTGGCTGTATTTGAGGAGATTCACATCAATGAACTTTTGCACATCTTGGTGTTTGGCGAGTCGTTGTTGAATGATGCAGTTACTGTGGTAAGTAGAGCACAGCTTTGGCAGGGCTGGCTCTGACACGGAATAAAGGAAGACTTTGTGGATTTGAAACACTGTTGAAGGCAGCCAAGGAGGAGGAGACGCCTAAAATGTCTTGTGCATGATTCAACACAATGTTCATACTCTCCAAAAACACACTGCATGTGGACATTGATGTAGGGATTATTAGCTGGGAGATTTCTGTCTCCAGAAGGGATCAGCTGATGGCAAAGAAAGGGTCACTTTGCCTTTTGGTTTGATTCTTAGCTTCTCTTAGTCAAAAATATCCTGTATCTACTCAGGACGATCATTTGATAGACATCAAGTCTTTCAAGTTGAAGGCATCTACTTCTTGTCTTCCTAAATATTAGATAACCCAGGGATAGAAAACACGGTTTGTCTGCAGAAGATCTCAAGGGAAAATGTAAGGAAATCTCTGCCAGTTTAATATGAGCTGTACCATATTTAAGAGAGACCATTTGTTGTAGTTATTAAGGCAGTAAACTGGAAACCAGGAGATCATAGGTTCTAGTTGCTAAGGTTGAGAAGCATTGGATTCGGCTGTAGGCCTTGTCACAGTACATGCGTTGCATTCCATAAGTTTGTGATTCAATCTTGGGAGCTTCAGATAAGTGGGTAAAAAAGGTCCTCTCTAAAGCTCAGAGGACCTGCTTCCGGCCACTGTTGACAGTACTGAAATAGTCAGACTAACAGATTCAGCTGAATATGAAAATTCATTCACTGTAGTCATGGCTAATGGACTTCATAATACATTACTACCTTTTTTAAAAATTAAAGCATTCATTCCAGTCTCTTAATCAGAGATTTCCAAAGTGCCTAGCAATGTTTATTCAAAACCCAATAGAAAACAATAAATCCCCAAACATAATTTGGAACAAATGAAACTAAAATAGCTAAAAAAAGCCTTCCAGGACATCAACAGATGCTTAGCAACTAAAAAAGATGAAGGCTTTCTAAAGGTGAAGCTGACTAAATGTCAGAAACCGAAGGCGAAGTCTGGACAAAACCTTTTTAACTGCATGAAACATAATCATGCATTTGTTTTTAAATGTACTGTGTTATATTTCAGGTATTCTAATACCTTATTTATTTAAAACAAGGTATTCTTGAACTAAGACCATTCATTTAGCGACCGTTCAAAGTTACTATGGCACTGAAAATAATGACTTACAATGGGTATTCACACTTAAAACCAGGGGTCTTCAAACTTGGCCCTTTTATGACTTGTGGACTTCAACTGCCAGAATTCCTCAGCCAGGTACACTGGATGAGGAATTCTGGGAGTTGACGTCCACAAGTCATAAAAGGGCCAAGTTTGAAGACCCCTGCTTAAAACCACTGCAGTGTTCCCATGGTCATGGGGTCAACATTTGGCTGCTTGGCAATTGGCCTATATTTACCAGGACTGCAGAATCCCAGGGTCACGTGACCACCATTTGCCACCTTCCCAGCCAGCTTCCAACTAGCAAAGTCAATGGAGGAAGCAATGGATTTGCTTAACAACTGTGTGATTCATTTAACTGCAGCAATTCACTTAACAACCATGGCGAAACAACCCTTTTACTTGCCAATAGAAATTCTGGTCCCAATTGTGGTCATACGTTGAGGACTATCTGTATATAACTGCCCATCTTTCAACCAATTCTGCGTGCCTCCCAATCAAAAAGCAAAGCAACGCTAACTATTTTAATACTTGAATAAAAGGCCTTTAAGAAATCCCAAGACTGCAGGCTAGATCCAGACACTGCAAAAAGATTTAAGAAGAAGGCAGTGACAAGACAGTGTTTGTCTAGGAAATGTCCATGAAGTCACTGGATATTGAGCTCAATTGGAGATGGGGTGGGTGGAGGACAATGTTTGAAGTGATTTGTAAGATTAAGCTAAGGCATAGCTGAAGTGTGGATTCTAACCAGAATTCCCCAATTTTCAAGCTGAGAAGGATGAGAAACACTGGTATAGAACTGCTATTTTATTTTATTTTATTATTTTATTTTATTTTATTATTATATTTATTTTATTTATTTTATTATTTTATTTTATTTATTTTATTATTTTATTATTTTATTGTATTTTATTTTGTAATGTTTTGTAATGTTTTGTAATCTAGACGGATTACAAAACATTAAAAACAGATAAACATTAAAATGATAAAACAATAATTAACAATAATAATGATAATTCACAATTGAAAGATGGGCGAAGGGAGCATAAAGTACATGGTCTGGTGCCCTTTTCTGTTTGGGCTCCCGGCCAAGTGGTAGAACCAACTTCTCGGGCCCTTATGGAAGGTCAGGAGGGTAGGTGTGGATCTCACCTGGAGAGCTTACAATGAAAAAATGGGCAGGTTTATGTTACATTTCACAGCTCTGTGAGCAATTCAGCACAGATTGGAAAATGTCACCCTTGGTTGAAGTAATCCTGAGTTATGGATGGAAAGATATGGAAGACCAGCCTCCCAGACAAGGGAAATTGGCAAATCAGTACCGCAGCGAGATGTGGACAACTAAACAGCAACTTCTATTATGAGATGGTTTGTATAAAGCAAAGGCCCTGTTGGGGTGACCTGAAAATAAGTTGGTTGGTTATCACTTGGTGTTAACTTGGTTAACACTTGGTGGATGTTTGTTGTCAGTTGGCTGGTTAACAAATTATTGAGAGTTGGAAAGGCAATTGGTTGCTCTCCGTAACTCTCTTGTAGCTCTTCTGAGGTCCAGGTCTCTGTTATTTTAGACATAGGGCCAGCCCCATTATTAGAGAAAGAGTACCACCTCCAACAGCAGATACCAAAGGATGGAGGAAGATTGTGAAGTCTGGAAGGACAATGCTATGTTATGCTTCATGGTCTTTCCTTACCAACTCTTAGAGGTAGGCTGGACAAGAAGCATCAGCCACGAGTACTAACACTACTATCTTTATTCTAAGATTATAGTAACAGTATCTTGCAAGTCTGGAAGTACATCTCTCCCCCTCATTTTTGCAAGTCAGAAACTAGGGAGGGTCTTTTCTGAGACATTTGTTCTTTGAAAGGACAGATACTGAAGCTGAAGCTCAAATACTTTGGACACTAAATGAGAAGAGAGGACTCCTTGGAGAAGACTCAGATGTTGGGAAAGATGGAAGGCAACAGGAGAAGGAGACGGCAGAGGATGAGATGGTTAGATACTGTCATCAATGCAATGAACATGAATTTGGACAAACTCTGGGAGACAGTGAAGGACGGGAGCCTGGCATCTATGGTCCTTGGGTCACGAAGAATCGGACACAGTGATTGAACAACAACAATAAACATGGTCATTGCCTAGTCTATGATTGTTTCTATTTCTCAAGAATACTCTTACAGTCCTGAACTTTAAGCTAGGCTGTTTCTTCAAGGGCAGGAAATATTACTCCAGTATTTGTACTGAAGAAAGAGGGACCAAGTTGGGGCAAGACTGATAGATGGCTTGCAGGCAGCATGTAATGGCACGTGGAAATGGCTTTGAGAGACACCAAAGAAACAGATAAAAGGCTGTTTGATCCACAACAGGTGGGGAAGAGGCTCAGAAAAGACCCTTCTTAGTTTGGGGGCTGTAAATGGAACCAAGAGGGAAGATACGTACTTTGAGACCTGTAGGATTTTGCTAATGTAACCTTACAGTTAAGTAGAATTAGCTCATCTGGTCATGTTTCCTGTCTAGGTCTACCACATACAGCTTATATAGCAGGGGTATCAAACTGCAGTCATGGCGAAACCGCGCCCACCCCATTGCCGGCAATGGAAAAAAAGTCACAATACATTGCAACACCTCACGTGACGCGAGTTTGACACCCCTGTTATATAGCAACACTCAAAGGAGAGTTCATCTTCTCTCAACTTTGCATCTCTTATGGGGTATTACTGCAAACTATTATAACTTGTAGTAATGCTACATATAAGAGCATGTAGAGAAAGAAAAATCTGGAAAAGAATTTTGTCACACACCATTTATATTTTAGGTTGCATTTTCTGGGGAATCTGCTATTGCTTAATGTAAGAGATCTACTGTGCTTTCAGTGACTAATGCAAGGAAGGTCCCTTCCTCCTTCCTCACCAGGAGGCAGTTGAAAGGGCAGAGAGGATGGAGTGGAAAAACTGGCTTTAACCATGTTATTTTATTTATAGCTGGGACAATGAAAGGGCACTAAGAAGTGACTAATTTGTGCAAAGTCACGATTGCTACATGGCCCAAGAAGGTCTCTCTAAATTCAGAGAGGTGCCAAAATGATGTGTGTCTCTCTTCCTTAGTCCAGTTTTCTCCTGTTCAGTTCTCACTAACTTTAGAAGTGAGCAACCTCCCTTGAGTGGGACCCTGCAAATGCTCTGCTCCTATTTCTGAGCTGCAGAAGGGGGGTAAAGTTGGAACTTTGCAACCAGGTCATAAATTCCTTTGGGGGCATCCATTATAACTTCAAATAGTCACTGAGGGACTGGTCGTAAATTGAGGACTGTCTGTACCAGGGGTAGGCAACCTTGGTTCTTTTATGACTCGTGGACTTCAACTCCCAGAATTCCTGAGCCAGCATGGCTGGCTCAGGAATTCTGGGAGTTGAAGTCCACGAGTCATAAAAGAGCCAAGGTTGCCTACCTCTGGTCTGTACTATTAATTAAAGTATTTATTAAATTGTTTTCATATAATAAATGTTTGGAGGTCAATGAACGATCTGGAACTTCATGAAGGGGTCAATGAGCTGAAGAGTTTGGGGACTCCTGCTCGAGAGGGATGGAACTAGGGAAAAATCTCCCCTAAAACAGTTTGAAGTTGAAGGGTCTTGAATTTTAATCCCTCAAGTCAGTCTTGTCTAACCTTGTGTGGACTTCAGCTTCCATAATTTCCCAACCAGCAAGACTTTGCTAAGAATTCTGGGAGTTGAAATCAATCATCTGGAAGCTGTCATCTATCTAGATGCCTTGGATTATCTCAGTCGTGGTTAAGATGAAGTGAAGCTACTAACTTTATATCATCTTCTGCCATAAAGCACTATGATGCTTTAAAAAATGCAGAAACATTCAATTGCTGTTCCTTTCTTCTGTCTCTTGGCCTGCCCTGAATTTATGCTACCCCAGCAGCTAAGTGGATGCCAACACATGCCTGATCTTGCATAATCTTGCTTTTCTTTTGGATGTCCATTCTCCAGCCCCTTGCAGGATGAGAGGGAGATGATGCAATGTCCTGACCAAAACAAGGTCTGAAAGAAAAGACAACGGCTCCTGACAGCTGGACCAGTTTCAAGTTATAATTGGCTAAGACAGGGAGGGCTTTCATTAGTTTTCAACAGGAGGTCTAGAGTTGCTGGAAATTGGGCAGTATATAAATATAATTTATTGTTGTCAATTGCACCATCAGCCAGATGTTTAGACTGGATTTGGCACTTTTATTTACCTATCAAGTCTTTCCCAAGGACCAGAGATGTTGTTGTGTGATGGTGTTAAAAGTATTGTTGCAGAATGTGAGTTGTTCCAAGGAAAGCTGCCTTTTTTGCAATTGACTGATGGCGATTTTGTCAATGCTGATGGTGCTCCAGAAGTTTTGGAATTGCACACAAGATACCTATCAGAATGCAGTATTGCAGGCAAACTCTGCCCACTGTCAGGAGTTCGATCCTGACCAGCTCAAGGTTGACTTAGGGTTTTGCTGTTCTAGCCAAGGAGGCCAGCTTAGTACATGGTTTGCCATGCTGATTCTCAGAGAGCAATTATGATCAGCTTGCACTCAGCTGGAGAAATGCTGCAGATTTTTTTTTTTTTTTTTTAAAAATATGTTCCCCTTTGATCCAACTTTTCTCTTTTCCTTTGTGGGATAGTACTTCCCTTTCATGTTGGCACACTTATTGGCAACCTCTGATCACTGCCTCGGTGGTCTGAGATGGCTTATCTCTCCCTCCTTTGTGTCTCTCCAGGTTCTCTACCACCTTTTTGAAGAGTTTGCCAACTTTGATAAAGTCACCCTTACGGACATCATCTTGGGCTTCCTGAGCTTCTTTGTGGTGTCCCTGGGGGGCGTCTTTGTCGGGGTTGTCTACGGCATCATCGGAGCCTTCACCTCCCGTTTCACCTCCCACATCCGGGTCATTGAACCTCTTTTCGTCTTTCTGTATAGTTACATGGCATATCTGTCTGCAGAAGTCTTCCACCTTTCAGGCATCATGGCGTAAGTATTAGACTGAGATGGCAGCAAATGATGTCCCTCAAGTATTTTGGACTTGGGCTCTTATCAGTCCCAATTAGCATAGTAGTTTGGAAGGGACTGTAGGAGTTGTAGTCCATTCATCTGAAGGGGAAATGGATTGCCTGCCCCTGCTGTAAAAATTAAACTATAATGAGTTCGTGGACATTCGTGGCAGCATCTAGTGATTCCCCAAAACTCTGCAGAGCTCTGCCTGTTTAGTATTTGGATGGAAGATCACAATGACACATCAGAGCTGTAGGCTAGACTGCAAACTTGGGGCGGGGGGGGGAGGGAACATCCTGCAAACCACTTTTGCATTGTTGTTATGTCCATGAAATTCCTAGGAGTTGAGGTTGACTTTAGATCGCAACCTTTAGATCAGGGGTCTCCAAACTTGGCAACTTTAAGATTTGTGGACTTCAACTCTCAGAATTCCCCAGCTAGCCTTAAAATTGCCAGTTTTGGAGCCCTCTGCTTTAGATCATAGACAGCTAACTTATTTTAAGGTATTTATTTATTAAATGTATTTATTAGAATTACAACCTCTCTTTTCTCCAGGAACTTGATTTGCATTCATGTACTTTCTCCTTCATGATAGTTGAAATGAGAGAGAGAGAGAGAGAGAGAGAGAGAGAGAGAGAGAGAGAGAGAGAGAGAGAGAGAGAGAGAGAGAGACTGGTTCAAAGTCACCTAGACACTCAGTCAGTTATAAACCTATCTCAATAAATAGTAAATAACATTTTAAGATAAAATTAAAATATATTTGTAAAATAACCTGACTGGAATCCATGTGTGAGGTCCAAAAGAAGCAATCTATGTCTAGGTTATAAAATAGTCTCTAAAATTATATAAAATGTGATAACATCTGAAATTACAAAAATATGATAGGATCTAAACTGTAAATAAAATGCGATAGTTTATTATTGTACAGTTACAATAATAGTCACAAAATAAAAAGACTTACGAGCAGAAGTAGAACCAAAATGGCAAAAGAAAGCAACGTAAAAAGCCAATAGTAATAGGGTCCAATCCGAAACATTTGGAGCACCACTTGAACATCATTAGCATTGAAAAATCAGGGTCAATCAACTGCAAAAGCAGCTTTACTTGGAACCCCTTACATCCTGTATAATACCTTTAATACAATTAAACAACAGCATCTCCCTATCCCAGGTTCCAAAGAAAGACTCAATAGGTGGACACAAATGCCACAAAAATTCTTGGCCTTCTTTGCATTTGGTGCCTCCTACTCTGTGTCCTGTTCTTACTGAGTTTCTGAATGCGGCCATCTATCTTTGGCTTTAAGCCCGATATGACTCATAAGGTAACCATATTTGGATCTTCCTGCCCTAAAGTTGTAATCTGCACACATCTGTTGAGAAAGGGCTACAAATAGTTCTCAACTTATGACTAGTTCCAAAGTTCTGACATCTGCTGCTCCCCCTGGTCATGTGACCATATTTGGGCACTTGGCAATTGGCTCACAGTAATGGCTGTTTGCAGCAGCCTATGGTCACCTGACCACAATTTATGATGTTTCTGCTGGACATTGCCATTTATTTCCAGTTTTCAGCAAAATCACCCCATAGCCAACAATGGGTCCACTTAATGACTGCAACATTCACTTTATAACCACAGCATTCATTTAATAACCACCACAAAAAAGTCACAAAATCAGGTCTGATCATGTGGTAACTTACTTTACAGCCCTCATGATTTATGACTGAAATAGTGGACTTATGGTCATAAGTCAAAGGCTACCTTAACTATGGCTTTTAAAATGCACAGATATAGCAACTCATATTTCCCCTCTGAACTCCAGGGGTGAAGTAACTGAGCACAGTGGAATTTTGCCCAACGGCAGTGTAAATAATAATAATAATAATAATAATAATAATAATAATAATAATAATAATAATAATTGGGCGCAATCCCAAAACAACTGGAGCACCACTTGAACACCATTGGCATTGACAAATTTGCTATTAGTCAATTGCAAAAGGCGGCCTTATTAGGAACTGCTTCCATCCTGCGACGATACCTGTAATACCATCAAACATCTACATCTGCCTATCCCAGGTCCTGGGTAAGGACTCGATAGGTAGACAAAATGCCAAATCCAGTCTGAACATCTGGCTGACTGTGCGATGATTGATAATAATAATAATAATACATAATAATAATAATAATAATAATAATACAGATAATAATAAAACCTGGCAATGGCTAAGAGCAGGAAAATTGAAGAAAGAAACCGAAGGATTAATTCTGGCTGCACAAGACCAAGCTTTAAGGACAAATGCATACAAAGTCAAAATTGAGAAGACAGCAACAGACAGTAAGTGCCGCCTATGCAAAGAAGCTGAAGAAACAGTGGACCACTTGGTAAGCTGTTGCAAGAAGATTGCACAAACTGATTACAAGCAGCGGCATGACAAAGTAGCAACAATGGTGCATTGGAAGATCTGCAAAAAATATCATTTGCCTGTAAGCAAAAACTGGTGGGATCATAAAATAGAGAAAGTCATAGAAAATGATAAAATTAAACTGCTCTGGGACTTCAGAATTCAAACAGACAAGCACCTGCAACATAACACCCCAGACTTAACAATTGTCGATAAGAAAGACAAAAAAAGTCTGGATAGTGGACGTGGCAGTGCCTGGAGATAGCAGAATAGAAGAGAAAGAACTGGAGAAGATAACAAAATACAAAGACCTACAAATAGAAATAGAAAGACTGTGGCAAAAGCAAGCAAGGTAGTACCAATAGTGATAGGCTCTTTGGGTGTAATCCCAAAACAACTGGAGCGCCACTTGAAAAACAATTGGCATTGACAAATTTCGAATTAGTCAATTTGCAAAAGGCGGCCTTACTAGGAACTGCTTTCCATCCTGCGGACGATATCTGTAATACATCAAACAATAACATCTGCCTATCCCAGGTCCTGGGTAAGGAATCTTGATAGGTAGACAGAAATGCCAAATCAGTAGTTCTGAACATACTAGGCTGACTGTGAGATGATCAAGAATAATAATAATAATAATAATAATAATATAATAATAATAATAATAATAATAATAAAGTTGGAAGGGACCTTGGAGGTCATCTAGTCCAATCCCCTGCTCAGGCAGGAAACCCTATACCATTTCGGACAAATGGCTGTCCAGTCTCTTCTTAAAAACTTCCAGTGTTGGAGCATTCACTGCTGGAGGCAGGTTGTTCCACTGGTTAATTGTTCTAACAGTCAGGAAGTTTCTCCTTAGTTCTAAGTTGCTTTTTCTCTTTGGTTAGTTTCCATCCGTTGCTTCTTGTCCCCAACTTATGGCCATGATTGAAACCAAAATTTCTGTTGGTAAGCAAGTTAAGTAAACCCAGCTTCCCCTTATTAACTTTACATATTGAAAGGCGGCTGGGACAGTTCGCAAATGGGACGTTACAACCTGTCATAAGTACATAGCAGTTGCCAAGCCCTCCCTATTTTGATCATGTGACCTTAGAGATACTGTGGTGGTCATATGTATGAGGTCTGGTCATAAGTCCCTTTTTTTCCAGTGCCGTTGTAACTTTGAACGGTCACTAAACAAGTGGTTGTAAATCAAGGACTATTTGTATTAGGTTGTATACAGTTGATGTAACAGGCAGATGTCCTTCCCTTGAAAGGCAACTTGCATTCTGCAAAGGCAGAGGACAAGGCAGTGGTGGAATTCAGCCAGTTCGCACCAGTTCAGCAGAACCGGTAGCTAATTTTTTATTGCCCAGGCCCAGAATGGACTTCCAGAAGCGGCATCCACATAGAGAACCGGTTGTTCACATATTTGAATCCCACCACTGGGACAAGGGCTTTTCTTCTCTGGCCTGACTGCAAGAAGAAGGACTTTTTGTTTTTAGTTGATCTCCCAGCACCAATGAAGTATGTTGCCTCTCCTCCATTTTGTCACCCAATTCCCTTGGAGGCATGCAGAACAGCAGCTTTTCTGCCAAGCTTGTGGAATGACTCATCCCCAGACTCCATTGCTGGCGGATGCCAGATACTGTCAGCAGAATCCGGCGAGAAAACCTCCCTCATTATAAAACCAACAGAGGCAGAAACTCCAACCTAGTCAGGGCCATAAAAAGTGGTGGAGTGGGGGACGGCGGGCGACAGTGGGGGACACAACCTTTTGGATTCAGCTATACTTGGCTCTGTCTTACTGATGCGCTTCCCTTAGGAATGTGGGTGAGTCATTGTGGATCTACTGCTGAGCAGTAAGCTTGACTCACCCTGATTAGATGGGTAAAGAAATGCAGAAAAATTGCTGGGGGTGGGGGCAACATGTTTCCAGTTCAGCTTTTTCTGCCCCCCCCCCAGACAGCTGGTGGAGGTGAATTGGAAGGTAGGTTTCTCTTTCTGTCTCTCTTTTTTGACCAGTTATTTTTATTTTTGTTATTAGCCATTTGAAATAAAAGATAAGCAAAAAGGTAAAGGACTAAAATACAAATGAATAAACACACAATTTAAACGTCATCCAGAAATAGTATATCCTTAGGTGGTGAGCAAGTGAAGAACCCATTAAATCATTTGGAAAGATTAAAATTTGTTATTAAGCTCTGAGCTAAAGGAACATATGGGTGTCTGGGCTGCGTGTGAAGCCATGGGAAGGTTACTTCCTCTAGCAGCATATTTTAATCTTGCGTAAGGTTTAGAGGAAAGTTGTCTCCCACTCACTCAACATGTAGGCAGTTCCTGATTGCCAGTGAACAACTGAATCAGTGTTTCTCAACCTTGACCATTTTAAGGCATGTGGACTTCAACTCCCAGAATTCCACAGCCTGGCTGTGGAATTCTGGGAGTTGAAGTCCACATGCCTTAAAATGGTCAAGGTTGAGAAACACTGCACTAAATGAACGCTTAACACAAAATTGTATATTAAGGCTCATTTTTGAGTGGTGTAGACAGGTCCTGCAAGCATTCCTCTCTCCATCCTTTCCTTGCAAGTGTGATTGTCTGGCGGCATGGAATACCTTCTTCTCCACCGGGGATGCTGGTGGTCTCTGTGATCTTCCCATAGCTCATTTCTCTCTTTCTTGCAGGCTGATTGCTGCAGGGGTAGTGATGCGCCCGTATGTGGAGGCCAATATCTCCCACAAGTCCCACACCACCATCAAATACTTCTTGAAGATGTGGAGCAGCATCAGTGAGACCCTTATCTTCATCTTCCTCGGCGTCTCCACCGTGGCTGGAAACCACCATTGGAACTGGGCCTTCGTCGTTTGCACCCTGATTTTCTGCTTGATTGCCAGGGTTTTAGGTCTGGACATGTTCTGAATTGGAAAATGAGGCTGGGGTGATGAAGGAAAGTTACTGGTTACCTCCTTTAAAGCCCTAGGTGGCTTGGGGCCTGATTATTTGAAGACCCACCTCTCCTTAGTTAGCATCCACCCAGCCCACTAGAATGCGAAGGCAAGGAGCTAGAACTGAGAAGGAAATTCCTGACAGTTAGAACAATTGATCAGTGAAACAACCTATCTCCAGAAGTTGTGAATGCTCCAACACTGGAAGTTTTAAAGAAGAGATTGGACAGCCATTTGTCTGAAATGGTATAGGGTTTCTTGCCTGAGATGGGGGGTGGACTAGAAGACCTCCAAGGTCCCTTCCAACTCTGTTATTCTAAGGTCTATTGTGGGTCCTTATTTATTAGGGAAGTACACCTTGTGGGATCAGGATAAAGGGCCTTCTCTATAGTGGCTCTCTCCCTGGGGAATATCATTCCCTCAAAGATAAGATTGCCCCCCACCATAGTACTTTTCTGGAAGATGTGCTTTTGTCAGTGGTTGACAAAACCTCTGACAAAAGACCCCTGGTTGATACAGAGGCAATCAGGTGGCCGCTGAGGGGGATGGAGGGTTTATGGGTTTTAAAACTGTGACATTTTGGTATTGTAAGCTGCCTGGGTCACTTTGTGTTCCGATTCACTTAATAAGCTAAATAAATTAATAAAAATGCCACTGGCAAACTCTCCTGCAAGCTTTTACAGGAAGTGTCCAGGCATAAAATGGACAGAGAGAGAACATGTTGTCACCTAAATTGCACCCAGAATAGAGGGGATATAGAGGCCACTGTGTGCAGCAGGGATGTTCCTCTGCCTCAGAGAAATGCTTAGGAAACAAGCTGGGTTTGTACAACATACTATTAGAGTATGAGAGTAGTCCCATGGTGAGATAGGTGGCAAATAAATTGAATGAGTGAGTGAGTGAAAGAAAGAATGAATAAATGAATGAATGAATGTTAGACTTTGCATGCTATGTGTATGGGGCCACTAACCTTGTATCTGATTTAGTGTACATGCACTGTGTGAACAGTGTGATTTGAACCCCTGAAAAAACAAAGATCAAGAGCTCTGTATGTGTCAACAGTGCTGTTAGGTAATCTGTGCCTCTCTGTTTTTTCAATCTTTGTTCAGGTGTGCTGGGGTTGACGTGGTTCATCAACAAATTTCGCATTGTGAAGTTGAGCCCAAAGGATCAGTTCATCATTGCCTACGGTGGCCTGCGAGGGGCCATTGCCTTCTCTCTCGGCTACCTCCTGGAACATCAGCATTTCCCAATGCGAGACATGTTTCTCACAGCAATCATCACAGTGATATTCTTCACAGTCTTTGTGCAGGTAGACCTGTCTAGCCTCTTCGTTTGCCATCCTTCTAACAACCTTCACAGTCCAGTACCTTCAGTCTGGATTTTTGAGTGCCTGTGCAGAAGTAAGATCTGTGATTTCTCCTTTTCCTCCACATCTTCATTTATTAAAAATCAGCAGGAATCTGGTAGCACCGTTACTGATTAGCACATTTTATACAAAGGTATAAGCTTTCATTAGCTGCCCCTCACTTCCGTCAGTTGTCTAGACTGGGCTAATGTAGCATTTAAATTGAGGTGAGTTTTGGGGAAAAGGGAAGAGAAGACAGGGTGGCTATGTAAATTATATATGAGACAGATTACTGGTACTCTGTTAATTAACCCTAACCAATCCTCATCTCTCCCCAGTATAAAGCCTAGATCAGTTAAACTACTTATGCATCTGATGAAGCGAGCTTAAGCTGCCGCTCTCGCAATTAAATGACAATATAAAATATTAAGGAGGCATGGCCTAGCAATTAAGATGCTAGGCTTGTTGACTAGAAGGTTGGCAGTTCAAGATCCAAGTACTCTAAGATGCAAGAGCTCCCGTTCCTTGCCCCAGCTCCTGCCCACCTAGCAGTTTGAAAGCATGCAAATGCGAGTAAATTAATAGGTACCACTTCAATGGGAGGGTAACAGCGTTCTGTGTGCCACAGCATATAATCATACTGGCCCCGTGACCACAGAAGCATCCTTGGACAACTTTGGCTCCCTCGGCTAAGAAACAGAAATGACCATGTCCATAAGTCATGGTAGTGCAATGATTAGAATATAGTACTGTAGCTGCTGACTGCCAGCTGCCTGAAGTTTGGCAGTTCGATTCTCACCAGTTCAAGGTTCACTCAGCCTTCCATCCTTCCAAGGTTGGTAAAATGAGGACCCAGATTGTTGGGGGGCAATATGCTGACTCTGTAAACCTCTTAGAGAGGGCTGAAAAGCATTGTGAAGCAGTATAAATGCTATTGCTATAGTGCAGGGGTGTTAAACTGCCTGCCCATGGGCCGGACGCATCACACGCCCCCCCATTGCCAGCAATGGCAAAACAGTCCCGATATGTTGCGTGACATCACGTGACGTCGCGGGTTTGACATGTCTGCTATAGTGAGACACAAATGGACAGGGGAAATCTTTACCTTATAAAAGTTTAAATGGATATTAACATTAAAATTAACAAAGATAACTAAATAAAGAACCTATATACATCTGGGCAGAGATAGAGTCTTCTCTTAATCCAGTAACCGTCTTCAGGCCATTGGCAGAGCCAGGTTTTAAGGCTCTTTGAATAAAATGTGTTAGAAAAGATACCACCAGATTTTTTGGGATTTAAGGCTCCTGAAGACAAACCCAGTTGTTCTCCTACAGTGTCATAAACACATGAAATCAAGTTTCCTTTGAGTTGAGCTTGACTCCTGAGACTGCAAAAACATGTTTGTGTGACTTTCCTAGCAATAGTGCAGAAGTGGCTTGTCACTGCCCTCTTCTGGGATATTGCTTCAACTTTTTAGTCTAATCTACAGGCCTGGGATTTCCTGATGGATTCCTTTCCAAGTGCTAGAGTCCAGTGTTTCTCAACCTTGACAATTTTAAGGCATGTGGACTTCAACTCCCAGAATTCCACAGCCAGCATTGCTGGCTGTGGAATTCTGGGAGTTGAAGTCCACATGCCTTAAAATGGTCAAGGTTGAGAAACACTGTGCTAGATGGATGTCATCAAAGATCAGCTAATGTTTGCTGGGTAGAGTCACCTAGCTTTACTCTCAATAAAGAATGTTTCTGGGAGTCACTGTATTAATTACACCTTCTGGCATTCATGCTTTGTATACTTATGTGTATAGTTCTTTAGTGGTACTCATAAAATGCAATATGGATTGAATATATGAAACATCAGAAATGACTTGAAAATAAATTTACCTTTGATGATTTTGAGGTCATATTCACCTCACTCCACAAGCTGATTTCTAGAGGGTGGGAAGCTCGTTTGAACAAAGACTTGCAAAGATGTACATGTTTCACCAGATCTCCAGTGTGCTTCAGGGATGACCCGATGATACTTATGGTGATCCTCAACGACTCATGGAATAGGACAGGGATCTCCAAACTTGGTAATTTTAAGACTTGTGGACTTCAGCTCTGAGAAAAGCATGGCTGGCTGGGGAATTCTGGGAGCTGAAATCCACAAGTCTTAAACTTGCCAAGTTTGGAGACCCCTGGAATAGGAGAACAAGCTCAGCCACTGCTACAGAAGCAGGGCCAACAAAGTGTTTGGGAAGAGCATTTATGAAGGAAATTGAAAAATGAACTGACTTTGGGTATGGCTGGTGGAATTTAACTTGGCTTGTCTGTCTGCAGGGCATGACCATCCGTCCGCTGGTGGATCTTCTGGCAGTGAAAAAAAAGCAGGAGACCAAGAGATCTATTAACGAGGAAATTCACACTCAGGTGATAGTTCTCTTCTAGCTGCTGCAAAGCGTCTCTGTGAAGCAGGGGTCTTCAAACTTGGCTCTTTTATGACTTGTGGACTTCAGCTCCCAGAATTCCTCAGCCAGTGTGCCTGGCTGAGGAATTCTGGAAGTTGAAGTCTATAAGTCATAAAAGAGCCAAGTTTGAAGACCCCTGCTGTGGAAGTGTATGTGCGAGTGCAACTGTAATCAGCTGTGTTAATGTTTCTGTGAAATATCATTTTTATATATTTTAAAAATGGAGGGTAACATTTTCTACATTATTTTTCACAACGTTCAACATTTTAAAGATTTTACTACAGGCAGTCCTCAATTTACAACCACAATTGGGGCTGGAATTTTACAACCATATTTACCAGGGTCATTAAGGGAATTGCCACAATCGTTAAGTGAATCACATGGCAAGCAAGGTTGTAAAATGGGGCAAAAGTCACTTAAGAACTGCCTTGCTTAGCAATAGGGCTCAATTACAACGTAAATCAAGGACTACCTGTATTTAGGTGCCATCAAGTCGGCATCAGCTCCTGTTGACTGCTGTATGGAATTCTTGACTACCCTGGCCAAACTTTTCTTATAGCTGGAAATTCTTCCAGGGATAGTTCTGTAATCTGATTGATCCCAACCTTATCTATTGTTTATTCCTTGTGCTTTCCTTAACCTTGCCAAACTATCTTTCTCGTCCGTCAGCCATTATATCCCATATCTCAATTATGTGGTTTTCTGCAGGGAAAGTCAAGCTTTATGTGGTCCAGAATTCACTGGTTTTTCTCATAATTCATGGTATTCACAGTCCTTTTCATACTTACAATTGGAAGGTGTCGTTCTTCTCGAGAGAAGGCAATGTTCAATAAATGAACAATAAATGCATCATTGTTGCTTTTGAAATAGTTCCTGGATCATCTCTTGACGGGGATTGAGGATATATGTGGCCACTATGGACATCACCACTGGAAAGACAAGTAAGTGTCACCTGAGCAGAAGAAACAAATAAAGAAAAAAATGATTGAAATACTTATTTTGTTGTCTTTGTACAGGTTTTTTTTTCTCAGGTCAGTTTTTAGTTAACTGTTTTGAAAATTTGTTACCATAATATTTACTTTTCCCTGCTTCTAAATAAATACAGCAACCTGGACTACAGGTAGTCCTCGACCTACAGCCATTCGTTTAGTGACAGTTTGAAGTTATGATGACGCTGAAAAAAGTGACACGATCGTTTTCCCCACTTTCGACCATTGCAGCATTTGGTCACGTGATCAAAATTCAGACATTTATTTATTTATGAGACTTATATACCGCTTTAAGTGCAAGCACTCTCTAAGCCAGTGGTTCTCAACCTTTCTAATGCCGCGACCCCATAATACAGTTCCCCATGTTGTGGTGACCCCCAACCACTTATACATCACCAGGTGCCAGGGGCGTGGCCAAAGAAAAGGGGAAAAAATGGTGGATAGCCTTGTTTGGCGACCCCCGTGAAATGGTCGTTCGACCCCAAATGGGGTCCCGACCCACAGGTTGAGAACCACTGCTCTAAGCAGTGTACACCAGTAAGCAATGTATATATATATATTTACATTGCCCCCAACAATCTGGGTCCTCATTTTACCTACCCCGGAAGGATGGAAGGCTGAGTCAACCTTGAGCCGGTGAGATTTGAACCGCTGACCTGCTGAACACAATCAGCTAAAGTGGCCTGCAGTACTGCACCCTAACTGCTGCGCCACCTCGGCAACTGGCATGTACTTATGATGGCTGCAGCGTCCCAGGATCACCTTCTGCCACCTTCTGGCAAGCAAAGTCAACGGGGAAGCCAGATTCACTTAACAACCATGCTACTAACTTAATAATGGCTGTGATTCCCTTAACAACTGTGACAAGAAAGATTGTAAAATGCACGGAAAGTTTGTGCTCAATCGTGGTCATAAGCTGAGGACTACCTGTAGAACTTTTTGAGTGCTGCCTTTGTCTATATCCCATCTTCCACTCTTTTCTCTCCCTGATCATGCCTCTCTGTTGTATGATTTCTCCAAAGGCTAAACCGTTTCAACAAGAAATATGTGAAGAAGTGCCTGATTGCTGGGGAAAGATCCAAAGAGCCCCAGTTGATCGCCTTCTATCACAAGATGGAGATGAAGCAAGCTATTGAGCTGGTGGAAAGTGGGGGGATGGGCAAGATCCCCTCCGCTGTCTCTACTGTTTCGATGCAGTAAGTAGCAATTTTGAAATCGTGGCTGGAAGGTTCCAGTTGATTTAGGTAGCCCTTGCCTTCTGACTGACTCATTTAGCAACCATTAGAAGTTACAATGGTGTAAAAAAAAAAAGTTTGTGACCAGTCCTCTATTTACAACCATGCAGTATCCAGAGGTCATGCGATAACCTAGGGGTAGTCAACCTTGGGTCTTTTATGACTCGTGGACTTCAACTCCCAGAATTCCTGAGCCAGCTGTGCTGGCTCAGGAACTCTGGGAGTTGAAGTCCACAAATCATAAAAGAGCCAAGGTTGACTACCCCTGCGATAACCATTCATATGCTTCACAATTGGCTTGCAACAAGCAGAGTTAATAGAGAACTCAGACTTAACCAAGGCAGGAACCAATCCTTTTCATCTTGCAGGAATATCAATCCGAAAACATTGCCAGTAGAACGCATTTTGCCAGCTCTGTCAAAGGACAAAGAGGAGGAGATTCGAAAAATCTTGCGCAACAACTTACAAAAAACCAGGCAGAGGGTAAGTGCAAGGACTTTTTCATAGCCAATTTTTTTTTTTAAATTGCAGTAGATTTTCTCCTCCTGTGCTTCCTCATTCCACCTTTGAGCCTTCCGCTCAAGCAGAAACATAGTTCAGTAATGCAGAGAGATCATTGCTAACCTCCCATTAGCCAAGAGGTAGACGCTGAGGATGGACTTTGGGGTAGCGGGTAGAAAGCATTGCCAGATGCGCTTCGTACAATGGTTAATAACATACACAATAGGCAATCAGCAGCCCACCAAATGTTAGAAGATTCATTTCCTATTATCCTTGATGGCTAAAGACTCCTTGATAGGTGTTGCAAGCATTTGGAAAACTGCATGTTGCCTGCTTTTTAATTCTTGGAATTAAATCCTGGAGTCAATTGTATTGACTTTCCTAGAGATTTGTTGTAGAAACCATACTTTTTAAACAGGCAGTGAGCATCTGCCTCTCAGTCTACCTTCTGTTGCTTTCCATTCCAGTTGCGGTCATATAATCGACACACCTTGGTAGCAGATCCTTATGAAGAAGCCTGGAACCAGATGTTGCTGAGAAGACAGAAGGCTCGGCAGCTGGAACAGAAGGTGGAAGGGCGGAAAGGTGGAATCTGGGGAGGTTGGGAGAGGAACCTTGTGAGGTTCTAGATAAGGGTTTACTCTTCAGTGACTGGCAAATGTTGAGCCTATTTCAAGATCCATCTTTGTGGATGAGCAAAATTTTCCATGCATAATAAGCTCATTTATACACACATAACACAGGGACACAAACTTTTCAAACTGCTCCCACTATCTGGGGCTCTTGCCTCTTCTAAATTGAAACTACTGCAGATAAAGGATGCTCCAGAAATCTGAACTGGGCTGGACTTCCGAAATTGGGTTTTTTTAACACATGCCCGTGTGTTTCTGATTCCAGATGAACAACTACCTGACAGTGCCAACACGTAAAATAGATTCACCAACCATGTCAAGGGCACGCATTGGTTCAGGTAAGTGGAAAGATTAAGGGGGAGACTTTGGACCCAGCACCTTCATTTTTTTATGTCTGACTGGTCTGCTTTAATGTAAAGAATAGGGAACTTATTTATCTCCATCTTCCAGTATAGGTGATGGTGAGAAGTTGTATTTCAGCAACATTTGGAAACTGTGGGTAGGTGTGATGGAATCTCCAGCTAGAGTTGGGGGAGGAGTTATGAGACTGACGAGCTGTGTGTCCCTGCAGGGGAGAGAGTGATGGATACCTGCCCCCCCCCCCAAATCCCTGATGCCTTTTGTGATTGTTTGCCAGAGAGTGAAGTTAAGTCTGGGGATATTCTTCTAAATAAGCAAGTAGCAATGAAGAAACTTTCTGATCAGCTCATGGTGTTGTTCTGGTTCCTTATGCCTCACAGTGGGTAGTATGACATAATTAGGAAAATGATTTTCCTGATATATTGGAGCAGAGAAAAATGATTCTGCTACTTGAGTGGCTCTTTCCTTTAACTCCACTTATCCTTTGCCTTCTTCTGTAGACCCTCTTGCTTATGACCCAAAGATGGATTCCGAGAACATCCCCATCATAACTATTGACCCAGCGTCCCCCCAGTCGCCGGAGTCTGTTGACTTGGTGAATGAGGCGCTGAAAGGGCTGAACCACCTTCCACCCTCCCCGGAGGAAGATGAAGATGAGGAGGGATTGGTGATGAAGGTCAAAGAGCCATCTTCTCCAGGCACAGATGACGTCTTCACTCCTGGGACAGGCGATAGTCCCAGCAACCAGCGGATTATGAGATGTCTGAGTGATCCAGGGCCTCGGCCAGATCCTGAAGAGGGGGAACCCTTTATCCCCAAAGGGCAGTGAGCCTTGATATGCACTACTAGACCTAACCTGTAGGGGAGGCTCTTGCACTCATGTGCAAATACACACACCCAGTTATGCCAGTCTCTATTTCTTTGTGTCTTTCTCTTCTCTGTCTCCTTCTCTTCAGTGCGGGAGCTTTGCTAGAAGGCAGCAGAGAGCACCTAAATGGAACATACTTTGTGACCAGAAGCAGTAGGTCTAGAATTAACTCAGATTCCATATCCAAGGTTGGGAATGCTAGTCATTCTATCCAGAGAAGACTATCTCCTCCTGGATACTAGCATGCTCTGACTCACTGTTGCCTTCTCCACTGGCAACTGCTCCTCCTTGTTTACTCCCGAGAAACATCTTTGCTATAATTCCCTCCTCCCAGTTTTGAAACACACCAGAAGAGCTGAGGACCTTTGGGTGCTCAGATATATCAGATAGTGCTGCAGGATGTCCTGCATAGTTACTGGATGATCATGTTTCTAAGATTTTTTTTAAAAAAACTGAGCCAGTGACTTCCATACATCGTTTCCAACCTCAGATGTAATGCATGTTTCCTCTCTTTTCTTCTAAGCAGTAAAATTTATAAGTTTCTTTTTGTGGGCTTCTTTTTAAATCCCATAAGCCATAGATAATTGTTCTAAATTGTTGGCGTTCCAAATCTAGCATCACAGGTTTTGCCTTATTTTATGGTTGTAATGATTTTTTTTTTCATTTTGATACAAATGAGCAGGTTAACCGTAACCAAAGATCGCCCTTGTACCAATTTTGAACATATGGCTAAGGAGGTATGGGCACATGATGTCCAGCTCTCCATTTAGTTGATTGGATTCCATTTGGCCATCCAAATAAGAAGCTGATTAAGGTTCTGCAAATGGATTGTGCCACTATTCTCACAGGGAATTATAGCATTGCAATCCAGCACATCTGGAGGATGCCAGGATGATGTGTCCTTCTCATTGTCCTTGCTGGAAGCTAGGAGATTTCAGTTAAAACATGTGTTCACACAGCCCATGTGCAACTCCAAAGGCATGTTTTGACCAAAGATGAATATGTGGTTTTACATATAGGACTGCTTTATTTTTACTTTTTTAGTTTTTAACAATAGCGTAATCATGTCTTGAAAAGATTCTAAATTCCATGGAAGGCACTAACCAGAGTAGGCAACCTTGGCTCTTTTATGACTCGTGGACTTCAGGTCCACGAGTCATAAAAGAGCCAAGGTTGCATACCCTTGCACTAGGATGTCAGTGAGGAACTATCCTACTATGTCTGGGGACAGCGATAGTATATTTATGACACAGGTTCCCTTTCTCTCTTTTGTCTAAAACAGTGTTTCTCAACCTTGTCCATTTGAAGATGTATGGACTTCAACTCCCAGGATTCCCCAGCCACTCATGCTGGTTGGGGAATTCTGGGAGTTGAAGTCCACACATCTTCAAGTGAACAAGGTTGAGAAACACTGGTCTAAAAAGCTTCAATTTTTCCCTGCCTGTCAGTTGAGAGCATGAAACAATATTAGGTAACTGGTTTGGCCCTCACCATCTAGCAATATTTGGCACAGAGAAGATGAGATGCTACCTAGCCTTCTTTCCTTTTCTCAATACTTATCTCAGTCAGAATAATTCTGGCTTTTCTTCCCATCCTTTTCTTTTCTGGTCCTCGGTGGGTTTATTCTGCTCTCCATCCAATCTTCATTCTCCATAATTCATTAGTTTTATTCCATAATAGACATCTTCTTTCTAGGAGGTGACCTTCTAATCAATAAAAGGTAATCCTTGACTTACAGCTGTCATAAGTTGAGGACTAATTAGAATAGAGCTGGACGGGACCTTGGAGGTCTTCTAGTCCAACGTCCTAGTCAACGTTCTGTGGGAGACCCTATACCAGGGCTTTTCAACCAGTGGTATGGGTACCACCTGTGGTACATTGGCACCTGGCAGGTGGTACGCAACCATCCTAGAAAAATAGCAGGGGAGGGGAATGAGCTAAACCGGTGGCAGCACTGCACAAGCCTGAGCGAGAGATGGCTGGAGCTGCAGGGCTGTCAGGGCTCAGCGGAAGCGCCAGGATCAGCGCTTCTTTGGGACTGTCAGGGCTCAGTGGAAGCGCCAGGATCAGCGCCAGGCTCCATCTGGAGCTCGGCGCTGATCCTGGCGCTTCTGCTGAGTCCAGAAGAAGCGCCGATCAGCTGGAATGTTGCAGCATTTCCAGGATCTTGTGATTTACATTCAGATGATTGGCAACTGATTCATATTTATGACGGTCACAGTGTCCCAGGGTCATGTGAAGTGACCAAAACCTGCTGCAACCACCCAGCAGACGGGGGAGGGGGATAAAAACCAAACATCCCCTACCCCACTCCTGCTGCCAATCCTCAACAGAAATGCTCACAACAATAAAAACCTCAGACAGGAGGAAGAGCGCCGCCAGGCGGGCCGGCAGGTGTCTTGCTTAGCTGTGGCTTGGGGGCACTTTTTTCAGTGCCATTGTAACTTCAAACAGTCTCTAAGCAAACTGTTGTAAGTTGAGGACTACCTGTACTTTTATCACTTTTTTCCTTTTTTTTTTTTGGGTCATCAAGTTTTTGACACCTTGCTTGGCTAGGCGACGGGTGGTACTCGGATGTTGCCATATCCTAAAAGTAGTACAATGGGTGAAAAGGTTGAAAAGCCCTGCCCTATACCATTTCAGACAAGTGACTGTCCAGTCTCTTTCCTTATCATTTCTGTCTCCATCTGGGTTTCTGAGAATTTAACCTCTGACTTTCCCTTCCCTCCTTCCAAATCATGTTTGAATTGTGCCATGGTTATTCTGCAGTCAGAGATAAATACATTAACGTTTGTATGTAATAGCAAAGCTCACGTTCCTGGAAATGGCAGGAATCAGGTATTTCTATCCGGGTGTGGGCTGTTACAAAGAGATGGAGTGGCCTGCAGAGCAAGCAGTTTCTTTTGAGCCCTTTGCAATGAGGAGGAGGATGGAGGAGATGAATGCTTGTTCCTATTTAGTTTTAGCCTAAAATGTAAAATTTGAATGAGTGTGTAATCAGACTGGCCCATACCACTTTGAGATTGCAGGGGAAGATGTTGGCCTGGTTGAAAGCTTCCCTGCATAGAGAATAAAACTTCTGCATGTAGAAAATCACTATGTTGGGAAAGAAGGTTCTTCTGGCCTTGCTTTCTTCCAATAACATGCAAGACATTTAATTATATGGAAAAGCATTTAATAATGCTCCTTTCCATAATCAACCAACTTGATTATGGTCCGCAATGACCTTGACTATAATCTGCCACTTCTTTGTTGTGGCCCTTAGCCAAAGATAGCCTTCCTTGTTCAGGGTTTTACATAGTCCTGTTGCTTAGACCTGAAGATGTAGAGCAGTGGTTCTCAACCTTTTTAATGCCGCAACCCCCAACCGGTCATAAGTCAAGGACTACTCAACCGGTCGTAAGTCGAGGACTACTCAACTGGTGCAGCACCGTTTGCAGAATGGGACTTTTGGCGGCTCAGCAGGGCAGAGACAGCCTGGACAATTCCTATTGGCTTTTGAAAGCCAATAGAATTAGACTCTATTCAAGAGAGTCTATTCTATTGGCTTTCAAAAGCCAATAGAATAAAAGGGAGTAGCACAGCTAAGGAAAAGGGGAAAAAATGGTGGACTGCGTTGTTTGGCGACCCCCGTGAAATGGTTGTTCGACCCCAAATGGGGTCCCGACCCACAGATTGAGAACCACTGATGTAGAGAGTGGGAAAGTCCAGAAAAGAGGCAGAATAACATCTGTTTCTGCTTTCTCCGACATGGTGCTTACCAGATGTTTAAGTGCAACTCCCCTCAGCATCAGCTCATGCTCTCTATGACAAAATACAGAGAAGAAGAGTGGTCCAAAACATCTGGAGGCCTCTAGATTGGGGAATATTGCAATAGAATGTTTCTACTATATGAGGACCATCTCTGGATAGGGAGGTGTAGCACAGCTCTTCAAAGGGAGTAGGAGCCAAATCCCCTTCAGTATAGGGCTGTTGTCCTACCCTGCTTTTATCTCTCTGTCCAGTTATTCCAAAGCGAGACAAGTTGCCTGCTGATTTATTTGTGAAGAGGGTGCACATTGTACTTCTGGTAAGGGAGGGGACATATAAGAAGACAGTGCATATTTGGTATCTATTCTCCACAGTAGATACCAATTCTGGTTTATTGTTAAGTCTGTGATGGAAAGCTGTTTCAAGGATCGTACCCTGTTACAGAGCCATGCTAGTGCCTGCTGATTTTTTTTCAGTAGTACATAGCCGTCCTTTCCTCCTCCAGCCTACTCTACACTCCCCCTCCTACAGTGAAGGGGGTGTTTCCGCCCTCTGCCCCTGTGCTGTGCCTTTTTAGCCATACGGTGTCTGCCTGTGCGAAATGGTGTTGTGCAATTTTGCCTGTTTGTCTGGCCACCATCTGGGCCCCTCTGGGAGGGCTCCTTGCACACCTGTGCACCCTTCCATCCAAAAAAGCGATGAGCTCCCGTTCCCCCTCCCCTCATGGTGCGCTCACAGCTTCCTCTGGGCTGGAAGACCTTTGCACAGCACAGGTGGGGGAAGGGGGCAAAAAGGGAGCCCAGACAGCTTGCTTTTCACAGCTCTGTATTCTCAACTTCAGCTGGGCTTTGCCTCTGTTCTCTGCTTCAGGCCAAGCAGGAACCAGTGGCCTTCAGTAGCCTATATGTGCTTTCATGTACAATACTGTCTCCGCTAGGAGCCGTTTAAAGCAATGAATCTATTGTATAAAATATTGTGTAAAGAGAGTCTTTTTACATAAATATTCTAATAAATGAATGTTTTAATTTTTAATGGCCTGAGGTGAGTCTCTGTCTTTCTCTCCCCGACCCTCTCCACCCTTTTTTTTCTAAAATTCTTGCTCTGGGTTCTGTCAAAGCACATGGGAACGTACAAAATTAGGGGTGGGAATTGCTTTCAGACCAAACATTACTTGGATTGGCAAGGGAACAGCTGTGGAGCCCTGTATTAGTTTGGGTCTCGTCTCCAAATGTTTCATTCTCCAAAATGCATATTTCCCATGCTTTTGAATAGCTTCTAATGGTGGGTCTCAGAGCATTGTAAGCAGCTGGTCTTGGTCTGTGAAACAATCCATTAAGCCAAGAAGCAGACAAAAGTTGTGAGGCCCTTGGAGATCTCTGAGCTTGGTTGTTTTCTAGCAGACATTTCATTACCAAACTAGGTAACATCATTGCTGCTATTGAAACAAAAAAAATTGTACGTTAATGCAGTGTGTAAACTGAACACACACACACACAACTGATTATGTGCCATAAAATTGGTGGCAACTCTTAGCAATCACATAGATTTTCCCCATAACGATCAGTCCTAAATTAGTCCTATAGATCTTCCAATAGTACATCCATTGCCACTGTAATAGCTCTTCCCCATCGCTACTGGTCTTCCCATTCCCTTTCTCTTTCCCTTTCTTTCACAGATTTATATAGCTGCCCAACTCATACATATTGATTCCAGGTGGCATACAATGTTAAAAATCCATAGTTAAAAATCTACGGTTTGCTTTGTCTTGTCTGATGTACAGCTCTTTTGGGGCTTCTTAGATAAATCAGCTTCTTATTCCCTGAGCTTCATGCAACTTATGCAATTATAAACATCCTTTAATATGTCTAAGGTCCCTAAAATGATGTTCCTTAGATACATTACAAACCTGGCCTTCAATAAATAGGTTAAAAATCTTAACAACAAGATATGTGAATCTATCCATGGTCAATCATCAATCATCATCATCTTTCTTTAATATAGTCCAAGACCAGAACTACATAACTTAAAATAACTCAAATATAATCCAAAAATATAAAATTGAAAGTTTAATACCCAATATATTTCTATTGATAAATCTAAATACATAATGGTCAGATTTTAATGCTGCTCTTCCAATGCACAACCAAATAAATTTCTGCAGGACTTGGGTTTGGCTAGTCTAAAGAAAAGAAATAGGGGAGACATGATAGAAGTATTCCAGTATTTGAGAGGCTGCCACAAAGAAGAGGGAGTCAAACTATTCTCCAAAGCACCAGAGGGCAGGACAAGAAACAATGGTTGGAAACTGACCAAAGAGAGAAGAAACCTGGAATTAAGGAGAAACTTCCTGACAGTGAGGACAATTAACCAGTGGAACAATTTGCCATCAGAAGTCGTGGGTGCTCCATTACTGGAGATTTTTAAGAAGAGACTGGACAGTCACCAGGATCTCCTGCTTGAGCAGGGGGCTGGACTAGAAGACCTCCATGGTCCCTTCCAGCTCTATTCTGTTCTATCCTATTCTATTCTAAATTATAATTTCTATGAACAGTAGGTGGCAATCTTCTCCTTTTAATTATTCCTGCAAATTACTATTGGAAGAGTTGTGTTGAATCAAAGTATTTGTCTAGGTTACCAGTCAGTCTCTGGTCATAGTGATCACCCCAATACTGTAGCATCCACCTTCTTCAATTTACTGGTCTGAAGCGATATATATATCTTGTGATCCTGCAGATAAATCTGCAAAGTCTAATGAGGACAAACTGATAGCCTTTAACCTCCATTACATTTGTCTGATCCTTTAACTCACTGAAGATAATCCATCTTTTGTCTGTGATGTACAAAGGGAAGAGGGTGACTTTTGTTCATTTTTTAAAACAACTCTGCAAGTTCACAAACTTCCTCATAAACAGGAAGAGGGGATTAAAATAATTTTGACCCAGGAGAAAGCCAAAGCGATATATTTGTGCATTTAAGCAGAAGAGCATTGAGCACTTGGATCCCACAAATCTCTCTCTGTGCACTGAGCCATCTTTGTGGTGTTGACAGTTGGCGTCTTGGATGTGTTGCTTCTCTAAGGTACTTTTTATAGCAGTGTCACGACAAGCAAGGATGAAATGATAATCCTGTCAGCAATACCAGAAGCCAGAGGAGAATTTGGTTCATTTTTACAGAAGAGTTTACCAGAATTTGTCCATTACTTCATAAACCTGGCAGAAACTCTGAGAACGTGAAAAAGCCAAATAAACCAGACAGGCCATCCCAAAACACTATGTAATAATGGAAAGTTTCTTCTAGTGGCTTAGAAAACAAAATACAGTTGGCAATAGGCTATGCTACATTTTCATCCTACTTGTAACAATAAATGCACAGAACAGTTTGAGCTGCTTGTTATAAAATTGGGTGGCAAAGATTAATTTCAACCCAACTTTGGGCCAAACTGGAATAATGTGACTACTTTGCTTGGCCTGATACAGCCTTTCCCAGCCTAATCCTCTGCACTTGTATAGCTTATTTAAATTATTTATGCATTTGGATCCCACCTTTATTATTTTTACAAATTATTCAAGGTGGCAAACACATGCAACACACCTTCCGCCTCCTATTTTCCCCATAACAACAACCATATTAGGTGGGTTGGGTTGACATTGAGACTCTGGCTCAAAGTCACATCTCCTGTCACTTTTCAGCAAGTAAGATCCATGATCACCATCCAACACATGTCTTCTTCATCTTCACTTTTCCACTGTTCTTTCCACCAAAGGTTCATTCACATGTTAAGCTGTTTTTGGGCTATTTATTTGTCTACTTAGTTTCCTCCTCCCCCTTTTAAAATTACTTCAGCAAATGCAAGGTTTGTCCCAAAGCTTATACCAACCATCCTCTTGTGCATGAATGAGCACATAAGGATGCATCCTTGGGGGGGGGGGGGAAAGGGAATGGTTTCCTATATGATGCTAAACCATGGCTATGCAACCATGGCTGAATTTTACCCAAACAATTCACACGATGGCTTGGGTGATGTCAGAGTACACTCAGAACATGCTATCATTAGTATTTATGATTTAATTAGTGAGGAAGGAATAAGGAACAGAAACTATGAACCCTTCTGATTTTTCCTTGAGCCAAGAGTCTGTCAAGGTGTAGCTATTCAACAAAACATTCCCCAGATGGCAATGATACTGTTGGACTAAGACTTGATCTGTTCTCTGTTCAGCCAGTACATTCCCCAACCTGATCTGTTCTCTGCTCAGCCAGTACATTCAGGCACAGTCAACGTACTCCAGATCCCCTCAGTTAAATAATGCCATCTTTTTGGACTAAGAAAACATGCCTTCATTCTCTTCATGGCTCCAGCTCTCTGGAACAGCATCCTCACAGAGATACAAATGAGGTTCTGGAAGGTCCATAAAACCTGGCTCTGTTCCCAGGCTTGGAGTTAATGTGTTTCTGAGACCTCTGTCATATTTATATTTTAGTCCAAGCTATCATATTTTATCTGTTTGTAACGCCATCCCCCGAAAGGGCTGTTAGAGTCTGGATGCCTTTACTCCCTTTCTGCAGGTACTCAGGCTCTTCCCTGCTACACAGTCACTTGCCTGGTGTCTCAGTGTCCATTGTTTTGGATGTCAGTCCACTCTGATGTCTCATCCAGGCACCTCAACTTGCCAGCTCAGGTCACCTCCACTGGGGTGTCTGGTGCTCCACCTCTGGTCACTGACTAGCTCATTCATCTAGGTCAGCTCGCCTCAGCCTTGTTGCTCTCTTCTTCCCTCAGCAGAAGTTACAGGTCTATCTTAACTAAAAAAAAATGTAACTCTTCAATTTCTAACCTTGTCTGAGATAAAATGTCCCCCCTCACTATTCAGGATTCCAGCTAACTTTCCCCTCCAAAATCTTCCTGCCCCAAAACCTGACAGAACTCACTTTTCTCCTTTTCATGCCTCTTCCTCCCTCAGCTCTCCCTTCCCGAGTCTTCCCCCCAAAACATGACAGAACCCTTTCCTCCTTTCCCCACTTCTTCCTGCCTCAGCTGAAGCTCCATGGCTCTGGGCCGTTTCCCCGCTACATGCCTTAATAATTTTAATTCTGAATTTGGATTTCATAAACCATCCAGAATCTAAGAGCAGCCATAATAAATGTAATCATAAATCAATCTATCACCATCACCATTCATCCCAGCTGGAATGACCAATGGTACCACGTGAATCACCTGTCTCTGCTTTTGTTGGGAAAGGAGTTCACTTCAAACCAAGGAGAAAGCTCATGGCTTCTGTTCATTAGTCCCACGTGCCACCGATTTTGAAAGCTGTCGAGACAGACTTTAAATCTGCCTGATCCCCAAACTTGTGCTGGGGCTTGATTTTGCTGCTGTCAGCAATTGACTCACCAATTCAGGGAACCACTCAGACTTTTCCAGATTACCATCCAGAGACTCAGTGAATTACGAAGACAGCAGATGGCATTGTATTAGAGCCAATTTACATGTTTAGAAAGAGGGGATTTAACCACTCAAGATAGACGAGTGCCACATCAAAACTTGGAACTACTTTTTCAAATTTGGCAACTACAGGTATATATGCAAAGTTAGCAGATAAGGATGAAATCTGGATAAAAAAATGTCCTCAAGATAGGCTACAAACGGGGTTTTTTAAATGTAAGATTTCCTTTTGTTGATTTTATTCCAGGTCTCATGTTAGCATGTCTCCTGTTGCCTTCTGGACTGGCCTTCCTACATATGGAAGGGGACCATCGATGTCTATTTTGGCTGAGGGGGCTCTCCCAGTTGTGCAGTTGTCATTGTCTTCTGCTTTCTGGTTGTGTTTTTCCAATATTCATGGCTGGCTGAGCTGAGGGTGCTTGGGGTGAGATGATGGGCAGCTTGGAGCCTTTTGTAACATCTGGCTTTACTGGTAAAAACAGGCTGGTTTTCTGCTTTCTACATGAGGACCTCACAGAGAAACTGACTGAGGGCATTTAACCAATTAATGGTATACATTATACCAGTGTTTCTCAACCTTGACAATTTTAAGGCATGTGGACTTCAACTCCCAGAATTCCACAGCCAGCAATGCTGGCTGTGGAATTCTGGGAGTTGAAGTCCACATGCCTTAAAATTGTCAAGGTTGAGAAACACTGCATTATACCAAATATGAGAGTCCGCTTGGTATGGTGGTTAAGACATCAGGCTAGAAATTGAGTTCTAGTCCTGCCTTAGGTACAAAGCCAGCTGAACGATCTTGGGCCACTCACATTCTCTCAGCCCAAGGAAGGAGGCAATGGCAGACCACTTCTAGAAAACCTTGCCAAGAAAACTACAGCAACTTTTCCAGGTGGTCTTTGAGAACTGGACAGGATTGAATGGAAGAAAAAAAGTAGACCAAATATCCTTTTTTTTTTTCCTTAGAAAAAGCCTTGCTGAACTACTTCACTTTGTCTGCATCTTCTTCAGCTTCCTTCCCTTTATTGTTGCATTTTTTTTTAAAAAAAGGCCCCATTCTTGCTTGTTCTCAAGTGGGACAGAGATAGAAGCTCTGGAATCTGTACAGAACTAGGTCCCATTTGATCAACAGGCTCCTGAATGGGTTGATGGCTAGCCAAAATCCCTGATGCTAGCAGAACATGGCTTGTGAATCCCTTGACACAAGCCTCACCCAACTAGTAGCTGACCACAGAGGAGTTATCCTGATCTAAGCTACAGATATTCTGCCTTTTCAATTTACTGTTTATAATGCCATCATTCTTTGTGATGTTTCTCTTTGGCTCAGTTCACATTAGATGCTTCTGTTCATTTTAGCCACAGTTCATTCAAGGAACCTGGTATTAAGGCTTTATGCATCATACCCCAAAATAAACTAGCCATTCTATGTGTTTGCATAACCAAATAGATTAAAATATGGCTGGCTAATTGGTAGTTCTGGGCATTGGGCAAATTCAGCATTTAAGCCACAGTAAGAAAAGGTAACAGCCATAATTTGTTTACCACAGTTCAAATTAAGAGAGAGTATGTGCTGAAGATATAGGAGGTAGTTAAGACTAAAGAAGGTTCAAGCCCTCTTTACAAAATGCAATACAAAATTGATTTTGTATTTTACATAGATAAACAGTATGCAGATACCAAATAAAAATACTGGATAACAAATCAAATCCATATAACATAAAGCATAATGTTTTAATCATTAAGAGAAACATCTGTTCCTACTTCAGCTGTCTCTGTCTACATTCTCTTTCTTGATTACAGGAGAATCTTGAGAAATAATTGTGTACATGTGTGTGTATTTAACTATAGGCTGGATGCACCCATCATTTAAATGTATTTAAACTTGACCAGACATGACCAGGCCTGGTCCACAGATATACAGTAAGTCATGACTTACTTAACCAGTTTTTACTAACTGCAACGGGTAACCTCACAAACACCTTAACCCAGAACTAAACAAGTGATACCATTAACTAGCATTAAACATAAACCCAGTCATGGAGCTGTATTGAAACAATACATTTAACCTTGTTACTAGGTTGGTTTGTTATACTGAACCAAAGACTGACCAAGGGAATCACAATATATAAAGATAAGACATACACAGACTAAAAATGAATTAAGGTTATAATTAACCAAGCTTAATAAGCTGTGTGGCTTCTAAGTATGTAACAAAGTAAGCTGCTTAAACATGTGTGCATGCAGGCCTAAAATAGAAATCAGTGCATATACATCTACATTCACACATTACCTAGAGAATTTACAGAGATTACCTTGAGAAGGAATGTAGTGGCTAACAAGCATGAATGAAATTCAGGTGAGAAAGAAGGTATTAGAAAGAAACTTAAAGTGACTCCATCTTGACTCTCTTTGATCTAAGAGGAGAGAAGGTGAAATGCTGTCAGGGTTTCAGGATTTCGATGCTACAGATAACATTGATTTACAAACACAATTGAGCCCAACATTTCTGTTGCTAAGCCACACATTGTTAAGTGAGCTTTTGCCACCCCCCTTTTTTTACCTTTCTTGCCACAGTTGTTGAGTGAATCATTGCAGTTGTTAAGTGAATCTGGCTTCCACATTGACTTTGCTTATCAGAAGGCTGCAAAAAGTGATCCTGCAAAAGGGATACTGCAACCATCATAAATACGATTCAGTTGCCTGAATTTTGATCATGTGACTATGGGGATGCTGCAATGATTGTGTGAAAAAATGCTCATGTCACTTTTTATCGGTGCCATTGTAACTTTGGTCACTAAATGAATGGTTGTAAGTTGAGGACTAGCTGTATAGTCCATATAATAAAGCCAGGATGTCTTGTAGAGTCTTCTCCCTGACCTAGCTACCTCAAAGGGGTGACACATTAGACTGACCATATTAACATTTGCTTATGCCTTAGTATGTTGGCTGAAAAGCTTCCCAATATGGTGGACCAAGAATGATTTGTGCTGTAGAACGTGTGTGAACCTGGTCAGTTGTGATTTATGCAACAAACATGGGGGATAACAACCAATAGATTTCCCCGGTCTTCTGGGGAATTTAAAGAGCTCTGAAATTATGGTTCTGCTAGATTCACCTTCTGATAAAGAGGCTCGTCTTCTGATGAGTCCAGTGGGGCCATAACACTTGAGGCCGACATGTCAGGAGGACACCTTGTTAGATTAGCCAGGTGTAGGACTCTGGGAAAATGATTCTGGAAGTAAACAGCAACTCCTTACCTCTAACAAGCTGCTCCAGCCACAGTCAGCAGCTTTGCTAACTTCCCTTCCCAGGAATACCTATCACACCTGTGTAATTTCAGTACCCAAATTTATGCTGCTTCCTGAAGCAGCCAAACAGAAGTAGTTGAAGGAAGGATATTGAACCTTGAAAATGGAGAAGACAATATTAATGCCATGCTCCTTAATTATAATAATTGACTTCTTAACCAAAGCAAGGATGAGAAATATGATGAATTCCCTTTTGGTAGGAGAACCTCTGCTCCCAGAGAGTAAAGTGACAAATTTGTTTGTTGGGCTATGATATTTTAATTGAATATGCATTCTCTGCCTGTTTCCCAGGGTGAGAGGGATCCCCAGCTGGGCTGGTATAAAGACCAGCAAATTAAGTATTGTGAAAGGATGGGTAACAAAACCACTTCTATGCACTTTAGTTGGTTAACTGGGTGCCATGGAGTCGCTCTTAACTGATTGCAGTGATTGCAGAAGCAAATATTTGTCATCTGAACTTGTTTTTAGTAATAACTTGTAGCTTTTCCAAGTTCATTCCATATTACTTTCTTTGATTCCATCCTTCTACCTTACAGTACTTATTACAGATAGTCCTCGACTTACAATTAGTCCCAAATTTAGGTTGCTAAGAGAGACAGCTGTTAAATGAGTTTTGCCCCATTTTACAACCTTTCTTGCTACAGTTAAACTAAAACACACCTGAGGTTTTTGCCCATGCATTTGGGGAGAGGGAATTGAAAGTTATAAAATGGATGCTAATATGCTAGGTGTGTCCTGGGGGACCTTCTGCCCTGGCATGTAAAAAATATTGACTTAGGAGGAGGAGAAAAGGGCTTAGATAATAGATCCTGAGGAGAGTTGGTTTTACTGCTTGCTAATTGCTCCTGGTTCAAAACTACAACCAAAGCAAAAAAAAAAAAAAAGCTACAAATGTTACAAGGAAATGGCTTAGGTGAGAGTTGGCCCAGGGTCTTGATTCAAATACATGTTAACATAAGGAATTCTCATGCCTGTTGCCTTCAGTGCAAATGCTGGCTGTCCGCCATCTGGGCAAATGGTCTTGTCTCACCTGGCCTGGAATGAACTCCTGCTGAAAAAAGTGGGACAAGGACAACCTGCCCAAAATCGACACTTTTTCATCAGAGGTCTTACTCCAAGGACTTTGCTTTATCAGAAAGGGAAACTTGGACAGCAGGAGTTGAAGGTTTACTGAGGCTTGCAAAGAGTGCCAGGCAGTGAAGTTCTCCTACCTTTCTACACGGCCACTTCTTAGGCAATCTAATAAAGAACAATTTGCATGAGACGAGGTTGTCCAAAGAGAAGAGGATGGGATGAAAACCACGAGAGAGGAACTTGGATTTCTTGCATGCCATGACATAGTTCACTGGAGTTAAGGTACTATGCAGAATGGAGTCTTTATGGGTCAATTGTGGGATACAAGCACTCCTCAATTTACGACTGCAATTGGTCCCCAAACCTCCATTGCTAAGCAAGACACTTGTTAAGTGAGTTTTGCCCCATTTTATTACCTTCCTTGCTGCCGTTGTTAAATGAATCACTGCAATTGTTCAGTTAGTAACACGGTTGTTAAGTGAATCTGGCTTCCCCATTGACTTTGCTTGTCTGAAGGTCGCCAAAGGAGATCACATGATCCCGGGACACTGCAACCATCGTAAATACAAACCAATTGCCAATTGTCTGAATTTCAATCAGACCACGGGGATACTGCAATAGTCGTAAGTGTGAAAAATGATCTTAAGTCACTTTTTCAGTGCTGTTGTAATTTCAAATGGTCACTAAATGAATGGTTACAAGTCAAAGATTTGTATAGAATCTTGTTTTGAGTTCAGGTGGCTTTTTCTAGTCAACTGCACCAAGGAAATACAAGATAGGGAATAAACAGAAGGGGTTAGCCCTGTTTTTGTTCATTCCAGCATGAAGACAGGCCTTGGAACAGCACTGCCAGAACAGGACCTTTGTAGCAACTCCTGCTGTGGGTAGATTTTACTTTTCAAGGCATACCAGAGAGAGGGGTGGAGTTGATATGAGGGTAGGTGAGCTTCCCCTGACTCTGCAGAAGTGGAGTGATTCTGGTTGGGTTACTGCAGACTTTTGTTTTAATTGTGTGTTTTTTTTCCCAGACTGCACAAAAGAAACCCATAAAGTACAAAAGGAAGCTACAGCTTCCAAGCCACTTTTGTAGTGGCTGGGCTTCCTGTAAAGATGATTGTTCTGTTTGAGCAGGAAATCCCTTATCCACTGCCATCAGCCCCTGGGAGTGAATGCTGGGTTAGTGGCGGTCTGGATTGGTGGTGTTGTGTTGTGTCAACACAGCCATTTAGTGTTGAGGTGGCCAAGCCGCTGGTCTGCATGTCCCCTATTTCTCTGCTGTAATGCTTCAAGCACATCTCCAGGGAGAAGATGAAGAAAGAACTCCTGGCAGGGACCTTTTTCAGGAACGATGTTTACTGACTCAGCTGGGGGAGAGTCCTGACTTTAAGAAATGGTTGGAGATTTTCTTATTCCCTTGAAATTATGAAAAATATTGTACAGCTAGTCCTCGACTTATGACCACAGTAGAGCCCAACATTTCTGTTGATAAGCGAGACAATTGTTAAGTGAGTTTTGCCCCATTTTATGACCTTTCTTGCCACCGTTGTTAATTGAATCACCACAGTTGTTAAGTTAGGAACATGGCTGTTAAGTGAAACTGGGTTCCCTGTTGACTTTACTTGTCAGAAAGTTGCAAAAGGGGATCACATGACCTCAGGACACCGCAATTGTCATAAATATGAACCAGTTGCCAAACATGATCATGAGGATACTTCAATGGTTCTAAGTGTGAAAAAAAGATTACATCACTTTTTTCAGTGCCATTGTTACTTTGAACAGTCACTAAATGAATGGTTGTAATTTGAGGATTATCTGAAATTCTGTAATTCATCAAATTTCATCAAATTTCTCTTCTGACACATTTGATGGTGAATTTCAGCTCTAGTTTTAAAATTCAGTGGACCAACAAGATTACTTGCCCCACACCTAAAAAGACTTTGATATGTGAAAAAGAGGCCATTTCTTAAACCAAAATGCTTATTTCGCCAACCACAAATTCTGTTAGTCTCATTGTTTACAAAGATGGTATCAATACACTCATTAAGTGCTATGGGCGTGTTCATCTACACCAGTGTTTTTCAAACTTGGCAATCTAATAGTGGGTGAACTTCAACTCCCAGAATTTCCCAGCCAGCCATGCTAACTGAGGAATTTTGGGAGTTGAAGTCTACCCAACTTAAAGCTGCCAAGTATGAAAAACATTAATCTAGATCCTTTTCAAGGTTTTGTTTATATTTTTGAATGCACTTTTTTCAATATGTCTCCTTTGTACAAACATTTTGTCCTATATAAGATGCCATGATGTACATAGTTTTCTCTAATGTACACAGTGAGTTGAATTGGGTTCAAAAATAACATAAGATTCAAGGAGACTTGAGAGAGAGGACTACTCATCATCAGCCAAGAAATCATCCAGCTTAAAAGTCAAGATACACCACTATCCCCATCTTCCCTTCCTTCATCACCACTTCCATCTTTTTCTGCTGGTGTTGTTGATGATGCTTCCCACTTTCACCAAACAGCTCCTTCTGAGCAGTCTTCAGAGCAAGCCATTTTGAGAGCCCATATCATTGCTTCCATGCAATATACTACATGTACTTGGGTTCTCTGCAGTACCCATAGGTCTCCAATGCTTGGTTTGAGAACTTATCAAGATCTCCAGAGAAGCCACAGGACAAGAATGGAGCATCAGCGGAAAGGTGGTAGGAGCAGGAAATCTGATTCTCATCAGCCATCCTTCTTAACATGCAACCTGAATTCACTCTGAATTCATAAGCAGAGCGCATTCTGATATTGCTTCTAAAAATATTACAGGAAGGAAGGAGGGAGGGAAGGAAGGAAGGAAGGAAGGAAGGAAGGAAGGAAGGAAGGAAGGAAGGAAGGAAGGAAGGAAGGAAGGGATTAAGGATCTTAGGATATCAGATTCATCAATATGAGAATCTCTGTGTAACAGGAAAAATCCAAAAAATTGCCTTCTAAGAAAAATGAGACAAGCCTTAGCTTCTTTCAGACAGTAATTCCCCTTGTACAGTTAGGATCAAGTAAGGGAGAAGGAAGACTAGCATGTTAGTTTTGTCCTTCACTTCCATAACTATCTTCATTGGCTATCACTCTTCACTGGAGAAAAAGTACAGGATCCAGAAGGCCCAGGAACCAGACCCTAATATCAGAACCCTAAAGCCTGGCTGCATTGTAATGAGCCTAGTAACAAACCTCACAATTCCTCGTACTGAATCCTACTACCTCCTTCGGATCTTGACTACTGGGTCAGAACTTTGAGTGCTTTGAACATTAAATGAGACCATAGTTTTGCTTTTGCTGAACAATTCTATCATGAGTATCTCTTGTAATTCAAAGCATGGGTTGGATCTAGGTTGCATTTAATTTGCCTCAGAGAATTGAGAACTTTGTAAAACCAGAGTTTGAACTGCATGGGGAAACCTAAGTCAGTCATTCTCCCCAGCCCCTGCACCTTCCAAAACATTCCTCATAAGATCTTATGAACAGAGTTCCTACCACTTTCAGAGTAAACTTGGATGTGGCCAGTTGGTCTTATTTGGCAATGACTAAATCTTGGGAAGAAGTTAGAGGGCCCCTGACCTATGGTATCCTATCTTACCAGCTCCTATTTTTTGACATGATGAGGGCAATGCCTTGTTTAAACACAGGAAACTGCTGGTCTCATGTTTAATTTGGCTTGGCAGCGCAAAGTGACGTACAGAAGTGATTAGTAATCAAAGTATGGCTAATCATCGTTGGATTAGAAAGCTGGACAAGAGAGTTACTTGGTTTCTTCTATTGTAGGCTAAATTATCCAGCCAATAATTTTAAAATACATACATTTCCATTTCTTTTGTTGTTGTTGCTTTGCTTCCATAAGAGCTCTTTTCTAAGACTGGATTATTCTTCAAGGATTGGTGGATTCAGGAGATTTGCAGATAGAAGTGTCATGCTATGAAATATGATGTGGTCACTTTTGATTTGCAAGCAATAGATTGGTGGTCCTCAGCAGCTTGGTGGTATTCCTTTTGTAACCACAGGTAGGATTTCTGGAGAGGCAGATGTGATGACTTTAGCCTTCTGCATGAAGGGGACTAGAAAATGTTCCTTTGTTGATGATGATGTTATCCATTCAGTCATGTCCAACTCTTGGTGATTCTGTGGGCCAGGTCTCTCCTCATCTTTTGATCTTGCACTGCTTCTTGGAGTTGTTCTATGCTCTGGCTGGTGTCAGCTTTGATGGTGTCCAACCACCATGTTCTTTGTGACCTGGTTTCCTTTTACTGCTAACTCTTCCTAATATAATTGCTTCCTCCAGTGAATTCCCCCACATGGCATGGCCAAAATAAGTTCCTTTGTAATGTTGCATTATTCTGAAACAGTTTGTGATAGCATAGTCTTCCTCATCCTGGTGCCTTCCAGATTGGTAGGGCAACAAATACCAGATTTCTTCACCAACTTGGCTGTTGTTAGTTAAGAATATTGAAAATTACACTTCAAAACATCCGGAGAGCACAATCATTCTTACAGCACATTTTCATGCATTCTGCTTTACTTATGAAGGAATTACCAAGTTTTCACTTAAAAGAGCAGTCATACTTTTCTCCCTAACCCTTAAACAAAAATAAAATCTTTCAGTGCTTTGGCCTTTATAGCACATCCACTATCCAATTGTTCTTCAATGTCATACCTCTCCAAATGTTACCAATATACATCACACAAACTCATTTTGCAGATTAACAGTCCCAAAAAGAGTGTGGGTTGTTGAAAGCCAGGGGAACAGTGGATCCAGACTGACTTTCCTGCTATAGGAGAAATGGGATGTCTTGGGACTGTCAGATATTATTGAACTACAATTCCCAGCATCCCTCTCCTTTGGCCATACTGACTGGTATTGTTAGGAGCTATAATTTAGCAAACTCAGCTAAGCTTAACTTTCTTTTGGGATGGGGGCATTTTGAAATGGCTTGCCTTTGCTTTCTTCCAAGGGCTGAGAAAGAGTGACTAGCTCAAAGTCACCTAGTTGGCTCCATGCCTAAGATGGGACTACAACTCATAGTCTACCAGTTTCTAGGACAATGTCTTAACCACTGCAGCAAACTGGCTCTTTCAGTTGGTGTAGACTTTGGTGAGGTTTAGTGTGCTTACAATAGGGGTCTTACAATAGGGGTCTTCAAACCTGGCCCTTTTATGACTTGTGGACTTCAACTCCCAGCACACTGGCTGAGGAATTCTGGGAGTTGAAGTCCACAAGTCATAAAAGGGTCAAGTTTGAAGACCCCTGGCTTACAATATAATAAAAACCTAATCTACTGTTTCCTTTATGGATCAATATATTATATAAACCTAGAAAATAGGAGAATTCAAGAAACAATCACAATATCTACTTATAAAATATGGGCCTGCACATATGTGCTTTATTGCCTTTTTCCAACTATATGGTATTTCATAAAGGCTGATTAAGTAGATTTAAAATGCTACTATGGTTTGTTGCACTATGTGAGTCGGTGATGGTATTAAGTCTACACTGGTGCAGACCTGGATCCTTTCTGGTAGCATTCCTTGCGTGAGAGCTCCTCTTTCCCAATCTCCTGGATTTCAGCACCCCGCTCTTTCCTTAGCAATGTGCCCTGACAGCTGAGTTCAAGGTGAGTTGGTATGTTTGCAGAGCAAGGACCCCCCCAAAAAATTTCCATCCAGTGGAAACTTGCTGAGGCTGCTGGAAATCAATGCCCTTTCTGGGCATGATATGCAGGCACACTGTGGAAAGTAACGCCCCTGGTAGCTCTGGCCTGGGCTGTTTGCTCTCAGCCTGTCAAAGAGTTACAGCATATTTGCTTGACTTTGAAACCATCAAGATTGTAAAAATGTCATTCCACCCCATCTCCCTCTCAGGAAAGGCTGGTCAGACCCCAGTTCTAGCTTCCCTACAGAGGCAACAGCCTTGCACAGAACAAATCCTACAAATGAAGGCAAATATATACGTGTCCCAGGATAATGTTGCAGGATTAAGGGCCAGAGGTTTAGTTTCCCAAGCTTTCAGACTTGTGCTGGAGCCCATTCTCCAGAATGTCCCAGTGATTTACTCTGATCCCAGTGACAGACTCAGATTGGATCCTGCAGCACAAATTCTGGGCAGTACTGAGCACCTTCAGCTCTAAGAACCCCTCCTCCTTTACTTACTGCTTGAAGTTGTCCAAGCATGATAATACTTTACTGACTTGCTGTGAAGCCTTAACAGAATAGTTTATCACTCAGGGTTGAATTGTGGAGTCTGGTAACAAAACATCTGCAAGCAAACAAGACTGCTCAGAGAGCACTAAGGACTCATATTTATCACTTCTACAATGCATTTCAATCAGATCCATATAGGCAGTTTTCAAATGAGTTGTTCTATTTGGATAAAAGGCTGTACAGGAGACTTCGACTTGCAATCACAACTGGCATCAACATTTCTGTTGCTTAGCAAGATGGCTGTTAAGTGAGCCATGCCTGATTTTTCAACCATTTTTGCCATGATTGTTAAGTGAATTACTGCAGTTGTTAAGTGAGTCATAAATTTGTTAAACAAATCTGTTTTTTGATCAGATAACTATATCCAGGGCTTTTTTTGTCATAGAACGCCCAGAACGGAGTTCCGGCACCTTTTTTGGATGCAACCTTGTAGGGTAGGCAAGGCGGGTGTATGATGTGTGTGAGTTCCGGCACCTTTTTTAAAAAAATTTTTTTACAAAAAAAGCACTGACTATATTTATGGGTAGCCTAAGAGTCAATTCATTGCTATGGTTCAAATTGTACTGTCCTGTATAAAGAAGTAAATAAATCTAGTCTCCCCAAATCTAACCACTAGATGGCAGCAAAGAAATACTTTCTAGCTCTTTTCTGCCCTCTAGTGATTATCCAGTTTGTACAGAAGGATCTATGGCTCTAACTCAGTGTTTCTCAACTTTGACCATTTTAAGGCATGTGGACTTCAACTCCCAGAATTCCACAGCCAGCATTGCTGGCTGTGGAATTCTGGGAGTTGAAGTCCACATGCCTTAAAATGGTCAAGGTTGAGAAACACTGCTCTAACTGCACCTTATGTAATTAGTATTGTGTCACTGCTCCCTTTTCTATGGATGGAAAATTCATGCTTGCTGAGATCATAGGGTGTGCAAAAAGATGGTGGTTTTGTAAGGATTGGTGAAAGAAAATAGATTCTGCTTCAATAATAGTTGTGGGAATGTATATAGTAATGGTAGTTTGGGAATGATCTTTGGGAGACAGTGGAAGAGCCACAGTCAAGGGGACCAACTGAATAAGAGGGATATAATGGTATGTAGCACCTTGGGAGATAGAGGGAAGAGATGCTGCCTAAGGAAACCCAAAGGTGCTTTTTTCACGAGGCAACTGGACTTCCTTGTTTTTCTTTGAAGACGTTTCACTTCTCATCCAAGAAACTTCTTCAGCTCTGACTGGATGGTGGCGAATGGAAGGATGTATACTCCTTGCAAACAGCTGGTCATTGAGGCCATTTGGAGGTTTATCTGTGTCCTCAGGGTCACCTGAGTAGTGCAAATGGGTGTGAAGCCTTCTTGGAACTGCTAAAAGGACTGTGTTGTAGACTGGAGATAGACAATGTTGTATTTGATCCAGTTGATCCAGTTGCCTCGTAAAAAAAGCACCTTTGGGATAACTATGGCCTGGATGACTGAGAATCTCCATAGACATCTGCCTAGGGCAGGGGTAGGCAACCTTGGCTCTTTTATGACTCGTGGACTTCAACTCCCAGAATTCCTGAGCCAGCCATGCTGAGGGGAAAGGGAGAGGTTTCCATGCTGAACCATGGCTGGCTCAGGAATTCTGGGAGTTGAAGTCCACAGTCATAAAAGAGCCAAGGTTGCCTATCCCTGACCTAGATGATAGATAGATAGATAGATAGATAGATAGATAGATAGATAGATAGATAGATAGATAGACCTAGATTAGGGGTAGGCAACCTTGGCTCTTTTATGACTCGTGGACTTCAACTCCCAGAATTCCTCAGCCAGCCATGCTGAGGGGAAAGGGAGAGGTTTCCAAGCTGAGCCATGCTGGCTCAGGAATTCTGGGAGTTGAAGACCATGAGTCATAAAAGAGCCAAGGTTGCCTACCCCTGGCCTAGGGAATAGTCAGATAAAAGACAGCATAGCCCATAGCTGCATTGTGGGTGAAAAAAAAAAGGCTCAAGAGAGATTCTCCCAAAGTTCTTGGGCTGTAAAGGTGACAGCTGGAGAATTTTACTTTCAGACTTACAAGTAATCTTACAGTAAAATAGAATCTGGTCGTGTTTCCTGTCTGGTTTATCTGGCAAGGCTGACAGAGGCAGCTTAGTCTGCAGAAGGAATATGGGTGTAGCAAACACCTCAGAAGGGACCCTCCCTAGGTTTTTGGGCTGTAAAAGTGATGGGAGAGAAATGTACTTTCAGACTTGTAAAGTTCTGTTAAGGTAAGCTTCCATTAAAGTAGAATTAGTTCAACTGGGTGTGCTTTCTGTCTGGATTTCTTGGCCAGGCTGACATCAGCTGTCAGCTCTCAAGGTAAACCAAGACAGGAAACACAACTACATGAGCTAATTCTACTTTACTGTAAGACCTCATTAAGAGGCTTGCAAGTCTGAAAGTACAAATTTCCAGCTGCCAATTTTAACTGTTTGATCAAATAAAGCAGGTATTTCCTAAGTTTCTTCCTCTGACTGTTAAGTCTTCGGGGGCTCCGCATTCTCTTGTTTCCTGGTGGCGCAGTGGTTAGAATGCAGCACTGCAGGCAAACTCTGCTCACAGCCTGGAGCTGGATCCTGATTGGCTCAAGGTTGACTCAGCCTTCTGTCTTTCCGAGGTCAGTAAAAAGAGGACCCAGATTGTTGGGGGCAATATGCTGACTCTGTAAACTGCCCATAGAGTGCTGTAAAGCGCTGTGGGGAGGCTGTTGCTATTGCTGTTCCTAGTCAGCATCCTTCCCTTGTCCCCAAAGTCACCCACACATTCTATTACATCAATCTTGCAGGTTTGAAAGTACAGACTAGGGAGAGTCCTAAGTCATTCCCATCTATTATTAAAAATACCATTGCAGAGAGAGAAAGCAATGTTTCCTTGTTTAATTAATTAATTAATTAATATGGCCACCCATCTTGTGAATGCATTTCTGGGCAGCTAACAACACATTAAAACAATTATTTAAAGTATGGTGAAAACATGACAAACAGAAGTAAACATATGCATGCAATCCAAGCAATTATATACAAAACTTCTATTGGGGGGGTGTACGGCAACAACCTCAAGACTGGATGCCCAGTTCAGCTATCCAGGCAATTGCCTCTGGTGTTGCTTTATGTGGATCTTCTAGGGAACCAGAGAACGCACATGATGGGCATGTTTAATAGTTTGCATTTCAGCATCACAGTCACAACAAGGGGAATCTTTCTAGCCCCACTTCTTCCTGTGTCACACCTTTCTAGCATCACTTCTTCTTCTGTTCTGTTTCATCGAGACAGAATTAAAACAATTATACAAAAATACATTAGTAAAGAATTTTGAAAAACCTACTGTGGTGACTGGAAATAAATCCAACAGTATAATTGAGAAAGACCTCTCAAGGGGCTATTTAGCCACTTGACAAGCACACATTCCCAGGTTCTGCAGTGTCTTCAACTCTTTGCAAAACACCAGCAAGATTGGGTCCATCTGACGTCAGGGAGCATGGTGTTCCAGAGGGCAAATGCTGTGACAGAAAGAGCATGCTTCTGAAGTCCCACATGATTTAATTCTTTAATTAAAGAGAGCTGGCTGTGCTCTCCTATTCTGCCTAGGCCAGTGTTTCCCAAACTTGACAATTTTAAGGCATGAGGACTTCAACTCCCAGAATTCCACAGCCAGCAAAGCCAGAGTTGAAGTCCTCATGCCTTAAAATTGTCAAGTTTGGGAAACACTGGCCTAGTAGGTTGGGTAGAAACCACTCGGGAGAGATGGTAATGTCAATAACCCAGATAATGTTGGCAGAGAAAGAGTTTGGAATTGCTTAATAGGGCTGGGGAAGATCTCCAATTAAAACTCTGTAGAAACACAACCACTCACTGCATGGGGCAGTTCCAAGTTACTTCCCAACTCTAATTGTTTATGAACATCCCTTATGCAACTTTAGCTGCACGACATGTTAACAGCCTGAATTTCTCTCTCACAACCACGTCAATGACACGTAAAAAGTCAGAGAATTTTGGGATGACTCTTCTCAGGTTCTCCTTTCCTCAGCAGAATTATGCTTTTTTGACAGCCCATCAAGTAACAGTTGGGTGGCTGCCAAGAAGGTGATTTAAGTGGTGATCACTTTGGGAAGGGTGATCTCCTGAAGCAATCTTCTGCCTTTCAATCTCATGTCAACCACCCAGCTGATTGCCAGGGAAAACAAGTGATCTTCATAGGCTGGCAAGCAGACTTAAATCCTGATGTGCTAAGATAAGAAAGTGTGCAGGTGCAAGGGTGTACACGTGCAACTTGAAGATACACACTCTTTTGGGGAGACCTTATGTTATTTATTTAGAAAGAAACACAGCTGTACAACTCCAAATAATACATAAAACAAAGGAAAACAGGCTGTAAGCAAAAGTAAAAAAAAACAAATAACAAGAAAAGAAAAAAAAATTACAGCCAGGACATTCATCCCTGGATTATATTAAATAAAAGGTAAATATTTCCAATTAAAAAAACTATTGTTATAAAATATCACTGTACCAAAGGGAAACATATCGTGTCATTTTCTTTTTTTTTATTGAAAATTTTTAGAAGTTTTTACAAAAAACAAAAAAGACAACAACAAAAAAAAACAATGTTTTCTGATTAGCAGAAAACATTGCCTTGTCAAAAATGGATAGATTATACATGTCTTGAATCTATCTAACCTAATAACACATTTCCAATTTCTCAAAATAATTCTCTGAGTAAAAAGTATCTAACAAATGGTGCCAGGCAGAAAGCTGGATTCAGCTGGATGACATGTACTTCAATTAAATGCAGTTAAAGATACAATTGATCTAGTAACTCGCCAGTAATTTCTCTTTTCTTTCACATTTATTTATTAAGTCAGTTTTAGCTGCTTAACTGACACAACTTGGTAACAACTTTGAAGGTCCTTAGGTCTAGGAGGCCACACCTTTCAAAGTCTGGGTGTGACTCTGGTTGTACACCTACAGTAAATGACAGATAGTCCTTGAGTTATGATCACAAGTGGGACCAGAATTTCCATTGCTAAGCAAAGTGGTTGTTAAGTGAGATGCTCCATTTTATGACTTTTTTGCCTTAGTTGTTAAGCAAATCACTGCATTGTTATGTAAGTCACATAATTGTTAAACAAATCTGGTTTCCCCCATCCAGTTTGCTTGTCAGAAGCCAGCTGGGGAGGTCATAAATGATGATCACATGACCCCAAGTTGCTGCCACTGTTGAAAATGCATGCCAGTTCCCAAACATCCAAATTTTGATCATGTGACCATGGAGATGCTGCAACAGTCATAAGTGTAAGGGCTGGTCATAAGTCACTTTTTTCACTGCAGCTGTAACCTTGAACGTCACTTAACAAATGATTGTAAGTCAAGGACAACCTGTATGTGAGAACTCCATCAACACACTCTCATGAATTGATCAGCTAAGTAGTTTGTCCGGACAGGATAAGTCACAAATCCTGTTGGCTTCCGGGAGGTTAATGAAAACACAGCTATGAGTGCAAGAACAGAGAAGTGAGGAAAGAATGATGCCAAAAGTCATGCAGGTGTCCTATGTCATTGGACCAGCATAGTAACGCTCTGCTTACAAACACCCTCCGGGTAGACAGGTGTGACCTTCTCCAAGGCAAAGAGAACAAGTGAGAGACAGTATGTGTATATTTCCAGTGACCTGTGCAGGTTGCCATGGAAATAATACGCAAATCCGTGTTCTTAGTCAAATGCGTCAAGTCTACAGTACATTAAGGGGAGTATAGAAACAACTTCGCTCTTCCCTTATCTGAGGAACTTCTAGGCTTCCTTGAGGAATAGTCAAAACACCTCTAATAGGTCACTCAGCTGAATAAGTCTGCACTTCACTGCCAATTTTCCATCAGAGGATTTTAGTATTGCATGAATTCCCCAGTTTTACCTCTCATTCATTCCCCCAAATTTGGTGTTTTTGAGAAGATTCTCTTTGAAAGTTAATTTTTAAAAAAAAAAAGTTTAAAGGAGACAGTGTAAATTGAAGTGGTATAAATTAGACACGGGGAAAAAATGATATAATTTTGCAGTTTCCCCCAATTCATGAACTGAACGATCGTTTAAAGTTTCCAGTTAAATTTTGTTCTTAGACTCTTATAAAATCTATGTCTACAAGAATGAATGTATTCATGAAAAAGAATTCATAAAGTACACTCTACTGGGGAAAACCTATGTGGAAAAATAATGCTTGTTAGGGAGAACATGCATTTTGGGAGATGCATATACCAAAATAATACATATTTTAATGGATTTAAACTCATAATTACAGGTAGTCCTCGACTTACAACTGTTCGTTTAGTGACTGTTCTAAGTTACAACAGCACTGAAAAAGTGACTTATGACCATTTTTCACACTTAAGAATGTTGAATCATCCCCAGGGTCATGTGATCAAAGTTCAAAAGCTTGGCAACTGACTCATATTTATGACGGTTGCAACGACCTGACAAGCAAAGTCAATGGGGAAGTCAGATTCACTTAACAACCGTGTTACTAACTTAACAACTGCAGTGGTTCACTTAACAATTGTGGCAAGAAAGGTCTCAGTTGGGCTCAGTTGTGGTCATAGGTTAAGGATTACTTGTATTAAGTTTGATTACACATTTCACTTATTTTCAAAGCTAGGAAACTGAGAAGAGTCAAACTGAAGAAATTGAAATTTATGGACTCCCCCATTTGTACTATAAAAAGAGGAAGCAAAAAACTCTGCAGTTGCTTATCAACAAATATGGGAGCCTCATTGTTTCTATTAAATAAAGGCCCTGAAGTTGAGTTAGAATGTCCTGACATCAGGGATCGGTGTGATCAGAGTTGATGGAAGAGAGTTTTTTGTTTGAGTTTTTCTCTCTGTTTGTGTGTATGGACAAGAGGATCCTTATTTCCACAGACTGATCTTCTACAAAGACAGTTGTCTCAGATCTAGGGGACAATCAGTTCACTAATGCATCTAATCTAGTATGGTCAACTCTGCATAATGGACTTTGGGGTATTTTTTCAGCATGCTACTAGAGATATGGTGATAAGGTGTACTTTTAATTTCTGTACAGACTAAAATAAAATTATACACCAAAATCTGTACTTCTATACATTTGTGTTGCAGTTTATAGTTCCTAGAAAGTTCTCACAAAACATGTGCATAAGGAAGAAATAAAAACCAGATGTGATGAGAATATGAAGAAATTGTCTATATGTAAGGCACAGTTTAGAACAGTGATGGCCAACCTTTTGGAGACTGAGTGCCCAAACTGCAACCCCAAACCTACTTATGCATCGTCGAGTGCCGGGTGGGTGTGGCCCATTGGGTGGGTGTGGCCCATTGGGTGGGCATGGCTGCAGTGGTAATGGCAGACTGGGTGGGACTTAAAAGTTCAATCAATCCATTCCAACTTTGCAAGAACTTTTTTTTCCCGCGAGAAGTTGAAATTGACTGATTGAACCTTTTTTTTTTTTTGTACACTGTGGCGGAGGCCTAAAGTGAAAAGATTTTATAAAACTCAGCTGAAGGCCTAGAACTGGGTTGATGACGCGCGTGCCCAAAGAGAGGGCTCTGAATGCCGCCTCTGGCACCTGTGCCATAGGTTCATCACCACTGGTTTAGAACATTCATACACGCTTTCAAATTTCAGGTAGACTCTGGTTTTCTAGTTGCTTGTTCATGCAGAAACAGAGATAGTATATAAGCTTGGAAAAAATGAGATGCTCTTAATCAGTTTGTACTGTGAAGAGGGAGAAGATGAAACTCAAATGTTCATTATCTTGGGTGTGTACAAATGCAGTGCCAGGATGTCTCTGAATGTTATCAGTATTCAAAATTGTGACTGCCTATATTTATAATTCGATAGTATCATGGGATGTTCTAAATGGATCTTCTCTAAGTGTTTTGACAACAGGTAGATTACATATGAAACATATATTGGATAAGCTATAATTGCAATAGTTTCTATGGGAACTCTAATGTAATATATTAATTATATGAGCACCATTTCTAACCAATAGATGGTGGCATTCCATAGTCTTAATGCATAAACAAGATTCTTATTACTGTCCTGTTTTGAAGAAAGTTTCTGAAAGGGTTGCATCCATGCTGAGAGTTATGTTATCCCAGTAAAACTTTCATATTTTCCAGCAAAGTTCCATGTTACTCTTCCAGCTCATCTCTTGGGCCTTTCAAACTTAGGTGACAGATCTCCTAAATAAGCGCCCCAAGTAGGCAGGTTGATTTGGCTTATCAAAAACCCAATTTGGTTCCAATTGTTTTAAGTCTGAGTTTTGAGTGGTTGGATTCATGTTTCTTAAACTTGGTCTGTTGAATAAACTCTAGTGGGCATAACTACTGGGAGGTGATCATAACTTTTTTCTTTGAAATGGACATTCCTAAAAATGGCTAATTTAAGACCATTGTTGGTAGAATGAAAGCAAGCAAATTACATTGAATTTCACTGGGAACTGTGAATGGCTACTAAGCCTCTGCAAATGTTTACTCAAGACATTTTCTACCTGAAGTGGAACACAAATTGTGACAGTCATATCATGACTAGTGTCACATTAGCATTCATGTTATAGTTAATAGAAATGCTATGTGTATCCACCTAATTCTTCTTAGGGCTTTTTTTTTAATCCTTCAGAAAGCAAGACTGAACATACCTTACATGCAACAGAACTGTCATGGAATCACTGACTTCATTTGATCTTGAATCTACCACAGTTTCATGAAATGTGGATAGGAGATGGAAGCTCTCCCATCAGATAAAGAGGCTTATCAAAGTATCTCTAGCCTGCTCTTTCTTAAGAGTGATTTCTTCTTTGACCTGCTGTGCTATTTAAGAGATTTGTATAGGAAGAAAAGCAATTTCCAGTCTAAAAAGGGTATTTTCAAGCAGTGTTTTCTCCTAGGGCAGTGGTGGTGAACCTATGGCACGCATGCCAGAGGCGGCACTCAGAGCCCTCTCTCTGGGCACGCGGGCCGTCGCCCCAGCCCCACACCCCCCTGCAGCCCCCTCCTCACCAGCAGCCCCCCTGGAGGAAAGTCACCCACAGGTGCAGCCCATGCAGAACAGCGCAGCCAAGGACATGGCAGCTGGGCAGCGGGGACAAGACTCCACCCTCGTGCCCCGTCATGTTCACATGATGTTGTGAGGCGTGGGCAGAGGGCGTGGCCACCATGGTGCTGCTGGGCTACCTGGGCGATCTGTGGCAGGCCATGGAGGCAGTGGATGGCCTGTCAGGCGGGGACGGTGTGGGGGTGGGGGGGGTTGGGCACTCGGTCTCTAAAAGGTTTGCCATCATGGTCCTAGGGCTTATTAGAGTTGGATACATTCTCCTAGATTGCTGCTTTTTTGAGTAGACAAGTGAGCTACCCTTGGAGATAAGTGATCCACAGCTTAGTGAAAGTAACAGTCAGACATTTCTCTCATTCAGCCTGGACTCATATCTGCAAAGTGGGCCTAATAATATAGACCAGGGGTCCCCGACCCCTGGTCCTTGGACTGGCACCAGTCCACAGCATGCCAACAAGTCAGCTGCACAAACAAGCAAAGCTCCGTCCTCGGGATGCAGGCAGCACACGAAACCACGGCCCATCTGGTCCATGGAAAAAGCTTTCTCCATGGCACTGGTCCCTAGTGCCCAAAAGGTTGGGGACCTCTGATATAGACCTATTTTAGAAAAATGAAGATGACAGTACTTTAAATATTTTTAAAACTGATCCATAAAAACTACATCTTGGTTGCTAAAGTCTGGATAATTACTAGATGGCCTCAAGGGATACAGAACACTCTTTTCTGCCATCTCAAGACTGTCTGGATTTTTGCTGCCCCCATAAGGCAATTTAACCATAAATCTTGGTAGTTGGGTTTACAATCCAAAACAATCCAGAAGAAGCCCTTTATTGATAGCAGCAGCTTTCCTGGAGAGGATGCTTGGAGTGAAAAGCAGAAATTGGCTAACCAATTGCTTCCAAAGGGATAAGGGAAAGGGATATAAACTCCTGGTCAAATAATTGCAAGTAACAATTGGCTTTTACTACAGTTGTGTGTGTAGTTAGCAGAAAAACAAATAGTTCTTTAGAGAAACCTAAACACTCTTATTATTATAAAAAAAAGTTGGATCTCATTCTCAGGACTTAGAATGAAAATGCCAATGTTTGGTTATACCTCAGGATCGATGTTTTTAATGAAATTCTGGAACTTCTACAAGACACTCCTACTTGCATGGGTACTGACGTGTGACATCTGAAGCTTCCCAAATTCTGAAGACTATTTGAGCTTCTGACTGAAAAGGAAGGGAGAAGCTTTTGTAGCTCTTTCTCTACTTCCCGATAATTTTTTTAAAAGGAATTTCAGCCCATTAAAGCCAATCAGAGATAAAAATTCTACCACACCATCTCCAAGACTGTTGCAGGTTATATGCCATTTTAGGACCCTGATACTAGATTTCCCACTCCAGAGAGCGTTATTTCAGAGGAAGTAATCTGAATAAATCTACAGGCTTTCTGCAATGTGTGAGCCTCATGATAATGAGATTTGTTTGGTTTTCGCTTAGCGTGTGGTAGGAATCCAGTCACTGGTATTTATAATTCATCATGGTGGAATGTGTAAACTCAGCCGTTTTAGCTCTAATGGACATTGGAAGGACTGAGAAGTACAGATCCTGGTTTTCATTATCCTAGCAGCAGCACTCACAAGCTGGTTAAATGGGCCTATTTTATACTAAATACAGCATAACATAGTTGGAAGGGACCTTTTGGGCACTAGGTTTCGGTTCTGTGGAGAGAGGTTTTCCGTGGACTGGAGGGTGTGTGGTTATAATAATAATAATTTTTATTTTGCGGTTACAGACCAAAATACAAGTGCAACAAAAGAAAACACAAGAAAAATATAATCACAAACAATTAACACCAGAAGCCTTGGCTAAGGGGAATTACAACTTCCTCCTCTAATAGTTACAGCTCTTAAAAGAAATTTAGAAACCTGAGAAGTAATATAGGAGGAGCCATTCCCTAGACAATATAAGACCAAATTACTAACATTAGAACCAGAGGGATCAATTCCAAGGAGAGGCAATAGTTTAATTCTGGCTGTATTATACACAGGGCAGTATAATAAGACATGCTCCACAGTTTCAACTTCAGCCCTATCACAGGGGCATAATCGCTCACTAAACGGAAGCCTCTTGAATCGCCCGTTGAGTAGTGCTGAGGGCAAGACATTGAAACGGGCTAGGGAAAAGACTCTTCTATACTTGTAGATGGTTAGAGTATAGAAATAAGAGGCCATCCTCAATCCATAATTATTAGAATGGCTAAAGAGGGTGTGTGGTTTTGTGTGCTGCCTGCATCTCGCAGATGGGGCTTTGCTTGTTTGTGCAGCCTGGTTGCTGGCATGCCGTGGCCCGGTACTGGTCCACGGACCAGGGATTGGGGACCCCTGTTCTAGTCCAATCCCTTGCTCAAGCAGGAAACCCTATGGCATTCTGGACAAATGGCTGTCTAATCTCTTCTTAAAAACCTCCAGTGATGGAACAGTCACAATTTCTGGAGGCAAATCGTTCCACTAGTTAATTGTTCTCACTGTCGGGAAATTTCTCTTTAATACTAGGTTGGATATCTCTCTGATAAGCTTCCATCCATTATTTCCTGTCCTGCCCTCAGGTGCTTTGGTGAATAGGCTGACCCCCTTTTCTTTGTGGCAGCCCCTTAGATATTGGAAGAGTGCTATCATGTCGGCAACCTGAGCCTTCCCCGGTGGCTCCCAGCCTCCTCTGCCTTTGCAGAGAGAGACAGAGACAGAGAGAGGCAATTGCGCTTCCCTGCTTCCTTCTCTCTCTCTCTCTCTCTCTCTCTCTCTCTCTCTCTCTCTCTATCTGCTGCTCACCTGGCAAGCTTCAAGCTATTGAAGAGAGAGAGAGAGAGAGAGAGAGAGAGAGAGAGAGAGAGAGAGAGAGAGAGAGAGAGAGAGAGAGAGAGAGAGAGAGAGAGAGTGGGGGAAGAGGAGTGGCAGGCAGACCAAGAGCAGATAGAGAGAGAGAGAGAGAGAGAGAGACCCTTTTGACATCTAAAATGAAGATAACAGTGCATATATCCTTTTTTACCTGTATGTGTATTTGTATGTATGTGTATATATATATATATATGTGTGTGTGTGTGTGTGTGTACATACATACACACACATATATATATACACACACAAACACACACACACAAACACACACACCTATAATAAAGGTAAAAAAGAATATATGCAGTGTTATCTTCATTTTAGATATCAAAAGGATTTTGCGGCTCCCGGTGTTTTGTTTTTGGTGGGAAATGGGTCCAAGTGGCTCTTTGAGTGTTTTGGGTTGCCTACCCCTGCCTTAGTCTATCTCTCTGTTGAACTAGACTAGACACGAGACAAATTCCCACAACTATTCATTGTAGCTTTAGCCTCCTGCAGTCCCTTAATCATATTTGTTGCTCTTCTCTGCACTCTTTCTAGAGTGTCTTTATTCTGAATCCCATTCTTATAGATCTGAATAAAGTTAACTTATCTGGACTGCAAAAATTCAGATGGCCATTATATAGCTAAAAAAATTAGCTACATCTAACTCTTTGGTGCCCTCTCAATCTTTTCAGGGAAGGTATGATAATTTTGCTTTTAAATGCTTGTAGATTTCCAGTTCAGGAAATATAAATTTCCCCAAAGCTCCATCCCTCTTCCATCCTATAAAGTTTTTTTACTATTAGATCAGAGAGTGGCCTAGTTCACACATTACACTAAGCCACAGTTTGTTGGTGATATTTACAAATAATGATCATCCTTAAACCAGAGTTTAAAGACCTCAGTGGCTGGGTTGACAGAACAAGTTGATCCATGGGTTGTATTATCCATTCTTTATTAAATGAACCACAATGGGCTGGCTTCACGCAGCATGCAAAAATGCAACCAAATAAACCACACTATAATTTAGCCCAATCTGCTAATCTAATCATAACTGTTACTGAATATACATACAGTACTGTGCAAAATCATGATTTTTGTGTCATTGGTTTGGCCTGGTGTGAAATTTAACTCCAATAAGAATTCCCAATTAGAATAGCCATATGAGTTTATTTATTTATTACATCAGTGAGATACTGCAGTATTCCATCTGATTCCAGGTGGTTCAAGAGAGCTGTAATACAATGTCCATCTGAAGGTATTAGGTTGGGGAAGGCTGAGCTAAATAATGACCAAATGACATGACCATTCTTGGTTCCAAACCAACTGACACATGTCATTTTTTCCATTAATATCTCTTAACCTATTCAGACTGGAGACAAGCGATTTTATGTTCACCAGTGTTTGTTATTGACTTTGCCAAAATCAACTGCATTGCAGTAACAGATGGGCAACTATGTCAACTTTACAACCTGTGGACTTCAACTCCCAGAATTCCTGCATAGCTGGCTCAAGGATTCTGGGAGTTGAAGTCCACAGGTCATAAAGTTGCCATAGTTGCCTATCCCTATGCAATAATGACCATCGAAACTGTAGCTAGTCAATCTTGACCTTACTTTCCCTTTTGGACTGACTGACCTATGTGAATCAAAAGCTGATTGTGGGTTATTTTGTTAACAGCCCACATTCTTGCTATGCGGGCCTGCTAATGGAGTGGTGGTGCAAGCAACCCTTCAGACCAATTGTTTGAATGGCACCTGGCAAAGGAAGCTTTCTGAAGCCTATTTCTCTTGGCAGTTACTCAAACCTGAGGATCAACTAAGATATCTACTGTTATTTGTTCTCAGGAGACCATTTCTTTGTGATAGATGCAATCTTGTTTCTATAGTTGATTAACTGCCAGTTTGGGGGTCCTGCCAAGCCTCTTACATAAGCAGATATCTAGAAGAGTTTCTTCTATCCATTGATACCTCAAGAGGTACATTGCTTCATGCACAGTTTTGGCATTTGTATCCCAAGTGCCGTTGTCATCTGAAGTGAGGACATGAGCGGTAAGAAGCAAAACCACAGGAAGACAACCTTGTCAGGCTATTGACCCTCATGGAACATTTCATCTCATGTGTGCAGATCGGTTGTCATGAGAGGTGGGCGTCTGCCCATTCAAAACACGTTGCCATGATCTGGTCAGCTACAAGGTCCATTTCTAGCTCACGCTCTCCCAAATACTCCCTGACACCCCAACCTTATATTTCCAGAGTTACTGTTGATTTGCAGCCTCTGGCCACTTTTATTTTTTTAAACTATGTGGAATCTACAGGTATTCCCTGGGGGGGGAGGGGGACATGATGTTGCAAATTAGTTAATTTGCAGAATTGCATTTCTGCGTTTAATATTTTGCCCTATAAGAATCTGAAAAAAGAATCAACCAAATGCAGAGCATGGATAGCAGTAGTGGATGGCAATGGAAGCATTCATAAATGCGCTGGTATCTATGAACAGTATGTTGCCCACAGCTGATAGCTTTTTCTATTGCCCTGCCCTCCCTCCAGGGGTGTCTGCAGGAGGAACACAGAGGTTAAGATGGTGCCACAACCACAGGAAAAAAGGGGGTGGGGTTTTGATTGTAAGGTTGTGGTTGTTAGCTTTTTGCCACCCCCCCTTCCTGTGGACACTCATGTCTCCTTCTGAACCTTCTACCTAGAAAAAACTCTTTACCTTCTTATGCTACAAACCTTTGACCTGAAGATCAAGTTAGTTGGATAGTTGTAAGAAATTATGGTTTGCCTCACTTTGCTGGATAATTTTGGCTTCCAGTATTGATAGGGGCTTTTTTTAATTAACATTTAGAACAGGGGAAGTCAACCTGGGCTCTTTTATGACTCATGGACTTCAACTCCCAGAATTCCTGAGCCAACTAAGCTGGCTCAGGAATTCTGGGAATTGAAGTCCACGAGTCATAAAAGAGCCAAGGTTGTCTATCCCTGATTTAGAATATGATGTTTAGCACCAGAAATTCTTATTGTTGCCCAGGATGGCAAAATACACACATGCATTAAAGGCAACCAAGCATAATTAAATAGAATACCTTCTAACCCAGGGCTTTTCAACCAGTGGTACAGGTATCACCTGTGGTACATTGGCACCTGGCAGGTGGTACACGACCATCCTAGAAAAGTGGTAGTGGGGGAGGGGAATGAGCTGAACTGGTGGGAGCACCGCACAAGCCTGAGCGAGAGATGGCTGGAGCTGCAGGGCTGTCAGGGTTCAGCGGAAGCACCAGGATCAGCGCTTCTTCAGGACTGTCAGGGCTCAGTGGAAGCTCCAGGATCAGTGCCAGGCTCTAGTTGGAGCTCGGCACTGATCCTGGCGCTTCTGCTGAGCCCAGAAGAAGCGCTGATCGGCTGGAATGTTGCAGGATTTCCAGGGTCTTGTGATTTACATTCAGATGCTTGGCAACTGATTCATATTTATGACGGTCACAGTGTCCCAGGGTCATGTGAAGTGACCAAAACCTGCTGCAACCACCCAGCAGATGGGGGGAATAAAAACCAACCCCCCCACACCCGACTCCCGCTGCCAATCCTCAACAGAAATGCTCACAACAATGAAAACCTTGAACAGGAGGAAGAGCGCCGCTGGGTGGGCAGGCAGGTGTCTTGCTCGGCTGTGCCTTGGGGGGCACTTTTTCAGTGCCATAGTAACTGCGAACAGTCATTAAGCAAACTGTTGTAAGTCGAGGACTACCTGTACTTTATCACTTTTTTCCTTTTTTTTTTTTTTGGTCATCAAGTTTTTGACACCTTGCTAGGCGACAGGTGGAACTCAGATGTTGCAATATCCTAAAAGTGGTACAATGGGTGAAAAGGTTGAAAAGCCCTGTTCTAACCTATGCCAACTTTCTTCCAACTCCCTCAAAGTTTTCTTTGAGAAAAGATTGTTTTTTCGATCTTCTTCACCCGGTGCTTTTAAATTTCTTTTCAACTTCTTTAGGTGGCCTTTTTTGAGTGTCTACCATTGCTGTAATATTGAGGGTGCTGATGCCATTGCCATTTTTTTTGTTACATCGCTTTGCAGACTCGTGCAAATCTGTGCTCTGACCACGATTGGAAAAAAAGTTTCATGGGAATAGTTGCCTTATGACTGTTGCCTTTGAGATTTCTTTAGAGACATGGGGAGCCAAAGAGGTTGCTGGAGAGATAACTGGCATAAAAATTAGGATCTAATCTTGGCTACCCTATGAGTAAGGGAAATACCAGAGCTCGTGAGAATTTTACCCGTATTTTTTCTACACTAAAAAAAAAAAAAAAAAATGGGAACCAGTTCCTTTGCCATCCAACAGAATGAGAATGGTCTCCCAAGATGCAGAAGAAAACTCTGGCGTGACATTCATCTTTTTTTCACTAGGCAAACTCCAAATGGCCAGCAGGCAAAGATTCCAGGAGGAATAATAGAGAGCAGCTGAGACCATGGACTTGAATGAAGCTCGGAGCCAGAAAGAAAGTCTTCATTTATTAATGTTGGTTCCACAAAGACTCGTCCAAGTCAAAGGGTCTCTGCTCCGCCAGGTTCCTGCCAAGTCTAATGAACCCTGTGCAACACTCAATTAGCCACAAAGGGCAAGTAGGAAATGAGTTGTCCGCAAAACAACCCAGATCTCCTTAAAAAGACACAAGCATAGCAGGAAATGACTGAACAAACCTGACTGGTAACTTACCTGGATGAGCAAACGCTGCATTTGTTTAACTTTTTACAAGCCTGAGAATTGCTCTGAAGAAGATCGGCTTCTCCTCCCTAAGAACTGATCCCATAAAGGAGAACACACCTATTCCGAAGCTTATTCCAATATCCATAATTCAATCACAGACTAGGAGTGAGGTTAACCACTGAAGAGATTAGCTTACAGAGCATGTGTGCCCCAGGTGGAACTATACTGGCCTAGCCAGACGCTGACCAGAATCATTTTCTCCCAAGGATGATGGAGAGGAGAGCAACAGGAAGTGTATGATTATATTAATAAACAGTGCAATGGGGAAGTTAAGATGTTGGGCTAGGACTGGAGAGATCTGGCTTCAAGCTTCCTCTCAGCCATGGAATCTCACTGACTGGGTGGCTTTGGGTCAGACACTCTCTCAGCCCAACCTATCTCAGAGGACTGCTGTGTGGAATAAAATGTAAGGAGATCTCCACATAAACTACTTTGAGGTTTTGGAGGTAAGGCGGTAGCAAAGCTTTAAAAAACTTGCTTTATACAACATCATAGTGCTTAGGGACACCTTAAAACATCGAATTGTAAGGGAATCCCTCAGATCCTGTCTAATGTAAGGACCCACTTCAATTCACATCTTAAGAAAGCAGAACGCTTGGAAACGGTTTCTTCCAACAGGAACTTTTATTAAAAGGAACTGATAGCAGACGTGATAGACAGGATCTGGGGATTCCCTTACAATTCGATGTTTTAAAGTGTCCCTAAGCAGCCCCCCACCCCGCAGTTCTTCTGGGCAATTCAAACCGGCAGATTTCTAGGTGTTTACTCCAGGAGAGATAACATCAGTCCAGCTCCGTTGGCATGATCATTCAACATCTCTTCACACAGATACCAGATGCTGCATCTTTCCCCCCCTCCTCCTTTCTCTTGCTGGCCAGTAAGGAGAAGTTCAGAGGGGCATAGGATGAAAGGCAAATGGCTACATTGTTATGGTTAGCAGATCCGAAGCGAATCAACAAAAGGTTACTTTGTAGTGAATAGAGGAAGTGAAAGTAATAAAACCCACATGCATACCCTCCTCCCCCTTAGTAGTATGACAGGATCCAGGAGAGAGTGAGAATTGGTTTTATATCAGAGAAGATAGATAGAAATGAAATATAACTGGATTCTGACAGTCTGAGTAAAACACAATAGGATAAATTCAGGGATCATGCTGTGCCAAACAAACCACATTATGGATTAGTATGATATGGGGTTTTTTTCCTCATTTTTTTTAAAGATAAGCTACAATGGTCTGTTCAACAATAAAAAAATAAGCAGTTAAATATGCTGCAGACTATTATTTGGTTGAGAATCAGTTACAATAACATAATACTAACCTATAAGGTATGGCTTGTAAGATACAGGACCAAGTTCACACACCCTGCTAATCTATAATGTAGTTTGATTGGTTTTTAGTTGGCACACTGTCAAACCACATGTAATAGGCAAACCAAAGAACAAAAATTAATATATTAAGATTTTCTCTTTAATGCCAGAGAAAAATATGTAATCATGAACTGTGTTCTCTCTTCCCAGCTGGCCTTTTGACTTTATATCCTGACCAGGGGAAGCAGCAGTTTCAATCATTTAATAGAGAATTTGAAGAGAAGAATTCCTGACCATGAATCTGGTCCTGCCCTGCCCTTCTTCTGATAGCCAATTGAAGAAAATATTGGACAGGTCTGCTGTCTTCCAGATCTAAACTCTTCAACTTTTAAAAGGCTAAACCTGCAGCACAACAAATTTGCAGAATGGAGACAAAAAGAAAAGAATCCATGCTCCACCAGGAAGGAAGCAATGTTTCTCAACCTTGTCAAATTTAATTCAATTCTCAAATTCCCCAGCCAGCATGTGAACCAAAAATCCACACATCTTAAAGTTAATAAGGTTGAGAAACAACAGACTACAGACTGTATGTGTGCAGGTGAAAATATCACATGAAATATTCAGGAATATAGGAGGTGTGCAAGTAAAGTTTGGGCAGGTGAAAAAATGAAATGTAAAAGATTTGGAATTTGGAGATAAACCTTTATTGAGGGGGAAGAAGACCTTCCTTAGCCCACCCCCTAGTCTAGGTTTCCTCTATTGCTCTCTGCCAAGAAGCAGCTCATCTATCCTTAAAGCCTCGGTAATTATTAGCAAATCTGGAATGAAGCATTGGCATTAATTCCAAGCAGCTGGTCCGAGTGGGTCAATTGGATATTTACTTTCATTTGAAAGACATATTGGATTTGTTAGCTAGCAGAACAAACAAATATATGCTGAACAGATGAACCAAAGGGTAGGTGGAAAATGTGGTTCAGTATTTCAGCAGAAGTTTAATTAGACCTGGATGCAATACACGTCTCTATGTTGGAAAGGCAAGCACAAAGAAGCCGGCTAATATACTGGTTTATTCTGGAAGGCTTTCAAAGAGTTGAGTCATTCTCTCTTGTTGGGTTCTTCACTATGTTCAGTGCTGTTACAGAAACATCCATTGTCCTCTTTCAAAATTTCCTCCGTACTTTCCAGATGTGCTCATGTCTTGGATTATAGTTCCAAGAATTCCAAGCCAAAGTGTAATCCAGAACATCTGGAGGGTACAATACTAGATTGGAGAAAGTTAGGTGATACTAATCACTCATGGTATCCTTTGTGTTGTTCATATTTTTGTACACCTCCATAAATCATGCTTTCATGCATACAGTAAAGCTGAAAGCCTAATAGTTAATGAATCCAGAATGATTTGGTCCAGTTTATGAAATCTGGCACCCACTCTTGAAAACACCATCTTTCAAACCAACTTGTTTTGACAACTTCCATCCAATCTCCAATCTTGCCTTTCTGAAGATATGGACACAGATGCTGGACTGCTTAGGTCACTTAGGTCAGGATCTGGATGGAGAGACTTTTTTGGCATTCTGTAGTACCTTCCATCATGGCATTCATTTGGGCTGTCTGACGTTTGGGGACACTTAAAGGCCCACCCCCTGAGAGGTTAAGAGAATGAGGATGGGATGGAATGAGGGTGGGAGGGACGAGGTGGATCCCCAGGAAGGAGGGGCTGCAGTGCAGAAGAGTAAGAGGCAACTCAGCCCAGATATCAGGTGCGAGAGAAAGAGAGTGAAGACAATTCCTCCCTAATATTTCACAGAGTATATTGTAGGGCCCTCAGTCTGGCAAGATTTTGTCTATAGGTGTAAAACAATAAAGAACTCAGCTTGGAACAATTGCCAGGTGTCATTCTTGATTTGGAGCCCGACAGGAGGCTTAGAAGTAGTCCTCCTCAAAGGCAGCACCAACACTATGGAACAGTTTACTTCCTGAGAGTCATTTGGTCGTCATCCTTCTGGATTTTTATAAAATGACTAATTCTGACAGACATGTGGGCTGTCATTTTTTTCCAGAATGTTCGCCCTGATTATGTTTTTAAGTTAAAGATCTGCTGTAATGCAGAGGCGAAGGTGCTGGAATTGGAGGAGACAGACCCAAGTTCTAGTTCTCCCTTAGGCATGGAAACTGGCTGGGTGATTTTGGACCAGTCCCTTCCTCTCAGCCCAAATCAGCATGTGTCTCTGAGACAAGCTGGCTGAAAACCAAAACCCTTTTGTCACTTTGGTAGTTTTGCTACGTGAACTGCAGTGAGTGCAATTCAAAACAAGCAATCCTTGTAAATAAGCAGAACAAATGCTAGGAACAACAACATGTATTTTTAAGTTAATGGGATTTTTGTGGATTGGGGTGTGTGTGAAGAATGTTTAAATGTTTATGCTTGTTGCATGCCATTGTCATCAACTCCCTTGAGTCTCTGTGATTGGGTGGTATTCAAAGCTTTGTAATAAATACTTCTTCTCCCTGACATGGATTTTTTTAAAAACAAGAAATCCATCACTGCACTCTTATTGCTTTTATAAGAAATCAACTGCTACTAATGCAGCCACTATTACTATTATGCCCATCAGGTGACCCCCAATTTGGAGTTGGAAGTTATAAAAAAATAGTTAGTACAACCTTTACTGGCTCTAGGACAGTGAGTGCCCAAACTGCAACCCAAAACCCACTTATGCATTGTCGGGTGCCGGGTGGGTGTGGCCCATTGGCTGGGTGTGGCCCATTGGGTAGGTGTGTCCCATTGGGTGGATATGGCTGTGGTAGTAATGGCAGACTGGGTGGGACTAAAAAGTTCAGTCAATCAATTTCAACTTTGCAAGATCTTTTTTTTTCCCGCGAGAAATTGAAATTGACTGATTGATTGAACTTTTTTTTTTTTTTTTTTTGCACATGGCAGCGGAGGCCTAAAGTGAAAAGGTTTTATAAAACTCAGCTGAAGGCCTAGGACTGGGGCAACGGCGCACATGCCCACAGAGAGGCCTCTGAGTGCCGCCTCTGGCACCCGTGCCATAGGTTCGCCATCACTGCTCTAGGATTAGCCATGAAGCACCAACCAGGAGCCTTATGCTTTTTCTCCTTTGCAGATGGGTATTTCAGTGTTAATGTCAGTGTCCTCATCGCTGCCTTCATATGCATATCCTGGGAATAGTTTAAATGTGACCCACTGCAGCAGTGCTTACCAAGCTTGGCAACTATGCTGGCTGTGGAATGCTGAGAGATGATGTCCAGACATCTTAAAATTGCCACGGTTGAGAAACATTTCACTGCAGTGCCCTCCTTTTATGTTGGAGAGCAGTAATCTGTGGGTTACCCAAAGGCTTATTTAATAGTTTTTCATTGAGCAGGCTTTGGAGTATGTATCTGAGGCACTGATGGAGGGAAACACCAAGGAGTGGAAGATGCGTTTATGTCACATGTTATTTCATCAGTAGGACCAGTATCCTAACCCTGGTTTAGAGAATTCTTTAATTTAAAATATTTGCATCCTGCTTTTCTTTTTAAGAAGAGAGCAGGTTTTATAATGCAGCATTCAAAGCAATATATAACCCTTTCTTAGGCTTATACTACAATTTTTGTCAGTTTGCTGCTTCCAGATTTGATAGTAGAGTTCAAAGGGTCCAGTTTGGAGCTCACTAGAAAAATTATAAAATATTAAGACGTATAATACTTCTACTATGTAAACTGTGTTTTTTTTTAAAAAAAACATACAATATAGATCTGTGAAATATACTTGAAATTTTCATACCCCAGGAGCAGTTATTTAGATTTGCCTTGCTGCGTGTAAATAATATTTATAAGAAGATAAAGAAATGGTTTAATTGGGGTTTGCTGTTCAATTCAGTGTTGCAAGCTAAGTGATATTTTCCTCTCCTGGAAATTAACTCCCATGCATTGGTTAAACAATGCAATGCAATCTGTAGGGGAATAAAAAAAGTTAGGATGATTACCCCAATCTCAAGATCGAAGTCCAACCCACTTTAAGGTGTGTTCCACCTAAAAAAATAGGCAGAGCTTTGATAGCATCTTGACCCACAATTGCTCCTGCTGAAGTATGTGGAAAACCCACATATCTCCATACAGATGTGAGACTGTTGGAGGAATGGCATCTATCTTCCACTCTGAAACCAAGCCAGTTCCTACTATACATTTCTCTATCTGAGACACATTTCCCCCATCTAGTTCTGCTTTATGCAATGATGCAACTCCAAATCTCTCTAGTCCAGGGGTTCTCAGCCTTGGCAACTTTAAGACTTGTGGACTTCAACTCCCAGAATTCCTCAGCCAGCAAAGTTGAAGTCCACAAGTCTTAAAGTTGCCAAGGTTGAGAACCCCTGCTGTAGTCCATCCTCAGTGCTCACCAGCAGACTTGCTCTGTGGGTCAACTGATGTGCCTTATCAGGTCTGGAATCCTACCTATTCCCTTTTATCCTCCAAGAGCCAACCTGTCCAGACAGTGCTAAGAACACTACTCTGCCTGGACCAAATGAACAGGAGGCTTCCCATTTATGGTTTCTGAGATATCTCCCCACATTTTCAAAACCGACTGGGCATTATCAGTGTCTTTATCTCTTCTCTTCTGTCTGGAGGTGTGGAGAGAGGTTGGACAGAAAAAGCATACAGCTTTTCTTTGCTCTAATTACTTAAACCTTTCTGGCCACTAAGGAGATGCTATCTGGATCCAGCCAATAAGTTTGGAGACCAATTGGATCTCTTTGCTGTTTGTCAGAGCAGAAGTGATAGACCCCATCTTGGTTTGGTAACTGTGAGGTGGCCTCCCTCACAGAAAGAGACAGGGAAGCCAAGTGGAAGATGAATCCGAAATGAGTGGAGAGGGTAAAGCTTTGCAACCCCATGGAACTGAGGAATGAAGACCTGAAGAATCTGCTGGCTCAGCTCTTCTTGTCCTGGGTTTTCTTTGCTTGCATTTCATAGGTCTGTCTGCCAGTGGAGCCTTCAAGAAAAAGTGGCAGTCCTCCTATTCAGCCAGCTCACGTGCCCATAAGTGGGTGGCCATGCCTTAAGAGTCTCAGCTTACAAGTTGGATCCCAGCCTCTGTGAAAAAAAGAAATCTCAGTTTTCATTTGGAAAAATGAAGTTCAGAAATTGTTCCAATCCAAAGCAAGGCAAATGTGTACAAACGAATGCTTCCATTCCCACCCCACCCTATGCTACGATCTATTCATTTTTGTTTGTTTCATTCTAGGGTGGAGGCCGACTGACAGACTCATTCCCAGCAGGTGTCACTGTGGGTTGTGTTAAACAGCTCACACCAGGCTACATCATTTGCCTATATTTCTGTAATGACAGCCTGCCCGGCTCCAGCGCCTTTCATCTTGGGATCGTAAAACATGTTACAAGGTCTCATTAAGTCTCACTACACCCCATGTGAAGTAGGTGTTAAGTAGTATTAATTGCACCGTATTCAGAGCAAAACTGAAGCATGAAGCTGTCAAACAACTTGCCTCTAGTTACAGAGGAAGTTTGTGACAAAGCCATTATAAGAATCCAAGCCATGGCTCACCACTCCTTTAGAGCTTTTACCATTCCAATAACTGCCGGCACATCAAAGCGACAATCTAGTTATTTTTGGTGATGCATTGTTGTTTTCTTAAACCTCTTCTTCTGTCTAACATTGGGACATGCTACACCAGCTTAGCTCACCTTCCAACTTTCTACAGCAGAATTCGGCATCTGATCTATGCCTAGAGCAGTGTTTCTCAACCTTAGTAACTTTAAATTATGTGGACTTTGACTCCCAGAATTCTCCAGCCAGCCATTCTAGGAGTAGAAGTCCACACATCTTAAAGTTCCTAAGGTGGAGAAACATTGGCCTAAACTTTAAATTTTCTGCTTGTACAGTGTTCATTCTAGGATGCTCTGTGTCTGGAATTCTAGCCTAGTTGAAGGGTTCAAATTTAGTGAAGAGCTTCTTGATGAACTAAATGCTTAAGCAGAATCAAAGGCTTGGTATCACACATGACATTAAGTCAAAATGGGGTTCGCTTATTTATGGCTCAGCCTGGCATATGAAGGAAACTAGTTAAGCCAGTTAGTTAAACAAGTGAGTGCAATGTGTGACTAAAACTTTGATTTCACACACTGCTAAACCAAAATGTTAATCCCTGGTTTGTTGCATAATCCATCATGGTCTGGCTTGAATATACCTGGAAGTTGTAATTGGATGTGCTCATGCTAACTCCAAATCACACAGATCCAATGGTGGGATTCAGCAGAACTGGTAGCTAATTTTTTGTTGCCCAGGCCCAGAATGGACTTCCAGAAGTGGCATCCACACAGAGAACCAGTTGTTCACATATTTGAATCCCTTTGTTATAATTCAGCATCTTGTTTGAATCCAATTATCGTAAATGCCGGCGTATAAGGCGACTTCCGCGAGCGCTGAAATTGACGCCAAAGACGGGGGTCGTCTTATACGCCAGAAATACTGGTAGTTTCTGGCATATAAGACGACGTTCTAGGAATGTGGCCCAGCGATAAAGATGGGGGTCGTCTTATACGCCGGGTCGCCTTGTATGCTGGCATATACGGTACTCAAATCAGATCTTTATTATGGTCACAGACCAGCATAAGGAGAATGAGGGTACAGTCAATAAATCCAATTGCTGATTGCATACTAACACAGTATTGGTTTTTCATTACAAGCATTGGTTTGTCTCCTCTTCTGGTGTTGAAATGTCATATCTCTATGTTTACTTTCAATGAGCAGTTTCATTAAATGCTATCTTTGAAACTTGAAACTCTCATTAATTTTAACCATAGTTAATAGAAACAATATCTTTTTGTAAGTCACAGTAAGAGTTGCTTTGCTTCATTAAGATTACAGCTAAACTGTCGCATCTTTGGTGAGGTGATTTTTTTTAAGCGGTGGACATTTCCAATCTCTTTTTTGTGGCCATGTTAAAGACAACATAGAAGAAAAAATGGGCTGCATCAGGCAACGATTTTGTATCATGCAGCATTTTGGTCTCAACCTTCTGCGAAGCTAAGAAAAGAACATTAACCTGGACAAATTTACAAAAATATCTGGTATTCAGAAGGAGACAGCTACAAAAGCTGTTGGTGCTAGACCACCATTGCAATGATTAAGCACAAATAGCCATGTTTTCTCCAAATAATGCCTTCATTTCTCTTTGCCAACAATCCCTATATCTTCTCTAGTCAGTTTCATGGTTTAGGTAAGCACTATGTGAATAAATATTTCTTTTGCCTCTTAATGCAGTCAGAATCCTGGGATAACTCTGATTCTAGCATTTTAATAAAGATGATAAGAAGAAAAGATCCTTTTCTCTGTCTCTTTTTTTCCACAGAATGCATTACTTTATTTTATTTTATCATTCATCTTTATTTTATTTTATTCATCTTTATTTTATTTATTTGCGATCCATCTTGCTGTGTGGCAACTCTGGGTGGCTCAGTGAAACAGGAAAAATGATAAAAATGTAAAAAATAACAACAAAGGAATGATATAATCAAAATAAAAAGGGAAACTTTTATTTCACTTAGTGTCATCTTTTATATCACAGACATGATCTGATGTAACTGAGGTTTTTTTATGTATTAAAAAGTCTAGTTTATTGTTCCATTCAAATTTAGTCATTTGTTAATAACTAGCCAAACTGTTGATGGACTCAATGAATTTAAAGATGCTTAAAATTCCATTCTGTTTCAGTGACAACAAAGCCTCCAACATCTTCATTTGAACTTTAAAAACAGTTACCAAAGTTGAATTGCAAATGGCACTTATTTATTTACTGAATGTTGAACAAATTTTCTACAGTCATCAACTCCGAGGGAGTTTACCGTGACTGCAAAACAAACTTCACCCACAATATGGAAGAAGACAGAAGAAAATCAACAAAGGTGTCAGAAGCAAAATAAACAATTGTTGAAAAAAAAATTAAGAAAGAACCTCAAATACCCTGGAAACCAGAAACATATTTTATCTGGTGTCTAAATATAACTAAGACAACATCAGGTGAATGTATCTTGGGAGAAAGTTCCAGAATTTGGATAACAAAATAGAAGAAGCCTCTATTTCAGATTTTACCTTTTTTCCTTTTATATAACTATTTGAGCTTAGTCTTGACATCTGATCCAAACTATACTGACATGCCATATTTGACATGGGAATTATGTCAAATATAATTCCCACCCACCCCTATGATTGTCTGTAATCATAGGGAATGCATGCCGCAATGACATTATATGTGTCATAACTTCATTGCCCAGATGACACCAATTATGGAATTGGTGTCAGTTGCATGACTGACCTCATGATTAGATGTCAGTTCTTCCTTTCTGAAGAAACCCATGGAATACGTCCACTCTGTCAATTAATTCTATTGCTCTTCACAACAATGTTCAACCAACCTAGTGTTTGAAAGAACATAGAATCATGGGGTTGAAAGGGACTTTGGAAATCTTCTAGTTCAACCCTCTGCTCAAGGCAGGAGACCTTATATCATCCCGGTCAAATGGTTTTCCAGTCTAATTTTGAAAACTTCCAATGATAGAGTAGCACAACTTCTGGAGGCAAGCTGTTCCATTGATCAATTGTTCTTACTGTCAGGAAATTTCTCCTTACTTCTAGGTTGGATCTCCCTTTAACAAGCTTCCACCTGTTACTTTTTGTCCTGCCCTCTGGTGCTTTGGAGAATAAGTCAATCTCCTTTTCTCTGTGACAGCTCCTCAAGTACTGGAAGACAGCTATCATTTTGATCATTTTGATTACCTCAAATCAGTGCTCTTGAGGGGAGCAAAAAACCTTGGTTTCAAAAATTTGTTCAGCTCACTTGCAGACATATAGCTCCTCACAACAGCTGGTTTTAGGAGGGAAAGGCAGAATAGCAGTCTTTATCAATTCATTTAAACCACCATCATACAACATTCTAGATAAGATTAAAATGGAGAGGATGGTTTGTGGGTCAGTGTGTTGTGAGAAATGAAGCCACTGTTTTTGTACCGGTATGTATTTGAATCAGACCATTATCTTAGGCAATAATATGATTTATTTGTTGGAGGACTACAGTGTCATGTGAACTCAAGCATTGTATTTTGTTAACAAGGCTGGGTTTTGCCTGCCATGTGAACACCCCACTTTCAATCAATCAATAAAATACTATTTGGATTCGGTCAAAGATTTGGTTGAAATTTTAGCACAGTATGGACAGGTAAATAAGAATAAAACTAAAATATTATTGAAAAATATGTCTAGGAAGGGAAAAGGTTTTATAGCTGAAACAACCGGTTATGAAATAGTTAATAAGGTTAAGTATTTAGGAGTTTATATTACAATATCTAATGGAAAATTGTATAAGAATAATTATGAGCGCTTATGGGTTAAAGTTCAAAAAGATTTAAATGATTGGCAAAAGCTACAACTATCGTTATTGGGGAGAATTTCAGTAGTGAAGATGAATGTTCTACCAAAGTTTCTTTTTTTGTTTCAGATGATACCCATTTTAAAGAAGGATGCTAATTTGGATGAGTGGCAGAAGGGTATTAATAAATTTATTTGGGGCGGGAAGAAATCGAGGGTAAAGTTTAAGATTTTACAAGATGCTCGAGAAAGAGGTAGACTTAAAGCACCAAATTTGAAATTATATTATGATGCGGCCACTTTAACTTTAGTAAGTTGACTGGCTCAATTTAACAAATAGAGATATTCTTGTTCTTGAAGGGTGGGATTTATTATATGGTTGGCATACATATTTAATTTTTGATAAGAAAGTAGATTTGGTCTTTAAGTCACATATTTTAAGATATGCTTTACTTCGAGTTTGGAAAAAATATTATTATAAGTTAAATTATAAAATACCTATTTGGGGGATCCCTGGACAAGCAATCCAGGGGGTTTCTAAGGGGGTGAATTTTGACAACATTTCGTATAAAGAGTTACTTACTTGGTCGGGTACTGATTGGCAATTAAAGTCTTCTGATGTGTTAGGCAAGAAAACATTTTACAATCGTGGTTTCAATATTTGCAAATTGTGCAGAGATGGACTTTGGATAAGAAAGTGGGAATTACTTTAGTAGATGAAAATTTGGTAATTCAGATCAAGGATCAGAAATGTGCCCATATTAAAAGAATTTATAATGAGTTAATAAAATTGGATTCAGAAACAGAGTTAATTAAAGATTGTATGATTAAATGGGCTCAGAATATTCAAGAACTGATCTCGTTGGACTTATGGGAGGTAATTTGGACTAGAAATGTTAAATTTACGCAGGCCCAGAATTTGAGGGAAAATTTTTACAAAATGTTTTATAGATGGCATTTGGATCCTAAAAAGTTGTCCTGTATGTACTCGAATCTGCAACCTAAATGTTGGAGATGTGGTTGCTTGGATGCAACCTATTTTCATGTTTGGTGGACTTGTAAAGTTATTAAAGCCTTCTGGATTATGATTTGGTGGAACATTCAAGAGGTTTTTAAAAGGAAGATTAAGTTTACACTCCCCAACTGTTTCTTTTGGGAATTTTTGTAGATTTTAATGTTAAAGAAACTATCTTAATGTTGAATTTAATAACAGCAGCAAGATTACTGGTGGGTCAATACTGGAAGAAGGATACTCTGCCTTCTTTAGAAGAATGGGTATTTAAGGTTTATAATTTAGCAGAAATGGCTAAAATTTCTGCTTATTTAAAGGACCATTCACAAGAGAGATATTTTAATGTACGGAGAAGATGGATAGAATATGTTCAGAAGAAATATGGAACTACAAAGTTTCACTTATTCTATGAGTAATGATTTTGTTTATAAACTTATGATGTTAAAGTTTGAAGAGAGTTAAGAGTTTTTATGATTTTGTTCATTGTATAATTAGTAAACTTAAATAGATTATGTTTAATATGTTTGCATAATCCTGTATTTTGCTCTGGGAAGTCGGAGGGGGAGGGGAGGGTGGGGGGAGGGGGGTGGGGATGGATGGGTTGAAGTTTAAATACGGTAGTTCAGATAAAGTAGAAATAGTCTTATTGTATATAATATTAATGTTTTAATTTTGAGAGAGGAACTGCTCGGGCATTTCCCCTGGACCGCATCAAGAGGGAAGAGAAGAAGGTGAGAAGTAAGTAGGAAGGTGGAGGTGAAGGAGGAGAGGGGGTGAGTGAAGAAAAAGAGGGAAAGAAGTAAGTTGGTTTGAGGTGGGATGCGGTTTGGGGGGAAATGGGCGGGCAAGACCGAATGTGGTGTGTATCAATTTGTTTTATTTTTTATCTGAAGTATTTGTAAGATTGTTATGTATTGTAAAGTTGAAAATAAAATTTTTTACAAAAATAAATAAATAAATAATACTATTTGAACATGTTTAACTGCAATGCCAGGAAGCATATGTGCTGCCCAGATCAGACAGTTCCAAAGATCAGCTTTGCAAAACCTAGAATCAGGTTCATTTTAAACTATAGTAGAGAGTGAATGGCCCTTGATCACAGTTTAGTAAGATATTTTAGGCCCTGGAGCTACATTTCCACCACTGCTGGAAACGACATTCCTTTAGAGGTCATTATCCAAAATTAGAAACAGAATTTCAAATAGGTTCTTTGAAGAGAGGATGACCTTAGATAGAATGGCAGGTGGTATTTCCTGGCTCCACACTCTGTTCCCAGCTTTGCCTTTTTCTAATTCTTGTCCTGTTCACTCAGCAAAATTTCCTACCTGGTCTCGGATATAAATGCTAACTTCTCTTTCCCGGTGCCAGAAAATAGGCAGCTGAATTACATTGCAGTACAAGATGCTATTATTTTATTGTGCCAATAATGAACACTATAGACTAGAGCACGGGTGTCAAACTCGCCATGTGACATGTTGCGATGTATCATGACTTTTTTTGCATTTTGCCAGAGTTGGGATGGGCATGGCCTCTGTGTGATGCAACTGGCCCGCTGGTAGTTTGACACCCTTGCTATAGACCGTAGTCACCATTTTTGATCATCCACATTTTAAAATCCCTGTAAGAGGAGAAGTAAATTACCAGGAATAAAAATGTGTTTTCTTGAAGGTTTTTTTAAAAAATACATTTATGTGTAACACACTGGTTCAGTAGAACAGAATTAGCTCTGCTCAATTCTTGGCACCTCCCGCTTAAAAAAAAGGAGCAGAAAGCAGGATCCTCAGCTTGGTTCCTACAGAGTTGCCACTAGACAAAATGAATGGTTCGCAGACAGAAAGATGAGGGTGCAGATCACACAAATGTCAAAATGACCACCAATGTTGTCACAATGACGATCAGCACTGGGTGGTAGTTTCCTATTATTCTGAAACAAAAAAAGACATGGAAGCAATAATATAAGCCCTAGAAATAGGCATCAAATTATTTCAATAAATAATCACTCCCTACTTTCTCAAAGGGAGAACATGGAATCAATGTACACCCAGGCACAAAATGCCCCTGCGGTCTCTGAAGCAGCGCTGTCTGGACTGTGCCCAGTGTTGGGATTCAACTGGTTCACACCACTTTGGCAGAGCTGGTAACTAATTTTTTTTTGCCCAAGCCCAGAACGGACTTCCAGAAACAGCATCCACACGGAAAACCGGTTGTTCACATATTTGAATCCCACCACTGACTATACCCTCCTTGCACCCATTCAGAAACATTCAGTGCAACCCTAGCCTCGGAGAGAGAGGGGGAAGGAGGGAGGGAAGGAGAGGGAGAGAGATTTGCAATATTTTAAAGAGAACTCCAAATATCTCAATACTATTGTGCTTATATAAAACTTGAGTGCTCCCAGGTGCTTGGTGTAGACAGAAAATTTTACAACTCCTTCTTTCACACAAGTTTTGTACTTAGACTTACATGGGTAGCTTTTCTGACCATCCTATGGACAGACACTTCAGAAAACAAAGGCCAATCAGAGAAGATAGTCTTACCTCCACAAAGAAACAGGTGAAGCTCAAATGATGCACCTTCCCTAGGTAAACATTAACAGCACGTGGACTCAACCCTGTCCATCCTGTCATCTCCAGAATCAAACTGTTTGCATTCCAGTCATAGTTTGCTCAAAGCTGCTATTTCCACCAGAGCCTCTTAAGGATCAGACAGGAAGAGTCTGCAGTCATTCGCCTTGGAGATAGTGCCATCCTCAGATACACCAAACATCTTCTGGGAAAGATCTGAGGCTTGTGGACTGTGCCAGGTGCTCAGAGAGGAACTTAAAAGGGTTGGGGAGATGACAAGGCTGTTCAACGGCTCATTCCACAGAAGGATATCGCACCACCAGGCTTTTTTTTTTCCTTTTAAAAAAAGGCTCAAAATAAGCAAGCACGTTTGTAATTGGCATTAATGCAGTGTGATTACCACTCTAACATTATATTTGGTGTTATATTTGGTGTTTGTATGTTTCTTCTTCAAACAGGTGGTTTTAAGATGCCCCTTTAGGGAAGACCTATAGCAGTGATGGCGAACCTTTTAGAGACCAAGTGCCCAAACTGCAACCCAAAACCCACTTATGTATTGTCAGGTGCCGGGTGGGTGTGGCCCACTGAGTGGACGTGGCCCATTGGGTGGGCATGGCTGCGGTGATAACGGCAGACTAAGTGGGATTAAAAAGTTGAATCAATCAATTCCAACTTTGCGAGATCTTTTTTTTTTCCGTGACAAATTGAAATTTGATTGATTGAACCTTTTTTTTTTTTGTACACGGCAGCGGAGGCCTAAAGCAAAAAGGTTTTATAAAACTGAGCTGAAGGCCTAGGACTGGGGTGACGGCACACATGCCATAGGTTCACCACCACAGACCTATAGGAACTGTGGCTTTTTTAAAAAATAATTTTGTTAAATCTATTTTTTAAATATTTAAATGATTATTATTTAATTATTTAAATTAAATTATTTTTTAATTATATGGTTTATGTCTAAGTGCGAAGCATAGAAGAAATCTATTGAAGCATCTTGGAATAGAGAAACCTTTGACATACATATAGACACATAGCCTGCATAATGATAATTTCATAGGCATGGCATGGGCTAAAGGACTAACACTAGCGCTTTAAACCTATAAGATCAATCATGGTGTGAATTTTGGGATAGTACTGAACTATCAGAATGTTTAAATACGAAATATTTATGTAGACCAAATTCATTCTAGGGGGACATGCCACACCTCATGGTGGCATCTTCAGGGATCTTCTAGGGCAGGGCTTTTCAACCAGTGGTACGGGTACCACCAGTAGTACATTGGTACCTGGCAAGTGGCACACGGCCCTGCCCAGCCTAGCCAAGTATAGCGGGGGAGGGAACGAGCCAAAGCGCAGCGCAGGACTTACTGTGAGAGAGTTCTCAGGAGCTGCAGGGGTAAGTCAAGGGCTACCTGTACTTTATCACTTTTTTCCTTTTTGGGGGGGGTCATCAAGTTTTTGACTGGGGTCAAGTTTTTGCTTGTCAAAAGGTTGCAAAAGGGGATCACATGACCCTGGGACACTGTGACCATCATAAATATGAATCAGTTGCCAAGCATCCAAATATAAATCACATGACCCTGGGCATGCTGCAATGGTCATAAGTGTGAAAAATGGTCATAAGTCATTGCAACTTTGAACAGTGTTTTTTTTTTTTTTTTTTGGTCATCAAGTTTTTGACACCTTGCTAGGTGGTACTCGAATATTGCCATATCCTAAAAGTGGTACAGTCGATGAAAAGGTTGAAAAGCCCTGTTCTAGGCCAGGGGTCCCCAACCCCGAGTCCGTGGACCGGTACCGGGCCTTGGCATGCCAGCAACTGGTCTGCACAAACAAGCAAAGCCCCATTGGTGGGATGCAGGCAGCACACAAAACCACACACTCTCCGATCCGCAGAAAAAGCTTTCTACAAGAAACCGGTACCTAGTGTCCAAAAGTTTGGGGTCCTCTGCTCTAGGCCTAGGGAGTTTCCCAAAGAGGCACAACCCACGACAGGCAAAAAGTGGTTGCTGTAGACCAGAGGTAGTCAACCTTGGCTCTTTTATGACTCGTGGACTTCAATTCCCAGAATTCCTGAGCCAGCTTAGCTGGCTCAGGAATTCTGGGAGTTGAAGTCCACGAGTCATAAAAGAGCCAAGGTTGACTACCCCTGCTGTAGACACACAGCAGACTATTATCAAGGATCTACAGAAAACAATTCCAATTAGAGTAATTTTCAAACCCAAGAAAAACCTACCTCTTTTCTGTACATGGCTCTTTTATGGCTCTTTTATGGCTCGTGGACTTCAATTCCCAGAATTCCTGAGCCATAAAAGAGCCAAGGTTGACTACCCCTGATGTACAGCCTAGGAAGTGGCTACATTTATGGACCATGCTGATTAACTACTGTTACAGATAATCCTCAATTTACACCCATTGGTTTAGTGATCATTCGAAGTTGCTGAAAAAAGTAAATTACAGCTGGTCCTCTCACTTAACGATTCTCACAGCATCTCCATGGTTACATGATCAAAATTCAGGCACTTGGCAACTGGGATGCATTTATGATGGTTGGACTGTTCCAGAATCATGTGATGGCCATTTGTGATGGCCATTCCTAGTAGGTTTCCAACAAGCAAAGTCAATGGGAGAAGCCAGATTTGCTTAACAACCCTGCGATTCAGGTAATAACCATAGCAAAAAAAATCATAAAATTAGACATGAATTACTTAACAATCACCTTGCTTAGTGACAGACCTTTTGGTCCCAGTTGGGATCATAAGCTGAGGACTACCTGTATTTGATCACATAGAAAGTCCTGTGTATTTGGGAGGTCAGGGAAAATGTAAGCATGGCTAGAGAGAGCTTCCATGTCAGGGTAGGAAAGGTCTAGAATGAACTGTACAGGTAGACCCTGATTTAAAACCATTCATTTAGTGACTGTTCAAAGTTAACGGCATTGAAAAAAATGACATATGACCGTTTTTCACCCTTATGACCACTACAGGATCCCCATAGTCACATTATCAAAATTTGGACACTTGGCAACTGGCTCATATTTATGACAGTTGCAGTGTCCTGGGGTCATGTGATCACCTTTTGTGACCTTCTGACAAGTAAAGTCAATGAGGAAGCCTGATTCACTTAACAACTGTGTTACTAACTTAATAACTGTAGTGATTCACTTAACAACTGTGGCTAGAAAGGTTGTAAAATGAGGCAAAATTCACTTAACAACTGTCTTGCTTAGTAATGGAAATATTGGGCTCAGTTGTGGTTGTAAGTTGAGGACTGCCTATACATATACAACCCAGGCAGGCAATATTCTCATGCATAATGGACAAGATTTTTAGGAATTTATCAGGTTATTCAGGATTGACCTGTATTGAATGATTAGACAAGTACAATCATACAAGATGAAAGTTTAGCAAGGCACGCAGAATGATTAAGTATTAAGGAATTCCTTCCTTCCTTCCTTCCTTCCTTCCTTCCTTCCTTCCTTCCTTCCTTCCTTCCTTTCCTTCCTCCCTCCCTCCCTCCCTCCCTCCCTCCCTCCCTCCCTCCTTCCTTCCTTCCTTCCTTCCTTCCTTCCTTCCTTCCTTCCTTAGAAATCTCTTTGGAAGAATTAGTGAAATACCAGCCTAAATGTCTGATATCTATGGGAAGAAGTAATCAGAATTTTATAACATATCTTTAAGAACTTAAAGTAGCTAGGAAAAAAAGTTATTCAAGATGAAACAGATTCTTTAGTATTTATTGTCACAGAATTTCACTTACAAAAATGCATTTATCTTCAGCCTCTTACATGTTTTTATATATATACTTGCTTAAACATTTATGGAATGAACTAAAGTAAGTTATATCCATTCTTTTATCCGTATATATATCTATATACTGTCTATATTGAATATATTTATATATATACAGTGTCTATATTGTATATGTATACATATATGTATGTATTTGTTTTCTGAGGTTTTCGCGGGTGTTTGTATGTAGGTCTTTGGTTGTTCGGGTTTTCTCCCGCGTAAAATTGGAAGTGTCTTGGCGACGTTTCGACGAAGCTGCTCGAAGCACGGAGCTGAAAACACCAGCCTGAAGATGACGAATGGGACTTCGTCGAAACGTCGCCAAGACACTCCCATTGCTGCTCGAAGCACGAAGCTGAAAAGGGACTTCGTCCAAAACATCGCCAAGACACTTCCAATTTTACGCGGGAGAAAACCCGAACAACCAAAGACCTACATATGTATGTATGTATGTATGTATGTATGTATGTATGTATGTATGTATATATATATATATATATATATATATATATATATATATATATATATATATATATTACATTTTTAGGTTTTGCTAACAAAGAATAAAGAGAGAATGGTATAGCTATTCCTTTAACCCTCATCAGCCAAACTTACTCTTCTGAGATTTGAACCTGGGCTATCTGCATGTTAGGCAGTTCGAATCTCAGAAGAGTAAGTTTGGCTGATGAGGGTTAAAGGAACCCGAAATAGCTATACCATTCTCTCTTTATTCTTTGTTAGCAAAACCTAAAAATGTAAAAAATGATGTCGCAGTTAGTGACTGCTGCTTGTGGATGGCTCTAGATTGAGCTGATACAGGCAAAAGAAAAGAAAAGAAAGAAGATTTCTTTCTCCCATATCTGGGCTGACAGGGTGTTCATTCAAGGTAAATATATATATATATATATATATATATATATATATATATATATATATATTCAATATAGACTGTATATAGAGATAGATAGATAGATAGATAGACAGACAGACAGACAGACAGACAGATATAAATATGGATATAGATATATGTGTATAAAGAATTGATGTCCTAGTTCATTCTATAAATGTTTAAGCAAGAGTCTTTGCATTGATGTTGAAGCTGGACCACATTCTTCGTATTATGAATATCAAATAACTTTTTTTTTTTAGCTTTCAACCTTCATTGTGAAGACATTTGCACTGAGCTGATTCTTTCTCTGCCACTTTCCCTTTCTTTTTCACCCTCACTGCCCTTGGCTCTTTCTGCTCTCACTGCCACTTAATCCAACCACCTGTGGCGACTTATGCAATTTTCTGACAGCAAGGTCACAGATGCCCATTAACCAAATCACATGGGCTGCCACAGTCCATCACGTGAACGGCAAAGTGGCCAACTGAGGTTGGAGACAGGAACAGCAGAGTAGGATGTAGAAACCCAAGGGAAACTGTCAGGATTAAATGTATAAATACTTTAGGAGCTGCATCACTTTAGATTCAGTCTCAAAGTACTTCAGAGACCATGGGAGCTTGAATAAAGCCCTGGTTTGCCGCTATTTTAGGCAACTTCAAAGGGCACAATCTCTGGAAAAGGCACAAACATTAAGCAGTTATAAACAATTACAGGTACTCCTTGACTTACAATTACAACTGAGCCCAGAATTTCTGTTGAAGCAAGACAATTTTTAAGTAAGTTTTATTTTATGACCTTTCTTGACACTGTTGTTAAGTGAATCACTGCAGTTGTTAAGTTAGCAACATGGTTGTAAGAGTGAATCTGGCTACCCCATTGACTTTGTTTGTCAGAAAGTCACAAAATGTGATCACATGACCCCGGAACACAGCAGCCATCATAAATACATGTGTCCAAATTTCGATCACGTGACCATGGGCATGCTGCAACAGTCATAAGTGTGAAAAATGGTCATAAATCACTTTTTTCAATGCTGTTGTAACTTAAGTCATTAAATGAATGGCTGTAAGTTGAAGTCTACCCCTATTGCCTTTACATCTGAAGTGCCTTTGAATACCATCCTAAAGTATTGCATGATTGTGACCCTAAACTTCATTGCAACAACCTTAATTCTTGTGAATGTATGAATAGTGAGTTTCTTCAGACAGATACAATTAATTTAAATTTCTGTTTCATTCTTTGAACTCTGCCTATATTTGAATGCATTAAATATACAATTATCTTTGTAGCTCTTCTCTGCACTCTTTCTAGAGCAGTGGTTCTCAACCTTTTTAATGCCGCGACCCCCAACCGGTTGTAAGTCAAAGACTACCCAACCGGTCGTAAGTCGAGGACTACCTAACCAGTTGTAAGTTGAGGACTTTCTCTGCCCGGGAGCGCTGCGCATGCGTGGTGCCGCCCCCTGCACCGGCCGAGGCGTAGCTGGCAAGCGGCAGAGACGGCGCAGGCCGACCACTGGCTGGGCCACCAGCTGGCCCAGCCCAAGGGAGGTAAGGCACCCGCCGGGCCCCACGTGTGCCAGCAACCCTCCCCGGCCTCCCACCTCCCACCCCTGGCCCTCTTTTACTTACATTTTTAGTAGTTGCTTAGCAGGGAGGGGTGGAAGCTTCCAGACAGCTCGCCTTCACTGCAGACAACTTGCAGCACCGTTTGCAGAATGGGACTTTTGGTGGGCTCAGCAGGGCAGAGACAGCCTGGACAATTCCTATTGACTTTTGAAAGCCAATAGAATTAGACTCTATTCAAGAGAGTCTATTCTGTTGGCTTTCAAAAGCCAACAGAATAGAAGGGAATAGCACAGCTAAGGAAAAGGGGGGAAAATGGCGGACTGTGTTGTTTGGCGACCCCCGTGAAATGGTCGTTCGACCCCAAATGGGGTTCCAACCCACAGGTTGAGAACCACTGTTCTAGAGTCTCAACATCTTTTTTACATCGTGGCAACCAAAACTGGATGCAGCATTCCAAGTGTGATGTAGCAATTGTGATGAGTCTGTTTTGGTGTGTCTTGATGCTGCTGCTATCATTGGCACTTTTAAATAATGGCCTTCAATAAATATTAATCACTGGCTAGGTTTCTATAGAACGAGTTGTTTGTCTTGGCTTTCTTTCTGAAGTTGGTAACAACCTATATCTTATGCAAGACCCAAACAGGTGCTGTCTTCTCCCCAAGGAATTTGTATACCTTAATTCTCCATTCAATTTACTCTCCTTACTCCTGGGTGTTTTCAGTCTGTCTAGTCACAGCTGACTTTCAGCTCCTTTGTAGATCACCTCTGTTATGTCCCGAGCCTTTGCAAACGGCTCGGGTGTTTGCAGGCAGTCCCGGGCAGGTGCAAAGCTGCCCGGGACCAGACAGGCTGTCGCCAGCGCCGTGCGCATGCGCGGGTGCTGGCGCGGGAAAAGTAACCCATTTACCCGGGAGTTGCCTATATAAGAGGCTGCGAGGCGTTTGGGCGAGGCTGAAGCCATCTTCCTGTAAGCTGAACGCTGAATAAAAGAAACTGAGAACTCCAGCTGCTTCTCGTGTCTGTTTTCCCGCCACGGACTCAACACTGGCGACGAAGGTGGGATGCCTTGCACTACCTGGAAAGGAAGAAGTGTAAGCTTACCCAAGGAGTCCTGAGCGGCGAAAGAGGAACGGCGTCGACTCGGCAGCTGCCCGCCAATCCGGTGCGCATTCAGGGGTAGGCTGGCTGATAGACCCGTCTCCTGAAGATCCGAAGATGGCGAAAATCGGAAGGCTTTCGGAATTCGACGTCTCACATCCAGAGCGGTGGGAGTCCTACGTATCCACAATGGAGAACTACTTCAAGGCAAACCAAGTGAGGGAAGATAGCTTGAAGGCGGCCACCCTGCTTTGCGTTTGCGGCCAAGACGCCTTCGAAATCGCAGAAAACCTTGCAGCACCTGTCCCAGTAGAGTCTGTAAGCTACGCAGACCTGAAGAAGCTGCTGAAGGAGCACTTCAACCCCAGGGTGTCCGTTATCTCATGGCGCCACACCTTCGAACAAAGAGATCAACGGTCCGGTGAGTCAGCCAAGGAATACATCGCCGCATTACGGAAGGCCGCCAAGCCCTGCGAGTTCAAGGACCTCGAGGAACGACTGAGGGACCGATTCGTGTGCGGGTTAAGGCATCGCGAGCTACAACAGAGACTTTTCGTAAAGGAAGAATTATCCTTCCAAGACGCCTTAAGGGAAGTCACCGCAGAAGAAGCAGCAGGCGGCGCCGTCAAAAACATGCGGCCGATCAGAAACAGTGCAGAGGGTGCGTCCGTGCACCAGGAAGACGTCCGACGAAACTCCGAGGAGGATCCGGACGAGGAAGTCGACCGTCTACACCCCGCGAAGGAAGAGAACCAGAAGGGAAGCTCTTCGGCTCCGCTCAAGTGCATCGGCTGTGGAGGTCGCCACAGGAGAACCGACTGCAAGTTCCGCTCCGCTACCTGCCGGGCATGCGGTAAACAAGGGCATATTGCAGCTGTGTGCCTGGGCCGACGAAAGGCACAACCCCAAGAAGAACGCCTGAAGGGTACCAGATTCCCCAGCCAGAATAGGGTAGTTTTTTGCGCTTCGCGAAGAAGCATCTGTAGAACAGGCACACACAAGCCCATGAAGAAAAAGCTGTCACTCAACGTGAAGCTACAAGGGGTTCCATTATCTATGGAACTAGACACAGGGTCTGCCCTGTCCATCATTTCATTGCATACATTTAGGAAGATTTGTTCTAGAAGTGGGTCTAAGGCCAAGTTAAGGCCTTCTGATATTGTATTAACAGATTTTCAGAACTCAAGAGTGTGTGTTAAGGGGGAGGCCACCCTTAACGTGCAATACAAGAGTTTTGAAGGTCCACTAGACTTATTAATAGTAGGGGGTGAACGAACGAGTCTCATAGGACTCGATTGGTTTGAGGCCCTGGGGATACACGTCACAGGACTCAATAGCTTACAAACACTCGACCTACAGGAAGTCTGCACAGAATTTGCAGACGTTTTCAGCCCCCAGCTGGGCACATTCAAAGGACCACCTGTGTCCTTAAAGCTAGACCCCACTGTCACTCCCATTAGGATTAAAGCAAGAAGGGTCCCTTTTGCTTTAAAAAGTAAGATTGACACTGAACTAGACAAACTAATCCAACAGGGAATCCTAGAACCTGTTGATTCCAGCCTGTGGGAGACCCCCATTGTCACGCCTCTAAAGGCAAATGGGGACATTCGCATTTGTGCTGATTACAAATGCACACTCAATAAGGCATTGCAGCAACATGCCTATCCTGTTCCTGTGGTCAGTCACATCCTGGCCTCTCTCAAGGGGGGGCGTGTTTTGCAAAGCTTGACCTAGCTCAAGCATATCAACAGCTGCCTGTTGATGATGATGCTGCCATAGCTCAGACCATTGTGACCCACAGGGGAGCCTTTAAAGTAAAAAGGCTACAGTTTGGAGTGAATGTCGCTCCTGGGATTTTCCAAAGCGTTATGGAAAACACACTACGAGGTATACCAGGGGTCTGCCCCTACTTTGACGATGTCTTGATTGCAGGAGACTCCACACACATTCTAGCTGAAAGGCTTAGGGCTGTCCTGTTAAGATTCAGGAAATCAGGCCTCAAGCTCAGAAAAGACAAATGCCAGATTGGGGTGCCTTCTACTGAATTTCTGGGATTCAAAATTGATGCTGCTGGGATTCATCCTGCTGAATCCAAACTAACTGCTATTTTAGATGCACCCAGGCCAAAGTCTAAGGCCGAACTTCAGGCCTTCCTAGGCCTCCTGAATTTCTACAATTCTTTTCTTCCACATAAAGCTAGTGTAGCTGAGCCTCTTCACAGGCTACTAGACAAACAGGCTGTGTGGCTGTGGTCACAAGCGCATGAGGCTTGCTTTAAAGAAGTCAAGGCCTTGCTCACTTCTAACAGTGTTCTTGCACATTTCAACGAGTCTCTCCCTGTGTGCATCGCTTGTGATGCGTCCCCCTACGGGGTTGGAGCTGTCCTGAGTCACCTCAGGTCTGATGGAACTCAGGTTCCTATTGCATACTACTCCAGAACACTGTCTTCTGCCGAGCGCAACTACGCTCAGATAGACAGGGAGGCTCTGGCTGTTGTTGCTGGAATTAAAAAATTCCACGATTTTCTATATGGCAGGCATTTCACGGTCTTCACTGACCATAAGCCTCTGCTGGGACTGTTTACCACACGTAAGCAGACTCCCCACATCATTTCCCCTAGAATGCTTAGGTGGTCTATTTTCTTGTCTGCATATGATTTTTCATTACTCCACAAGCCTGGGAAAGAAATGGGCCATGCTGATGGCCTCAGTAGATTGCCTCTGCCAGTAGTAGAAGCTGACCCCGCGCCAGCTGTCAACATTCTATCAATCCAAGCCTTGCCCGAGCTCCCTCTTAGTGCCAGGGATGTTACCGCTGAAACAGGTACAGATCACACACTTTCACGTGTCCGCTCCTGGGTCCTGTCCGGGTGGCCTGAGCACTGCCCTAGTCCTGAGTTTCAGAGTTTCTGGTCCAAAAGGAACGAACTGTCCCTTTCTCAGGGTTGTCTGCTTTGGGGAAACAGAGTTGTCATTCCCACCTCAATGAGGACTAGGGTCTTAGAATCCCTCCACGAGGGTCATCCTGGCATTGTTCGTATGAAGGCTCTTGCACGCAGCCACTTGTGGTGGCCTGCTTTAGATAAAGATATTGAGGCTAAGGGACACGCATGCCACCTGTGCCAACGATCTCGCCCAGAGATGCCCCAAGCTCCTGTGCATAGATGGGAGGAAACACAGTCCCCATGGTCTAGGGTGCACATTGACTACGCTGGGCCCTTTCAGGGCCAGTTCTTCTTGGTCCTTGTTGACAGCCATTCAAAATGGCTTGAGGTTGTGCCTGTCTCATCCACCACCACTGCAAAGACTATTCAGGTACTGAGGGGGATTTTTGCTGCACACGGGCTGCCAGATGTCATTGTGTCCGACAACGGCCCTCAATTCACCTCCTCCGAATTCCAAGCTTTCTTACAGGCAAACCTGATTCGTCATGCCACGTCTGCGCCTTTTCACCCGTCCACCAACGGTATGACGCTTGAAGAGACGGGGACTGGCATCACAGGTGGCTGACTTTCTCATTTCTTATCGCACCACACCGTCCACTTCTACAGGGAGAAGTCCAGCTGAACTTCGTTGGGGGCGCCAACTTACTACTAGACTTGACCGGTTGCATCCGGACAGACTGCCTTCATCTACCTCACATACTAGGGCACCTAGACAACTACTTGTGGGTGCCCCGGTTTGGGCTCGCAATTACGGGCCTGGTCATACATGGGTCCCCGCTTCTGTGTCCAGGATCACAGGTCCTCTCTCCTACGAGGTTGCCCTGGACAACGGTCGTGTCCTGCGTCGGCACATCGACCAACTTCGCTCTAGGCGAGACTTTTCTGCTGAGACTCCTGGGTCTTTTCCAGGGGGGGAGGGGGACCCTTTGGAGCAAAGGGAAGGGCAAGAGCTACTGCCCATCTCCACTGAGGGAGCCACAAACGGCTCGTCCCAAGGTTCTGCAATTGCTCCGAAAAGAAAGTCATGGAGCTTACCCACACAACAGGCACTCACGCCTACTCCAGCCAGGGAGTCACCCCGGGGGCATACTCACTTTCCACACACATCACACAGCACTCCAGCAACGGAGGATACCCGGGGGCATCCCAACAAATCATTCCCCGCAAGAGAACTGGCACACAATTCCCAAGGTTGGCCTGACCTTACCCCAAATCCTACAGGGGGTCAAACATACACAGAGTTAGTCGAGGAACCAAGTCCCGACTACAACAACCCTAGCACAAATCAGGGAACACCTGAGTTTTGGGAAAGTACAGAAACCCACACGAGCCCGAACACAGAATGGGGTTCAGGGAATGGACAGCCTCCTGACAGGTCTTGGACTGACCTAGGAGGTTCTACAGAGACGCCCAGTAGCGGCTATCACTTCAAGGGGCCTGAGGGTCTACAGCTAGGTAGGTCAACCAGGTCACAAAGTAACAGAAGCCCTGGCCTGACGAGCCCGGTGGGCAAGCAAGCAGGCCAGGCATCGGGGCACAGTCCTTGGAAGACACCAGGACACAATAGAGAGAACAGGCTCACGCCTCCCTCCAGTCAGGGGACTTATGCCAGTAAACCAGAGCTAAGAAGGTCACAGAGAGCAAAGAAATCTCCTAAGTATCTAGAAGATTACATAACATTGCTGGCAAGGCAAAAGCCAGTAATCAGTGGGAGCACTGGGGAGCAAAATGTCATATAAAATAAATGTTGTATGTTGGTAGTAGTTTTAGCCCGGGGGAAAGGGGTGTTATGTCCCGAGCCTTTGCAAACGGCTCGGGCGTTTGCAGGCAGTCCCGGGCAGGTGCAAAGCTGCCCGGGACCAGACAGGCTGTCGCCAGCGCCGTGCGCATGCGCGGGTGCTGGCGCGGGAAAAGTAACCCATTTACCCGGGAGTTGCCTATATAAGAGGCTGCGAGGCGTTTGGGCGAGGCTGAAGCCATCTTCATGTAAGCTGAATGCTGAATAAATGAAACTGAGAACTCCAGCTGCTTCTCGTGTCTGTTTTCCCGCCACGGACTCAACAACCTCTGTTCATTCTTTCCAAAGTTTCACAGTATCACCAAATGTTTCCAGGTTTAAAACGCTTCTCTGGCCTGATGGCATCAACGTGCTCTTTGCCAGTCTCATTTTTTAACACCCCCAGCCATTCCTAGCCTAACAGATGTTTTGAAGGTAATTGGATAACATGATGTGATCAAAATAAGACATGACACAACATGACCAGAATGGGAATCACAGACCACATTAAGGCACGAAGAAAACTGTTAAAAGTAACAAACATCAGCCTGTGATGCAAAGGCAGCCTGTAGCTTGATAACCAAGCATCTTAAGTGGGTTAGGTGGACAAAGTCTTAGATAAGGATCCTTTAAATCCTACACCCAGGGTCTTTCAAATCTGCTGCCCTTTAAAACTTCAGTATAAATGATTAATATTTGTTTATTGATTAATATTGATATGTGATGAATGTGATTAACAGTGATTAATATTTATATGTTACTTATATGTAAGGGTGTAGATCTATACATATGTTGTATATAATATGATTAAATGTGTGTTATGTTTGTGTACACTTTGTGAGCAAGAAACTAAATTTCATTTTTAATGTGTGCCATTGTGCCCACAGTAAAAAATGACAATAAAGTTTATCTATCTATCTGTCCGTCCGTCCACCCACCCACCTACCCACCCACCCACCCACCCACCCACCCACCCACCCACCTACCTACCTACCTATCTATCTATCTATCTATCTATCTATCTATCTATCTATCTATCTATCTATCTATCTACAAATAGTAGAAGTTTCTTTTTCCAACTATGGACACAGACATAATACCTTGGACATAATATCAGAACACTTCCAAAAGTTATCACTGAGTTAATCATGCCAGATTAATATTTCTCAACCTTGACAACTTTAAGATATCTGGATTTCAACTCCCAGAATTCCCCAGCCAGCATGCTTCTTGGCCTCTTGGCTGGGCATTTATTCAGAAACTGGCCTGAGGCAAGCCAATGGTTTTTCTCATTGATATGGTTCACCCAAAAGCTTAAGCCACAAACCAGGTTCGTATCTCAGATTAACCCTACATAAGATTCACTTGTTTCTGGCTTAGTCTCTGGTATGTACCTATGTGACTGAGACCCTATACAGACCTAGCCAATGGGATTTATTCAAATGATGGGTTCTTTGTTTTGTGTGGAGGCAGTCATAACATGTTTTATTTAGCTCAGCTTAGTCAGTGATATGAATCAAGTCACCGTGGTTTACAGATCAGAGCACTCAGCCCTTCTGACTCAGTGAATAAAAAAAGGCTGGTTTGGATATGAGATATGATTTCAGAGTCATATAAATAGGTGGGGTTCACCCATTTCATTATATTATAATATTTCTTTGGCTTGGGCCTTCATATGTTCTACAAACTCATCCGTTGTAAACCATGGCTTAAAATGTGGGAGCTCTGCCAAATGTGGTTTTCCTAATAAACCATACAACCCTGCCCCTCTCCTGCTGATCTTCTTATCTCCAGGCTACGTTTAATCTAGGCCAAATGTTCCACAAAGGATCCCATTCTCAGGACTTTTAGGGTCTTCCTTTTCAGTCCTGAGAATGATTTTTCTTTTATTGTTTCCTACCTTTTGAAATAAATGGCCCAGGAAGTGGGAGTTTCTAGAGAAACCAAAAAGTATGAAAAAGCATTTAAGATTTTCCTGTAATAAATGAGGTTAAGTATCAGTCCTTGTGATTGTTTAAATTGCTGGACTCTCCTTTGGATGGGGATTCCCTGTGTGTATGGCGCAAACCTAGCTACTCCTATTATCCAAATCTACCACTGGATATGTTCCAGTTTGTTCACACTTTTTGTTAATATTTGCACAATACACTAGAGATAGCGATATCTGTAAGGTTGGGAGTCGCAACTCAGCCTCCCAACCACCTGGAGAGCTGTAGGAGACCATCTAGGGCAGCGGTTCTCAACCTATGGGTCGCGTCCCCATTTGGGGTCGATCAACCATTTTTCGGGGATTGCCAAAGAAGGCGATCCGCCATTTTCTCCCCTCAGGGGGCAGCGCCGCGCATGCGTGCTGCTCATGGGGGGGCGCAACGCATGTGCGCCGTGCATGGGGGCACCACGCATGCATGCCGCGCATGGGGGCCCCCACGCATCCGCGCCGCGCCGCGCATGCGCAGAACGTTTGTGTGACGGGGTCGCCGTCACACAAACGTTGAGAACCACTGATCTAGGGCAAAGCTGGCTGAGGAATTCTGGGAGTTGAAGTCCACAAGTCTTAAAGTTGCCAAGGTTGAGAACCCCTGATCTAGGGGCACAAGAAGGGGCACAATAATTATTTTCAGATCAGTGGGAAAGGGAGCAATAGCCCTCCCAACCCCAACCTTTATCTTGTTCCTCGAACAGTCTAAAATCATATTTTCATATCCAGCATTTTTGTCGCTGAATTTTGATAGTATAATCCGATCACACTATCCCAGAATGGAACAGTGACCGATGAAGTCTTAGCATTTCATCTAGCTTTAGTACAGATACTCCATGTTACATCCATTTGTTTAGTGACCGTTCAATGTTGCAAAAGCAGTGAAAACTTATGACTGGTGTTTTTGTTCTACCCTTATCACCCTTGAAGCATCCCCATGGTCAAGTGATCAAAATTCAGTGCTTGGCAACTGGCATGTACTTATGACAGTTGCAGAGTCCCGGGATCACAAAGTCAATGGGAAAAAACAGATTTGCTTAATGATTGCATGATTCGTTTAACTGCAGTGATTCGCTTAACAACTGTAGCAAAAAAGGTCACAAAATGAGACACAATTCACATAACAACTGCCTTGCTTAGCAACAGAAATATGGGGCTCAATTGTGGCCGTGAGTCAAGGACTATCTGTCCCTATCACCTGTACAACTCAGCACTTGCTTACTTCAGCTACCTAAGAACCAAACCTGTGCTACACACCCCAAACACATATTCCTTAATGTGGATGAAACTGCAGCATGTGCATATCTGGGAATTTTTGACTGCATATTCTGCAAGGCTGGGAACGTGCCTTTGTTGTCTTGCCACACGCACACATTTTATTGCAGAAGTAGCTGGGTATTGTAGTCTGCTTTCAAACGCTGATTATATAAATGGCAGGCATTCTGGATGAAGCTAATTAAGGGTTCCATATAGCAGGAAGCTCCTTGTGCAAGTCTCATGCTGAGACTGATAGGATCAGCGTATGCTGCTCGTTCTTCTCTGAAAAAGCACTAAGTCAGTGGTTCTCAACCTTTTTAATGCCGTGACCCCCAACCGATCGTAAGTCGAGGACTACTCAACCGGTCGTAAGTCGAGGACTACTCAACTGGTGCAGCACCGTTTGCAGAATGGGACTTTTGGCGGGCTCAGCAGGGCAGAGACAGCCTGGACAATTCCTATTGGCTTTTGAAAGCCAATAGAATTAGACTCTATTCAAGAGAGTGTATTCTATTGGCTTTCAAAAGCCAATAGAATAAAAGGGAGTAGCACAGCTAAAGAAAAGGGGAAAAAAATGGCAGACTGCGTTGTTTGGCGACCCCCATGAAATGGTCGTTCGACCCCAAATGGGGTCCCGACCCACAGGTTGAGAACCACTGCACTAAGTGAAGATGTGGGTTTTATGAGGAGATCCACTGAGCCAGGGAACTGGCTCCACTGAGCCAGTTTGCTAGATAAAACTTAAAACGTGCTAAAAATACCATGAAGGCAAAGTTCACAAAACACATGAAACCAAAACCAAATTACATTACAGGCATTCCTCTCAAATCAAGGAAAGTGTTTAGCTTTACCATATTGTTTTTATCTTGCTGTATTGTGTATGAATACCAATAAAGCTAGACAATCAAATAGAATTAACTACTCTAGCATCTTTTTCACATTTGGTCACCACGATGTAAAAAAGATGCTGAGACTCTAGAAAGAGTACATTGAAGAGCAACAAAGATGATTAGGGGACTGGAGGCTAAAACATATAAGGAACGGTTGCTGGAATTGGGTATGTCTAGTTTAACGAAGAGAAGGATGAGGGGGGACATGATAGCAGTATTCCAATATCTCAGGGGGTGCCCCAAAGAAGAGGGAGTCAAGCTATTCTCCAGAGCACCTGAAGGCAGGACAAGAAGGAATGGATGGAAACTAATCAAGGAGAGAAGCAAGCTAGAACTAAAGAGAAACTTCCTGACAGTTAGAACAATTAACCAGTGGAACAATCTGCCTCCAGAAGCGGTAAATGCTCCAACACTGGAAGTTTTTAAGAAGAGACTGGACAGCCATTTGTCCGAAATGGTGTAGGGTTTCCTCCCTGAGCAGGGGGTTGGACTCGATGACCTCCAAGGTCCCTTCCAACTTTATTATTATTATTATTGTTGTTGATCATCGCACAGTCAGCCAGATGTTCAGACTGGATTTGGCATTTTGTCTACCTATCGAGTCCTTACCCAGGACCTGGGATAGGCAGATGTGGATGTTTGATGGTATTACAGGTATCGTCGCAGGATGGAAGCAGTTCCTAATAAGGCCGCCTTTTGCAATTGACTAATAGCAAATTTGTCAATGCCAATGGTGTTCAAGTGGTGCTCCAGTTGTTTTGGGATTGCACCCAAGGAGCCTATGACTATTGGTACTACCCTTGCTTGCTTTTGCCACAGTCTTTCTATTTCTATTTGTAGGTCTTTGTATTTTGTTATCTTCTCCAGTTCTTTCTCTTCTATTCTGCTGTCTCCAGGCACTGCCACTATCCAGACTTTTTTGTCTTTCTTATCGACAATTGTTAAGTCTGGGGTGTTATGTTGCAGGTGCTTGTCTGTTTGAATTCTGAAGTCCCAGAGCAGTTTAATTTTATCATTTTCTATGACTTTCTCTATTTTATGATCCCACCAGTTTTTGCTTACAGGCAAATGATATTTTTTGCAGATCTTCCAATGCACCATTGTTGCTACTTTGTCATGCCGCTGCTTGTAATCAGTTTGTGCAATCTTCTTGCAACAGCTTACCAAGTGGTCCACTGTTTCTTCAGCTTCTTTGCATAGGCGGCACTTACTGTCTGTTGCTGTCTTCTCAATTTTGACTTTTTATGCATTTGTCCTTAAGCTTGGTCTTGTGCAGCCAGAATTAGTCCCTCGGTCTCTTTCTTCAATTTTCCTGCTCTTAGCCATTGCCAGGTTTATTATTATCTGCTTTCCCAGCTATTTTTTTCATGTATTGGCCATGTAGTGCTTTGTCTTCCCATGCCTCTATTCTGTTCTTCATTTGGTCTTTCTTGTAGGCCAGTTTGGTCTCTCCAGTAGTCAGTAAGCCTTCCTGATATATTAATTTCAGTGCATCTTCATCATTGTTCTTCAGATATTCTTTCAAAGCCATTTTTTCTTCTTCAACCATCTGATGTACTTGTAGCATTCCACGCCCACCTATTTGCCTTGGTAGATAAAGTCTATCAATGTCACTGCGTGGATGAAGGGCATGATTCATTGTCATTATTTTTCTGGTCTGCCTATCCATTGCTTTTAGTTCTGCTTGAGTCCAGTCCACTATTCCAGCTGTGTACCTAATGACTGGGATTGCCCAGGTGTTGATTGCCTTTATGGTATTTCCTCCATTGAGTTTGGATTTTAAGATCTTCTTCACTCTCTTGATGTATTCACCTCTAATCTTTTTCTTGACTTCAGTGTGCTTGATGTTGTCAGCTTGAAGGATACCCAAGTATTTGTAGTACTCTTCCTCATCCAGACTCTTAATGTTATTTTCGTGGGGCATCTTGATTCCTTCAGTTTTCACTATTTTTCCTTGTTTGATAGTAAGTGTGGCACATTTGTCCAAGCCAAACTCCATTACAATATCTTGGCTATATATACGGACAGTGTTGAGCAGCGATTCTATTTCAGATGATGTTTTTCCATACAGCTTCAGATCATCCATGTAAAGGAGGTGGGATAGTCTGGCAGATGATTTTTGATGTTTCAGATGACAGAGGAAACAGTGCAATAACAAATAGTAATGGTGATAATGAATCTCCTTGAAATATTCCTCTCTTGATATTAACCTCTCCCAGTCTCTCACCATTGATCTGCAACTGTGTCTTCCATTGTGCCATCGATCTTTGCACAAATTTTCTGATGTTTCTACTGACTCCTGTTATTTCTAGGCACTTTATTATCCAATCATGTGGCAGAGAGTCAAATGCCTTTTTGTAGTCAATCCATGCCACATTCAGGTTGGTCTTCCTTCTCTTGCAGTTTTCCAAGATCATTTTGTCTATTAGGAGTTGATCTTTTGTTCCTCTGCTATTGGGGCGGTTTCCTTTCTGCTCAGGTGGAAAGAGATTGTTTTCAACTAGATGCTGTTGCACTGCATCAGCTACTACACCAGTTAGTAATTTGAAAGTTGTTGGTAAGCAGGTAATTGGCCTGTAGTTACCTGGTGTTGCCCCTTTTGCTGGGTTTTTCATTATTAGGTAGGTTTTCCCAGTTGTTAGCCACTTTTCAATTTCTCCTCCTTGTAGTATATTGTTGAACTGCTTGGCAATGAGTGGGTGTATAACAGTTAGATGTTTCAACCAAAACCCATGCAGTTCATCTTCACCTGGTGCTGACCAATTTTTGATTTTCTTTGCTCTTTTTTTCTACCATTTTTGTTGTTATTACTAGTTCTTTCATTTCAACTTCTGTTTTATTTGCATCCACCTCTTTTAACCAAGCCGCATCCTTGTTGTATTTCTTTGGGTTATCCCATATCTGCTTCCAGAACTGCACTGTTTCTTCCTTGTCAGGTACTGACTGATTCCTTGCAGTTTCTCCATTGATGGATTGGTAGAAACGTTTCTGATTGGATTGAAATTGGAGGTTCTGCCTATAGTTTGCAATTCGAGCTTCATATCTACTGATTTTCCTGGCTATAGCTGTTATTTGTTGCTTTATTATTTCCAGTGCTCCCTTGATCTTCCTTGTTTCTAAGTGGTATTTCTTGATTAGGTATTCTTTGGTCTTCTTGTTCTTCAGCTTCCTTTCTTTCATCTGTTCTAGCTTGCTTGCATGTGATCTTAACTTGCTGATCTTATTTTCTAGTCTAACCTTCCATTTTTCTGGTGCACTGTTTGTTTTTTCTTTTTTGTTGATTTTGCATCCCAGGTATTCTGTTATAACTGTAGCTGTGCTGTACATTACTTGGTTTGTTTCTTGCAGTGAATTGGTGCTTATACTTGATATTGCAGTATTTGCATCTTTTAATGCTTGTGCTAGCTGTTTCTTTGGAACAAGCTTCAATGCAGGTAGCCTTATTCTGTTGTTTTTGTGCTGTTCTATATGCTCAGTTATTCTTTGTTTCAATTCTTTTATTTCTTTAGTTAGAGGGTTTTGTTCTTCCTGAGGAAGAGGTGCCTGGTTTCCAAATGAGAACAGTTGTATATCTCTGCTGGATTCCTTCACTGCCAACTCCCCCTAGTTTGCCTCTACATCAGCGGTTCTCAACGTTTGTGTGACGGCGACCCCCGTCACACAAACGTTATGCGTATGCGCGACGCGGCGCGCATGGGGGTGGGGCCCCCGCACGTGGCACGCATGCACGGCACCGCCCCATGCGTGGCGCGCATGTGCGGCGCCACCCCCAGAGGCGCGGCACCCCCCATGCGCGGCCCGCATGCGCGGCGCCACCCCCGGAGGCGTGCTGCCGCCCCCATGTGCAGTGCGCATGCGTGGCGGCTCCCCCGGAGGGGACAAAATGGCGGATCGCCGCCTTTGGCGACCCCCAAAAAGTGGTCAATCGACCCCAAATGGGGTTGCGACCCATAGGTTGAGAACCGCTGCTCTACATTCTGAATTACTTCTGGTAAGGCTTTGATTTCTTTGCCCTGGGTAAACCTTTGCAGTTCATCCAATTCTGTTTCTGTGAATACTTTATTTCGTGTTATAAATTGGCGTTGATCTGCTAGTCTCTGTTCTGTTATTTCTGATTCTGGATGTTGTTCTTTCCAGAACTGGTGCATTCGTTTTAGATATCCTCTTCTTGTTGGACTTGATCTGTAGTAACAGATCATTATTTCTTTGTTTTCAATCACTGTGTATCTGCGACGGATAAACATCTTTTCTTCCAGTAGTTCTGCAGCTGCTGGCCTGGTTGCTCAGCCAACAGTCCTGAGTCCTGTAACCCATTTTTCACCAGATATCCAGGAACTCCGATATCTAGTGCGGACCTTGTTAACCCAGGCGACGTCCGAGCCGGTATGGCATTCTGCAATTTACGTCTCACCATATTTTTTATGGGAGAGACACTCTTTGTCTGACTCCTTTGATGAGACCTGTCCAGTATGGTTGAACCTCTGGCATAGCTCTCATCTTCCTCAGAGTACACAAGCCCCACAACCACGTCAAGGTAGTGCCTCACTGGGGGATTATTATTATTATTATTATTATTACTACTACTACTATTACTATTATTATAATTATTAGCCAGAAAAGAGAATACAGGTAGTCCTTGACTTACAACCATTTATTTAGTGATGGGAAAAAGTGACTTATGAGCAGTTTTCACACTTTGATCATTGCAGCATCAAAATTCAGGCGTTTGACAACTGACATGTGTCTATGATAGCTGCAGTGTCTCAGGATCATGTGAACACCATTTGTAACCTTCCCAGCTGGTTTGTGACAAGCAAAGTCAATGCAGGAAACCAGATTTGCTTAACAACCACATGATTCTCTTAAGAGCTGCAGTGATTCGCTTAACAACGAGGGCAAAAAAAGTCATAAAATGGGGTGCAACTCACTTAACTTAGCAACACAAATGTTGGGCTTACCTATGATTGTCAGTCAAGGACTACCTATATGCATATTAGGGGCCAAAGAAGAGGATAAAAGGAGAAAGAGATCAAGGTAAAATTGGTGGCTTGTAATTTATATAGACAGATCCAGATTTAAAATTAGAAAGATGCTCTCACCCTAATGCTTTCCCTAATGGGGAAATCTGTGCCAGGAAAGCTGTAGAACTACACTGCCTGTAATCCAGGCACTCATTGTGAGTACACACTACCAAGCCAGTGCTATTCTTCCTGAGGTATATTCTTCTTTAACAGGGATACGGACTGGACAACTTTTCAAAGACAGAGCTGTTCTTTGTGAAGTAAGACCATGTAGCTCCTAAAATAGGAGAAATATACAGAGAGAAATGTAAACCAGTCTGAAGGGCTTAAACATTACGCAGCAAGCAGCTGTGGTAAACAGCCAGCACAATGTATTTAAATCACTCCACTAAAATGCAACATATCATTATGACATTCCTGGAAACCACAGGTTTAAAAAAGGAACTTCCTGGATTGCTAGTTATTTACAGTCAAGGAACAAATGATCATGGTTTTGCTATGTTCTTTTACAAACACATCGCTATAAAAACCTGCCTACACAAGTTTTTCTGCAGAATTAGCAAACCTCTCTATAGTATATCCTATTCACACCCCTCCAGTGCTAAATAATTAACTACAGCAGACATTTCTTTGTTCTTCTTCAATCTTTCTGTTCAATTATTTTCAAGCCTAGGATGGTCTGTTTTTCTCGCACGGCTGTTAAGTGATTCTGGAATCTCACACTTGGACTGCAGATTCATCTGTATCATAACACCTGCTGTACCAAGGAACTGCACCAGGACTGCACAAAAAAAGTTTAATAAAACCAATGCAGAGTTGTCAGATAAACTAAATTTTTTCTCACTATCTTCCTTATACGGTAAAATCAAGAAGCATTTTATATCAAAGAGGGGACATCCAAAGAATGAACCGAGATACCCAGAATGTCTTCATCACTGGCTGTTTTACTGTAGCTGAAACTTTAGAGCACGGGTGTCAAACTCGCCGCGTCATATGATGTGCTGTGACGTATCATGACTTTTTTCGCATTGACAGAGCTGGGGTGGGCGCAGCCTCCGCATGATACAACCGGCCCGCGGGCTGGCAGTTTGACACCCCTGCGAGAGTTAGAATTTCCTAATAACTGTTAGAAGTCAACAGCTAATTAGTCAAATTGTGTTACCTATTCTCTGAAGGTTCCTCTCAGTCTCCACTTTCACAACAAAAAGGTGTAGTCTCTTGCTTCCATCCACCAAGCTTCAGTCAACATGGAAAATCCAAAGTAGGACATGTCTTGATCATCTTCCATTAATTACAATAGAAAACACGAGTGATCTGATGAGCAATTGGAGAGCTGCATACTTTGTAATCACATTATGTCAGTACCTCTAACAGATAGTCCTCGACTTGCATCCATAATTCGGATTAGAATTTATGTTGCTAGTCAAGGCTATTGTTAAGTGAGTCACACCTGATTTTATTATTTTTTTTGTCACAATTGTTAAGTGAATCATGACAGTTCTTAAGTGAATCATGCAGTCATTAAACAAACCTGGATTCCCCCCATTGACTTTGCTTGGTGGAAGCCAGCTGGGAAGGTTGCAAATGGTGATCATGTGACTCCAGGATGGTGCAACATGCTGGTTGCCAAGTACCCAAATTTTGATTATATGACCCTGGCTGTGCTGTGATGATTGTAAGTGTGAGGACTGGTTGTAAGTCACTTCTTTTGTTGCTGTTACACCAAACAAACTGTTGCCAAGTGATTGATTGTAAATCAAGGACTGTGTCAGAATCCAATTATATTTCATTTCTAGCTACCTACTCTGATAAAAACTCATTTCTTACTCTCTCTGGATTCTGTCATACTATGAAAGGGGAGGAGAATAAGCAAGGGTTTTATGACTCTCACTTCCTTCATTAAACTACAAAGAGACTGGATGTTGATTCTCATCAAGAGGACTAACCACAACAATATGGCCATCGCCTTTCATCTACTCTCTCTGAAGTCTCCCTTTTGCCAGCAGTGAGGGAAAAGGGGAGAACAGTGCAACGCCTGGGATCTGGGAAAAGAGAGGATGAGTGATCGTCGCCCAGAAGAACTGTGGGGTGGGGGCTGCTTGGGAACACTTTAAAACATTGAAGATGGGAAAGAATTCCCCAGATCCTGTCTAGCATGCCTGCAATCATTTTCTCTTAATAAAGATGCCTCTTGGAAGAGACATTCTAAGAGTTCTGTCTTCTTAACATGTAAAGTGAGGTGGGTGCTTACAGACTGCTTATATTCTCAAAGTAATTCTTATGAAAAATAAATAAGTCTGCCTGCTTAGAATAAAAGGGTTGGAAGGGATCTCAGATTAATCTAGACAGCACAGCTCCTGACACATATATGCCAAGGTCTTCAAACTTGACCCTTTTATGACTTGTGGACTTCAACTTCCAGAATTCTGGGAGTTGAAGTCCACAAATCATAAAAGGGCCAAGTTTGAAGACCCCTGATATATGCCATGGTCACATTTTTTTCTCGATTTTAGTTGCCATTTTGCATATTTCCAAAGAAACTCAGTTTGAGGATCCTTTTATTCAAATGTTTCCAGTACTGTGAATAAAGACAAGAGGTTCAACACTGCTATCAACCCTGAATGTGTGTGCCTAAACCTGGTTCATCTTCTGCCAGTCAAAAGATCCTTCCAGATCAATGATTTATTTCCCCAAACATGTTGGAGGATAGAAAAGGACAAAAATTGAAGCATTGAATTTCTAATGTGCAAGCTTATTCACTTAACAACAGTGGAAAAATGAGAACAGCATTAGCCATGTTCAAGGCAGGAGCATCAGTTTTAGAATCTTGTGGTTTGCAAACATACAAAAGTTCTTTAGGACAAAAAAAGATAAGAAGGGATGACTCTAGAGCACAAAAGAAAATGGAATAAAGAGAGAATGGAGCGTCCAAAATAAACTTGTTAGTCAAACTTACAAACTGCTTCAGTCACAATCTGCAACTAAGCAGTTTATAATTCCTAAAATATACAAGGCACCAACATGAAAATCAAAAATAATGTAACCCACATTAGAGAAATAGCAAAACCCATTAGAAAAATCATCTTGGTTTATCAAGGCAGCTAGATCACAACTCATCTTGGTCCTGCTGAAGAAGCCACATTTTCAACCCAGTTTTTCTTACTGTATTATTTCAGTGCAATCCCACCTTCTCAGCTCTGTGTTGTTAGAATAAATGTCAGGATGCCCTCAGTTTTTATCAGTGTGCCTCCCACACTGGAGAACATTTTCTATATAAGGGTTCATGGTCCCCAAAATCTTGGCACTGAAATTGGCAATGCTTATTTTCAATAAAAAAGAAGACATTTAATGCTTCTAAGTGTGCTCCTTAATGGCTCACAAACTGCATGTCCAATCGGGACAAATAGATTCGAAGTCCCATTTCCTCCAGTGCATCCACTACATCACTGCCCAGTCCATGTGCCATCTATAGCTGCCAGAACAAAAGTACAGCAGTTGGTTCCCCAAGATTATCCTTTCCTTGTCTATAAAGCTCTTAAATTCACATTTATATTTCAAATGACAATTAAAGTACCAATAAAGGAGAATATTTGTAGCTCAGGGTTGAAATGAGAGGTCCTTGGTGCTGTCTGAGGTTGGTTTTTTCTTATAGATGTTTCATATCTAAACTAGGTATTAGCACTGATGATGTTACCTAGTTTGAGTAATGAAACATCTGCAAGAAAACAACCAAGCTCAGAGAGCACCAAGGATCCCGCATAGTATCATGGATAGCTATGTTCGGGTAATAATTCAGTTGTTTGGCATATAGAATGTTAAGTGCCAAAAATAAGATCCTTACTAACCTTGAAGGCAACGCTAGAGTATAACTCTTAGCTCTTAAGTTCATTATCACTTACATGGTTGCTATACTAAGCAACTGCTTGGACAAGCCAAGTGGTCTGGCTGTGCTTCAGAAGGACTGGTTCACACAATATATGATGAACTAGATAGGAGAAAGCAAATGTCATTTTTTTTAAGGGCTATTGAGGCCTGATGTGATAAAATCCTAGAGGGGAGTAATGTTTTCAGACAGTTCTCAACTTTTCAAATCTTTGCAGATTGTTATGCTTGTACTTTGTCTTTTTGGAAGGACCTAAAACCAGCAAAAATCATACAAAGGGAAATTGGCAGCTTTGCCACCAAATCTTGGCAGTCCAGGGTGAGAATGCTCTAGAAACTTTACAAATGAAGCTCTGACTGCATGTTGTCCAGCTTTTGAGTCTTTTACTGAGACATGGACTTGGAGCTTTTAGGTTGTCAAGACCCACTCACTGGAGAGTTACAAGCACTTAATGTTGATAGTTCAACAAACAACAGTTCAATAGGAGTTCAACAACTCTGATGAGATCAGCAGGCTGATTGCCACAATACCATTGAATAAAAAAAACTCATGTAAAAGTAAAACTGAACAATAAGATGTATAAAGAGTTTTGGCAAAAGCATTGCAAAGATAGAAGCACCACAGGGAAGTCAAAGGTAGGGGAAAAATGCACCATGCCACTGCAACTGAGTTTATGCTAACATATCATACGCAATTATAATTCTAAAAGAATGAAGTTGAAGACATGTGAAAGAGAGCAACAGTTCTTCTCAGAAAAGTCAGAGGTATAAACATATTTTTAGGCATCACTCAAAATTCACAATGTGGATTGTTTGGTTTGACATAGCATGCTGTATGAAACCAGTACTTGTGGAGTTACTACTTTTGGCTTAGAATGTTGTGTGAACTCTAATGATGTGATTGATATGATAAATAATGGCTAAACAACCTATACCTTAATGTGATTTGTTATACAGCATTCCCAATCAATGAATGATTCAAAAGCTTTAAATTGTATGTACAATGTATCACACAAATGAACTCATCATCTCAATGGTCCCACAGTATTTACTCACTGAGTAGTTGGTTTCAATAATTTTTAAAAATATTCATTTAGTTTTATACTGGATAAATTTAGTTGGCCCTCCTACTCATAGTTTGTATATCTCAGCAGCAAGCAAGAACACTTCAAATTGAACAAAACATTTTAAAAAGCTAATATTAACAGGCCAAGTTATATCCTGTAAGGTACACATACCCAATGCTGGGCATAACCCATCTCTTATGTTATGCATATGTAGGGGTATAGGTCTATACATATGTTGTATATAGTATGTTTAGGTGTGTGTCATGTATGTGTTCACTTTGAGAGCAGGCAACTAAATTTCATTTTTGATGTGTGTTGTTGTGCCCACAGTAAAAACAAAGGTTATCTTATCTCTTATCTTATTCTCCCAGCAGAATGGGCACAATTATTATCCTGGCCCAATGCCTTGTAAGAAAATCCAGGTCTTCATGATTCCACAAAAGCCTAATAGGGGCCATCCAAACCTCCAGTGTAGGGACGGGGGACTTGTTCCAAAGTACAGGTACAGCAATAGAAAAGGCACATTGAGGTCTCGTTAGATAATACTGCTTGGGGGACTGGAGCATGCTCACCCTGTACAGTCTAATGCAGTGGTAGTCAACCTGGTCCCTACCGCCCACTAGTGGGCGTTCCAGCTTTCATGGTGGGCGGTAGGAGTTTTGTCCGATACTGAAGCACTTTCCTTTTTTTTAATTTAATTGACTTTTAAAAGTTTTTTCATAGCATTATTTAAAAGCATTTACATTAGGTTTTCATAAAATTCCCCATGACAATTTAAATTTCTGAAAATATACTATTTGTATCGCCCGTGCATAAGTTTAGTTCATGTTGCGTAAGTGAAACTAAATGGCGCTATAGTGCGACCGCAAACAAAAGAGCCTCATCTCAGAATAGCTCGTGCATCTCCCCCCCCCACACCACCCAGCTGTAACAGACAAGCAGAGCTGGTAGCCGGCGCCCCCCCAAACCCAATCCACAATGCGCGAGAGGCATGCACAGATGACAATACACGGCGCAGGCTCTTTTGTTTGTGGTCACACTGGTCAGTACACAATTAGATTTGTGAGAGTGAGCACGTGCCTACAGCTTCAAACAAAATATTGTGAATCCATATCTCAAAAAAAGAAATACGCTCGTGGCTATTTGCCAAAGTATCTGAAGATGGGTTTCATATAATCTGTTGCAAATAAACAACATCCAATGTGTTTATTGTGTCATAAAACATTATCCAATGAGACAATGAAGCCAAGTTGATTGTGAGAACATCTTTCTACAAAGCATCCAAATGATAAGGACAAGCCCATTGAATATTTTCAGGAAATATATAAAAAAATTCAAAATCGTTCAACAATCATTGCATCATTTAAGAAACAACATGCAGTGAACGAAGATGGATTAATTGCCACTTATCGCATTTCACAATTAATTGCAAAAAGTGGTAAAAGCTATAATATTGGAGAAACTGTAACAATACCCTCTATAAAAGAATTTATCTCAACAGTAATGCATCAGGATATACATGAAATTTTAAAAATGTTGCCCCTAAGCGATAGCACAGTAAAGCAACGAATTGAAGAAATGGCAGTTAATGTTGAAAAAAAACCTGATAAGTATTCTCCAAAACTCTTCATTTTCCATGCAATTGGACAAGTCTACCATTGCAGATAATAATGCTTTATTGATGGCATATGTACGTTATTTTGATGGAAACAATACATTACAAGAAGAAATGCTATTCGCAATAAATCTCATTACAGATACAAGAGAATTATCTATATTTAATACTGTGAAATCATACTTTACAAAAAAATAATATTCCTTTGAATAATATTGTTGCATGCCTACTGATGGAGCACCATCAATGGTAGGTCGCTATCATGGATTTGTTGCTTATTTGAAGGAAGAAGTGCCAAATGTTTTATGTATTCATTGTGTGGTGCACAGACAACATCTTGTAGGAAAACATCTAAGTATAAGTCTCCATTCATCATTAACTATAATAATTCAAGCCCTAAACAAGATCAAATCCAGTGCAAAAAATGATAGAATGTTTCGATAGCTTTGCCAGGACAATAATGAAGATTTTATTACGTTACTTTTGCACACAGAAGTTTGGTGGCTGTGAAAGGGTACATCTTTGGCTCATTTTGTAGCATTATATGATAGTGTCATACAAGTTTTTGAAAGTAATAATGAGACCAATCTGTGTCAACAGTTAAAAACAGTAAAGAATGATGCCTTTTATTTGGCAGATATTTTCAAGAGATTTCATGATGTCAATTTGCAGCTTCAAGGAACTAAAAAAACTCTTATAGGTTGCCAAAGTATTGTGTCATTATTTATTGACAAACTTGAACTACTTCGTTATAATCTATTGAAGAGAGAATTTCATCAGTTTCCTGAATTATTATCTATAAAAGATGATGTAACTCCAGAGGATATTGACAGATTCAGTAGCCACCTCAACGAACTTAAATTGGACATGGAAAAACGATTTGAAGATATTTTGAAATTGAAGGTGTATGACTGGATGAAAAATCCTTTTACCGCAAATATTGAAGAGGCTGATACAACTTGTCAAGAAGAACTGTTAGAAATTAGATATGATGAAGAAAGTAAACATAAATTCAATAGTGGTGGATATGAAAACCTATGGCAAAGTTAAAAAATGCCTGTCTTATATCCAAATATGTGGAAAATGATATTCAGTTTATTGATACCTTTCCCTACCTCATATCTTGTGGAATCAGGATTTAGTGCTGTTAATCATATTATGACCAAAGAAAGAAACTGCCTGAATATTTCCGAAAGAGGAGACCTTTGTTTGTTCCTTACAAAAACTGAGCCAGATATCCAGTATTTAGTTTCACAGCATCAGCCTCAGGGATCTCATTAATAATTTAATTAATTAAATGTAATTTCAGCAGACTTCATGCTTCTATGTATGCAAAATATAAATAAAAAGATAGATTTAACTACAGTAAGTTGTTTTATAAAAATTTATTCTGCCAAACTTAGCGAAAGTCCGACATAAAGTATTTGGTAAGTAATTATTATTATATGCTTTAACTTGCTGTAACTCTGCTTTATAAATTTTATAAAGTAAAGTTACTTCCCTACTTTATAAATTACCATTACTGTGGAACTGGTGGGCGGTTAGAAAATTTTACTACTAACAGAGATACAAAAGTGGGTGGTAGGTATAAAAAGGTTGACTACCCCTGGTCTAATGGAATGGACAGAATAATCCAGGTCTGTGCCATGCAAGCATTGTAAGTGATAAACAGTACTTTGACTTGCATCTGGAAGTCTATATGGAGCCAGTACAGCTTACAGAATAGTGGTGTTACATAGGTGTACTGATGTTTGCCCATTATTACTCATGCCCCTGGACCAATTGCAGCAGCATCTGGATGATCTTCAAGGGCAGTTCCATATACGGCATACTGCAGAATCGGAATGAAAGATAACCAAGATGTGAGTGATTATGAGCAGGACCTCTTAAAGTCTTAATCCAGAAAGAGAGGCAATTGGAGCTCAAGACGGAGCCTTGTACTGCCTCCTAATCATTAAGCAAGAGTTTATTTATTTATTTATTTTATTTATGAGACTTATATACCGCTTTAAGTGCGAGCACTCTCTAAGCGGTGTACACCAGTAAGCAATGTATATATATATTTACATTGCCCCCAACAATCTGGGTCCTCCTTTTACCTACCCCGGAAGGATGGAAGGCTGAGTCAACCTTGAGCCGGTGAGATTTGAACCACTGACCTGCTGAACACAGTCAGCTAAAGTGGCCTGCAGTACTGCACCCGAACTGCTGCGCCACCTCGGCTCTTTGCAAGTTGCAAGTCCATGTGGACTTTCAGATTATATAGAGCTCTGAGTGGGCAAGTGAAGCCTCACCCAGTTTCAAATATGGAAAATCTCCAGATCTGGCCCAGCTTCCAAGGGTTAAGCATTAAATCTACTGAAATTAACCAGCTCAACTACGTTTACCTTTAGCCTAGATTTAGTGCAGTATGTACTAAAAAAAAAAGATATGGAATTATTAATGTTGTTTCATCAGAATTGATTTAAGAAATCACAATTACATTGTAATGTTTCTCTTACAGGTTCATCAGCACAATACTAGCTGTAACAAGGAGCTGCAGTATTCAGTCACATTTCATATTGCATCTACAATAGATCCATACATCTTTAAATGACATAATCAGTTTTTTCTATTTACAATAAGCTGCATAAAATTAAAAGAAAATTATCCATGCTTCACCAACATATTTTATTTCATCCAATTTGCCCAAAGACCAATCTGATTTAAAATCATGGTTTGATTCCCATAATACATTTTCAATACTTGATTGAATTCTGAAAAAAATAAAGACAAGAGTTCCTTTAAACATATGTCCAGTATTGTCCCATGCTTTGGTCCACTCCCTTCTTTTACATACGAAGTATTACGCATGCATAAAATATATTACAGGGACCTCGCACGCCTCATCAGTTCCAGCACAGCGGACAAGAATCAAAATTGCTTTTCCTATTAGGCAAGGCTACCTTTCATAGTCTCCAAATCCCTGATAGCCAATCACAGGCAGGATTCCCCTTGACGTCTGAACGTCTCCCCTTCATTCCAACTCCTCCTCTTCCCCACCCATCCCCAGTCCAATAACCAAAGGGGCGGGTCGCCATCCTGAACTCCGCACCCCGCCCTCCTTTCGCACCCAATGGCATCGCCCTGAAACTTCTAAAGCTTGTCCACGATTGGTTCTCCAACCCGAGCCAATCGCGTCGCCCCGCCGCCGTTGTATATAAAGCAATGCTGGGGTCGAGGTTCCCGCAGTGCTCAAGCGTTGCAGGCGCGGAGAGAGGAGGGGACGGGTGGAAGGAAGGGACTTGGCTCTTGCACGCGCCGAGGTTACGCCTTCCCTTTCCCCGCCCCCTCCGGTCCCTCAGACTGATTTCTTTCCTCGGGTGTTTTTCTTCTTCCCGCCCTTCTTCTTCTTCTGGAATTTTCCTGTATTTGGGGGGTAAACCGGCTTGGTTTCTTCTTCCCCCCAACCCGCTTGTGTTTTATTTTGGTGCGTGTATCGCCTTTCTCCACACCCCTCCCTTTCTTGTCTCCCTCGGGAAGAGCCCTCACGATGCGCGCGACCGCGGCGGGGACAGGGACGGCGGGCACGGCCGCCGCGAACTCGGGGAAAGCGCCGCCGACCACGCCGGCCGACGGGGATGGGCGCTTCAGCGTCCTCAGCTGGGAGCAGGTGCAACGGCTGGACCACATCCTGGAAGAAGCCGTCCCCATCCACGGCCGCGGCAACTTCCCCACCTTGTCGGTGCGGCCCCGCAGAATCGTGCAGGTGCGTGAGGGAGCCGAGGCACGCCGTGGACACCCCCCCCCCACACACACACACACTGCTTGGGATCCCCGGGTGGGATGATTTACCTCATGATTTACCCCAGCCTTCTCTTCGGGGTGGGTGGGGACTCCGTGTCCGTGTGGAGGTGTCCTTCGGGCCGGGATGTGGGATCATCGGGGAGGCCAGGCTGGCGGAAAATGTGTCAGTAGTTCGGAATGCGCATACCAGGGCTTCCTAAAAGTAATAGTCGGTCTCCGGCTTCCCCGGGAATTAAAGGGCCAACGGCTGCACGGCAGGACATGCCGCTGGATAAGTCACTGCATGTATTTTAGCGGAGGAGCGGCACCTTTATTGAGAGGACGCTTAAGGAGGTCAGGGTGGGGATTGGATTGCTCAGGCTTCTGGTTATGTGGATTAAGCCAAAGAAAGCCAAAGCTTTCTTCTCGCCTATGGAGATGGGGTGGGGGAATGGAGAGTCAGTTCGAATAGGATGCTGTTAAATTGATTTTTTTTTTTTTAACTTGGAAGGAAGGAGGGGATTGCATCTCCAGGAAACTTCCCCAAAGCGGCAGTCTCATCGACTGAGTACTACATTTGTCACAATTCTGGGCGTTTTTAAATGTGTTCCACTCTGCCAGATTCTTTTGTTCTTTTAATAGTATTTTTAAATTTACTCATAACTGTTTGGCCACCATCTATGCTACCCCATCCCACCAACCCCCATAGAATTTGACATAGTATATGTTCTTAGGTCAGTCTTTTTTTAAGGGTCTTGATAAAACTTCCTATAATGCTCAATTAAATAGCATTAACTCATTCCTATGAACTTTAATCTTCTGTGAGTAAATTTTTTTCTGAATTAATAGCTCAGTTGTAGGTTAACTAGATTATCTGTAGATGGCAAACTATAGTTTAATACTTGGTAACTATTCGTATGAATATCCAGGTCAAAGATCTAGTTGCTTCATTTGCAGAGCATAATTACACTTCATTAATTTGATTTTTTTTTATTTCTGGCTTGATAAATTTTGTGCATTCAAACTCTTGGATTAATTTTTGGCTTACTATATTGTGGAAAAACTATTGACTATGTTGTGTTCAGCAATAAACCAATGAAATGATCCTTTCAGTTATGCTACACCAGTGTGGTACTTTTTCTGAACTGCAGTTTTCAAGCTCTTGAGATGCTGCAGCTAAATATTAAACTACTGTTCATTAGTTTACACATTATCTTGCATAGGAAGGGGTAAAGATCTATGAAATATTAGTATAAGTAAACTGCCCACTGGATGGCTGCTGTAGTGGCTGTATTATGGAGTGAAAAAGATTGTAATCCCAAGGAAAAATGGGATTTGGAGGAAAGTATGCTTTGAGATTTATTCCAGGGTGGGGTGGGATAATCATTTAGATCTTCTATGTCAAGAGTTTTATGTTATTTTCTTAGGCCATATTTTAATATATGAAGTTGCCTGTAGTTTAGGACAGTTTATGCCATAACATTTGTAGACTTTTAAGATGCCCCCAACTTTTCAATGCATTGGTTCACAACAGTGATATTAAGATAAATTAGCTGCCAGGTAATATTTTTATACATTGATTACCTAGGCCACCAGATATTTGGAGCAGATTGGTGTGTTGATTTGTGAAGAACTTAATTATTGAAGCAGTAGGGCTGCAACCCCAATAATCAAAAGTGCTCAAGAAGAAAGATATATGACTGCAATTAGTTTGGGAGGTATATGACTGGGGGGAAAGTAATTTCTATTATACAGTATAGTTAAAGTGCATAGAAATAATTTAATACACTCAGTTTCCATTCACTTTGAGAGGTAGAAATGACTGGTATCTTTATGTGCCTTATTTAGAAGACAGTCCTGACCTAAAAAGCTGTACAGCATTTAAAATGGGTGGAGTTAAATACATGCAGGTTCCAATAATTGGTGTCCAGATGCAATGAGAACTCTTAGATGAAGACTTAGGCTTTCATGTATACATGAAGGACTGAATGTTTTGGAGAATGGACCCCTTAGTTCCAAGCCTTTCATAAGTGGCTAAGGTTAACCTGGGTATACAGACAACCCCTGGGTTAAAAGCATCTGACATGGACAACCCATACTTACAGTTGAGTTTCCTATTACTAAAAATGGCAGATGACATTGTCTTTCCTCAAGCTGACAAACTGCTGAAGCTGCTTATTTTTTTAATATATAAACTGTTTTCAGCAGTTCATAAAAACAGCATGCCTTCAGCAGTCTATCATCTTGAAGGAGAAAATTGTCCGCCATTTTTAGTACTAGACAGCCCATTTGTAAGTATGAGTTCTGATTTACATACAAATTCACATTAAAGAAAGGTGGAACTTGTTCTTAACCTTGTTGACAATCTGAGGGCTATACATGCTTCGAACTTTCACAGTTTCTTGGCATTAACTGTGTTGATGAGAGCTTGGACTCAGAACATTTTAAAGATGTAAGTTGCAATCTTTGCTCCAACTCTATTAGTGCCTAGGAATCTTCAATGTCTCGGAATTGAATTTGGGGAAATGCTACAAGGGAAGCATATGATGCTAAAAGCAAGTCGGTGTATCTCTTTGCACTGGCTATGTTTAGGGCTGTTGGAAGCTGTGGCTGGTAGGTCGCAGTGTCCCCTGCTGATTGTGTGCCAATTCTAAACGACATAAAACTCTTGGGTCAACAATAACTAATAGAATGTCAAAGTTACGGAACTAAGAGGCATACTATGTCTTGGACAGAGCTGTGTTTTAATAATGATTACTGGTTGGTCTTTAGTGGAAGGAACCTAGATGGTGTAAGTTTTTAGTATCTGCCAAGAGTGTCTCTCTTAGAAAAAGACTTGTTTCCACAAAATAGGAATGGCTGAGTTTGTACACCATTCTAAATCATAATCCACACTTAATGAACCAAAGATGCTATTCATATAATACGTTGTAACAAAAAGATCAATTGGATGAATTATGTGCTGTCAAATTGGTGATGACTCTTAGCAACCAAATAGATTCTCTCCAAGAAAGGCATGTTTTATTATGGCCTAATATGGTATCCTGATTCATACTGTGCATTAAGACATAATATGCTTTTATTTATTTTTATCATAGCTAGTCTTGTAAACATTGCTTTAGTTTTGTGTAATGAGTTGTTTAGTAATTTCTTTAATGTATTGGTGTTTTGAAATGAATGTTGCCTTTTGCACTGCTGGAGTTCATAAACATGCTAATTCATTAGTAACAAGCAACAGTGCCTAAACCAAAATCAAACCGTATCTTGGCATATTTTGTGAGCCCTGCCCATTGTATTAAGTTGCATTATACGATTTTTTTAGTTTACATTGCATAACTACTGCTTGTTAACTATGATTTAGGTTTTTAGAATGTATGAATGAAGCCACTCTGTAGCATGCCTCAGCCATTGTTTTCCAACAGTCAGCTAGACATAGGAGAGGATTGTACTAGATTCCCCACTACAATTCTACAGAGCTTTTCCCTCCCTTTCAGCAAAAGTGAAAGAGAACAGTTCGTTCTCACATTTGGCTGCAACAATCCCTAGTTAAAAAAAAAAGTTGCAGTTTATTTATGCTGTGCTGGCAAAGTTTTTACTCATGGAAAAAAAGAATGAAAAAGAGGTAAATGCCTAGTGGATTTCTTGTGGATTGCATAAAAGCAGGAATGAAATCAAAGTTAAATTCCTGTCGATCACTTGTGCCCATACTGTAGAAAGGGTGGCCTAAGCTTTTCTAAGTTGTCACTACAGATCAGCTGTTCAGAAGCTTCTAACCTTTTTGGAGGGGCTTCACAGACCCTGGGGAGACGTGTGCCTTGCTTTTCTTGTAGTCAGCTATTTCAGGTCACCTTTCCATTCCAAAGAACTCAGTACTTTGCTAATTCATGTGTGAAGGCTAGTGCTGCAGATTTATTGGAAGATGGAAATCCCTACCAGCTGTGTTTTCAAAAGAAGAAATGCTGAAAGGCAAATATTTGGATTTTTGTGGGACCTGAGTAAAACAAGTTTCCAACAATGAAAATGGGTTGACCCTTTTGCAATATGCTATATGGTAGTGATGGCGAACCTTTTAGAGACCAAGTGCCCCAAAACTGGCCCCACCCCCATTCTACCCTCTGCCCTGCCCCGCTCCCACCCCATCTCCCATCCTGCCTGCCGCAGGTCCACTCACCACCTCCAAGACCTGCCGCAGATCGCCCAGGCAGCCCAGCAGCGCCATGGCAGCCACGCCCTCTGCCTGCCCCCTGCAGCATCAACTGTGCGCGATGGGGCGTGAGAGCAGAGTCTTGTCTACGCTGCCTGGCTGCCATGTCCTTGGCTGTGCTGCTTGGCGTGGGCCACGCTCGGGGGCGACTCTTCTCCAGGGGGGCTGCTGGTGAGGAGGGGGTCACAGGGGAGGCGAGGCATGTGTGCCCACAGAGAGGCTCCGAGTGCCATCTCTGGCAAGCGTGCCATAGGTTCGCCACCACTGCTATATGGGATATAACCAGTTACAACAGTGGTTCTCAACCTTTCTAATGCCGTGACCCCATAATACAGTTCCCCATGTTGTGGTGACCCCCAACCACTTATACATCACCGGGTGCCAGGGGCGTGGCCAAAGAAAAGAGGGAAAAAATGGTGGACAGCCTTGTTTGGCGACCCCCGTGAAATGGTCGTTCGACCCCAAATGGGGTCCCGACCCACAGGTTGAGAACCACTGACTTACAAGAACCAATTCCCAGAATTATTAACTAAATTCTTCCTTTTTCATACTGCTCTTATTCATCTTCTTTTTCTCATAGGTAAATCTATGCTGTAGCTTTCCATCTTAATTTGTAAGAAAGTTCATTTGAGACCCCAATGCATTTTTTGCACCAGAAAAAGATTATGGGGCTATTCAAGCTTTTGGGCAGGGAGGCATAAATGTAAATTACCATGAAAAACAAATTAGCTCTTTCTTGGAGTTCATAATACATTTGATGAAGCTATTTAAAGTTGTATGTTGTACTTTGACCTAACTAACTTGCATGGTGATTGGCCTCTCACTTGGTATTCTGCAATCTGCTTATTTAGAGCTTGGAATCTGCTAGTAGAAAATAAATCCGCTGATGAAGGTGGTGTCTGGTCTTTTGACCCTGGCTGTATGCCATTAGGGTTTAGGATTCTCTAGTTAGATGCGAAAGTCAGTCTTAGTATAGAACAAAAATGAAAAAAAAGTGAAAAGTTCTCTGGTCATTAATGACTGGCATATAGGACTACTACACTGTCTTTAAGTAAAACACGAAGAATTTTATAGAGAGAATTTGGTAAAGGCACGTACATTTCTTTCTAAATTTTGGTTCTTTAGTAGAGAATCTTTGGCTAGTAAACCTGTGATGCCAATAAAACTGTAAAAGAATGTTTAGGATTAGGAAGTAAGAAAAACCTGGATAATGGTACACATCCAGAGATATTAATGGTAGATAAGAAAAGATGCTGTAGCAGCCTTCCCCAGTCTGTGCACCCTGCAAATGTGTGCAGCCTTCCATTCAAACTTTTAACAATTTTTAGTAGGGAAAGACTGGTCTACTGAATCTACTGTATAAATCACTTTGATGGACTATCATAGTACTGCACAGGTAGTTCTTGACTTACAACCATTCATTTAGTGACCATCTGAAGTTACAGCAGCACTGAAAAAAAGTGACTTATGAACATTTTTCACACAACTATTGCCGTATCCTTATGGTCACATGATCAAAATTCAGGTGCTTGGCAACCAGCATGTATTTATGATTTATGATTGATAGAGTCATGTGATTATCATTTGCAACTTTCCCAGCCAGTTTCCCAACAAGCAAGGTCAATGGGGGAAGCCAGATTCGCTTAATGAACCTGTGATTTACTTAACAACCATGGCAAAAATGTTGTAAAATGGGTACAACTCATTTAATAACTTGTCTTGCTTAGCAACAAATGTTTTAGCCTCAATTGTGGTTATATGTCGAGGAGTACATGTAACCATGTCAGATAATTTAGCTTAGGTCGGGTAGGGAACCTTGGCTCTTTTATGACGTGTGGACTTCAACTCTCAGAATTTCTGAGTCAGCATGGCTGGTTCAGGAATTCTGGATATTGAAGTCCTTAAGTCATAAAAGAGCCAAGGTTCCCTATCCCTGGCCTAGGTTAATGCTTATTTTCCCAAAGCCTCTGGCAGAATATCCTAAGTTTATATATCAGTTACATTTCTGTGGATTATAGAATAACTCCAAGGGTGGGAACAGCATAAAGCTAGTTTGGGAGATTGATGAGGTAGTACTTGTCTTGGGACCAGAATTTCCATTGTTAAGCAAGATGATTGTTAAATGAGTTGCTCCTGATTTTATGACCTTTTCAACACATTATTAATGAATCATTGCAGTTGCTAAATGAATCACATGGTCAGTAAGTGAATCTGGCTTCTCCCATTGACTGCTTGTCAGAAGCCGGCTGGGAAGGTTGGAAACGACAATCACATGATCCCAGGATGCTACAGCTGTAGAAAATACTGGTTGGCAAGCACCCCATTTTTTTTTATTTAAAAGTTTTATAAATTTATTACAATATAAAACCCCCCTCACCCCTTCCCCCCTCCCCCACTTCCCAGAGCTGATTACAGGGTAAAAAATAAAATAAACAAACATAATCTAACTAACATAAACCAACTATACTATCAATCAAAACCATAACACACTTTAACTCCTTCTCCCAACAAATATTAACAAATTAAGTCAAAAATAATAAAATAATTAAAACTAATAATAATTATCTAAAATCTACTCAAAAGCAAGATAATACTTTTCAATCTCATATTTCTTCTGAATGTAATCAATCCATCTTCTCCACACCATAATATATTTTTCTTGTGAATGATCCTTCAAATAGGCGGAGATTTTCGCCATTTCTGCTAAATTAGACACTTTAAGTATCCATTCTTCCAAAGTAGGCAATAAGTTTTTCTTCCAATATTGTCCCACCAATAATCTTGCAGCTGTTATAAGGTTCAACATCAAATTAGTTTCTTTAACATCAAAATCTACAATAATACCCAACAAAAACAATTGCGGAGTAAACTTTATCTTCTTCTTAAAAATCTTTTGAATATTCCACCAAATCTTAATCCAAAAAGCTTTAATATCTCTACAAGTCCACCAAATATGAAAATAAGTTGCATCTAAATTTCCACATCTCCAACATTTGGGCTGTAAATTCGGATACATGCGGGACAACTTTTGGGGATCCAAATGCCATCTATAAAACATTTTATAAAAAATTTCTCTTAAATTTTGCGCCTGAGTGAATTTTACATTTCTAACCCAAATTGTCTCCCATGTATCCAATAAAATCGGCTCTTGAATATTTTGCGCCCATTTAATCATACAATCTTTAATTAATTCTGTTTCAGAATCCAATTCTATTAAAACATTATAAATTCTTTTTATATGAGTTCGACTTTGATCTTTATTCTGTTTTACTAAATTCACATCCTCTAAAGTGATACCAACCTTTTGATCTAAACTCCACCTCACTAACAATTGATTATAATGAAACCAAGAGTTGCACATCAGTTAATGTCACCTTTTTTAACATCTCTAGCAAACATCAACTTTTTTCTCTTTTCAGTCACTTTTGGGTTAATGAAAAGTGTTAACTTACAAGCATAATAGGTACAAAACAATTTGCTCACCATTTCATTCACCAGCTTGGACTTTTCTGGAAAGGTAAAATTGTAAATGTCACTGCTCAGGGTAGGGTGGATTTTTAATGTGCTTATTAGAACTGGAAATCTACAATGTACTCTGAGATGAGAACAGCCTGGAGCAGATTACTGTTTGCTTGATAACAGTTCAGTTGAACCTTTACATTGACTTTAGAACAGCTAGCCATTTATAGCCTTAGTATTTGCTCTCAAGTGTATCCTGTCTTGGCAGGAAGTGAGTCTCTGCGCGAGCGCGCGCACACGCACACACTCAAAATGAATTGCCTGCATATTAAGGAACTAGGAGCTATGTAGGGTTTTGTATAAATCTTAAGGATAGCCACATTACTTTTTCTTGTTGTTGCTTCCATTGCCTTCCTGTTCTGTGCTTTTCCATTATTTCACCAGAACTCAAGAATTCTCATATTTACTCTTTGGAATCTGAAAAATTAGACTAATTTTAGACTGAAAACTTAGATTAAGAGAAGGTAGCTAGTCTAAATTTTATTCAACAAGCTTTGTGGTTACATGATTTGAAGATTCTTTGATTTTATTCCAGCACTGTAACCATTACACCACATGGTCTTGCATATGATACTTCTTTACCTAGAGATTACATAACTTTGTGACATAATACAAATCCATGTTCATTTACATTACTTTGGAATACTCTTTCTATACTTCATTGGAAGTAGACCTCCATGGATACACAGGGACACAAATTTATACTTGATGCTTATTATTTCTGCCCATTGAGAACCTGGACCAACTGCTTCCAGTACAGTCCATTTGCCCTTAAATAGCCTACTCGGCTCTGTGTCATCATTGCCACAAATTACTAAGGATTTGTTTGTCTATAAAGTAGCAACACTGCTTAGTAGGCACTAATGTTGTGCCAAAAAGCTGCTTGCATATTCATTTTATATGGGAGGTGGCTTCATTCCTCTGCAATGACTCAGATGTAACAAGGCACATTGGGTTCTATTTTTTTAAAAGCATTGAACAAAACTTGTTGCCTTTCACTACAATAATTGCCAGGAGCTGAAGTGTTTCCATGGGAAGTGCATGCTTGTACTCACATAATGTATTATATGAAAATTACACATTCTGTACTAATTGTATTGCCGAACTCTAAATTAGGGCAGTTCTTTCATACAGAGATTTTCTGGTTCTATCTTTTGAATCACATACTCCAGCTGTAAAATATGTGCATGAAAAATATATCTAGATTAAAATCTATCCTTAGACATGGGAAGTTATTAGCTGGTATTAAGAGTAGTCATTGTATCTTAGTCCAGTCTATCCTACTTAGTTGTATTTTTGGGGGGGGGGGATGCACAAGGAAGTGCTATGTGTGCTATCTTGAGCTTCTGGAGAGAAAATGAGTTAGGAATGCAATAAAGACATTCATGTTAGTGTTTTTGTGCTAGTTTTATACTTGCTTCAATCATTAATTAGACATTGTCTTTTATTATAAGCCTCCCAGTCATTTAGGTGAGATGGGCAGTGTAGAAATCTGATGAATAAATAAATAGGCGCTGCAGAACTTGAAATTCTGAAAAAAGGAGAGTCACAATGACTGCCAGGCAATTCTAGTATCCCTAATGCTTTACTCTCTGAACACAGAAGCCAAGCTAATAGATGTTTTCAAAAATGTCAATATATAAAGAGAGACTTCTTGATACCCCCAAAGCAGGCTGAATCTCTCTTAACATGGCATTCAGTCCAGGAGGAGGTTTGACACGGAAGAATGGAAGAAAAAAGTATGGAAGAAAAAAGAACATTCCATATTTTTTAGAATACAGTATTCTATTTCTAGATATTTAATTATCAGCTTCCTTACAGATTACCTAAGTTTGCATTGTGGTAATTTCCAAAATGTGCAGCCATAAAAATTTTTAAAGCGAAAATTAAGAATAAGACTGGCATATTCTTACACACATTTAGTCTTTTATTTGACTAGCTAAACAGAGTAGTCAGTCTTATTCAAGAACTGGGTGGTGTCCCATCTCTGCCATTCTACCTTAAATTATCTGGTGAACTATCTTTGGATTATGAAGCAATATTTTTGATGGGTAAAGGCTAGCTACCAGCACCTGTTTGAGCAGCCTTTGCTATTTTTTTTTCTGAATTATATCATTGGCAGTGGAATTATGAAGAACATAGAAGTGGCATACAGGGATAAAGTAGTTGAATATAGCTATGACTATAGGGTGGGTGTGATATGGAACATGTAACAGCCAGTATAAAGGCTTGGCTGGCAAAGCATGGAAAAATGCTGATTTGGCATGAAGGTATTTCAGAGGACAAGCGGTAGCATGTGGGATATGGGTTTGGCTGGTGATTAATTGAATTTTGTAGGGTGTAGGACAGCAGTTGGAGATAGCATTGATGCTGATGAAGAGGTTTTAGAAGGTAAGATGTTGAACAGTGACAGATTGGACTGAGATTTTCAGCTGATAGATTCTAATTTTCTCTCTCAAGCATAAACAGCACTATCCAAATAAACAATGGTGCAGTCTTTGTATATACTCTGGCTAGGAGTTTTGTCATTTTAAACCTATTTTAAATGTGATGCCTTGAAGAGATTATACACTGGTACAGTATATAAAGTTATAGCTTTGACAACAAATTATTATAGCAACAATAGAACTCAAGGTGTCAAGGTGGCTTTTTAAAATCAATACAAAAAGGAAGAATATAATTCACTTTTTTCCTAGTTCAATCCCTGGATGCAAATATGAAGAACTCTGTGCCTTCCTGACTTTTTTTTTTATAACCTGCTTGTACAACTGAAATAAATTTGGCACGTTATCTTAATCAGATAACTTTTGGAAGTATCCCCATTAACCATTGAGATTTAAATATTCTAACAGAAAAGCACATTCTTCTTTTTTCAGTAAGTTGCTTAATGAAGTTGAATTGCTTCAAAGTAATACATGTAAAAGTAATAGGTTCTTTATTCAATTATACTACACAAGGACACCAACAAATTAGCCGGGGTCTGCATTCTGATTTAGCTAGAGTAGTCCACAAGTATTTATGCACACACAAATTTGATCACTTCAGCAATATTAGAAAAATTGATAATGACCTCCCAATGCATCCCTTAAATCTGTCCAATTAATTGGATGAAATGTGTCTTGCTGCAAGTCCTATTATGAAAAACCTCGCAACTTTGCAGAACAATGCTGTAGTAACATGCAAAGGGACAAGTGTACTTAAAGGGAAATGAGGGTTAGTCTTCATATACTTCAAAAACCATAAAATTACTAAATGGCATATAGCAATTCACTGTACTGTAAACAGAAATGATTGACTCTGACCAGAAAATGTTAGCGCTACATACAGAGTTCGCTACTCTGGAGCACATAACCTAAAAAGGCAGTTACTGTTCTAATGCCTGATATGTCTTGCCTCTAAACCAAAAGAGGTAAGGAATATTTAATGTGCCTATTCTGCAAGGTGGCTAATGGTACACTGTAGCTATACAAATTGACCAGTATTCTGGGCAAACAGCCATCTTCTGTAAGCTTTATTCTTCTAATATTAAATTATCCAGCTTTAAAATGTGTGGTAGTAGTGAATCAGAGAAACAAACCTCCCTGAGGACATTTAAATCAATTTGTGTTAAATTTGTCTGGTTGCTATATCAGGGCTTTTCAACCTTTTCACCCATTGTACCACTTTTAGGATATGGCAATATCCGAGTACCACCAGTCGCCTAGCAAGGTGTCAAAAACTTGATGACCAAAAAAAAAAAAAAAAGGAAAAAGTGATAAAATACAGGTAGTCCTCGACTTACAACAGTTCGCTTAGTGACTGTTTGAAGTTACAATGGCACTGAAAAAAGTGCTCCCCAAGGCACAGCCGAGCAAGACACCTGCCTGCCCACCCGGCAGCGCTCTTCCTCCTGTCCAAAGTTTTCATTGTTGTGAGCATTTCTGTTGAGGATTGGCAGCGGGGGTAGAGTGGAGGGTGTTTGGTTTTTATTCCCCCCATCTGCTGGGTGGTTGCAGCAGGTTTTAATCGCTTCACATGACCCTGGGACACTGACCGTCATAAATATGAATCAGTTGCCAACCATCTGAATGTAATTCACAAGACCCTGGAGATGCTGCAACATTCCAGCTGATCAGCGCTTTTTCTGGGCTCAGCAGAAGCGCCAGGATCAGCGCCGAGCTCCAGCTGAAGCCTGGCGCTGATCCTGGTGCTTCCACTGAGTCCTGACAGCCCCGAAGAAGTGCTGATCCTGGCGCTTCCACTGAGCCCTGACAGCCCTGCAGCTCCAGCCATCTCTCGCTTAGGCTTGTGCGGTGCTCCCACCGGTTCAGCTCATTCCCCTCCCCCTCTATCACTTTTCTAGGATGGTCACGTACCACCTGCCAGGTGCCAATGTACCACAGGTGGTACCCATACCACTGGTTGAAAAGCCCTGTGTTATATAATCTGTTTTTTCTTCAGATGGTATAGGTAGATATATTAAGAATAAAAACAGTAAATAAAATCCTCATGCTCTGGGTTTTGGTGGTCTGAAATTCTGTATCTTAACATATTTTTTTCCTAACTGGATATAACATATGCTTCCATTATAAGTGTCTCTGTCTGAAGCCTGCTTCTGACATTGTGGTCTGATTTAGTCCTGATGACTAAGATGACTCTTACATGTATCAATTTCTCCTTTAGTATAGCCATTTGAATATCTCACATAATTTTTGTGAAAGTGTACTGATATGATCTTGGAAGAAAACTAAAAGACTGAGGGGGCGTTATCTCTACCCTATATAATAATTCTGTTTCTACTTGCAGCCTGAGTTGCATTTAAATTTGAACAAATGTGCAGCTGCATGATAATTAAACTTAATTTTTTCACAAGATGTTTAAAGCTGTATAGTTGCTTAGTCCATAAAGGAACAGATTTTCTTTGTCCTTAAGCCTTGGCAATTTGGACTATCACTCATCAGTTTTTTAACTAACATCAAACTTATTCCACATTTCGAGTTACAACCTCAAGTTTATATCTACCATTTACACTACAAAAAAGTTCTAGGAGAATTCCCAACTTTGAAAATAAAGGTGATAAGAGAAGGCCCAACTATTTATTTTGAACCTGTCGGGGCAGATGCCACCTTAAGACGGAAGAACAATAAAGTATATGGAAGATCTGTTCACCTGTAACTATGCATAATGAAATCAGGACCAAAACCTGAAATCTACTTAAGATCAATCTAGATGTCATGCCACAAATTCAGTAAAAAGATGGTCTGCAGATTATTGGTATAGCTAGTTGTTAACCTTTTCTTCTATACTATTCCTATTTAAAATTTCTTCACCTGAGCTGTTATGTATCACATAAGACAAGTGTGCAAACAGTGATAACAACAATAGATTTGATCATTTCCAGGCATTATATTCAGCTGGGTTCATAGAAGTGTCTTGCCTTTGGCTTTTACACTGTGCTTTTTGGCTTGATTTTCTTTATTGTCTCTAAAAATACTAAGGACATATTGACATATTTCAAATTTCCTAGCTTGGAGTCCTTTGAAATTGCTTTCCACACGATTAGTTACTGTCAACTTGTATCAATTTGCCTCTCCTTGCTTTTGCAGGTGGTCCGTAGTCGTCTAGAAAAGCAAGGTATCACTGTCCACAATGTGAGGTTGAATGGCTCAGCAGCTAGTCACGTGTTGCACCAGGACAGCGGTCTGGGGTATAAAGATCTGGATCTCATTTTTGGTGTTGATCTGAAAAGCGAGGATATTTTCCAGCTGGTAAAAGATGTAGTGATGGATTGTCTCCTGGATTTCCTCCCAGAAGGGGTAAACAAAGATAAGATCACTCCCATGACTCTGAAGGAGGCCTATGTGCAGAAGTTGGTGAAAGTGTGCAATGAAACTGACCGCTGGAGCCTTATATCGCTGTCAAACAACAGTGGGAAGAATGTGGAACTCAAATTTGTAGACTCTCTCCGGCGGCAGTTCGAGTTCAGCGTTGATTCTTTCCAGATCATATTAGACTCACTATTGCTCTTTGGAGAGTGCTCAGAGAATCCAATGTCTGCAAACTTCCACCCCACTGTCACTGGGGAGAGTATGTATGGGGACTTTGAGGAGGCGATTGATCATCTGAGGAATCGAATCATAGCTACAAGGAATCCAGAGGAAATCAGAGGAGGTGGGCTTCTGAAGTACTGCAACCTCCTCGTGAGGGGATTTCAACCTAAATCAGAAGTTGACATGAAAGCCTTGCAGAGGTACATGTGTTCGAGGTTTTTTATAGACTTTCCTGACATTGGGGAACAGCAACGAAAGTTGGAATCTTACCTCCAAAGTCACTTTGTAGGGATGGAAAGCAAAAGGTATGATTGCCTGATGACCTTACACAGAGTGGTAAATGAGAGTACGGTGTGCCTGATGGGACATGAAAGACGACAGACGCTGAACCTCATTGCCATGTTGGCCCTCAGGGTCCTGGCTGAACGGAACATAATTCCAACTGTCACAAATGTGACTTGTTATTATCAGCCAGCACCATACATCAGTGAAATAAACGTCAACTATTACGTAACCCACATGCAGCCTCTTCTGCCTTGCAGTCACTCCTACCCAACATGGCTCCCTTGCAACTGAATACTGAAAAAAGCTCCAGTCTTTGTCTTCTCGAGAAGCAGAGGCTGTGTGTTCAGAAGAAGAACAAAAAAAAAATAAGGTCTCTTGCTCTGAGTATCTTGCTCCTACATTGGAATTATAAGTCTACTTAATCCTGGGAAATTGTGCAGTGATATGTCTAATTACCAGAGATGTTTACAGGAAGAAAATGCTTGAATTAATGTGTAAGATGGGTGGAAAGGATTAGGTTAAAAGCAGAGCTGCACTACCTTAAATGCACGCTGTTTTTTCTTTCTTTCTTAGTGCAAGAAGCATTATGGGCTGTGCAGACTCTATTTTTTCTGAACATATTTCAAAGTGGTTAATTCCTTTTAAGGGACCAAAGAAATCTTGTACAAGTGCCTGCAACCAAAAAAGAAATATTGTAAAAAAATTTTTGTAGTGGCAGAAATCTATACTGACAGCTTAGTTATGGATGTTTGCCAGGAATTTTTGGTTTTAGGATCACACATTCATTTTTGTCAAGGGAACTGAGGTAGGTAGAGGCTTTCCACAGCAGCCACTGTAACATGGTTGCTGTCTGATGGACCAGCAGCATTGATTAACAGTTAGCGCAGAGCTGGGATGGGGAACTAAATGGGGGCTAAATTCATAATGATAGAGAATTTCTAATGAGATGGATTATGTGCCCTCATTGCGAAAGCTACCAGAGAAAATAGGAGCTACCCTGAATTCAACTTAATGTGCAGTGCCAAAACCCTTAACACATTAATTCCTCTTAAAGGAAAGTCTATAGATCAGTATTTTGCTGTGTGGATCAATATATCTTTTTCATGCAAGGAGCAGTTGTTCCCAGGCTTTAATAGTCTCTACGGCTGTCAATGGTATTAAAGTAAAAATGAGCTGGACCAAAAAACATAAAAAGATATATGCATAGCCTTTTTTCCTGGTTAAAGGAGAGAACCAGTTAGACCCTGGCCCAGAACCCTCAACTTTCTGTCTAATAGCCCACTACCGTATCTTGAGAACTGTGCTTCTCTTTCTGTTGGATGTCTGTGACCACCTACTTGATTCCATGTTCGACTAAGGAAACATTTTATCACTGCTTGTTGTGGCTGTGCAACACTTTATAGTCTTAATTTGACAAGGTATCAGTGATGTATTGAATCAAGTCATCAAATTGAGGACGAGATTTAATGCGTTGAATCAGATGAAGTGACCCAATTTAGATGACTTTTGTTTGAATTGAACTTACAAATTGGATTAACACAATTCACACAATTCAAATCTGATTTAAAAAAAAATCAGATTAGGATTGGATCTGATTTGCACAGGCCCATTGCCTTGCTGTTGCTTATAAAACATTGATCTAGAGAAAATTCCTCCTGTATTGCGCTTGCTACAGTAGAATAAGTAGGAGATGAGGGAGAGAGCTGTAGAGAACTGTACCCAAGATATTGTTGATGTCTTGTCAAATTAGGTTTTGAAATAATTATTTACCCAGCACAATAATCCTTCCTGTATATTTTTTGGGATTGCATAGAAATTTTACAACATATCAGTTCAGATTAGTTTATACTCTTTAGGAAGCTGAGGCAGCAGCTACTTTGGCTGTTGGACATACCTGCGCTGTAAGGGATACACAAAAATGCTCCATGGTGTATCTTTGAAGGTTGACTTATTTACTAATCTGTTTTCTCTGCAATCAAACTGTACCTTGTTGGAGCAGATGAAAAAAAAAAAAAGAAATAAAATATATACTTGGATTGTGTCTAGCTAACATCCTGCCTCTTCCTGAGAGACAATGAGCTGAGATGGTAAGGCAGTTGTTTAAGATGTGTTGACTAATTGACCAATACTTACCCCAACTTCACCCACTTTGGTATTTTTACAAGTTGTACAAGCTAAGAGAAACTTCTCGTTTTTGATAAATCCAGTGCTGTGTAAATAGATTTCTTGAATATATACCGGTAGGTGACTTTAGATGATCTCTCCTCTATACTGGTGAAGTCTTCCATATTCTGTAGTGAACATGGCTGCAGTGCCTGATGATTAAGGGGGTTGTCCTAGGTTTCCTTTGCCGCTTGAAAGAAGGCTCTGCTTTTCTAAACTGTCTCCTTTGACAGCCATTTGATAATTCACATTTACGAGGAAGGAAATGGGTTTGCACTAAAACCGCACAACTGGCTGCCAGCAATGTTTTTGGCTGAAATGATGGGTGAAAATTTAAATAGTAAAAATTGCCTCTTTTTAAAAAAAAACAGATCAATGCTGTGTTTGGGGAACAAAGTTATCCCATGTAATCAAAGGCTTGCTGGATGCTTTTTTAAAGCACTTTTTGCTGTATAGAGATGTGTGGTGAAATATAAGTAGAAGCTGCACCAGATATATCTGCTGTGATGCTGCTGTTTTCCTTGTGTGCATGAGAATATGCTGAAGAGTTTGACACTATGAATGGCACTTCTAGACTTGTGTTTGAATGTGTTCTGCAGCTATCAAATCTGTCATGCAATAAGCCTGACATAAGAACTTTGGATTCTTTAGAATCTGTCACCATAAATAAATACAATGTATTGAACTCTGTTGAATTTACTTTACTTAATCATACCAAAGTACCATAGTTTTGGTTTCTAAACCTCAATTCTCTCTTTGGCCTCAAACAAAATTGATCTAAGTTAGCCTTCCCCATCCTGTACATTCTAGATAAACTAGACTACAAAGAAAGGCTGTTTTAGGCCACCCAACTTAAAAGGCTTCAGGACTAAAGGTGGCTTCCAAACTGCTATCCTTTCTCCTCCTAAGTGCATAACTGGCTTTTGCAGAGTAGGTGAAAAGAAGTAGGAAACGCCATGCTGAAGTTTCACTGCAGTCTTCTGTCCTCTGCAATTGTTAATTGTATCTTCTACTGATGATTGGATGATACTTGTCCCAGTTCATATATGGTGCAATCCAAGGCAGAAGGCTAACCACTCTAGAGTGCCAAAAGAAAAAAAAAAGGATAGGGAACATTGCTACAGAGGAGTCACATCATTTGTGCCAAGATACAGAATGATTCACATCTTCCTAATGCAATAGTATTTCAGTACATATTTAAATTACCTTTCAAAACAGTTCTAGATGGAGAGAGCAAAGAAAAAAAAACTCATAAGTACATGGGATTTATGCATTGCCTTCTCTGCGAGGCCTCTGTTTAATCAGTGGCTGCCTTAGCTGCTTACTATGCTCTTTCTAGAGTAAATGGAGAGTGTTGAATTGAGGTTTGGGATGCTATACTTCAAAGTATCCTATGTATATAGAGAACTATATCTTAACATGGCTTGTGAATAGCCAAATTATTAGTGATAATGGATGCTTGCACGGGGGAATAGCCTGGCTCTGTGTGCCTTCCAGATACCTTATAGGGGTCCTCAACCTTGGCGACTTTAAGACTTTAAGCCAGCTGAGGAATTCTGGGAGTTGAAGTCCCCAAGTCTTAAAGTTGCCAAGGTTGAAGACCCCTGCCTTATACTGCTATTCCAAAAACCATTTGCTATTGACTAGACACATAAATGAAAGTTAATATCTAAAGCTACTGGAAGACATCTGGTGATCTAGGCTGGTTCTGATTTTATCTCTATCCTCTTTCAATAGTCATTCTTGGCTTTACTTGCTATCCTCAGAACACTACTCAGTACAACCTTCCATTGTGAAATTAATTTGGTCTTTAAACATAATATGATATAGGTTGGGGGAGGGGGTCCTGCCAAGTTTTTACCTCTTATGCCATTCCAATAGCACAAATCCTGGTCCTAATCCTGTAATTGGCAGTTGTCTCTGAAACTGACCAGAGCAGCACAAACCACCTGATGTGGATGGCTTTTTCTATTGTTGGAGCAGATCACTCCTAAACAAAAGGATGCTTGTGGAAAACACTAGTTGTGATCTGAAAAGGGGCTTTCAATGTGTTGAGTGTTTGATCTCTTAAAAAAAAAAACTAATAAAAATCTATTTTCTCAAAAGTTAGTCTGTCATTTTTAATTGAACAGAAAAGCCAATATCAAAATGATGAAGGCTAACAGTATAGTCAATAAAAACCTTATGTCCAGTCTAGGAAGCATATTGTTGGAGGAATGTTTAATCTGAGTGTAACAAATTGGAAGAATGCTCTACAGTGCAGTCCAATACTGGTTTAATAGTAACCATAGCAATAAATTAAAAAGTCTTGTCAAAATGTAGTAATGTAGGTGTATTTAAAGGATTGTAGGTGGGACAGCAATTGAACAAATCAAATAGTATTTTTATTTCTACTTTCTTAGGTTTGATACAGGTTTGGGAAGTTTGATGAATTGCTTACAGTGCTATACTTTCTGGCATAAAGCCTATTTGTCATGGTTCTATCTTGCCTAGAATATGACCTAGGTCAGTGTTTCCCAAACTTGACAATTTTAAGGCATGTGGACTTCAACTCCCAGAATTCCACAGCCAGCAACGCTGTGGAATTCTGGGAGTTGAAGTCCACATGCCTTAAAATTGTCAAGTTTGGGAAACACTGACCTAGGTTATATACCAGTGAGTCATGATTTACTTAACTACAGTTCACAGGATAAATCACAATGAGTGGAGTAGGTCTGTCCAATATAGTGAGCCAAAATTGAGCAAAATATATGTTCAGGCAGAGGCTTGGTGGCTGAGAGTTTAATTTGGATGCTGGCTCCTTCCAACCTTATGGTTCTATAACTTTGTGTGCTTTGTGAACCAGTCCATATTTGTGTCCTGATGTTTGCAAAATTGCACTTGACATCCAAGTTACTCCAACATAACTTGTTTCCATGCAAGGTATTTAAATTCAAGGGTAATTAAAAAAAAAACTCAGAAGGAAGCAACCATTGCTAAGTCCTGTGCATAGGCTCATTTGTTATGTGACAGGTTCTTTCTGCCCAAAAAAATGTTGAGAAATAGAACTTATTATAGTGCTATTCAAATCAGCTTCTCTTAGTCCATATGGAAATAGTGTGAAATTGTGCTGAATTTTGGATAGCAGTATTGATTATCCATTTGCTTGTTAAGCATTGGTTGAGAATGTGTAAAAATAAAAGCTCTAATTATATTGCAAATCATATATAACTTAAGTAGAGAAGAGGAAACCAGTTGTCTCAAAAGGAATGTATCTGAAGGCAAAAACTATATGGTATCCTCTGATCTGTAGCCATTTTTTTTTTCTGCTGAACACAGTGCAAAGAAAGAAAAAGATGAATTATCTTCTTTGCCTGCATCCTATATGCATGTTTTCCTATCTTTGGGAGTTCTTACATAATAACTGTGCTTAAAAAACCTACCTTGTTTATCAATAGTTTTCTCCTCTGTAAAAGAGCTTCTACTTAATCATTTACCTTATTCTCAAATTTATTGGGATAGTATATTTGAAATTATGTCATTGTCGGGAGAGAGGGGAAGGTGTTTGTTTTTTGTTCTAGGTCTCTTTGATAGTGTAGCTTCACCTAATTTACAGGTCTGGAAAAAACCTTGAAAAGATTCTTCTCAATTTTCAGCCATTGAATCTGCAAATTCCTGGAAAGCGGGTTGTATGATGAAAGACATTGACCCCTAAGTTTTTTTTTTTACCATGTTGTAGCGAATATAAATGCAAAAACTGTTGCACATAATCATGGAGGATTACATTAAAAAGTTTGAATACAGGTTTTTTTTCCCATGAGTGAATTAAGAATGCTTAAAAATGCAGAATAACATTTTGGTGCAACTGTATTGGAAATAGCTGAAAATGAGGTTCTCTTCTTTCCTTCAGTTGGCTTTGACAATATCTATTCTACCACATTCTGCCTTTGCAGATCAGGTTTCTAGTATATCAAGCCAATTTCAACTGAGAGGGACATTTCAGTGGCCTTGGATCACTTGCCTCCAAATTTCAGGAAGAGGTTTCCTTTGTTTTTATGGTTTTCCTAAAAAAGAACTCTGCAAAAGAGCATTGTCCAGCATCTCCATTTTGTTTTTCCTATAAAGCTTTGGTTATGACTATTTCGTTTATATTCCATATTTCTGTCCAAGGGACAGATGTTATCCTGCTCCCTGGCAATACAGGAAAACCAAATCAGCCTTTATGGATAGCTACTCTCCAACCAGAATGCCTCAGATGGATAAAACACGGAGGACAACTAAAATGATTTAAATAGATTGTGACCAAATCAGACTGTGAAGCTTGTCTGAAAAGCAATGCCTTTTTGTTGTTTGCAAAGAGTGTTAATAATCCCCATGAATAAAATTGATTAATGGAGCATTTTCCTATAAGATAAAAACAAGCACACTCAAAGGTTTAACCTAATCACTTGGTATCTAGTAGTTCAGTGTTTCTCAACCTTGACAATTTTAAGGCATGTGGACTTCAACTCCCAGAATTCCACAGCCAGCAATGCTGGCTGTGGAATTCTGGGAGTTGAAGTCCACATGCCATAAAATTGTCAAGGTTGAGAAACACTGTAGTAGTTGGTTTCCAGAGTCCAAGTTGAACTTAGGTTTCATTCTTTCAAATGGAAATTCCCAGCATCTGATCTTGAAAATAGTTAATGGCTTATGCTGTGGATCTATGTCTCTCCTAAGGGAATGAGGGTTGTATGGAAAGAGTGTTGATGAACTTGCGACAGTGTCTAGCTAAGCCTACAGTACAGGACTGTTGAAAGGTTGATACTTAAACTTCACCAAACAATGCAATAAATTAGAAGTCCCTCTCACCTTCCAATTTGGACTTGGACCTTGTTGTTTATGCTGAAGTACAAACTTGTAATATGTTTTTAGGATGTGCTTTTTCCTGGAATAATAAAGATGTGTAAGTCTATTTATTTGCCCTGATCTAGCCTGTTCTCCAAGCCATGCCAATGTCACCACATGAGCAACAAACACCGTATGGCACTTTCTGGCAACATCATTCCTCCACTGTCCTCTGAAGATAATGTTTACATTCAGTGAATGTTGATACGGATAAGTGTCTTCAGTTTTACATGGGAACACCTAACGGGCCCTTGACTGTGCCAAAGATGGGAGAGTCGTACAATGTAGTTAATATCTGCAATGCACAATATCATTTCCAGGGCAGGCACTGTATTGCTGCAAACAGATCAGGAACAGACCTGAAGTGATCTCAACACCAACCCAATGAAAAACAGGACCACAATGGGGTAATTCCAAGCCTATTTTATGCCTTTTTATTCACTGTGTGAAAGAATGGGAGTGGGGAATCAAGATCTGAGATCGTTTGGCCAGAAGAAAAGTTGTGTAGGTTTCTGTGTGAAAGAATAGGCAGCCTTTCCTCCATTCAGTTCTAATCATGCTCCCCTTTCATGTGGGTCCCAAGTTGTTCCCCACCAATCCTCAGGTTTCCATGGAATGTTCAGTTAGTCTTTTCTAAACTAAGGAAGAGCAGCTCCTGAGTGACATCAGAGTATGATTTTTTGAGCCAATATTATCAAGTAAGTTGGTGCACAGAAGAGACTGGCACTGGAAAAGACTCAACAAGCTATTGTTATGGGGGATTAGTTGTCTATGGAATAATTAAAAAGTGAGCCAGGACATATTGGACAGTTTTCAGGGTTGAGGAATTATTATTTTTTTGTCTTCTTGCTACCCAACTCCCCTTCCCATGGAACCTACATTTTACCAACTAGAACCAGATGTCAAACACCCTAAGCAAGAATCCACATAGTACTGTACATTCAAGAATGCAAACACTTCAGGGGTTTGGAGGCAGAATTAAAATAATAATCTGTTAGTTCTTATTATATGGTGGTACTTTGGGAAGAGAGGTGGGGGTTTAGAAGAAAACTGGACTTGTGGTGGTCCCAGTTATCTCTCATTTATTTATAATTTTAATGATATTGATAAGAACTGTCTTGCCTGTTTTTAATCATTAAAATTAGCTAAAATAAGAACTATAAAAAGGAAATTCTGAAAACAAAGACATTTTTATTGGGAAAAGTGGGCATTTTACCCCATGCTGGTGAAACCCCTGTTCTTTGACAATGTGATAGGCAAAGTTGGGATCCTATGTTCAGCAAGAATAAGGGCTTCAAGGAAATTCATCACATAAAAATAAAGAATCAAAAAAGAAATATTTGAGGTAGTAGCTCTGTAACTGACACCGTTTCTTGGACGATGCAGAAAAGGAGCTGTTTTCCTCTACTCCCTTTCCATCTATTGAACAAACAGGAGTAGAAAAAGGGGAGTCCAATGACAAGCAACTCAAATGCAAACCCAGCCGTGTTGCCCTTATCATAAGGTGTTGTTCAGCTGCTTGTTCTGATTAGATTTGTTGAAAGCCACACAAAGCTCATTTGGAAAATGTATCACTTGGACAGGATGACAAGTTTCTCTCGGACTTTGCAAGATGCAAATGTGGTTTCTTGTAAAGCAGACAAGGTCAAATAGTTCCAGCTGAGAAATAGATAAAATCTCATTATTTGCTTTCTCATTCGCTGAAAAGTCTTTATTAACATATTAATACTAGTCAGTTGTTAGCTTCCCAAGAGGATTTTTAAAGAAAAAGTAAACAAACTGAAAATATGATGGGTAGATTTAGGCGCAGTCAAATCAAACTATGTTGTACGACTGTGATTCTGGTATAATTGAGGCCCCTGACGTCTTGGATACGATTTATTTTAATATGATAGAGGATCTTTTTTAAAAAAAATACCCATGCTCTAATATTAATAAGAATAGAATAGAATAGAGCTGGAAGGGACCTTGGAGGTCTTCTAGTCCAGCCCCTGCTCAAGCAGGAGGACCTACACCATCTCAGACAGGTGATTGTCCAGTCTCTTCTTAAAAACTTCCAGCGATGGAGCGCCCATGATTTCTGGAGGCAAGCTGTTCCACTGGTTGATTGTCCTCACTGTCAGGAAGTTTCTCCTTAATTCCAGGTTGCTTCTCTCTTTGATCAGCTTCCAACCATTGTTTCTCGTCCTTCCCTCTGGTGCTCTGGTGAACAACCTGACCCCTCTTCTTTGTGGCAGCCCCTCAGATACTGGAATACTGCTGTCATGTCTCCCCTATTTCTTCTTTTCTTTAAAGACTTTTACTGAACGTTGAAATAAAGGTTTCCTGCTAATCAATACGTCATTCAAAAGAGTGGTATAGTTCAAGGGTCCTCAACCCCTGGTCTATGAACTGGCACTGGTTTACAGCATGCCAGAAACCGGTCCACACAAACAAGCAAAGCCCCACCCACGGGATGCAGGCAGTATGCGAAATCTCCAGACTGTGGAAAACCCTCTCTCTACGGAACTGGTCCTTGGTGTTCCAAAGGTTGGGGGCCGCTGGCATAGTTTAAATTCCAAAGGGGTTAAATGCAACACTCCAAACATTAAAACACATTAAAATATCTAGAGCCAGAAGGTGACTACTTGATAACTTTCCCAAACTGACCCATGAGAAACCTCTGCCCAATTTCATGGAATTCATGAAACTTTTAATTGGGAGTGTGTGTGTGAGAAAAGGGAAGGATGTTTGAAGCTTTTATTAGATTTAAGGCACTAGTTTTGCTTCTGAACTTTCCCACCAAATTAAAAAGCAGTAGAACAGAAAGATTCCGGGAGACACAAATGGCATTGTGGATGGCCAGGGCAGGGGTGTCCACCTTGGCAACTTTACAACTAGTGGACTTCAAATCTCAGAATTTCCTAGTTAGCTATGTTGAAGTCTACAAGTCTTAAAGTTGCCAAGGTTGGATAGCTCTGGTTATGGGTTGCTCATTCTGTGATCTATGTACAGTAGGACAGGGGTCCTCAAACTTGGCCACTTTAAGACTTGTGGACTTCAACTACCAGAATTCCCCAGCCACAAGTCTTAAAGTGGCCAAGTTTGAGGACCCCTGCAGTAGAGGATGAGGGTAAATGATGGAGTCCGTAAAGCATAGTGGTGTTCAGGTCTGCATTATCTACCAGATATGGCTACTTTTTCTTCCTGCACCAGCCATTCCCCAGGAATACACACACACACACACACACACACACACACACACACACACACACACACGAGAGAGAGAGAGAGAGAGAGAGAGAGAGAGAGAGAGAGAGAGAGAGAGAGAGATGGAGAGAGAGAGAGAGAGGGAGGGAGGGAGTGAGGGAGGGAGGGAGGGAGGGAGGGAGGGAGGGAGGGAGGGAGGGAGGGAGCGCTCTTGGTAAGTCTGAAATACTACTGTCCATTTGTCCCCTTTTCCCTTCTCAGGCACTGATCCTTGCCCCCATACTGCCACCAGTACATGTTTACCTTTCTTATCTTCACCACTTATCAAAAGGGTGTTTCAGCTAGAACAGTGTCACCCTGCCTTCAAAGCGAAGGCAAGCAACTTCAACGCAGAAGCATTCTGCGGGATGTTTACTGCATGCCCTACATTTGGCTTCTTAATGCAAGGGAGGAATCATTGGAAGGGCACACCTATCTCTTCTTCCCTGAAATACAAGGCAGTGGAGTTAGCAACATCCTATTACTTCCTTTACCTCATCACCCTACAAAGGTGCAATTAGACATTCACCCTGTAAGGTTGAGGGTGATTCATATAACTACCAGTCTGCTAATGAATGCTAACTAAATTTATTAACAGCTGGACAGAATGTTAACATGCATTTTACCATCTGCTCCCCAAGTTGTTTTTTTAATCATTGGAATACAAGCTGAGCCAGTTTTTCCATATCGACAGCGACCAATGGTTCACACTGGGGGAAAAAAAACTCATGAATGACTAGCCTAGAAATTTGCAAAGGATATAATTACGATTTCTGCAAAGAATTTTTCCTCGTTAGTAACTTTCAAGTACTTTGTTCATCTGCAGCTATGCCCTGTGTGGTCCCTGCAAAACCGTGTTTGTTTATTCTACATTTCTGCTCTGGTTCCCAGAGGGGCTTACAGTAATTAAGCAAAAGAAGAAAATCCCTGTTCACAGGCTAACAATCTAAATTTATGGCAGCTACTCAAATCTTACAATAATGTCATAATCATGTGTCATAGAGCAAAAATGCATAACCTGAGGTCTTAATCTTGATTACATCCTCCAAAGACCTCCAAAAGCAGTTATCAAATTAGTGTTTCTAGCTTGACAGTAGAGGAAAAACAGTAAATCCATGACTTAATTTCAATTAAACAAAAGGAAATTTTGTTCTGTTCCCATCTACAGCTAGCCCTTGACTTATGACCACAACTGAGCCCAAAATTTATATTGCTAAGTGAGTCATTTATTTAGTTTTGCCCCATTTTTCAACCTTTTTGCCACAGTTGTTAAGTGAATCACTGGAGATAAGTTAGTAACATGGTTGTTAAGTGAATCTGGCTTCCCCATTGATTTTGCTTGTCAGAAGATCACAAAAGGTGATCATATGATCCCAGGACACTGCAACAGTCATAAATATGAGTCAGTTGCCAAGTGTCCAAATTTTGATCATGTGACCAGGGGGATGCTGCAACGGTTGTAAATGTGAAAAAAAATCATAAGTCACTTTTTTCAGTGCCATTGTAACTTTGAATGGTCATTAAATGAACTGTTGTAAATTGAGAATTATCTGTACTCATTTTTGGAACAGAACCCATAGCACTTCACTCCAAAAACCACGTGTGGCCAACACAGAAGATGCTTATAATCCCAGAATGCTCTGGTGTTGCTTCCTAAAAGAATAGTACTTGGACATACACTTCATTTGTTTCATTTTTTTATTTTTATTTTTTCATAAGCAGTAGTGGTGAGTTTCAAATATCAGCTTTAGTAAAGAAAAGCTCAATTCACCCTTCTATGGTTGGATGCAGAGGTAGAGCAAACAGTGGTTTTTTTAAGCTGCACATTAATGATGTGAAAATTCTGACATTTTCAAGAATGGGATTTTTTTTCCTCTGATAAATAATTCTCTATTTTGGTGAGATTCAACTATGTTTGTTTTAAAAACAAAACGAATAGAAGTTATCTTTAGATCTTAAAGTGCTTTCAAAGCATAATATGTTGAAATCTAAGGGCCAAACGCCTTGTTAACAGCTGCAATTTAAAGATGAAACTGACCTAATTATGAAGAAGGAAGGCTATGCGTCTGATTTTATGTGTGTCTGTTTTATCTGCCCCAGAGTAGTTATTTTGGTGAATCAAACAATATTGATTAGGTCAAGTTTCAACAAAGTTTAGACTCGAGGGGTCCTCAACCTTGGCAACTTTAAGATTTGTGGACTTCAACTCCCAGAATTCCTCAGCCAGCTTTGCTATCAAGTTGCCAAGGTTGAGGACCCCTGGTTTAGAGAGACCTGTACTAGCATATGGTTCTTAGAACGACTAATTGTAGTTTTAAAACTTTGGAAAAAACCTCTGCTGGCACCTTGTTCTGGTTCCATTGCTTTTGAAATGATGCTTCATGTTTAAGCTGTTGTGTCTATTGTTTCTTTACGGTCTAAAATGAGGGTTGACATTTTTTCAGTGTTGGGTAGAAAATTAACTATGTCTCATCTCAGCTGATATTTGAATTAAGAGCAATTATCAGAAGCTGAAAAAAAGGAGTCTTCCCCTTTATGCCGTTAAAGAAGGATGATAATATAGTTAATTCTGAAGGATGGCCTGAAATAAGATACCAGTTTTGAACCCATGAGGAACATTTACATGTTTGCCTTACCTAGATACTACCTTACTGTGTTTGATTTTAACTTAACCAACTGTTACTTAAGGCAAAGTTATTATGAGTTCAGCCACCAAATGAGCTGGGCCACACTGCCCAAAATTATATGCAGATCAGAGTAGAAGTTAGACGTCTCTGAATCCAGTAATACAGTGGTCAACTACAAAAAAAAAGAATTTCAAATCCTTATTTTGAGATTAAATATATTTAGTGATGTATTTTCTGATTAAGCCTGCTGAGAAATATAGGTGCATTTAATCACATGTTAAAGGTAGTATTTTTAAGATTGTAAGCCACCCAGAGTTATAGTGATTCATTTAACAACTGTGGCAAGAAAAGTCATAAAATGAGGCAAAAGTCACTTAACAATGGTCTTGCTTAGCAACAGAAATTTTGAGCTCAGTTGTGGCCTTAAGTCGAGGACGATCTGTATTTAGTGGAATGTGGTCTCAGAACCTGTACATTGTGTAACATGCCCTTGAAAATAGTGTCTCTATGCAACTGACAACTTGATGGACAAGTATAATTCCCTTCCCTGTTTAGGACTCATTGCTTGACATTTAATGTAAAATAAATAAATAAATAAACAGCCTGGATCTATCAATCTGACAAGTTCCCTGCAGCATTTTCTGTTGGAGAAAGAAAGAAAGAAAGAAAGAAAGAAAGAAAGAAAGAAAGAAAGAAAGAAAGAAAGAAAGAAAGAAAGAAAGAAAGAAAGAAAGAAAGAAAAGTGAGAGTCAAAATAAGTTATCTGCAGGAAGACATTTAAGACTGGTGTTCAGCATGCCCTTTAAAGCAAATATCTAATCCATCCTCCTACTAACTATAAATTAGAGGCATTTCTAAGACTGCTATGAATCTCTAGTTAATTAGTCATCTAGTCACACTTGGTTGGGGAATTCTGGGAGTTGAAGTCCACAAGTATTCAAGTTGCCAAGGTTGTACACCCCAATCTACAGCAGATAACTGAATCTTCTAAAGCAGTGATGGTGAACCTTTTAGAGATCAAGTGCCCAAAAACTGCCCCGCTCCATCCCCTGCCCTGCCCCCACCCCGGCCCCACCCTGCCTGCCCACAGGGCAACTCATCGTCTCCAGAGCCTGCTGCAGACCGCCCAGACAGCCCATGGCGGTCACACCCTCTGCCCACGCTCCGTAGCATCAACTATGCGTGATGGGGCGTGAAGGCAGAGTCTTGTCTACACTGCCTGGCTGCCATGTCCTTGGCAGCGCTGCTCCACGTGGGCTATGCTTGGAACGACTCCCCTCCAGGGGGAGCTGCTGGTGAGGAGGAGGTCGCGGGGGGAGACAAGGCTGGGGCAATGGCACGTATACCCACAGAGAAGGCTCCGAGTGCCGCCTCTGCACCCGTGCCATAGGTTCATCACCACTGTCCTAAAGCATGGGAAATCATGCTATGCTGGGGAAATGTTAGCTCTCTTAGACAAATTGATTCATGATAAGAGACATCATCATTCCAAATAGCTCAGGTTTAGGGCTCCAGCTTCCTCTCTAGATCTCCCAGCAAGCAAATCTATGAGCTGGGAATCAGAAAAGAAAGGTTTCGTCTTCATGCTTCGGTTACAAACGTACACCTTACAACATCACTTTCTTCCTTGCTCGTTGTCAAAAATGAGAAATGGACAGTAGCCAATAATTAAAAGTTTGCATAGTCAGCAGCCAGCTAACTGCAAGGCTGATAGGGTAACAGTTGCTCAGCACCACTAGTTGTAAAGTTTTCTGTAATCTTTCTAAAGAATCCACTGTGGATTCAACTTCCCCCAACTCATTTTTCCTCAGATAGAATCAGAAAATCAGAATTTGCAAGGAATGTTGGGAGGGAGTAACAGTTTAACTGTTGATGTGCCTTGATGCTTAATTTAGAATTTACAGGACAGATATGAGGACACTAAGAGAGACATCAGGATGGTAATACATCTTGAAAAATGTTTATTAAGAAATTTCCCCTAAACAGCATCAGAAGGATACAATCCCCAAACAGCTGAGGAGAGCCAAAATGGCAGGGAAGATTTCTACAACATGATCACAAGGGATTGGACAAGATGTATAGTTTTGCAAACTTTCTTTGTACCTCCATCCCCAGAGTTGCTCAGTTTAGGCATCAACAAAAGAAGTTTAGATACTAATGAGGATTAAGTGTCTAGCAAACACTAGGCTTCTGCTATGACAAAAAAAGAAAATAATTATCTGACTGAAGTTAGAGCTGGAGTGAGAACACCAAAGCTTGCAAGAATCCCTAGGAAGAGTTGGCTTCTCTAAGCAGTGTCTCTTCCGGGTATTAATTGGAAGATGCAAGTCAGTCACAGGAAAATTTCTTAGAAATTTTCTTCCTCCAATTAGCGTTTTTCTTTCTTCTTTTGTATGAATGAGAAAGATCATCAGTCAGAACTAATGAAGCTTCTTAGAAGAGAAGTGTAACGTCTTCTTTCTCAGGGAAAAACATCGTCCAGTTGCCTTTTGAAAAAGCATCGTTGAGACAACCATGACCTGGATGACTGAGAATCTCCATAGACAAGGAAAGACCACAGCTCAATTTTGATGCCAATTACTTCATTTTTCTTCCAGACTGGAAACACTGAGAAGCATTCACTTAGCTGTTATGTCCTGAGCCTTGCAAGCGGGCTCGGGGCATTGCGGGTGGTCCCGGGCAGGTGCAGGCTGCCCGGGACCAGACAGGCTGTCGCCAGTGCTTGTGCGCATGCGCAAGTGCTGGCGCACGAAAGTAACACATTGACCCAGGAAAGTCCTATAAAAGGAGGCTGCGAGTTGTGGGCTTTTGCCGCCATATTCCAATGTAAGCTGAACTGAAGAATAAAGGTTTCCTGAGAACTACAACTGCTTCTCGTGTCTTACCATTTCGCGATGGACTCAACACTGGCGACGAGGATGGGATTGCCTTACATCGGAAAAGAGAAGGTGTAAGCTTACCCAAGTGAGTCCGGAGCGGCAGGAACGGCGTTGACTCGGCAGCTACCCGCCAATCCAGCGTGCATTCGGGGGTAGGCTGGCTGATAGACCCTTCCTGATACGAAATGGCGAAGATTGGAAGGCTTTCGGAATTCGACGTCTCACATCCAGAGAGGTGGGAGTCCTACGGAGCCAGGGTGGAAAACTACCTCAAGGTGAACCAGGTGAGGGAAGAGAGCTTGAAGGCTGCCACCCTGCTGTGCGTTTGCGGTCAAGACGCATTCGAAATCGCGGAGAACCTTGCAGCACCTGTTCCTTTAGAGTCTGTCAGCTACGCAGATCTAAAGAAGTTATTGAAGGAGCACTTCCAACCTAAGATGTCCGTCATCACATGGCGCCACACCTTCGAGCAGAGGGATCAACGACCTGGAGAATCGGCCAAGGAGTATATCGCTGCACTGAGGAAAGCCGCCAAACATTGCGAGTTCAAGGACCTCGAAGAACGATTGAGGGACCGGTTTGTATGTGGGCTAAGGCATCGAGAGTTGCAACAGAGACTTTTCGCCAAGGAGGACTTGTCTTTCCAAGATGCCTTGAGAGAGGTCACCGCAGAAGAAGCAGCGGGCAGCGCCATCAAGAACATGCGGCCGATCCACCCCACAAAGGAAGGAAAACCAAGAGGAAGCTCTTCAGCGCTCCCCAAGTGCATTGGTTGTGGAGGTCGCCACAAGAGAGCCGACTGCAAGTTCCGCTCCGCTATCTGCCAGGCGTGCGGAAAACAAGGACACATTGCAGCTGTGTGCCTGGGCCGTCAGAAGGTACAATCTCAGGAAGAATTGCGCCTGAAAGGTACCAGAGTCCCCAGCCAGAATAGGGTGGGGTTTTGCACTTCGCGAAGAAGCATCTACAGGACAGGCACACACAAGCCCATTAAGAAAAAGCTGTCACTTAAAGTGAAGCTACAAGGGGTTCCATTAACTATGGAACTGGACATGGGGTCTGTACTTTCGATCATTTCTATGCACACTTTTAGGAAGATCTGTTCTGGTAGTGGAACTCAGGCCAAGCTGAGGCCTTCTGATATTGTGTTAACAGACTTTCAAAACTCCAGAGTGTGTGTTAAGGGGGAGGCCACCCTTAACGTACAGTATAAGGATTTTGAAGCTCCACTAGATATATTAGTAGTAGTGGGTGAATGAACGAGTCTCATAGGACTCGATTGGTTTGAGGCCTTGGGAATACACGTCACAGGGCTCAACAGCCTACAAACACTCGACCTACAGGAAGTCTGCAAAGAATTTGCAGATGTTTTCAGCCCCCAGCTGGGCACGTTCAAAGGACCTCCTGTGTCCTTAAAGCTAGACCCCACCGTCACTCCCATTAGAATTAAAGCAAGAAGGGTCCCTTTTGCTTTAAAGAGTAAAATTGACACTGAATTGGATAAACTGATCCAACAGGGAATTCTAGAACCAGTTGACTCCAGTCCATGGGAGACCCCCATTGTCACGCCTCTTAAGGCAAATGGGGACATTCGCATCTGTGCTGATTACAAATGCACTCTAAATAAGGCATTGCAGCAACATGCCTATCCTGTTCCTGTGGTCAATCACATCCTGGTCTCCCTCAAGGGGGGGGGCGCGTTTTTGCAAAGCTTGACCTAGCTCAAGCATATCAACAGCTGCCTGTTGATGATGACGCTGCTATAGCTCAGACTATTGTGACCCACAGAGGGGCTTTCAAGGTAAAGAGACTTCAATTTGGAGTAAATGTCGCTCCTGGGATTTTCCAAAGCGTAATGGAAAACACACTACGGGGTATACCAGGGGTTTGCCCCTATTTTGATGATGTCTTAATTGCAGGAGACTCCACACACATTCTAGCTGAAAGGCTAAGGGCTGTCCTATTAAGGTTCAGGAAAACGGGACTCAAACTCAAGAAGGACAAATGTAAAATTGGGGTGCCTTCTACTGAGTTTCTGGGGTTCAAAATTGATGCTGCTGGGATTCATCCTGCTGAATCCAAACTAAAAGCCATTATGCAAGCCCCTAGGCCAAAGTCTAAGGCCGAACTACAGGCTTTTCTGGGCCTTCTGAATTTCTACAATTCCTTTCTTCCACACAAGGCTAGTGTAGCTGAGCCTCTTCACAGGCTATTAGATAAACAGGCAGTATGGCAGTGGTCACAAACTCATGAGGCTAGTTTCAATGAGGTCAAGGCCTTGCTCACTTCTAACAGTGTACTTGCTCACTTCAATGAGTCCCTTCCTGTGTGCATCGCTTGTGATGCTTCCCCTTATGGGGTGGGTGCTGTACTGAGCCACCTCAGGGCTGATGGAACTCAGGTTCCTGTTGCATATTACTCCAGGACATTGTCTTCAGCTGAGCGCAACTATGCTCAAATAGACAGGGAGGCCTTAGCTGTTGTTGCTGGAATTAAAAAATTCCATGATTTTTTGTATGGAAGGCATTTCACGGTCTTCACTGACCATAAGCCTTTGTTGGGACTGTTTACCACACGTAAACAAACTCCCCAAATCATCTCCCCCAGGATGCTCAGGTGGTCTATCTTTTTGTCTGCATATGATTTTTCCCTACTTCACAAGTCTGGAAAGGAAATGGGCCATGCTGATGGCCTCAGGAGATTACCCCTGCCGGTAATAGAGGCTGACCCCGCGCCAGCCATCAATATTCTCTCCATTCAAGCCTTGCCCGAGTCCCCCCTGAATGCCAGGGATGTAGCCACTGAATCAGGCACAGATCACACACTCTCACGTGTCCTTTCTTGGGTTTTGTCTGGATGGCCTGAGCACTGTCCTAGTCCTGAGTTTCAGAGTTTCTGGTCTAAAAGGAACGAGTTGTCCACCTCTCAGGGTTGTCTGCTTTGGGGAAGCAGAGTTGTCATTCCCACCTCAATGAGGACTAGGGTCTTAGATTCCCTCCACGAGGGTCATCCTGGCATTGTACGAATGAAGGCTCTTGCACGCAGCCACTTGTGGTGGCCAGGTGTAGACAAAGACATAGAAGCTAAGGTGCATGCTTGCCACCTTTGTCAACGCTCACGCCCTGAAATGCCCAAGCTCCTGTGCATAGATGGGAGGAAACACAGTCTCCATGGTCTAGGGTGCACATTGACTATGCTGGGCCCTTTCAGGGTCAATTCTTCTTGGTCCTCGTTGACAGCCATTCAAAATGGCTTGAGGTTGTACCTGTCTCTTCCACCACCACTGCAAAGACTATTCAGGTACTGAGGGGGATTTTTGCTGCACACGGGCTCCCAGACGTCATTGTGTCTGACAACGGCCCTCAATTCACTTCCTCCGAATTCCAAGCTTTCTTGCAGGCTAATATGATTCGTTATGCCACTTCTGCACCTTTCCACCCATCCACCAACGGTATGGCTGAACGCATGGTTCGTATCACCAAAGACGCCTTGAAGAGGCTCACCTACGGGGACTGGCATCACAGGTTGGCTGACTTCCTCCTTTCTTATCGCACCACACCATCCACTTCTACAGGGAGAAGCCCAGCTGAACTTCGTTGGGGGCACAAACTGACTACCAAGCTTGACCGGTTGCATCCGGACAGACTGCCTCCTTCTGTCTCACACCCCAGGGCACCTAGGCAACTACTTGTGGGTGCCCCGGTTTGGACTCGTAATTACGGGCCTGGTCATACATGGGTCCCCGCATCTATATCCAGGGTCACAGGTCCTCTATCCTACGAGGTATCCCTGGACAACGGTCGTGTCCTGCGTCGGCACATTGACCAACTTCGCCCTAGACGGGACCTTCCCGCTGAGACTCCTGGGTCTTTTCCAGGGGGGGAGGGGGAGCCCTTTGGGCAAAGGGAGGGGCATGGAATGATGCCCATTATCAATGGGGAAGCCACAATCAGCCCATCCCGAGATTCCGCAATTGCTCCCAACAGGAAGTCAGGGAGCCCAACTAGAACCCAGGCATCAATGCCTACTCCAGCCAGGGAGTCACCCCGGGGGCATGATCACTTCTCACCCGCATCACCCAGTTCTCCAGTCAGAGAGAATACCCGGGAGCATCCCAACAATCCATTCCCTGCAAGAGAGCTGGCACACACTCCTCCTAGTTGGCCTGACTTCAACCCTGTCCTTAGAAGGGGGCAAACACACAGGGAGGTGGTCGAGGAACCAAATCCCGACTACAACACCTCTGACTACACTCAGGGGACAACTGAGTTTTGGGACAGTACTGAAACCCACACAAGCCCGGACACAGAACGGGATTCAGGGGATAGACAGCCTCCTGACAGGTCTTGGACGGACCTAGGAGGTTCTACAGAAACGCCCAACAGTGACAGTCACTTAGAAGGGCCAGAGAGCCTACAGCTAGGCGGGACAACCAGGTCATACACTGGAAGAAGCCCTGGCCTGAGCCCGGTGGGCGAGCCCGGTGGGCAGTCCTTGGGAGTCACCAAGGCATAACAAGGGGAACAGACACACATCACCCCTCAGTCAGGGGTACCTGTCAGACACCCAGAGCTTAGGAGGTCACAGAGAGCAAGGAAATCTCCTAAGTACTTAGAGGATTACATAACACTATTGGCTAAACAGAGCCAGTAGAAGGGTAGAAACACTGAGGCAATGGAAACGGGGGGAACTCCGAACATGGAGGGGAGCAGAGCATTGTACTAAGAGTGGGTTGTGCATTATTTGGCATTGGTCGTAGTTTTAGCCCGGGGGAAAGGGGTGTTATGTCCTGAGCCTTGCAAGTGGGCTCGGGGCGTTGCGGGCGGTCCCGGGCAGGTGCAGGCTGCCCGGGACCAGACAGGCTGTCGCCAGTGCTTGTGCGCATGCGCAAGTGCTGGCGCGCGAAAAGTAACACATTGACCCGGGAAAGTCCTATAAAAGGAGGCTGCGAGTTGTGGGCTTTTGCCACCATATTCCAATGTAAGCTGAACTGAAGAATAAAGGTTTCCTGAGAACTACAACTGCTTCTCGTGTCTTACCATTTCGCGACGGACTCAACACAGCTAATATCAGTAGCGCCCTACCCAAGTATGAAAACTTATGAAGCGAACTTTATTTTATTGTGTTGTACGTGAATTAATTTTATTTTAAAACATTGGTTAAATTTCATGAACTAAACGAATAAAAAATCATGAATTTGAGCCTTATGACTTTGAGGACCAGTTAATGGAAAAGCAACAGAGGTATTGAAACAGAAATAAATACAGAATAAATATAACCTTTAACTGACTTAATAGTAACTGACTTAAGAGCCGGCCATCAACACTCCAATTAACAACTAAAGCCACACACAACCAGGCACCACATAAATACTATGCACAGAAGAGCCCATTTCACATAGAGAGAGAGAAATTTACTGAGGATGGACTCCAGCATGAGTCCAAAAGCTTGGAAGACTAAATCTTTGGTCCCGGTAACTGACTCAGATTGGATCCTGCAATAAATATAACCATTTATTTATAGAAAACTATCAGGTAACTCAGGCTCTTTCCAAAATTGCAACAGTGGAATACCTGAGCATGTTTAAAGGCTATCAAATATAGTATGGGGAAGAAGTCCTGTCTCCTACTCAGCTCTTGTGCTGACATGATAAACCCTTTGGGTTTATTTGATGAACTGAATCCAGAAGAGGTCAGTTGTAATTTCTTCTTGTTCCTTTCTGACAAGAACACTGGAGACCCATCTCTTTAGGGCAACAAGCTTCAAGAGAAGGGTCATGCACATGTAAAATAACATATAATGAGATGCCCTCTGAGATACTCCACTTGTTGATTTTTGGGGGGGGGCATGGGGATTAAACATCTTGTTTGCTTCCAGAAATCATTGCCAACTTGCCTGGTTTAATATTTCACAATTACAGCTCTTAGTTACCACATGATAAATTCCTAGAACAGAAGAGTTTGTTGGGTTTTTGCCCAATTTAGCCACTTAACACCTAAGAGGAAGTGGTGAGTTAACAAATAATCAAATTCTATTCTTAAAAAGGTGAAGGCTGGTTTTAGCATGACAAGTCATACTAATTAGTAGCTGTAGCCCAAATTCCTGGGGAGCAGTAAGTCCATCATGATCAGATATGGGCACTTCCATCATCTGCCGTATCATGAGAGGACTTGTATATATAGTCATTGAAGATATCTCTCATCTTTGTTTGACACTCAACCGCTCAACCGTATGGCCTTGTTAGGCTTAGATATTTAACATCCTACTTGAAAGAACAGCCCACTAAAATCTGAATTGCAGGTTTCTCCTGGGCTATATTTGTTATGAGCAGAACAGCTAAGTTTGCAGTTGAGCTAACAGCCCCTTATATCAAACAGATTGGGATCTTCTGTAAAGGTGATATGTTTATCTGAATTCTGATTCTTTTGTATTTACCACATATGTATTTTATTGCAGGTGGTCCTCAACTGAGCCCAAAATTTCCAAGTCAGTTGTTGTGAGTTTTGCCCCACGTTACAACCCTTTTTTGCCATAGTTGTTAAGCGAGTCATTGCAGTTGTTAACTGAGTCGTGCAGTTTTAAGTGAATCAGGCTTCCCTCATTGACTTTACTTGTCAGAAGCTGGCTGGGAAGGTTACAAATAGTGATCACATGACCCCTGGATAGTTGAACAACTGTCATAAGAACAAGCTAGTTGACAAGTGCCTGAATTTTGATCACATGACAACAGGGATGCTGCAATGGTTGTAAGCGTGAAAATTGGTCATATGTCACTTTTTTCAGAGCTGTTCTAACTGGTTGTAAGTCAAGGATTATCTGTACATTGTGAGCAGTACTACCAGGCTTATAATTAAGGCGGTTGAACTAGCAGCCTATTATATCAAATAGATTGAGATATCCTTTCAAGGTGATGTATTTTTCTAAATTCCAGTTCTTTCTATTTACCACATATGTATTTTATTACTATATTTTCTTTTATCTATTCTGCCCTGGAATTAAATCCAGAGAAAATGTATTTTATTATTATATTTTTTGTTTTGTTTTTTTTTTTTTGTTTTTTTTGATGTGGTCATCAGATTAATCAATGAATAAACAAAGAAATCAATCAATCCATGCTCCAGGTGGTAAAAGGCCTTCTGTATCTTTCTTAGTTTTCCCTCACCATTAGCTGAGGGTCCTATTTTGTGCTTACATTAAATGTAAGGAACTTTTCTGGATTGATGGCTTATCCAGAATTTTGAAATAACTGTAAGGGCTTTTATATTTCCACAAAAAAAGGGGGCCACACACGACTTGCAAATTCACAATATAGCTGACATGTTGGGTATCCCAGAAAATAAAAAGCCCAGAAGTCAAAGGTATTAAATTTAGCCCCTCTTTACCAATCTCTGCTTACGTTTCTCTTCTGAGCAAGAAGGTGAACTTCTGATAAAACACCTGGAATGCAATCAGTTCCACTGTAGATTTGTTTTTTAAGAATGCCTATGGAGATTTTTCATGGTAGAGATAATACCAGGTTGATCTAGTGGGCTCTAAGAGAAAATAGAGAATAATCAGTGTATTATAAATTTAAAATAATATTCCCTTTCAGATTGTGAAACCACAGATGTTCAGAAAACATGGCAGTCCTAAGACAGAATGTGTTTTTTTTTCAAGTAATGTAATTTTATTGAAAATTATAATTACAATAGTAGAAAATAAAGCAGACATTTATTATATATTAATGTAATATATATATTATATTATAATGATATAATAATATAGACTAATAGAAAGGATTTGCTCCCTAATCTGTTCTTAATAGTGTACCCATCACCTTTGTGACCGAATTTATCTTTTGTTGTTCGCTATTCTTTTCTCGCCTTTTCTTCTGCCTTTCTCTCCATTAGAGAATTTCCCAGAAAGTGGGGTCTTTGCATAATGTGTCCTGAAGTAGGATAATTGAATCTGGTCATTTGTCCCTCAAGGATCAGGTGTGTATAAGGGCTCAGCTGAAATATTCAACCATTAATTGTTCACAAAATCTCTCACTATTGCTATTTGCATAAAATGCACAAATTTGGTGGATATACACACCTGGTTGGCTCTTATTGTTTATATGCAACTCTAGGTGACTTCAAAGCTGGCTTTGAGGAGCTGCTTGAAGAGATAGTCACTATTTAACTGAGATCTCCATTTACATATTGTTGGATTCAGAGATGCACATGTCCTCTTTGACAAAAAGGTTTGTTTAAGAACGGATTGCACCTATCGTCCTCTCGCCAAATAACAGAGTGAAGACAAAATTCAAAGGAATGCAAAATGATGTGGCCCCATGACGGCTTCTTGAAGTGTGAACTCTGATGAAGTGTGAAGGAATGGAAAACCCTAGGACTCCGTGGCTTGAGCTAAACAGATGCCAAGGCTATTTCTCATGTTGCTTTCAGCTATAGTGCTCCACATGGTCTCATGCTTCAGCATTCCTTTCCTAGTGAGACACACACACACAGGTAGATCTACTACAACATGAAGTTGGATGTTGTATGCTTTGGTCAAAAGAGGTGTGTCATTTTTGCAGGTGGAGTGGTTATGGGAGCAATGATCTCAGCAGCGAGGCTAAATTGGTTCTTCTGAAGAAGGATGTAGGGAGTAGAATGCACTGAGATGGGTAATGGTTCTCCCCATACAGAGAACCCAATGAAAAGTTCCAAGAATGATATTCCCAGATGCAATAGTTTATTCCAGAGATGGACATCCTTTCTTTTGGGTGGAATAGGGTGTCACACATTTTAAACACTTTTTCAACAATTGAAGACCACGAAGTGTGTGGGAGGGGAGTGGCAGGCTGTCTCTGTGAAGGACCAGAATTTTCAGTCACATTTTCAAAAGACAACTGGACTTTGTTTTTCCTTGAAGATATTTCATTTCTCAGGAAATAAAGAAAAACAAAGTCCAGTTGCTTTGTGAAAAAAGCATCTTTGGGACAACTATGACCTGGATGACTGATAATCTCCATGCACAATAAGGTATTTGCGATTTGATTTATTTATTCATTAAATTTATATGCTGCCCATTTCACCATCTGGAGTCTCTAGATAGCTTACAAGATAAAAACCACAATATAAATCATGAAAACAAGGAAACAAATTTAACATTGAAATTAACAAAATTTTTGTTTTGTTTCCTTTAAGGAAGGAACCAATCTGCAACCAGGTGAAGATGATTTTTTTTTCTTAAATCCATTAACTACCTCCTTATTTTGAAGGATAAGGTCTTATGTTGATTGGAGAAAATATATGAAACTCAAAATTTATGATAATAAAATGCTATTGTATAATCTGATATTTCAACCAAAACAAAGCCTAATGCATAAGCAGCAAAAAATTAAACTGAACTGATTATCAGCCTAATCAAAATATTACAGAGATAATGGGGAAATCTAGGCTTTTGTCTCCATAGGAAAAGTTTACATTATTTGCGTTCAGTAGAAATTAACTTTCATGTAAGATTCTACTAAACTGCAGTCTCTATTGAACTGATTGTATTTTAATCTGCATCAAGAAACATAAAAATAGGATAGTTCCTTCTCAAATTTGATGCCAGCCATTCAAATGATACATCGCAAAAAAGAAACCCTCAAATCTCTTTTTTTTAAGGATAGTCCTCCACTTGTGACTGGTTGCTTAATGTCTCTTTTATGTTATGACAGACTCAAAAAAAGTTACTTATGATCTGAACCCAAAGATTTAGGCTTTCAAGTTTAGGAGTTTCTTCTCCCAGCTGTGCTTGACAATATGAAACAATGATTAGATTAACAGAACATGCAAAACTATAAAACTACAGTTTTACAAATGCAGTAGCTCAGTTCACATCTCACTCAAGGCTAAAATAAAATAAACCACATTACACTTCAATGCAAAGTTTATTACTTATGAAACACAACCACAGTTACACACAGTTATTGCCAGGTTCAGCCAAAAATAAAAGACTGTTAGTGGCAAATTGGCAGCCTAGCTGGATGATTATCCTCCTTAGTGAACCTTACTGAACTTTAAGCAAAAGTTAGTTTTAAAATCAAAGACCGGTAGAAAACTCCAGCCCTGTAAGTTAGGCAGGAGAGTTTTTAAATATCACAGAAGAGGGTAATGGAAAATCACTTCTCTATTGTTGCCAGAAAACAGCATGCACGTGACTATGAGGTCATCAAAATCACCCATGACTCAAAGACTATCCTAAAGTTGTTGTGGCATGTGAGGTACTTCACAAACACTTCCATTCACTGTCGGTTAAAATACAGAAACAACAAATTAAATTGCTAAGGGCTTGCTGTCAGTTGATGACACCCCCAATCTACATCCTGGGGCTGCCCTAATGGGAGAGCCAGCATTGATATTTGCTTAGGCATACATATTTAACTGATGATGCATTTCCTATGACTTTGTCAGGGCAGAAGAAAACCTTCCGCCAGGGAAAGGCAACTAGTTTTGCAGTTGTTCATAGCACAATAGAGCTTTGGGTGAATGGATGGGTCCAGCTTTTTTCCTGTAGCAGAGAAGCTGATATTGCAAAAGCTTAAGCAGGGATGAGAGCAAATGTTAGTCCAACACCAAGAATTTATTCTTTGGGTATCAGACAGTCCAGGCATTTTTCATATAGGGAAAGAAGATATTTTTATTTATCACTTATTTCAAAAGCAACATAAAATTTGTATGTTACACGAATCAAAGCACAATAGCTTAGATCTCTCCATTCATATCATGAAACATACAGTAGGTACCTGATTTTATTTAGAAGGAGATATTATATTAGTCAAACTGCCTTAGATATGAGGCAGGTTTTTGACAATATTATGTTTTACTGTATAATATTATATTGTGTTTCAGCTGTGGTTGGTTGGTCGCTGTCAGGCTCAAAGACCAAGGAGGACATGAACAATTTCTTCTAAGCACTTGGAATACTGCATCCAGTTTTGGTCACCACAATGTAAAAAAGATATTGAGGCTCTAGAAAGAGTACAGAGAAGAGCAACAAAGATGATTAGGGGGCTGGAGGCTAAAGCATATAAGGAAAGGCTGCTGGAATTGGGTATGTCTAATTTAATGAAGAGAAGGATGAGGGGGGACATGAGAGCAAGGTTCCAATATCTCAGGGGCTGCCACAAAGAAAAGGGGGATCAAGCTATTCTCCAAAGCACCTGAAGGCAGGACAAGAAGCAACGGATGGAAACTAACCAAGGAGAGAAGCAACCTAGAACTAAGGAGAAACTTCCTGACAGTTAGAACAATTAACCAGTGGAACAATTTGCCTCCAGAAGCGGTGAATGCTCCAACACTGGAAGTTTTTAAGAAGAAACTGGACAGCCATTTGTCCGAAATGGTATAGGGTTTCCTGCCTGAGCAGGGAGTTGGACTCGATGACCTCCAAGGTCCCTTCCAACATTTGATGATGATGATGATGATGATGATGATGATGATGGATCATCGCACAGTCAGCCAGATATTCAGACTGGATTTGGCATTTTGTCTACCTATCGAGTCCTTACCCAGGACCTGGGATAGGGAGATGTGGATGTTTGATGGTATTACAGATATCGTTGCAGGATGGAAGCAGTTCCTCGTAAGGCCAACTTTTGCAATTGACTAATAGCGAATTTGTCAATGCCAATGTCAAGTAGTGCTCCATAGGTTCGCCACCACTGGAATATGGTCTCTTGGTTGAGCAGGGGGTTGGACTAGATGATCTCCAAGGTTCTTTCCAACATTATTATCGTTACTATTACTATTATTATTATTATGGATCATCGCACAGTCAGCCAGATGTTCAGACTGGATTTCGCATTTTGTCTACTTATCGAGTCCTTACCCAGGACCTGGGATAGGGAGATGTGGATGTTTGATGGTATTACAGATATCGTCGCAGGATGGAAGCAGTTCCTAGTAAGGCCGCCTTGTGCAATCGCCCATAGACAGAAATCTAAAGCAAACTACTTGCACCATTAAAGATATTCTCTGAGAACTTCTAGGGAGGAGCTGTCTTGACCCTCTTTCTCCCAACACAACTGCCTCTTGTTCCTCTGAAACATAGCCCGTCCCTCCTGGGAATCCAGCCTACATTCTACCACAATTGCATCTAGATCCCATCTCAACTCTGATAGCTCAAAGGGATTAGAATAAGGGTCTCTGTGGCCTTATCCCAACAAGAAAAACACTGTGGATATGGGGACCTGTCAGGAACGGAGCCTGTCATACTTTCAACTGGTCCTCACACTTATGATGGAAATTCCAACCCCAATTGTGGTCATAAGTCAAGGACTACCTGTAATACAGGCAATAGGGTCAATAAATCAATCATGACCATCTGTCCATCCTCACAAGGCTATACTTTTCTTTTCTTTTATTCTTGCCTTTTCTTTCATGTACAAGAAGAGGAAAGAGTTCCATATAAACCAACAAGGCTGTTGGAATTTTGTAATGCAAGAACGGTTGCTGTTCCATACCTGACTTTTATCAGCAAGGTAGGAAAGGTATTGCCATCTCAGATATTAATAGCCCTGGTTGTTAATATCAAGTTTTCTTACCTTGGTTAGCCACTGATTTTTCCATTTGATACGACACTAATGACACTAAAGAAGTGGTGAGCCTTATCAGAACATACAAGGCTAGGGAGAATTTCCATTTGCTTTTCTTATCAAGAGATAAAGACAAATTTCAGATGACTGAAAACTAGAGGGTTTCTCAAGGGGAAAAAAAAACAAGAACATATAGTATTCTTGCATTACTCTCTGTAGCTGATTTGCTCTGAGATCACCATTCCTATCTACCTCCTTTCCCCAAGGTTTTGCTTCCACTGAAATAATCAGCAAAGTCATAAGGACTTATCTTTGTAGGCAATATATTAGCTCTATTCCTGCAGCACATTTACTGGGTCAGCTCATATGCAGTGACAATATTAAAAAGAGCAAAATCAACCCATTCAAGCAACTGCTAGAGAATATTTTTAGGTTCTAACAAACCCCATCTTACATAAACTGATTCTACCCAGTCAGATCTGTTGTGGGAACACCAGAACCTAACAAATCCATGTTACTTGCTGAATCTGTCAAGCTTATGAGAAAGAACAGCTGAAAGGCGAGACTCAGGCAAGACCCAATGCCTGACAATCCAGAACAAATGTTGGGAGCTGCCCCTGAAGACTACTCAGAAACTTCTACTTATCCAGTAAGTAGGATTACCTATTCCCCATTGCAGACCAAAACATGTTTGGAGATATGCACTCATATTGTCATAAACCTATAGATGTTTATACAGACTTTTTTTCTTATCACCATTATATATAAAATGCCTTTTATGATCCTGTAGACCCTTAATTCAGGGTATAGTTGGGGCAACTGGATCGAGCTGAGCATTTACTGGCTGGATGCCCTTCCTGATGCCACACAAAGTTCACAGCAGATTTTTTTTCTTTGCACCCTAGGAGAGATACACCCACAGTTACCGAGGACTGAATTCTCAACCTTCTGAGTGGGAGGTGAGCGTCTTCAATACTACTAGGCCACCATGCCACTCAATCACCATTATATATAAATATACAAAAATGAAAGAGTTCAGTGCTCAGTTTCTGAAAACTTGGGAAAAGCAACAAAAGTTTGTCAAATTTGTGAAGAATGGGAAGCTGAGCGAGGAGGAATTAAACTGACAGATTTGCGGAAATGAAAAACCTAAGAGAACCCAAAACGGATAGATTTACTCATCCGTAATTGGAACAAAGGCAAATTCCATGGAGCTTATGCAACATTTCCTAGTGGTTTTTTTTTTTTTTTTTTTTTTTTTTTTTTTTTTTTTTTTCCGCACTGACCAAACTTTGTTGGCAGCTTTCTTTACTCGCTGGCCTTTCTCTAATGCTGCTCTGTACCAGATTCCCTCTCTCACATATCTAGCTATTAAAAGCATAGAAAATCCGTTTTGGTTTTTTTTGTGTGTGTGTGGTTGTCCCTGATTGTCCCTGATTCAATCCTTCTTTTCTCTAGGGAAAGTTCTCAGATTCAAAGGAAAGAGATTTTGACCAAGACCTTTTGAAGAACCCTTCTAAACTATCACAGAGAGTGCAAGAGACAGAGGGGTTGTGGCTGTGACGAAGGAACTTATTTTTATCCTTGTGATTGTAGGCACTAGACATATTTTGCGTAAGAAACTAAACTGGCTGAGACCCAGGTGAAGAATCTGCCCACTCCTTTTCATGCCTTCCAACAAATCAGCATACGCATTGCTAAAATGTTTGGAGCATTACACTCAGGCCACAGTAAATGAGATGCATGCATTTGATGGGATTACGAAACAGCAGCATGGCAATGTAATTTTTCTGCAAATAATAGAACAGCAGGTATACATTTGCCAGTTTAATGACCAGGATAATCTGCAATATGAAGCCTGGAATGAGAATGTGAATATTTTGGGAGTGACATTTAAACAGTGATCAATCTACTGGTGAAGAGCTGGCATTTCACCCTCCCCACCCCCTCCCCCCAATTTGGGACTGCTCCAATTTCCACATGTTGGACAAACTGAGCATATGAAACACTGAGTTGCCCGTCTTTCCAGATCCAGGATTCCATAGGGACCACATTCTCCCACAACAGCCTGGGTTCATTCAAATGTTTTATGGAGAGAATTTTCTCACGATGTCCCAAATGAGGCAGGAAGATAATTGGTGGGAACAAAAAAGAAGCATTCTCAATGGTTGCATACAAATGATCGAATCCCTGTCCTTGGGACTGGGTAAATACCTAATACCATCCCTATTTAAGAAGGCATTCATTCATCATTTTAAATTTTGCATTGTAATAAGTTATGACCCTAACTCTTGCTTATACTGAATGATCATTTTGTTCTTCTTACATAATTCAGCTTACGTATTGTTTGGGCCTAAGAGATAAAGAATAATAAAATCATGTAAATTAAAATCATCTTTTCATAAAGTGGCCAGCTCATACACAAACTAAAGTGAGAAAAGAAGACACAGATTCACGTAAAATTTCCAACTGCTCAGATATATCTGAAGAGGCACATTCAGAAATTATTTCTGTGCTATACTATTATTTTCCAGACAGACAGTTCTCTTTGGTCAGGAATTTATGGCCAAATCGGGATTCAACAGCTAGTTACCTGTTTTGTAAATTTTCTATTTGAATAGTGTTCACGGTCTTCATTATTATATTTTCAGAATCATTTGACTGTCCTTTGGAGTATTATGGGTCAGCTACCTTAATGTGTTTCTAGTGAACAACCCAAAGTCTGGTGACTGAGGGCGGTAGATATATGTTGTAAGAAAAAAATAAGCTTATTATTAATTCAATGGGATAAAGAAATCTCACAACATTAAGGTGAGAAGACACATGAGTTGCAGGCTTGTGTCCCAGATGCTGTTATTAATGGGCAATCCAAGACTTCCCTTCTCAAGGAGCTTATGTTTTAAGAGGCTTGGAATGAACAAGGAAACTTTGAAGAGAAGTGCTGTCCTCTACAGGTAGTATAATCCTTCCTCACACTTATGACGGTGGTAGCATTCCCACATTCAAGATCAAAATTTTGATGCTTGGCCACCAGCATATTTTTATGACGGTTGCTGTATCCTGGGGTCATGTTATCACAATTTGGGTCCTTCCCAACCAGCTTCCAAAAAGCAAGGTTAATGTGGGAAGCCAGACCTGCTTAATGACCATGTGATTCACTTAACAACTGCAGTGATTTACTTAATAACAGTGGCAAAAATGTTGTAAAATTGGGTGGTGACTCCCTTAACATCTTCCTTGCTTAGCAATAAAATTCTGGTCCCAGCTATGGTTGTAAATAGAGGTCTACCTATACAACAGGATACAAAACCTTTCAACCAGATTATCTTAAGCCCAAAGCAAGATTTAAGCTAAGGATGTCCTTATTTGTAACTTAGTCGCTTTAGTCACAACTGTGTACTAATTTGATAGCCCACACATTGCAGGTAGCTATACCCCTGCCCTTAGGTTCCTGGAAGTCTTCAGTGTAGGTTCCAGAAACCCCCAAAATGTGTTACAGAACTGGAATATCTAATGTGACAAAAGGGAGAAATGTGTGGCTGGATGTATTACAACTAATCTTACCATCTGTTTATAGTTTGAATTAAATTCAAAGTATTGGTGAAAGCAGAGTTTTGCACAGAAATCATCTACTATTTTGGACAATAATCAGGAATCTATCTGGCAGCACTTTTTCCCTTCAACACATTGTGTTCAAAGGCGCAAAACAGGGGTGTCCAACCTTGGCAACTTTCAGTCCTGTGGACTTCAGCTCCCAGAATTGAAGTCCGCAGATCATAAAGTTTCCAAGGTTGGTTATCCCTTGGAAATAATAAAATAGCATATGGCTTTTACTAAAATAGATTAACACAGCTCTCCTCCTACACTACTTACTTTAGGCAACATGATTTCAGACACCCTGAAGCAGTGCACATAAAGCACGAAGGAAATTCTCAGCCGGAAAAAAAATTGCATCTGAACAGAAAGCATCCGATTGAGCAGACTGAGCTGACTTTGAGCGTGAGTTTGAAAGGGTCCTCTGTGTGACTTGGGAACAAATGAGTTAATTATAATTTTCACAGGGCTCTAAGTTTACTGTAGCCATAGTGTTTGGGACGAGTAGATTCTTGGTGAGATCCAAGTAAGGTCTTTAATAAGGAAATTTCACTTGGAGTTTTCCAGTCACAGCAGCTTTTTCCTCCCTCTGGCCCCACCAAGGGCTGCCAGCTGGGAGTTGGAGAAGTAACCAATGTCTGGGCTTTGTTTCAAGAAAGAAAGTAGATCTGTTAACTCAGCGGGTTGCTATTTCAAGAATTCCGACCTCCGCTCTCTCGCTCTCTCGTTCCATTTCAGGGAGACATTCCCAGCCTTCTTTAGTCCTTGGGCAAGTCAGGGGAAAATGCTGCAATTTGCCTGGGGGAAAAATGTTAATAGGTTTGGGAGGTCATTGCATAACTTTCAAATATTGTTTATAAAAGTTCTAAAATAATGAATTGGTCTCATTTATTTATCTCCTGCAAGTCCCCTGGACTGCAAGGCATTCAAACCGGTCAGTCCTAGAAGAGATCAACCCCGACTGCTCTTTAGAAGGCCAGATCCTGAAGTTGAAACTCAAGTACTTTGGCCACCTAATGAGAAGGAAGGACTCACTGGAGAAGAGCCTAATGCTGGGAAAGATTGAGGGCAATAGAAGAAGGGGACGACAGAGAATGATGGCTGGATGGAGTCCCTGAAGCAGTAGGCGTGAGCTTAAATGGACTCCAGAAGATAGTAGAGGACAGGAAGGCCTGGAGGAACATTGTCCATGGGGTCGCGATGGTTCGGACACGACTTCGCAACTAACAACAACAACATGGCATATCATACATGGACTTGCAGTATATATTAGCATTCTGCCTAGACTAAAAAAAAACATAGTGAAATCTGAATGTTAAAAAGATCTATATATTCAGATACCAATGTCTAGGCCAGGACAATGACTAGGGCAGGGGTGGGGAACCTTGGCTCTTTTATGACTGGTGGACTTCAACTCCCAGAATTCCTGAGCCAGCATGGCTCAGCTTGGAAACCTCTCCCTTTCCCCTCAGCATGGCTGGCTCTGGAATTCTGGGAGTTGAAGTCCACCAGTCATAAAAGAGCCAAGGTTCCCCACCCCTGGTCTAAGCCATCTAACCACTGAAGCACAGCATCATTTATATGAAAAAAAAATCAGGTACAGATAGTCCTCGGGTTACGACCACACTTGAGCCTAAAATTTATGTTGCTAAGTGATAAATTTGTTAAATGAGTTTTGCCTCACTTTTCTTGCCACGTTTGTTAAATGAATCACTCCAATTGTTAAATTAGTAACTCGGTTGTTAGGTGGATCTGGTTTCCTCACTGACAAAAAGATATCCTCACAAGATTCCACTCATGACGAATAGGCTTAGTAGCTATTCAGTGCCAGCTGACAAGTGAACAGAGTGCTTGTGGGCAGAGGGGTAATGGATTGTCATATGGTAGAAGATGGCATGGTTGAGTGCCAGTTTGGTCTAGTGCAAGGGTGGGGAACCTTGGCTCTTTTATGACTCGTGGACTTCAACACCCAGAATTCCTGAGCCAGCTATGCTGAGGGGAAAGGGAGAGGTTTCCAAGCTGAGCCATGCTGGCTCAGGAATTCTGGGAGTTGAAGTCCATGAGTCATAAAAGAGCCAAGGTTCCCCATTCCTGGTCTAGTGGTTAAGGCACCAGGATAGAAAGCAGGAGACTATGAGTTCAAGCCCATGAAGCCAGCAGGTCACTTTTGGGCCAGTCACTTTCTCTCAGCCCAATCCACCTCACAGGGTTGTTGTTGTGAAGAAAATAGGAGTAGGAAGGATATGTTTGCCACTTTGGGTTATATGTAAAAAATAATAAAGGCGGAATACAAATCAATCAGTCAATAAAAAATATGGAAAATAAATGGCTGGCTGGCTGGCAGGTTGGTTGGTTGGTTTTTTTGTGTGTTGCAGCTTTCTTTGGTAACCTTTCAAATACTTACTTTCCTCTTGGCTCCTTCCTCCATGTCATTTGGGTGATATGGCTGGAAAAAACTACACTGACTCACTTTTTCCACTACCCAAAGACCCAGGGATCCACCCATGAGATCTGTCCTATATGATTCTGCACGGGGGACTCACCGCTGCAGGGCTGGGTGGAAGGGACTGTTTTTCTGTATCTGCTGCCTATCTCTGACGGGGGTAGGAGTGGGTAACCGATTAATCAGAGGGATGGGAAAGCCCAAGCAAGTCCAAAATAGAGACCTGGTGGTAACCAGCAGATACATTCTTCAGCTTTGGTAACAAAAAAAAAAAATCACTGTAGTCTTTCCCATCATTCAGATGACTTTACACAGATCTAATTGCACATCTTTCCACTCTGATGTTAGTGAGTTGTTTAGAATGTCATGGCTATCCTGTGCAAACAGATGATCAATAGAATAGAATAGAATAGAATAGAATAGAATAGAATAGAATAGAATAGAATAGAATAGAATAGAATAGAATAGAATAGAGCTGGAAGGGACCTTGGAGGTCTTCTAATCCAGCCTCTGCTCAAGCAGGAGAACCTAGTCCTATACCATCTCAGACAGGTGAATGTCCAGTCTCTTCTTGAAAATCCCCAGTGATGGAGCGCCCACGATTTCTGAAGACAAGCTGTTCCACTGGTTGATTGTCCTCACTGTCAGGAAGTTTCTCCTTAATTCCAAGTTGCTTCTCTCTTTGATCAGTTTCCAACCATTGTTTCTTGTCCTGCCCTCTGGTGCTTTGGTGAATAACAAGACCCCTTCTTCTTTGTGACAGCCCCTCAAATACTGGAATACTGCTATCATGTCTCCCCTATTTCTTTTCTTTAGACTAGCCAAACCCAAGTCCCGCAGCCGTTCTTCGTATGTTTTAGTCTCCAGGCCTTTGATCATCTTAGTAGCTCTTCTCTGATTTTTTTCCCTGTTTCATCCTGGTTTTTCTGGCTACCTAACTTAATAGCAAGGTTCAGCCCAGAAATGTTTGCAGCTTGTAACCGGGATTATCCTTAAGCAGGCAACATGGCATTCTATTCCCTTCTTATTGGATAATTACAAATGCTACCTTGTTGTTGTTGTTGTTAATTGCGAAGTCGTGTCTGACCCATCGCGACCCCATGGACAATGTTCCTCCAGGTCTTCCTGTCCTCTACCATTTTCTGGAGTCCATTTAAGTTCACACCTACTGCTTCAGTGACTCCATCCAGCCACCTCATTCTCTGTCGTCCCATTCTTCTGTTGCCCTCCATCTTTCCCAGCATTAGGCTCTTCTCCAATGAGTCCTTCCTTCTCATTAGGTGGCCAAAGTATTTGAGTTTCAATTCTGGCCTTCTAAAGAGCAGTCAGGGTTGATCTCCTCTAGGACTGACCGGTTGGATCGCCTTGCAGTCCAGGAGACTCGCAGGAGTCTTCTCCAGCACCAGAGTTCAAAGGCCTCCATTCTTTGGCGCTCAGCCTTTCTTATTGTCCAACTTTCACAGAAATGCTACCTATGGGAGTTCAACTACTTCTTTTCAATTTGGAGGGTGTGACATACTGACCTATACCACAACTTTCTGATAGTGATGGAATGGGACAATTCGCTGCAGTCAACTCACCACAATCAACTCGGCAATGGGCAACTCACCAGGGGACAACTCGCTGCAGCACAGTTCAGTTTAATTATTTAAAATAGTCAAACCATTTTTTTTTAAACTTTGGTCATGCACTTTTTTTTTTTTTGTCTCTTCTTAGGCACTCTTTTTTAAATGAATCTGTTAGACTATTTCTTCAATATTAGTGTAACTTGTCCCGTGGTGAATTTGCCATAGTGAGCTAGCCATGGCGAGTTGTCATAGACCCTCTAGCACAGGGGTCCTCAACCTTGGCCACTTTAAGACTTGGGGTCGCAAAGCTGGCTGAGGAATTCTGGGAGTTGAAGTCCACAAGTCTTAAAGTGGCCAAGGATGAGGACCCCTGCGTCTAGTAGTAAACTGCACTCTGTTTGGAACACTGGAAAAGCACTAAATTAAACTGAATGGGGAGAATTCTTATAATACTCTCAGTTTTTATTGTTGAGTAAATGAAGGAAACATTGCATTTATGACCCTCATGGCTTGCAATTCCTATCTTTTTGGTGGAATCGTGCTTCGGTCCTGTAGTTTTCTTAATTGTCTTCTATCTTCTGTCCTTACACAGGAAGGAGAGACACAATGCCTATAAGCACAACTTTTTATAAGTATTTCATTTCTTTGATTAGGCTTTTTATACTGTTGATGGTTTTGATGGCAATTAGCGTACAACTGTGCAGTAATGTGTTGGTGTCATAGCTAAAGCCAGAGATGTGTACCAATTTTGGAACCAAGAACCACATTTGACCTTTTAGGGTGCCATGTGAGAGAATCTGCATACTGATTCCCTTACATTAATTAAATGTGGTAAATACAGTTGTTCCAGTATGCTTAATAGTTTCCCCTTCCGTGATACTAAAAATACAAGTGGATGGCAAATTTTAAGGTTTTGGGAGATGCTCTTCAAGGAAGTTCTCCAATTAGGCAGCTCCTGCTGAACTGCTTGTGCCAATACAAGTTGTCTTCAACTTACAATTATTTATTTAGCAACCATTTCAGGTTAGAAGAGCCCTGAAAAAGGTGACTTGCAAGTGGTTCTCACAGTTATGACTGCTGCAGTATCCCCGCGGTCACTGCAACAAGCATGAATTTATGATGGGTGCAGTGTCCCAGGGTTATGTGAGTGCCATTTCTGACTTTTGCAGCTGGCTTCCCACAAGCAAAGCCAATGGGGAAAGCCGAATTTGCTTAACAACCATGTGATTTACTGCCGTGATTTGCTTGACAACTGTGACAAAACGGTTGGTAAAATTGAGCACAACGTACTTAACAATCCCCTTGCTTAGCATTGGAAATTCTGGATGGACCTGATTGTGGTCGTAAGTCAAGGACTACCTTTACGGGGGGGGGGGGGTTAGCTTGGTTGTTTACAGACCTTGGAAAAGTATTCCTCTTGGTGAGGATGTTCTGTGGCAGGTTCACTTTGCGTGGTGGAAAAAAGTCCTGCAGCCCCTCGGCCTGGTAAAAAGTGGAAGGTCCAGGAGACACGAACCACCTAGTCTTGCCTTGCTTGCCCCTTTGCAAAAATCTCAGACTCTGAGACTCCGTGTTTGTCATCCTCAAAGTGCTTGGTATTTTCCACTGCTCAGTAGCTGGTCCCCAGCCATTCCTAACAGCTGCTTCCAGCCAAGCCAGAGTTTGTGTGTCTTTTTTTTTTTTTCTTCTCTCACAATCTAGAGAAATGTCCTAAGCCGCGTGCCAAGAGAAACAACTCTGTGTTAGCAACTGCAGCTTAGGGAGTGGCAGACAGGGTGGTTGGGATGCAGGCCTCACAATGAGGCTAAGCTGGATTGATGACGTTCATAACGCTCCTGAGATGGGCCGTCTCTGTTGCTGGGGATGAGTGAATGGAAAATAGAGGCGTTGCATTGACTTATGCATTTAACAGGAATCCTTGGAGGAATAACATATATGGGAAAGGATAAGGTAATAATAAAGTTGGAAGGGACCTTGGAGGCCATCTAGTCCAACCCCCTGCTCAGGCAGGAAACCCTATACCATTTCAGACAAATGGCTGTCCATTCTCTTCTTAAAAACCTCCAGTGTTGGAGCATTCACAGTTTCTGGAGGCAGATTGTTCCACTGGTTAATTGTTCTCACTGTCAGGAAGTTTCTCCTTAGTTCTAGGTTGCTTCTCTCCTTGATTAGTTTCCATCCGTTGCTTCTTGTCCTGCCTTCAGGCACTTTGGAGAACAGCTTGACTCCTTCTTCTTTAGGGCAGCCCCTGAGACACTGGAAGACTGCTATCATGTCCCCCCTCATCCTTCTCTTCATTAAAGTAGACATACCCAATTCCAGCAGCCTTTCCTTATATGTTTTAGCCTCCAGTCCCCCGATCATCTTTGTTGCTCTTGTCTGTACTCTTTTTAGAGTCTCAACAAGGTGAGCATTGCCAGCTTCCATATCAAAGGACATGGGTCCTTCAGACTCAGGTTTCATCTTTTACTAACCCATGGTGGTTCCAACCCCATTTGTTAGAATCAGCCAAACTTATAGGTTGTCCTCCACTTACAACCATTTGTTTAACGACCATTCAAAGTTACAACAGCACTGAAAAATGTGATTTATGACCATAAGTGTGACTTATGTCACCCTTGTGACTGTTGCAGCATCCCCTTGGTCATGTGATCAAAATTCAGATGCTTGACAACTGACTCATATTTATGACAACTGTGACCCAGGATTATGTGATCTCCTTTTATGAAAATCAAAGTCAATGGGGAAGCCAGATTCACCTAACAACTGTGTTACTAACTTAACAACTGCAGGGATTCACTTAACAACTGTGGCAAGAATGGCCGTAAAATGGAGCAAACCTCTCGTAATAACTGTCTTGCTTAGGAACAGAAATTTTGGGCTCAGTTGTGGTCCTAAGTCAAGAACGTATGTTGACACATATTAAGCCCAGACCAAATGACTCATATTAGGGCTTAATACAGTGTGGGAACCAGGTCCCTCAGTTAAAAGTTGTGTTATAATTACAGTGACTATATTTTCTCAGAAAAAAGGACAACCCTGAAAAAGGAGCAAAGCTGAAAGAAGTTTATAAGAGTAAAAGAGAATAATAATTGTTTATGTTTGCAATTTTGCTTCCCAAAGGAAAATTCCAGGGCAAAACTAAGACAGTAAAACTTAATTGAAATATATCTAATAATAAAGGACATAGGGTCAGTATAGTAATAATTAGTTTCCTCGGTAAAGGAGTAATAACATTTAAAAAATAGTCAGCAGTGCTTTTATTACTGTGATGCAAGAAAATGACCCAGGTAGAGGAGGATTTAATCTGTAGTGAGCATAACCAGGCAAGATTGAAATAGGAGGGAAAAAAAGTAAAAAAGATTTGTGGAGCAGCAGTGGTGGGAGTAGTGGGGGTGTCATACAAGTCAAAATCGCAATCACAGCAGTGTGAGCAAAGCCTCAGAAAGTATGGGCCTCGGTGCTTGTCTTTTAGGGGTGAATAATGGAGGCCCAACTAGCATATTGTTCAAACCCCTGCAATACAGGTGGTCCTTGACTTACTCAGTGACCATTCAAAGTTACAATCACCTTCCCAGGGATACTTACGACCCAGTTCTGGAATCTTGATGACCGCTCTATCTTGTGTTCCTCTAATCCCATTTTGGATATTCGGCAACTAGCCTACATTTACAGCTGTTTGCATCTTCCCACGATCATGTGACCATGTTTATAATGTTTTTTCTGAAAAAAGACTTTACTTTTTCATCAGAACTGACCCATAGCAAACAATTGGTTCATTTAATGAATGCAGCAGTCACTTAATGACCATGGTGGTCATATCAAGACTGTGGCACAAAAAAGAGTGTAAAATCAGGTTGGTCACATGGGTGACTGTTTTACAACCATTACTTAATGACGGTAATGGCAGGTTCCATTACAGTCATAAGTCTAGTACTATCTGTAAATCTACGGCAAGTAAGCAAAATTAAATAATCCAGAACTGATAGCCCTAAAAAACATAAGCAATGAAAGAATTATATACAGATGGAGGATTCTGATGGTTTTCTTTTTCTCCTAATTTTTTTTTTTTAAATCATCCCATTTATGACTTGTGCAGATAATGAATTCTTACCAATTCTTTGGTTTTGTTTTTGTTTTTGTGCCTTCAAGTCGGTCTTGGTGACCCTCAGGAAAACATCCCAACAGTTTTCTTGGTAACATTTTCCAAAGGGGTTTCCCTTGCCTTCTTCCCAGGGCTACGAGAGAATGACTGTCCCAGCTTCACCCAAACTGGTTTTGTGTCTAAAGCAAGATTAGAACTCACATTTTTCCATTCCTAAACTAAGGCTTAACCACTAGACAAAACTGGCTGTCCTCATTTAACCATGCCATTCATAATTCAGTCATCACCGCTATTCTAGGTGACTTGGCTAGATATTTTGCCATGCAAATATGGGGCCTGGTGGAAACATTAGGATGTATCCACAGAGGCATATGATGAAAACAGACAAAAACAGAAATTCAAACCCACATTCTTAAGAGCTAAAACGACCTGTCCAGACAAAGCTGTTTCTCATTTTTCCAGATTCATTTTTAAAAAAAGAAATAAAGCTCAGTCATCTTCCATATCAATTATGAAGAAATGTGGTACAATTTTACTTTCCCCCCCCCCCCGAAAAAAAGCAAAATTAGTCCTGGGCATATTTTATTCTGTGCACAGAAATTAATTTAATTCCTCCTTTTTCAGCATTTTGAAGTTCATAAAATGTGCATACATGTGGGGAAAGTATAAAAAAGTGAGATATTCATGTAAATATAGAACATATCTGAGAAAACTTTGGAAACAGTGCAAATGCCTATGTGAGAAATCGCCACAAAATTAGCCCACATTTTGTTTTTCCACAAATTCTCTAACTGAAATGAGATAAGCCTAGGGATAATGAATAAAGAACTGAGCGAAATCAACCCGTAAAATTTGCCCTTTCCACTTAAGTGGAATCCATTAAAAGTAAAAGCGAATGAATTCTGTGCTCGTACTGAAAGATATTAAGATGAAAACCCCAATCCCGTGGAAGGAAAACATAGCTGAAGATGGTATAGGGTTTCCTGCCTGAGTAAGGGGTTGAACTAGATGACCACCAAGGACCCTTCCAACTTTATTATTATTTTTTATTATTATGCTCAGGTGACATAAAAATCTGTGTCCATTGATGAGAAATGTCAGGAAACTGGACGGGAGTAAGAATAACATGTCTTGGGGAGAAAGGGCAGGAGTTCTATTCAAACATAGAACATAGAATCATAGGGATGGAAAAGACCTCAGAGGTCTTCTAGCCCAACCCCCTGCTCAAGACAGGAGATCTTATACCGTCCCAAATGGTTTTTCAGTCTAATTTTGAAAACCTCCAATGATAGAGCAGCACAACTTCTGGAGGCAAGCTGTTCCATTGATCAATTGTTCTTACTGTCAGGAAATTTCTCCTTACTTCTAGGTTGGATCTCCCTTTAACAAGCTTTCACCCATTACTTCTTGTCCTGCCCTCTGGTGCTTTGGAGAATAAGTCAATCTCCTCTTCTCTGTGACAGCCCCTCAAGTATTGGAAAACAGTTATCATGTCCTGTCCTAATCTGTCTCTTCGATAAGCCAGACATACCTAGCTTCCTCAGCTGTTCATCAGGTTTGAGCCTCCAGACCCTTCATCATCTTTGTTTATCTTCTTTGAGTACTTTCTAGAATCTCAGCATCTTTTTTGTATTATGGTGACGAGAGTATTCCAAGTGTGGCCTCACCAGTGCAGGATAAAGCAGTGCTATCACTTCTCATGATCTGGATGCTGTCCCTCTGTTGATGCAGCCCAGGACTGTACAGGTAGTCCTTGACTTACAACAGTTCACTTAGTGACCGTTCAAACAGCACTGAAAAAAGTGACTTATGACCATTTTTCACACTACGTCCTTTGTGGCATCCCCTTGGTCATATGATCAAAATTCAGACGCTTGGCAATTGATTCATATTTATGACAGTTGCAGCGTCCCAGGGTCATGTGATCACCTTTTGTGACTTTCTGACAAGCAAAGTCAGTGGGGAAGTCAGATTCATTTAATAACCATGTTAATAACAACTGCCGTGATTCACTTAACAATTGTGGCTAGAAAGATTGTTGAATGGGGCAAAATTCACTTAACTGTCTCTCTTAACAACAGAAATTTTGGGCTCAATTGTGGTCATACGTTGAGGACTACCTTATAAAAAAATAGCATTATTAATAAATAATAAATAAAAATAAAATAAGTATGAGACACTAAACTATAACACTCTCTTGCAGGTTTCCATAAATCTTAATTAAAACGGAGGCATTAAATTCACAGCTCTTGGGTGTTTTTTTCTTGATTGAACTGAGATGAAAGGAAAATCAAGGTAGCTCAAGGCATGCACATCCTGCCAATAATCTGTTATATATTTGCATTAATTTTTAAGAACTTGACATCCAATCATCTTTCCTGCATTGTAAACTCTTTTGCCCCCCAAACAAACAGGTGTGCATTGACAATCTCCTTCCAATTTCTAACTAAACTCTCTTCCACCCCACCCTTCTTTGGTTGCCAGTTCAGGTCCCTATAAACAGTTTACAGATTTACAGTTGGGGAAGTTTCTATTTGCATTCCAGAGAACCAAAGTTTTCATTTCCCACATGTTAGAAAGGATGTTGGGGTGTGTTTGTCAAAATAGGTGCCTGCAAATCCATTGGGTTTATTTAGGCCTACCACGTGTGCACTATAATCATTTGGATGACAAACAAGGTGGCTGGAGAGAGATTCAGAAATTTCTGGCTTTTATCTCTTTGATATCAAATCCCAAGTGTGGTACCTACTGATCGCAGACAGATGTTGTTTACTGATGATGTGTCAGGCGCAAAGAATCAGGGTCATTCGTAAGGTTGCAGCATAGAAGATTTATTCAGACCTATACATAAGAATCTGGTCGACTGAAGCTCAACACTAAATTGGCGCTAGATAAGGGTCAACGGAATTCAGGGGGGATAGATTTGGAGCGCTTATGGCAGTGGTGGCGAACCTATGGCATGGGTGCCAGAGGCGGCACTCAGAGCCCTCTCTGTGGGCACATGCACCTTCGCCCCAGTCCTAGGCCTTCAGCTGGGTTTTGTAAAACCTTTTTGTTTTAGGCCTCCGCCGCCATGTGCAAAAAAAAAAAAGGTTCAATCAGTCGATTTCAACTTCTTGCGGGAAAAAAAAAGATCTTGCAAAGTTGGAATTGATTGATTGAACTTTTTAGTCCCACCCAGTCTGCCATTACCACCACAGCCATGCCCAGCCAATTGGCCATGCCCAGCCAATTGGCCACACCCACCCAGCACTCGACGATGCATAAGTGGGTTTTGGGTTGCAGTTTGGGCACTCGGTCTCTAAAAGGTTTGCCATCACTGGCTTATGGGAACGCAATGACTCTAAACTGATGACACATTTAACTCCCCCCCCCAGGTCTGCCTGCTGTTCTCATACATGATGTGACCCAAGTTGTGACTCCTTTGACATGGCACCAAGCACTTCAGGGTAGTCTGGAAAGACCCTTGGGCTGGGGTCCTCTCAAGTTCAGCTGGGTGAAAAATAGCTAATTTACAATGCCATCAGGATATCTTTCTAGAAAATAAACCATCGCTTTCCAAAGCCATAGACCCATGACACAGCTGCACATAATGCTTGGTGGACAAGTATCTTTTCCTGTGATAGATATCAACTGCTGTACACCGACAGTATATTTAATGGACATTTTATGTGTTCTACTTTTTGGGAAATGCCTGGCGATCAATGGTTAAAAATAAAACTCAAGATGGGGACTATGATGGCATAATTGACCTCTGGTTGGCTTTTATTTTTTTAAAAAAACATACCCTTGATTTTTTTTTTTTTTTTAATCAGATTCTGTGAACTCCCCTGTTTATTTGGAAACATTACAGAGCCAAAAGTATTTCAGGAGAAGTTGGGATCTTCAAATAGATAAGCCTATGGCCTGAAACAAAATATTGGATCACACTCGTGAGGGTTTGATGTGTTGTGTCAATTTTGCAATAATTCTAAAAGGGGGGTTTCGTTGTAGGTCTAATAATAGTAATAATAATAATAATAATAGTAATAATAATACCAAAACAACTGGAGCACCACTTGAACACCATTGGCATTGACAAATTTGCTATTAATCAATTGCAAAAGGCAGCCTTCTGCTGCTTCCATCCTGCGACGATATCTGTAATACCATCAAACATCCACATCTGCCTATCCCAGGTCCTGGGTAAGGACTTGATCGGTAGAAAAAATGCCAAATCCAGTCTGAGCATCTGGCTGACTGTGCAATGATCCATAATAATAATAATAATAATAATAATAATAATAATAATAATAATAATAATAATAATAATAGTGGGAAGGGACCTTGGAGGTCATCGAGTCCAACCCCCTGCTCAGGGAGGAAACCCTACACCTTTTCGGACAAATGGCCATCCAGTCTCTTCTTAAAAACTTCCAGTGTTGGAGCATTCACTACTTCTGGAGGCAGGTTGTTCCATTGGTTAATTGTTCTAACTGTCAGGAAGTTTCTCCTTAGTTCTAGGCTGCTTCTCTCTTTGGTTAGTTTCCATCCCTTGCTTCTTGTCCTGCCTTCAGGCACTTTGGAGAATAGCTTGGACTCCTCTTCTTTGTGGCAGCCCCTCAAATATTGGAAGACTGCTATCAAGTCCTCCCTCATCCTTCTCTTCATTAAACTAGACATACCCAATTCCAGCAACCGTTCCTTATATGTTTTAGCCTCCAGTCCCTAATCATCTTTGTTGCTTCTCTGTGTACTCTTTCTAGAGTCTCAGCATCTTTTTTACATTGTGGTGACCAAAACTGGATGCAGTATTCCAAGTGGCCTTACCAAGGCATTGTAAAGTGGTATTATACTTCATGTGATCTTGATTCTATCCTTCTGTTAATGCAGCCCAGCACTGTGTTGGCTTTTTGGCAGCTGCAGCATACTGCTGGCTCATATTTAAGTGATTGTCCACTAGGACTCTGAGGTCCCTCTCACAGTTACTACTGTTGAGCAAGGTACCCCTATACTATACCTGTACATTTGGTTTTTCTTGCCTGAATATAGAGCCTTACTTTTTTCACCATTGAATTTCATTTTGTTAGATAGTGCCCAGCAAACCAAGTCTGTCCAGGTCCTCCTGTATCTTAAGCCTGTCTTCTGGAGTGTTGGCTATTCCTGCAGTTTGGTGTCATCTGCAAATTTGATGAGTTCCCCATCTATCCCTCGTCCAAATCATTGATGAAGATGTTGAAGAAACACTGGCCTAGAATAGAGGCTGGGGCACCCCACTATACACTTCCCTCCATGTAGATGCAGTTCCATGAGGATCACATGCTGAGTACGGCCAGTCAGCCATTTGGGATGGATCAAAGGAAAACTCAACTTCTAAAAGCCAATTCCTGGGCAACAATAGTGTAAAGAGTTTGAGTGGACTTTTTTTCCGAACAAGGAGGTTATTTTTATGTATGTACTTGACTTAAGATACATATCCTTTTACTCAACCTTCACCAACTCAGTATACTCCAGGTGGGATGGACCAACTCCCATGCTGGCCAAATGCATCAGGGTGGAGGGGGTCATTTCATTCCGGAAAGTTGTTTAAATCATATTTACTGACAGTCCCAAAGTACTATTGATCCTACAGTACGTCTAACCACCGATTTTTGGCTTCAGAAGGCCAACAAAACCTCTGCTATATTTTGTGAGCATCCAGTGGTTGTCCACCTGTTTGTTACCTATTTTTGGTGGACCTAAGAAAACTAGTACTCAGAATAGTCAAATTGGTACATTTTGATGAATCGAGGCAAAATACCACCTACATTACCGGAATTGGCAGACACGGCAGTCATTTAGTGGGCTACACCTTTTAAACTGGTAATTTCAAAGGATATGTCACTGAGAACAACAAACACTGGGGTGAGGCTCTCTAGAAATCAAGCACAAAGTGTGTCGCTCATAAAACTGCAGTCCTGCTTAACTACAGAAACAAACAGCATTCAAAGTGTGAGAATCAAGCTGGTAGCCCAGTAAAGACAGCAGATGTTTATCTGTCCAGGTGTGACACCTGTGCCTGAAAAACTAGACGTGACTTTTGGGGATGGTAATAGTTCCCAAATACTACGTCATGGGTGTATGCTACATTTCTGCATTGTTTGTCTGCAACCCCTTATCTAATTTTGGAAAGAAATGTGTTTATTTCATGTTTTGTTAGAGTAGCAACATTTTAGTGTGCAAAGGAGATATGACAGAAATAAATAAAATTATGCATGGTGTGGCAAACGTGAACAATGTTTTCAGCTCGGTTTCCCTTTCATTCTCTATCACAATGCTAGAATTTGAGAGGCATCCATTAAATTAAATGTGGGAAGATCCATGAAAGAAAATAATCCTTCATGGAATGCACAGCTAAACTGTTGCACACACCCACTGCTATCAGATTTGCTGATGGCCACACTTTGAAAAGAGAGATTGGGGGAATCAAACAAGCAGCAGCTATTAGTTCTGATGGCTCTTTATCCCTAGAACTATGGTCAACATCCCTCAAATCCTCGTTGCTCAGGAGTGACAATATGACTCGTTCTTTTTCCATATCCCTCAGCTCCCTGAATGTTTCTCTCAGGGGTACAGAATCCAGGATTCTGGCAGACTCTTCCCATATTCTTGAGGTCCTAATGAAAGCAGTAGTAAATCCATCCTTGTGATCTCTTAAAAAGCAGTAAGACGGGCCAATTGGAGGACACTCAGGGGTTCAACTGGTGAAAATGTATTCTGTGTGGTTCTTGGTTTTGAGATACTGAAAGAGAGTAAACTGCACATTCTGGCTGGCTAGTTATCGCTGGCCATCTTATGGGTGTGCATGATTAAGGCACCTGAGAATGTAACTATTTGGCCCAGAACTTTAGTAAAATCCTGCTGAGGAATTTCCCTACACTATTAGGGTGTGAGATGGCAGGTCTTCTTGATGTTAGCCCCTTCCATTTGGGACATCCTTCCCCTCTGAAGCAGTGTTTTCCAAACTTGACGCGTATTATTGTTGGTACTATCTTTGCTTTCTTTTGCCACAGCCATCATTATTTCTTTGCTCTCAATCTTTGTATGTTTGTAATGGGTAAAACAACTTTTCTTCTAGTAGTCTTGGAGCTGCTTGCCCTGGTTGCTAACCAAAAGGCCCAAGTCCATGTTGATCCAGGTGATGACCAGTCTGGTATGGTTTTCTGTAAATTACATCCCACCATATTGCTTATGGGAGAGACTCTTCATCTACATCATCTCCTAATGTAGGAGATGACCAGCTGAGCCTGAGAGAGGAGTCAAGCACGTCATCAGTCTCAAGTCCCTTCATGTTCATAAGAGATCCAAGTCCAGCCCACTTTGAATTCCATTGATTCTCATCTGTCGGCAATTTGCTTTGACCGTTAGTAGTTCAGATTGTTGTAGGGACCTTAAGCTTGCAATAAACTTTTATATTCGTTTGAACTGTCTGGATATCTTGATTTCCTCATGCTTGACAATGGCCCAGTATGGTTGAACCTCTAGCGTAACTCTCACATTCTTCAGAGCATACAAAACCCATAACCACATCAAGATATGCCTCACTGGGAGTCAAGGTAGCATCATCATCACAGCACCATCATCATCAATATCATCATCATCATCATCATCCCAAGTCCATCAAAGCTATTAACTGTGAGAGGGATCTTGGAGTCCTAGTGGACAATTCCTTAAATATGAGCCAGCAGTGTACTGCAGCTGCCAAAAAAGCCAACACAGTGCTGGACTGCATTAACAGAAGGATAGAATCAAGATCACGTGAAGTATTAATACCACTTTACAATGCCTTGGTAAGGCCACACTTGGAATACTGCATCCAGTTTGGTCACCACAATGTAAAAAAGATGCTGAGACTCTAGAAAGAGTACAGAAAAGAGCAACAAGATGATTAGGGGACTGGAGGCTAAACATATAAGGAACGGTTGCTGGAATTGGGTATGTCTAGTTTAATGAAGAGAAGGAGAGGAGGAGGACTTGATAGCAGTCTTCCAATATTTGAGGGGCTGCCACAAAGAAGAGGGAGTCAAGCTATTCTCCAAAGTGCCTGAAGGCAGGACAAGAAGCAAGGGATGGAAACTAACCAAAGAGAGAAGCAACCTAGAACTAAGGAGAACTTCCTGACAGTTAAAACAATTAACCAGTGGAACAATCTGCCTCCAGAAGCAGTGAATGCTCCAACACTGGAAGTTTTTAAGAAGAGACTGGACAGCCCACTTGTCTGAAATGGGTATAGGGTTTCCTGCCTGAGCAGGGGGTTGGACTAGATGACCTCCAAGGTCCCTTCCAATTGTATTGTTGTTGTTTCTAAGTGAGAAAAAAGGAGTGCAGCTTTCTCTACAAAAGGCCGGATAAGCATGAAGTAGAAATGTCCACCCAGATGTGCACAGCAAAGAATTAGGACAGCAAAATAGAGAATATTCAAACAACGTATCTTTTTGGATTGTTCTGGAGAGAAGCTCCATTTCTTCCCTTGCCAGGCCTGCAGGTTACGGGAGTTAAAAGAATATGTTTATCTGCCAACCATTATGTGCTATACTGGAGCACACGGCTTACTGAGCAGTTAATTACACAAATGAAAACTTGTGAGATTGTTGCACGAACCTGTCCAAGTAACATCTGGCCCAAAGAACTGGATGAGGATGTGGATGGGAAAGGGCACAATTCCATCTGGCGGTCGCTCTTCCACACAGCCATTCAAATGACGAGATTAAGGAGGGATGATTCCCAGCCTTTAAAAACGGGTCTGCCTGCCAGTTTTCATACCTATGGATGAACGGCTTGTCTCTCAGCACTCCTAACCTCAGAATTCCGGAGGTCTTAGAACAGTGTTTCCCAAACTTGACAATTTTAAGGCCTGTGGACTTCAACTCCCAGAATTCCTGTGGAATTCTGGGAGTTGAAGTCCACAGGCCTTAAAATTGTCAAGTTTGGGAAACACTGCCTTTGAAAGATGCAGCTCTTTGCAATCGGCTTGTTTACCTGCAGTCAAATAGGCTGGAAAGGGGGAAATAGGCAAAATCAGCTTCAGATTCTGGTGGTCAAATTCGGATCATATGCTGTGGGTGCATACAGGTAGTCCTCGACTTACAACAGTTCATTTAGTGACCATTCAAAGCCACAACGGCACTGAAAAAAGTGACTTATGACTGTTTTTCACAGTGACAATCTTTCCAGCATCCCCATAATCATGTGACCAAAATTCAAATGCTTGGCAACTGGTTCATATTTATGACTGTTGCTGTGTCCTGGCGGTCATGTGATCCCTTTTTGCGACCTTCTGACAAGCAAAGTCAATGGGGACGCCAGATTCACTTAACGACCGGGTTACTAATTTATCCACTGAGGTGATTCACTTAACAACTGAGGCAAGAAAGGTCGTAAAATGGGGTAAAACTCACTTAACAAATGTCTCAACAGAAATTTTAGAATCAATTGTGGTCATAAGTTGAGGACTACCTGTACTTTTAAATGTGCTCTATTTCTATGACCTATTTTATGCCCATTTAACTTGCTCAGTGTTGAATGTTATGTGTTTATCGTTTGAAGCCACTTCTGATACGAATAAAGAAAGAAACCTTCAGATTGACATGATCTTTCACATTTGACATATTTACATAACCTCAGCCCCACCCCAAAATTTGGTGGTGATAAAGATCTGGAAAAGAATGATGATTTCTGAAAGCTGGAGGTTAAAGTGAGATGATTAAACTTAAAGGCTTACTTCAGGAAAATCTACACTACATATATCAGCATCAGGGAAGTTTACGTAACGGGGATCATGGGGAAAGTTTCTGTTTAAAAATAATTATCAAAAATATTAATTACGTACATTGGGGAAAAACCGCATGCAAAAACTTAATGTTGGACATTTATGAACAAAGCAGATTGAGTATTTTGACAAAAAAAAAATAAGTTGACAAGTTGAGGAATTACTGCATATTTCAGATGGTGAAGTGGCCACATATTTTCCAATCCATGCTTCCCTAGAAAGGAAGATTATGATTTGATTGGGTGCCAATCCTACATCTATGGTCTTCCAAATCTTTGCAAAGAGCCATAAGAAGTTTGTAACATTCTAGAATCACCCTGTTCACTGGATTTTTTTTAAAAAAAATGCTGGGTCTGAAAAGTTCTAAAAAGATTCCAAACTATTTCTGATTTCAAATCCTTGTTTTTGAAAGTTAGCCTTGTCTGGTGGTGAAAAGGCAAAGTTATTATAGAGTACACGAGGATAGGCAAAGAAACCTCAATGTAATCCTATTTAATATTTAGGCCAGTGGTGGCGAACCTATGGCATGGGTGCCAGAGCCGGCACTCAGAGCCCTCTTTGTGGGCATTTGCGCCGTCACCCCAGTCCTAGGCCTTCAGCTGCGTTTTATAAAACCTTTTTGCTTTAGGCCTCCGCCGCCGTATACAAAAAAAAAAAAAGGTTCAATCAATCAGTCAGTTTCAACTTCTTGCAGGAAAAAAAAGATCTTGCAAAGTTGGAATTGATTGATTGAACTTTTTAGTCCCACCCAGTTTGCCATTACCACCGCAGCCATGCCCACCCAATGGGCCACATTCACCTGGCACTTGATGATGCATAAATGGGTTTTGGGTTGCAGTTTGGGCACTCTGTCTCTAAAAGGTTCGCCATCATTGATCTAGGCTTTTCTTGCATATGTACCATTACTGACTCTCCATCTTCTTTGGTGAAGCAATTGTTGACTTATCACAGCCATGTCGTTGAATAAGACAAAACATTGTCATGCCAACCCTTGCTCCAATGCTCTAGCTCAGGGGCTGGCAATTGTGGCCCCTTTATGACCTGTGGACTTCAACTCCCAGAATTCCTGATCCCGCAGGAATAGTTGCTCACCCTTGACTAATTGGTTGTGTCTGAAAGACCAGCTTGCAGCGATGCCTACTGTGCTTTGTGCTCTGTCCTCAGTAGGTTTCCCAGGCATGGGAAGAACTAAAAGGCCAAATTGGTCAGCCAACCCATTTCCACCCAAGGACACACACACACACACACACACACACACACACACCAAAACAAACAAACATCCTTTCAACCAGTTGCTAAACTTAGACTTCCAGGGTAAAATTCAGGGTGGGAAAAATTCCATTCCCAGTCATGTTATATTGTGTCGTGTCGTGTTGTGTTGTGTGTTATGTTATGTTATGTTATGTTATGTTATGTTATGTTATCCCACATTTATTATTGTTATAAATAAATCAAGGTGGCAAATATACTTAATCCTCCTCCTATTTTCCCCACAATAACCCTGTGAGGTGGGTTGGGCTAAGAGAACTGGCCCAAAGTCACTCAGCCAGCTTTCATGCCTAAAGCAGTACTAGAACTCATTGTCTCCCGGTTTCTAGCATGGTGTCTTAAGCACAACACTAATCAGGGTCTTTAAAATCTGTAAAATTATCCATAGGTAGAGTAGTCCTAATTTAAATTTAAAAACATATTCACTCCTTTTTAAAAAAACAGAATGATTCTAGCTGGGTGACTTGTAACTCTACAGATTCTTGCATGTCTCTTACAAATTTTCAATAGAATTCTAGCTAACTTTCCACACCCTTGGGACTGTTGCACAATTGCGTATCCTCTTATGTTCCTACCCACTAAGTTTCTATGCAAGGATCTTTAACCATGAAGCGCCCCCTCACTTAGGATCAGGTAACTAATGATTCTTTTTTCCTAACATAACATCTGGATCCTAGTCTGTACACATCTTCCTACTGCGGTGCAAATCCAAAATCAGACTTGTAAAAGCAACAAAATTATAACAAGACCCTGCAGGCAAGCAGGAATTGGGACATTCCATTTTGCACGTTTAGCACATAGAAAGGAAATGATTCAAGATGTTCTTGATGCTCAGAATCTTTCTCCAAAACCTCCCTATTTTTCTGCCCTGATGGAACTGGAGCTTCTAAAATGCTCACATTTATGCTTTCAAACAGCTGTGAAAGAAGCCCCAGTCCAACTGGCAAGAATTGCTCCCAGTCAGGAATGCTATTCTCTGACTCTCAAAAAGAAAAGGAATGGGGGGGGGGGAGGGAAGATTTGATTATTATTTATTTAATAGACTTGTCTTCCTTCTAGTCAGAAGGAACACTTGAATGGACATCAATTAAAACAATGAACACTTAGAAATACACAAAGTATAAAGATAAAAAGGAGAGAAACAGGCATGGGAAAGAACGGGATATTTTGAGAGGCATGTATCCTATTTCAAAAAGGACAGCTCAGTCTTTTAAAGGGCTCCTTATCTGAAATCTGCTTTAAAAAAAAAATTTAAATCTGCAAGAAGGGAAACTATAAGTCTTGACAATGTTCTAACTCAGAGCCAATTGGCTGAGTTGGAAGGTTGTCTGTGTGAAATAACACATTTCTGTTTAAATCGCTGTTAAGTTTGCTCCACTCTAGGCCTGCAGACAATGCAAATCAATGTCTTCTTTTGTCTGGTTTGGGGGAAAATAGCCACTTTTTGAAGAGCAGATGAGCGGGGAGGCTGACATGCAGGCCTTGCTGCTCCCCCCCCCCCATATCAAAAAGGAGTGGGAAATCTTTATTCTTTAAATCTGTCCACTTCTAGATATAATGACCATTACATTCCTGTTGAAAGAAAAATCTTCATTGGGGTCCAGTCCAAGCCAGAAATAAACAAAATGGAGACTGCTTTAGAAAAGAAGGTTGCAGTTTATTGAAGAGAAGAGCCAGAAAAGAAAGATGGCTCTGGGAAAACTGACCAGAGTGGTGGGGTTTTATACCTTCTGGGGCTTTTGTTTGGAGTTGTTCCTTTGGCATGAACTTTGACCTGAGTCTGAATGTGCCTTTCTGGTATTCTGATGGTGGTGGGTTAATTGGGTTAATCCTATTATGTCCCAAAAGTCATATCTTGCTTCCTTGGGGCTAGGGCTGATGATTGTTGAATTTTTGGCGTGAGGGATTGTTGAGTCTACAGATCTTTGTCTTTCTAATCCCAGCTTCCTGGCTCCAATCTTTCTGATAAGATTATCACATCTGCATTTCTGCAGACCTGGTTTCTGTTTGGGGCAGAGAGACTTGGGGGAGGGGCTTTCTGCCTTTAAGATCCTTTGGGGAAATATAATATTCTGCCTTTTAATATTCCCAAAAATATTTCTTTCTCAGGGAGGGGGAGGCTGACTTCCCACATTCCCATTTGCTCAGATACCACAGAGTTTTAATTTAGAGCCCTGGTTGAAATGCTGCTGCTTTCTTGAAAAGGTGCTGATCAAAGTTGGGAGATGAGCCCCTTGCAGAAAGAAAAACAGAGGCATTATAACTGCATTGCCTGGTGCTCTGGCTTGTGTGAAGTGATGGGGAGGCCTGGAATATTTCTTGCAAGTTTCCTCTGACATCAAGGGCTTCCCTTGCGGGATCTCCCCATAAGAGGAGCTGTTTTAGTAGCCGATGTGCTATGCAAAGGCCTGCACATTTTCCCTTTCCCCCCTCCTGGTGTTCTTCTCCAAAAGAGGCGAGGTGCACAAGCCAAAAAGAAAGCCACCTCCTTCTTTGGTACCCTGATGCATTCCATTCTGCTCTGTTACTGACCAATATAGCCCATCACTTCACTCTTTCCTGATGTCTGAAACATCAGGCTGGGCCAGCAGATCAGGCTGCCTTGAAAGCACCTGCTCAAGACTTTGAGCTCAATGTGGCTTCTGGCTTGGGATAACTCTATCCCTTCACTCTGGATCAGGTGACATTGAATTTATTGTGCAATAGAGGCAATGGTTGAATGTACTGGATGGCCAAAGTACTCTCTGTTCCTTTATGTCTTCCCCCATCTCAGTGTCCTGTTGGATTCTGATTCACTCCAAGATGACAAACCAGGCAGCCTTGCCTTGCCTTGCCTTGCCTTGCCTTGCCTTGCCTTGCCTTGCCTTGACTTGACTTAACTTGACTTGACTTTTCTAGATACTAGTGGATTGGTCATGTCCATCATCAAAGCCATTTTGAATAAGAGCATTGAGATCACCACATCTCAGATAGATTCGCTGGCTTGGCAGCCGCATAAAGATGCTATGATTTGATTGGGGATGGAGACATCTTCTTTCTTGACCAGAGGAAAAGAAGGCAGCTGCGCCAGAACAAATGCTTTGAGCATTCTGGTGGAGTTTGTGAATATTCTTTTGATGTTTTCTCAAGAAGTGCAGAGCCTGTTTGGAGGAGCCCAGAGATGTTTGTGATGCCATAATGACTTTCTTTTCATCTGTCACACCTCACTTGTCCCAAAGCTGTTGATGACCTTTCAGAAACTATAGCTTAATAGCCTTAACAGCTTAATAATAGGCTTAATAAGCTGTTTCCAGTGTAAGAGAATTATGCTCATTAAATTTATTGATTGATTGATTGATTAAATGTATGTTCCCTCTTTTGTCAAGGAGTTCAAGAGATGAAGGAATTTGCTACCTTGCACCAAGAGGGACTGAGCCAAGCATCCATTAGTCTCCACTAATCAAAGAAGGAACCAATCTAGAAATAAGGAGAGATTTTCTGACAGTTAGAACAATCGATCAGTGGAACCGCTTCCTTCAGAAGTTGTGGGTGCTCCATTACTGGAGGTTTTTAAGATTGGACAACCATTTGACCATTTACAGGTAGACAAGAAACCCAAATGGCTGTCCAGTCTCTTAAAAACTTCCAGTGTTGGAGCATTCACCGCTTCTGGAGGCAGGTTGTTCCACTGGTTAATTGTTCTAACTGTCAGGAAGTTTCTCCTTAGTTCTAGGTTGCTTCTCTCTTTGGTTAGTTTCCACCCATTGCTTCTTGTCTGCCTTCAGACGCTTTGGAGAATAGCTTGATTCCCTCTTCTTTGTGGCAGCCCCTCAGATATTGGAAGACTGCTATCATATCCCCCCTCGTCCTTCTCTTCATTAAACTAGACATGCCCAATTCCAGCAACTATTCCTTATATGTTTTAGCCTCCAGTCCCCTGATCATCTTTGTTGTTCTTCTCTGTACTCTTTCTAGAGTCTCAACATCTTTTTTACACAGTCAGATGACTAGGCAGCATCACGAGTTGAAAGGATCAAGTTCACAACTACCTAGGCTTTGATTTAAAGGCAGGATCTAATGAAGGAAGGAGAGACTGTTACGCCTGGAGGCGGTGTGCTTTGCAGAAGATCAGCAATTTGTGCTAGGAAGTTTCTCCTATTGCTGAGTGAAATATGCTTCTCTTGAATTTTCTACCTATTGTATCAGGTGCTGCGCTGAGTGCAGCAGAGAGCAAACTGCTTTGTGTTCTGTGCTTTTCAGGTACTTGAGAGCCACTTGTGTGACCTAAAAGGGTTGGGAGCAGAAGTTGGCTTCCAGAAAATCCATGCATTGAACTCCCACCTTTTACCATGATCCTGATAGTGTTCAGAAATAAATGTGCTTACCCTTTTATTTATTTATTTATTTTATTGGTTTATTACATTAATATGCTATCCAAAGCAACTCTGGGTGGCTTACACATAGCCCTAAAAACACTAATAAGGAACCCAGGATGGATAGAATTAGAAATGACAAGGATTGCTTCATTCTATGTTCCATCTGAATCCTATGGGTCCATCCTACCGTATTAGAACCAAGTTCTCTTGCTCAGCTGCTTCCCTTAAAGATACCGTACATAGCCAAGAGATATAGCACAGCTATAGCACAATCAACAAGGCAGCCTTGTTTAAGTGTAGCCCTTGGCTTAAAAGGAATTGTATACTCTGAATGCCCAAAGGGGGGGGGGGAAGCCTCTGCATTAGAAATTTCAGTGCCCACCTCCACTTTTATTCAGGAATGCTGTAGACCAGTGGTTCTCAAGCTGTGGTCCGCAGACCCTTGGGGGGCTATGATGTCCTAACAGGGGGGGGGGCATGAAGGCTTGAAAAAGTGTTATGGTTTAAATCCAGTGGTGGGATTCAGCCGGTTCGCACCAATTCAGCAGAACCAGTAGCTAATTTTTTGTTGCCCAGGCCCAGAATGGACTTCCAGAAGCAGCATCCACAAAGAGAACCGGTTGTTCACATATTTGAATCCCACCACTGTTTAAATCTTACATCTTTGGGGTCCACGGTCCTGGTCTGTGGCCACAAAAGGTATTTAAAGGGGGTCCGTGGTGAAGAAAAGGTTGTGAACCACTGCTGTAGACCTCAGGACCTTCCAATATCAGTCCTGTGGTCTATGTTAGATATTAAGGCTATGCAGTGCTTTTGATTCAAAAAAGAAAGAGAGGTTTGCAACATCTGGAATCTGTCAGGAGATTCTTAGGAAATTTCCAAGTGAAGAATTGTGCAAAAGAAAAAAAATGATGTGTAGGGTGTTTATGACTTTGGTGTTTGTCCTTTTGCTTGGACTAATCTTTTTTTTTTTTGTAAAAAAAAAATTTTATTTTCAATTTTACATTACATCATAAAAAATACTTCAGATAAAGAGTAAAATAAATTTATACATACAAATTTCGGTATTGCTCACCCTTTCCCCCCAAACCGCATCCACCCTCTAACCTCTTCTCTCACTTCCCTCTTTCCCTTTTCTTCTTCACTTTCCCCCTCTCCTCCTTCTCCTCAACCTTCCTACTTACTTCTCCCCTTCCTCCTATCTTCTCATTCCGGATGCAGTGCTTGGACTAATCTTTGATAGCTATCCCAATGGATTACAACTTTCTTCAATTTGGATGTCTTTCAGAAACTTGGACTTCAGCTCCCAAACTTCACTGCGATGGGCATGCTGGTTGGGGAATTCTGGAAGCCGAAATCTACTGGGCTGGAAGCTGCTCTGGTTGGCTAAGTCAGGTTATCCCCAATGTCTGATGACATGTTCTGATGGAACCAAGACAATGTAAATTTTCGGGACAATCACCATGCAATTATATGGCCAGATAGATGAGCTGATTGCAACAGCCATTTTTATCAAAGCTTTTCCTGGCTCTGGGATTACTGCAGTATGTCATTGCAATGAATTTTCTCTATTTGTGAACCTGTAGTTGAATATCTACTACTGTACATTGTTTTTTGTTCTGTCTTTGTGGTCTTTTTCCCTTACATGAAAAACTCAGTTCATATTGTTAAAATGATCTCTCTTCCAATAACACATTCAGTAGGGAGGCCTAGATTATGCTCAGGCTGGGCACTAAAGAGGGACCTTAAAGTTTTCCAAAATACATATATACACACACACACACAAAAGGAAATTCCTAAGGGCAAAGCATACTCAGGGCCGCAAAAGATTAAGTACCTGGGGAAGATCAGGATGAAAAAACAGGAAGATGTAGGGTCCTTGGTGTTCACTGAACTTGATGGTTTTCTTGCAGATGTTTCATTACCAAACTAGGTAACATCATTCATGCTAAACAGAAGTGGGGTTTGCTCTTATTTTTATACACTAGTGCAGGGGTGTCAAACTCAATTTCATTGAGGGCCGCATCAGCACTGCGGTTGCCCTTGGGGGGGATGGATGTGGCCAGGGTGGGTGTGGCCTACTGGGTGGGCATGGATGGAGTGGATGTTGCCTACTGGGTGGGCATGGCCAGCTCTACATCATTCGTATCAAGGGTGCCTGTGGGGGCCTGGACAGGAGTGGGACAGATCTGAGGGTCTCTGGCAGAAAGGGGTGGGACCAGGGCAGAGCCCATCAAGCTGGATATGTGAAATAGGCAAGGGCCATTTGCTGGCCATTTCCAAGCAATGGTAGATTTCTTCATTCCTTACAAAGGGTGACACCTCCCCAGCATGCACCCAAGGGCTGGTTCCTCGCTGTTTCCAGACGGCCTTGTGGAGCTAAGACTGAATGCATTTCAGCATAGATGGTCACCACAAAATTGTACATTGGCTCCTGACTGGCCTGGGCCAGGGCCAAGGCAGCAGGGGCCGTTCCCTCACTGTTTCCAGAATGGCTTTGCGGGCCACATGAAACCACTTCACGGGCCACATCCGGCCTCCCGGGCCTTGTGTTTGACATGTTTGCACTACTGCTTGCCCTGTCAGCGTTGATGGGAATAGGCTTGGTGGTTCCTTGATGAGGCTGTTGTTTATTGTTAATTTGTTTGTCTGTGCTGGTAGTTCCTTGTTTGGGGTATTGTTTACTTCTTGATTGTTGGTCTAGTGCAGGGATAGGCAACCTTGGCTCTTTTATGACTCATGGACTTCAACAGTCCTCCTTTTGTCAGTTCTGTCCTCCCTCGAAAAGTGTCCTCCTACATGTCCTCCTTTTCAATATTTGAAGACTAATCTGCAGGGCTTTTTTTTCCCCCTCATAGAAGGCTCAGAACGGCGTTCCGGCACCTTTTTTTTTTTATGGATTTTTTCAACTTTTGCATGAGCTGTGCTACTCCCCCTATTGCAGTGGTTCTCAACCTGTGGGTCGGGACCCCATTTGGGGTCAAACGACCATTTCACGGGGGTCGCCAAACAAGGCTGTCCACCATTTTTTTCCCCTTTTCTTTGGCCACGCCCATGGCACCTGGTGATGTATAAGTGGTTGGGGGTCACCACAACATGGGGAACTGTATTATGGGGTTGCGGCATTAGAAAGGTTGAGAACCACTGCCCTATTGGCTTTCGAAAGCCAATAGGAATTGCTGCTGAACGCAATTTTATTTACAATATTGTTTCTTCAATTTATTTGTGTCCTCCTTTTCATTGTAAAAAAGTTGGTCACCTTAGTAATGTTAGTGTTAATTTCTGTTTCTATGGCTGCTGGTTGTGGATGGGGAGATGTTTTGGTCTTTTTTGTTTCCTCTTTGGCTTTTTTATTGTCTCATTTGAGTGGTATGTCGATGGTGTTTATCTCTAAATGTGCAGAGAAGAGCAACTAAGATGATTAAAAGCCAGGAGATTAAAATATATGAAGAATGGTTGCAGAATTTGGGTATGGTTAGTCTAGAGAAAAGGAGGACTGGGGGGGGGGACATGATAGCAGTATTCCAGTATTTGAGGGGCTGCCACAAAGAAGAGGGGGTCAACTTATTTTCCAAAGCACCAGAGGGCAGGACAAGAAATAATGGATAGAAACTAATCAAAAAGAGAAGCAACCTGGAATTAAGCAGAAACTTCCTAACAATGAAAATAATGAACCAGTAGAACGACTTGCCTTCAAAAGTTGTGCGCGCTTCATCATGGGAGGTTTCTAACAAGAGACTGAAATGATAGAGGGTCTCCTGCTTGAGTAGGGGGTTGGACTAGAAGATCTCTAAGATCCCTTCCAGCTCTATTTTGAATTGAATTGAGTCTATCTGCTGGTTATGGCCAATTTATCTGAATGCCAGGCTTCCAGGTAATCTGGTGTTTTTGGACTTGGCTTGATCTAGGGTGTTCACAGCTTCGCAGTTGATGCTATGGTTGAATCTGTCCATGTGTTGTGAAATTAAGGAGTTTTCATCATGTCTTCTGGCTGATAGTTAGAGTTCATAGATGCGCTCTGCTAGTCTTTTGTTTATCCTACATAGTGGCTGTCACAGTCCTTACATCGATAGGAAGATATAGAGGACCGGAAAAGAACGTAAGTTTCTGGCTGGAACATTGAGTACATGTCAACATTTATTGCCTACTTACTTAAAGGTTAAAGATGACACACAGAATATACACAAACAATAACTGTTTTCCTTGGCTTTCACTCTGTCCAGTACGAAACATGAATTTAATGAAGTCCTCATATTGTTTGCCATCCATTTGATAGAAAGGTTATATTCCCAGCTTTCTATTTAGAAGAAATGACCTGCAGTTGAGAAAAGATTTATGTATTTATATATTCAGTTTCCTCTGCTTGTAACTATTTTACCAAGGAAAACTCACCACTTTCTGTTTCTGTTCCCTGTAGAGTAGTTTTACTATCAGGAATTGTTCCAATCTAATTACCTCAATTTCTAAACTACATCTGCCAAGGAGTTTTGTGATTAGCTTTAATTTGTCTGTTTGTGCCACAAATTTAATCAGATTACAGATAGTCCTCGATTTACGACCACAACTGAGCCCCAAATTTCAACACGACAGTTGTTAAGTGAGTTTTGCCCCATTTTATAACCTTTCTTGGCACAGTTGTTAAGTGAACCATTACATACAGGTAGAATCACTGAAGTTGTTAAGTAGCAACATGGTTGTTAAGTGAATCTGGCTTCCCCATTGACTTTGCTGGTCAGCATTAAACTAATTAAGGAGACTCTGGGAGAATCTTGTTTTTTTCTTTGTACTATAATTTTATTCCTTTGAATTATGTACCCACCCATTTCTTACACTTGACTCTGGGCAGCATACAAAGGAAACAATACAAAACAAAAACTATCAAAACACACTAATAATAAGAATCATTAGTCCCATTAAAAATAGAGGTTTAACAACCTGCTTTCTACATAAACCTGTTTTCTAAATTATCACAGTAGGACAATTTCTGAATTATCACAACCAAAGGAAGAATGATGACCCAAGGTTAAAAATAATTAAGTCTCGGGTGTTGTACAAATGCAGCCACTAGGTCCATAACAAATCTGAGCTAGCATTTGGTATTAAATAATACCAATATATTATTGCATTAAGTAATATTAATATATTATTGCACAAAACTGGAAATAGGTTGATTCAGTAGTCAGATATTTTTCCTGGAACATAAATGATACACCCCTTAGTATGTCCAGATGTGGATTCCTGGGTCTTTTACCCACAACCTCAGCCCAGCTCTAAAAAGAAAAACAGAAATTAAGCTGTTTTGGATCTTCCTGCACCAAGTCCAGTAAGAACTTTTCCTAAGAAGGAAAACATAGAAAAAACAATAATCATATATAAAGTATTCTATATAAACTCAATAAAATCTGTGTAGTTCAATTAGTTGCATATTACTAAAGCTCTTGATTTGTAGGATGGCTGACTCTCCTGCCTGGTTGTTCACAGGCAGGCCTTCTCGTTGGTTCTTGTGTCTTCCTCTTTTCTCATGTACACTTACAAGCCATCAAGTCAACTCTTAGCAACCACATAGAGAGATTTTCTCCATGATGATCTGTCTCTAACCTGCTCTTTCAGGTCTTCCATCAGTGGACCCATTGACTTAGAAATAGAATGGCACTTAACTTTACTTTCACAGAATGTGGGACTGAAGTCAAAGCCAGAATATCTGGGGAATTCATTCATTTGTTCGTTCGTTCCATTTCTATAGCTGCCCACCTCAACCAAGTGACTCTGAGCAGTTTACAATTCTAAAATTAATTAGTGTTTTCCCCAATCAAGGTCAATGTTCTACCCAAGACATCCTGAATCTAGCCAGCAAATGACGAATTATCTAAGAGCTAAACTCACTGACTTTTGATGGCGTTACAAATTGTAGTCTGGTTTTTATCAGTTCTACCTGTATATAATGGGAAATGTACTTTGGGCAAAATCAGAAAATTTGAATCGCCATATGTACAGGCTTCTCCACATGGGATCAGTTTATGGGATGCTGTCTAGAGCGCTGTAGGTGACATTAAGCATGTTGTATGAATAAGGAGAATGGGGATTTTGGTTTATTTGCTAAGCAACAAGGATTAGACTTGGGCAATCAGCTTCACAAGATGCAAACTATCTTTTGAAGTTAAATTAGATTAAAGAGGATCCTTTAGGAACAAGAAACAAGAACAATTTTAGCAGAATGCCCTATGGAACATATGGAAAGAAAGCTGTGAATCCAATTTACTTCATATTAACATTACCAATAGGTGTTACTTAAGTTTTCCCAAGATCATAAATTTCCAGGGATTAGCTCAGAGCAGTCGGTGTTATAAAAACATAGACTGGAAGGAGATTAAGGAAATACTCCACCTACTCCAAAGATGTACAACTTTTCCTGGCCCAAGAATCACACTTTTTCATTTGAGTGGCATACCTTGAGAAAAGCCTGCCAATGTTAAATTAAAATTAAAATGATTTTATTTGCCTTTAAATTGAGTAAATCAAATTACATAAATACTCCTCTGCCCTATGTTTCCAAATTTCTCCCTGCTGCCACATTAAGAATATCTGATGTGTCAGCTGTGTGATGGGACCAGCTGCCATCCTGAACTCACCATATGCTGTGATGGCAGCAGTTGGTAGGGGTTGGACTTAAGAGCATCCATCCATTCCTTGTCCTAGGAATGAACATTCCATTGCTGGTTATCATCCAGCAGTGAGGATGTCACCTAGAAGTGACTCACCAAAAAAGCAAGCTTGACTTAGAGCATCATAGACCATCATGGTAGACACCAAGTATGTAATCTAAAAAAGGTTGCCATTCATTATTTTAAAACAATATATGCATACATCCTTTAAAGTACCAACACTAGAAAGGCCGAAAATTACTAGGGCATAGCAATTTCATTTGTCATCCCAGCACAAAGGTTTCCGGATTAATTTAAACACAAAGAACTGACTTCAAACATAAACTGCAGGGTTGGGCCAGGCTATCATATTGGTTTAAGCTACTAGGCCTCTGGGCAGTTTCCCTAGGTGTCTCCTCAAAAGACAAACACAGTTCTTCAGCTCCTTGTCTCCAGTTTGCAAGTAGGAATTATAGGAAAATTCATTTAGAATATGTGATATTTTGGGCAGAAATAAGGAACCCCCGGATCTCGCTGAACTACAGTTCCCAGCAGTCCTAGCAAAAAACATGGATGCTTGGAGTTGTACTTCATCACATACCATAGATTGTCTACTATTAGGGTGGGGGATTAATTAACAGTGGCTTAATTCTATCTATTTCTTCTTTTTCATAATCGGTGCCCAAAATTCTTCCTGGCTCTGATCCTGCAATCAAAAGATAGGTGCAACTTCTTTGATATGTAATAGATTGGTTGATTTATTATGTGCCATTAAATTGGTATTGACTCTTAGCAATCCAGAGAAAATCATTCCGGAGAAAAACTATCTACACCTGGTCCTTAAGAAATGACATTGACTTGATCATTCTGATCTGTCCCCAAACAGTCTTCCAACTATATCTGCACTATTGCTGTATTTGAGTCTAACCATCCTGCTGTCAATCATCCTCTTCTCCTTCCTTCCTTCCTTCCTTCCACCATTATAGACTTCTTCAGTAGGCAAGACCTTCACATAATGTGTCCAAAGTAGGATATTTTGAGTCCTGGTTTATGTCATTTATGCCTCAAGCGAAAATTCTGGATTATTTGTTTGAGGATCCATTTGTTTATTTTCTTCTTTCGGTAAGGAGTGTAAGCAGGCAAATCTCATTGCAAACGGAGCATGTGAGGAGATTGTTCCCCCCTTTTGAGCCATAGGCTCAAATCATTCTCCTCCCCTATTAATATATAGAAAAGAAACAGCTTGTAATAGTGGCAGTCCTAAACCAACCAAAAGGTACAATCAGAATGGTTTTTGAGGGAATTTTGTGTTGGGCAAAAAGAATATCCATTTAGAAGCTCTCTGTATGAACATTCACATTTATTTCTGTAATCTCTAAAAGTTGAGGACCTATGCAGAAATTGAATAAATGGATGAATATCTGAAAATTGACCAGTTAATTTATTCTCTAGTCCCATGGTGGCGAACCTATGGCACATGTGCCATAGGTGGCACGCAGAGCCCTCTCTGTGGGCACGCACACCGTCGCCCCAGTCCTAGGCCTTCAGCTGGGTTTTATAAAATCTTTTTGCTTTAGGCCTCCACCATGTGCAAAAAAAAAAAAAAGATTCAATCAATCAATCAATTTCAACTTCTCGCGGGGAAAAAAAAATCTCGCGAAGTTGGAATTGATTGATTGAACTTTTTAGTCCCACCTAGTCTGCCGTTACCACCGCAGCCAGGCCCACCCAATGGGCCATGCCTACCCAATGGGTCACACCCACCAAATGAGCCATGCCCATCCGGCACCCGACTATACATAAGTTGATTTTGGGTTGCAGTTTGGGCACTCGGTCTCTAAAAGGTTCGCCATCACTGCTCTAGTCTGTAAATAAGCAGGAGTTGGAGTTGAGATTTCTTTTAAGATAAAAGTTGATAGGCACCTTAGTTTTCCTGTGCCTAAAACAAGATATTTGCATAAATAAATTCACAGTTAACACTTGAACTTGATGTTAACACACTCACCAATTTCCCCATCAGTAACCACCTATTGCACTGTGGCCTTTCACATATCACGGTACATCAATTTATTTAACCATAATTTGATAAAGAAACCCGAAACAACACAGATCTCTCTCGCACACACTAAATTATAGAGCGTGATGATAAACCACAGCCGGGTTCATCACTTTTTCTATTGGAGTGGCTGCAGGTTTCCCGCACTGGCAAAGCAATCAGATCAGATGATTTTTACACTTCTTTATAATTCTGGGACTCTTTGAGACTTCTCAAAACTTGATAAACCTTCTTTGAAATAAAAAGCAGTTTTGTGGCCACACTATCACTGAGGCTTATTTTGGGAGCCATAATTCAAGCAATCCATAAGTTAGCTCACTATGTGAATCTATGAGTTATTTGCATATAAGGATTTACAAAAGAGGTTTTGAGTAAATGTATGCAGAATGATTTGTACCCAAAATAGATGACCTCGCATTTCATGAGAAATATAATCAGAAATTTCTGCTTCTAACCAGGAATACTTCTTAACTTAGTAAGAAATAAAACCAGATTCCTAGCATGCCTGTCCATTACATAAATTTATCTTCAGCAATATCATAGCTTGATGTTGCTAGCACTTCTGGAGTTTCATCTGATTTAGAAGAATGTTCTGTTTGCTGTACTGAGGAGATTGATCCCAGTGGAGTGCTATTGAGAAAGGACACTTTAAAATACAGGTAGTCCTTGAATGATGATGATGATGGCAAAAGCAAGCAAGGGTAGTATCAATAGTAATAAGCACCTTGGGTGCAATCCCAAAACAACTGGAGCACCACTTGAACACCATTGGCATTGACAAATTTGCCATTAGTCAATTGCAAAAGGCAGCCTTACTAGGAACTGTTTCCATCCTGCGACGATATCTGTAATACCATCAAACATCCACATCTGCCTATCCCAGGTCCTTGGTAAGGACTCGATAGGTAGACAAAAATGCCAAATCCAGTCTGAACATCTGGCTGACTGTGCAATGATCAAATAATAATAATAATAATGTTGAAAGGCACCTTGGAGGTCATCTAGTCCAACCCCCTCCTAAATGAAATTACAATAGTTCATTTAGTGACCATTCAAAGTTATAACAGTACTGAAAAAAGAGACCATTTTTCACACTTATGACTATTGCAGCATCCCCATGGTTCACCTGATCAAAATTCACATGACTCACATTTGCGACAGTTGCCATGTCCCAGGGTCATGTGATCACCTTTTGTGACCCTCTGATAAGCAAAGTCAATGGGGAAGCCAGATTCACTTAACATCCGTGCTACTAATTTAACAACTGCAGTGATACACTTAACAACTATGACAAGAAAAATCATAAAAGGGGGCAAAACTCACTTAACAAACATCTCCACTTAGCAACAAAACTTTAGGGTTCAATTGTGGTTATAAGTCAAGGACTACCAGCAGATGGAAATGAAGTGAGTCATGATAGCATTTCAACCAATCTCTTCTCAGTATGACTAACTCAGACTCTACCTTATTGGTGGGACTCACACGTTGAGCTAACTTATGATTACTTGAACTATGGTTCCCAAAATAAGCTATGGTGATAGTGGCCACAGATCAAACCATAAACTATGATTTGTTAGCCCTGGGGCTGGGTATGTTTGATATGCTGAACAAAAATCAAACAAACTTCTTATTGATTATGCAGTGAGTGGTTCCAGCCCACCTGTATCAGCTATCAAATCTTGGATCCAGTTTCAACAGACTTTGTGTAATCTGGTGATGGGAACATAGTTTCCGTGGGAGGAGGCCAATACAGGGAACACAAAGGCTTCGTGCACCAACTTGAAGCCTATTGAGGAGCAGGAAAAGGACATTCCACTAGGATAGCTGTATGAGAAATAAGTACAGGAGACCCCAGGTTCAGAGCTGCTATGTAAAATCACAGAGACCTCTTGCTAATTAGGGTAATTTGAACTGATGGTTCCAAAAGGTAAGGACAGATTGCTTCATCCAAGCTAGAAATTCTGGCCAATTCCTATTGCTGATTTTTATTAATTGGTTATTTTTGTTCACCATAGATCTAATAATGGTTTTTAGAGTACCCAACTGATGTATGTACCCAACTGATATATAAAAGGTTTCTCCTGTCCAGTCATGCCTGACTCTAGGGGGCAGTGCCCATCTCTGTTTCTTGGCCAAGGGAAACAGCATTGTCTGAAGGCGCTTCTGTGGTCATGTGGCCAGCCTGGCTGTACGCCAAAGGTGCAAGGAATGCTGTTACCTTCCCACCAAAATGGTAAGTACTTATCTACTCACGTTTGCATGCTTTTGAATTGCTAGGTTGGCAGAAGCTGGGGCAAGTACTGCGAACTCACTCTGTCATGTGGCACTGAGGTCTCAAACCCGGGCTATCATAAACCCAGCATCTTTAATCTCTCAGCCATTGCGCACACACACACACACACACACACACACACAGAGAGAGAGAGAGAGAGAGAGAGAGAGAGAGAGAGAGAGAGAGAGAGAGAGAGAGATCTTTATATATGGTCTTCATTTAAGGTTTTAATAATAAAGGGGTTTTTTCCTTTAACATTTTTGTATTTGCCAATTTTTTACAGTTTGTCAATATATATTTGTATTTTGCTTTCCTTCCTTTTTTTCCCCTCTTTCTATTCACAAAGAGATTTTAAAAAGGAAAAGGAAAATTTATTTCTTTATTACACCACCTTTATTATTTTTATAAATGATATCCAACGCACCCTCCTATTTTCCCCAAAACAACAACCCTCTGAGGTGGGTTGGGCTGAGAGAGATGAACTGGCCTAAAGTCACCCAGCTGGGTTTCATGGTTAAGGCAGGACTTGAACTCCTGGTCTCCCACTTTTTAGCCTGATGACTTAACTAAACATGCCAAAAAAAAACCCCACCTGCAATTATCAAATCATCTGCATTGAATTGCCAAGAAATTGACCTGAAATCATCATACACAAGGGCTTTTTTACCATTCCTGTTCAGCCATGATAGTCACTTATGCTCAGAAGCCTCTTCCTTGGTGGAAGCTGGATTGTGCTTTATTTGTTTGAGATCAAAAGGGAGAGAGATTTGATGCTAGGATATGTTAAAGGAATCATTTTATTTAAACAATCTATCATAAACCTGCCTGGTTCACTGCAGATTACCAATTAAGAACGGATAGGCAGGCCACATCTGAACAATATAATGAATAACTTTAAAATATTAGTGAGTTGCTGTGAAGGTGGCTAGAATTCGCTTTTAATTCACTTTTTTAAAATATCAGCACTACCAAAATGATTCCTTGAGTCACCAGCCGTGTCAAGGAAGACAAGGGCGCCCTCTCGTGGACGAGAGTGCCCTCAGACAAGGCAGGATGCATTGAAACAAAGCAGACGTTTACTATCTTTTCTAGAGTTTAGATTTTAGAACAACTTAATATCCTCCAGACGTCACCGTGTCCAAGTGAATTCTAGTCCAATCTGTTCACAGGAGACCAGATTAGGGAATAATCATTCCTTAATTATTATTTTTTTCATAGTGAACTTCGTTTAGTTAAATCTAACTCTTAACATTAGAGATACTGTACTGCTTCTAAGCTGCCTTGTGGCTGAAGTTCTACAGCCTGTAATTTGCTATTTGAGGAAAATGAAATCACTGCTTCCCTTGAGGAAAGGGCAAATGATATTCCCAAAGCAATCAAGGCATGCAGAGTGTGGGCTGCAGAGGCTATCTGTATCCCCAAATCGTGTTTTGGCAGTCCCTTTTGATAACAACGGCCCGAAATTGCCCAGTGTTATTTCCAACTTATAAATGACTTGCTTATAGAAGTAGTTATGTATAGAATATTGCAGTGAAATAGGGTCATCCTTTATTGATACTGTTGTGTAAAATCACACAAACAAAATTATATATGTATGACAAGCTGTCACGTATATTCAGGTAGTCCTTGGATTATTACTATTCATTCAGGCAATCGTTCCAATTTACAACAGTGCTGAACCAGTGATACTTACAAACAATCCTCCAAATTCTGGGCATTCCAGCACCCCCCCATCACATGATCACTATTCAGGAGCTTGGCAACCAGTTCACACTTATGGTTACATGATCACAATTTCCAACATCCCTTGAGGATTACCCACAAGCAAAGTCAATGGGAAAGCCAGCAGGAAATCAGAAGTTGTATTCATATGAGATCTTTATGGTCCATGGTGATTTGCTTAATGATGGCAACTGGAATTGTTGAACTTCAGTCACTACTAAGTGACACGGTCACATGACATCATGTTTTACAACTGTGTCACTTAGCAACAGCAAGTCCCAATTGCCATCATAACCCAAGGACTGCCTGTAATTTGTCTATTGTTGTATTGATTATTTTTCTATTTGTTCTGTTTTATTAAATAAAGCCACCCATCCACCTACCTACTCACCCAGCAGCCCAATATTGTTGGAATTTTTTCTTGAAAGTTGACGGGTGGCCCCTTCACAAAATTGAATGTATTTTTAAGAGGGTTTTTTAAAAAAAATTCATCACAAACCTAGGAAGAAAGGGCCTGGCAAGGCCCTGCTCATTTTTGCATTATGTCTCAGCCTTTCCCTCCCAATTGTTAGGTGTAGCTACTCAACTCAACTTTGCCCAACTCTGATATATGTCACAGTGCCAACTACCAAGCCAGAATTTGGTTTAAGCCAACTGCTGGGTTCAGAGCCATTGGGTGGGGCAAGGCAATGTCTGAGACACTATGATTTAGCTTTTGATAAAGTAGGTAGAATAATAGTATTTAGTTAAAGCAACAGAACTAAATAAATATAATCTAGCCATTCATTCAGTGAATTTTTGCCTTAGTTTCCTGCTAGAGCACATGGTGATTTACTTAGGCGACGAAGCTGATTTGGGGGCAGGGAAGAACTGAGCCATTAAGGGGTGGTCTTGCAGAAAAGCTCACACAGTCCTGAAAAAAAGAACTTCCAAACCATCCCATCTTCATTTTGTTTAAGATGGAGCAAAAAGAAACGTGGATAGGCTTTCCATGCTCTGCTAGTCTACCGTCTGCAATGAAAAACAACGGTGGAAACCCCACCATGCCTTTTTCTTGATCTTGTCAGAATAAGAGACTTGGAAGAGAACTTGGAGGTTGTCCAATCTCTTCTTAAAAACCTCCAGTGTTGGAGCACCCAAAACTTATGGGGGCAAGTTGTTCCACTGATTAACTGTTCTAACTGTCAACCTACTTCAAAAGGGCTGCGCGATCTCCCTCCATTTTAAAACTACAGCTACATGTGGGATGGGAGAGTGAATGACTGTCTGACAGTCATCTAGTGATTGTGACACAAGATCTGAGCCGGTGTCTTCCTGCTCCTAGTCCCACACCTTCACCACCCCTCCAGAATTGTCCTGCACACTCCAAGGCCACAGACTTCAAGGGACACGAGCCAATTAAGGGAAGCCATGTGCTAAATAAATAATAAGGGAAGAGAAAATGTGGTGCTCTCAATCTCAGTGTAAGGGAAATGGAGAAAAGGTGGGAGCTGAAACTGATATTTTACCAATGAGTCTTCCCAGGTTTGGATCTCAAAAACAGATCCTACCTTCAGTCAGAATACAATGAACCAGCCTCTTTGTTCAGACTTTCAAAAACATGCCTCTTCAAGCTGAGAAAACAGAATCTTGTCTTATTCGCTGTGCCCTGGGGAAAGCTGGCAACCTTCAAAGCTATATCTAGTTCTGCTAACCTCTTTCCTCTTCCCTGATGGCAAGCGTGTTTTTCTTAGGATTGACGCAAAAGATTTTTTAATGTGGCTGTGTAGGGCGTGTGCTTCACCCAAGCTTACTTCCGTTGGAGCATCTGAATAGTATATAAAGACATGAGTATAGCAGCAGGCTGACTTGAAACTGGTTGGACATAATGAGGCCACAGCAGAAGCACCGAAGTTATGAAGTGACCCTTTGCTCTGACCCCTGCTCTTGCTAATTCACTAGATATGGATATCAGAGCAAGTACTAAGTCTTCAGAGTCCCCGGGTTGTGTTTTTTGTTTGTTTGTTTGTTTAAAACAAAGTAGACAGCCATGCAAGAACTACCATGGGATTAGTAAAATATTCATGTGGATAATTCAATTCAGAATACAAAAAACAAGAGAACCAGTGACCTGCAAAGAAATGGCTGGCTGGGCAATTCTTGGAGTTGAAGTCCAGACATCTCAACATTGGCAAGGTTGAGAAAGACTGGATTGATGTATTTATTGCACAATATATAGTGTGAATGCCACCTAGCCATTAACATGATGGAGAAGACTGCTGATGGATGACCCATATATCTGTTTAATCTGTTAGTGGAATGATGGGTGAATTCCAGGTCCATGCTTCATAATTCTTTCCCTCTCACCTGAATTTACTCTAGGCAGCACTTCAGATAGAGGAGACCTTGTGGCAAAGGATTGCTTGCAAATATTCTGTAAACAAAGGCCTGTCCTCTGCAAAGAAGGATGCAGGAAACTGCCTACACAAATCTTTAACAAACCTGAGATCTCAATGATGCTTTTTCCAAAGGGAACTGGACTGTTTTTTTTTTTCCTTGAGTCCAGTTGCCTTTTGAAAAAATATCTTTGAGACAACTATGACCTGGGTGACTGAGAATCCAGAATTAACACTGTTGAGCCCATGAGAATGGCAAATTGCAGTGTGCCCTCTTTTTGCAAGCTTTTTAAAATGTCCTTGTAGATCAAGGAGGGGGGAATCTATCTGTCAAGGAGAACAAGCAATGTAATTGTTGCCATGATGGTCAAAAGGAAGGCATGGTTTGGCCTGGATGTTCTATATTTTCCCAGGTTTTGAAAAGGAACCTTACAATTTGACATTTTCAAAAGCCATTTTAGTTTGTCTATTATTATTTTCCTGGAAAAAAAACTAAAATTCAATCATTCTAGTTAAAATTGCTGAATTTACTTTGAACAGCAATTTTATTCAAGAATAGTAGGATGAAAGCAAATTTGTGGTGGCGTTTGAGCTTAAAGGTGATCTACTTCTGGCATTGATTGATTTGCTTTTCTTGGTTTGTGAGAGCTGTGCCTTGCCTTCTATTTTAGAATAATATTATGGACTGGCTAAGAGAATAGATAATTGTGTGGGGCATCATGACATGAGCGTGAACCTTAATATGAATTGAATATAGATGTCTTCAAGTATGGTCAAAAATAAAGATGGTATCAATGAAGGAATAATGAAATCTCTGCCAATTTTTAGGCAAGACATCATCTTGATTTTTTTTTTTACCGTACTCTGGATGTCCTTTTCTGGATATCAAATCTTGACAGAACACATCCAAAGGACAAAAAAGGGTAGAAATAAATGTGCATTTTATTATCAACTCAAAAGTAGAAACCTCATTTTACAGGTGAGCAAGTAGCGTAATTTCATACGTAAAGAAATTCCACATTTAAAAAGAAAAATTACGCATTTCTATCAAAGTGGCCTGTGGCAAACTCAAATAAATAGTGAGCTGATTTATGATAAGAAAAAGTACAAATAGGAAAGCAGTCAAAAATAATTATAATCCACTTGTTAAATCGGTAGCTGAAACAGGAAATGTCATCCACTTCTCCAGGTATAATCCACTAAGCATTCTCTGTTTTATAAAAAAAATAAGCATGTTTTTGCTGCAGAATTATATTCTGAAATCTTATAAAGTACTCCTTTTAGGAAGAATCAAGCATTAGAACTTAATGCAATAAAGAAATGGCTGCCAAATTGTACTCATTTCAGCAGAGTTTATGCAAAAATTTCTGAGGCTCAGCACATGTTTGTGTTTGTTTTATTAATAAGAATGCCTTCTTTTGTTAATTCAGTAAGAAGTGCAAGCAGGCAAATCTCATTGCAAACGGAGCATGTGAGGAGAGGATTCTCATCCTTTCCCTTTTGAGCAATAGGCTCAATGAAAATTGTTCTCCTCCCCCATTGATAATAGAAAAGAAAAAAAAGCTTGTATTAGTGGCAGTGCATAAAACAACCAAAAATGAAGAAAGATGCGGAGCCCATTTTGGGGGGAAAAATAAGTAGATAAGAGATCCCTCACTTCCAAATGTGGAAATTGTCATCCTGGAGATGATAAATGATTATCTTGTGAAACAAAGGACCTCAGATGGCAACTGGAAAGTAAATGTTGAGATTTAAGTAGAAGGCTTTTTAGAATCAGGTCCTTATGATCTGTTTGGATTGATCTGTTTAACCACCTTATTCTGATTCAGATGGCTCTTCCTTAGCCATCTTCAAATTGGATGGAGAGTTGCTTGGGAGAGGGTTCAAGAGGTCAGGTGTCTTAGTAGTAGCTTCTCCAGAGCTATTGGTGTCTATTAAGGAGGCCATTAAACAGTGCTGGTATTGCTCCCTTGTGATCTGGATTAGGAAGAGAAAGCAATTATTCAAGAACTTACCACCAGCAATCAAGGGCATGGGATAATTTGGGGAAATGATGCTCCAGAGGTTTCTTCCAGCTACTTTGTGGAGGAACCAGCCAGAAATGTATTAAGCAGGCCAGAAACCAGAAAGGATCAGAAAGTGGTGATCTAAACCTTTTCTCTAGTTGAGAAGAGGCCTGGAAGCCAATGGACCAAGGAGATTGACTGGGTTGGCTTAGCATGCAAAGCCATAATTAGTTTAGCTATGGTTTGTAGAATAAAGATTTAGCTGGAGTCACAAATCAGATGAAGCCCAAACTAAATAAATAACATTATGCTTCGTGTGATACGAGTGTAACCACCGCGCCACATATAGGCTGGAAAGGTGGACTGGATGACAAGCTGCCATATCAAACTGGACAAATAGATTGTGCCAGATCTTTAGAGTTATGAAGCTTGTACACAAATGGACGGCATCAGGTTGAGGAACGTTTCCTTGTAGGAATATGCTAGAACTGAAGATTCAGCCCTCATACAAATCTGCCACCATAATATTTTGTCTGTCCCTAAAGAAGGGAGGAAAATAGTAAATCAACTGAAAGTTAATTATGTTCTTTAGAATTTGATAGGCAAATTTGTGGAAGCAGAAATGAGGAACCAATGGTTCTCCAGATGTTTCTGTTGGTGCAGTTGAGTAACATCTGCAAGATCATGGGTTCTCTTAATCTGATCTATAATTACTGGGTTATTGACAGCTTAGAATAGATTTATGACTCTCACAGAAGTCCCTCACTGGCTCACTTTGATGTACAGGAGGTCACTGAGGGCTCGGACAGTGAAATCAGCCATATATTGCAGGCTGGTGCTGGGGAGGACTTGGCTGGTGCTCATGCTTCTGATGGCAGAATTCATCTGTTCAAAGCTGATCCGGTTGATGCTGCTGAACCAAGACAGGGAGCTGCTCTCAAGCCCTAGACATTGTGGACAAGGAGATAAGAATTGTAGCCTGTAGTTCGATTCTCTCTCCGACTTGTTCATCGCTGTATTCTCCTATCCATCTCTCCAGGCTTGGCCTTTTCAACTGGGGCATTTTTAGTGGACTAAAGTATGGTTTATTTAAGCTTCCTTTGCTGAAAAATCTACAGTGCCATAGTCCCATTCACCAAGTTAATAAACTATAATGACTGGATTTACACAACATGTTAAAAAAAAAAAAAGACCAGCCATTTTGGAACTGAGCAGGATGGTGAATGCAGCCATTGACTAGCTGGGCTCCTCATGGTTTCAGGAAGAACTTTTCCAGCTCTGCCGTGGACAAAGACTCTTGAATCACCCGAAGCCACAGAAAGTCACTTTGAAATGATATGGGCAGTAAATAAATTTTAATAAATTAAATAAATTGCACTGGCTGCCCCTGTATTTTTGAGCAAATGCAGGGCAGTCAGATTTTCTAGCTACCGCAAGTCCCCCTTTTCCCCTCAGCTATTTTTCAAGGAGGCTTTCATGAAGAAGACAAAGTAAAACACGCAAGACTCTGGTTTTTACTTTGGTTGCTAAAACTCAGCTATAAACCCAGAGGCTGCATTTGCACAACAGATTGACTTTTAAGCTCATAGTTGTTTTTGCAAGATGGGCAACCACGCTAATTGATTCAGACTGACAAGATACTAACTTGTTTAAGGTTCATATGGTTAATTTTGGAGGGGCTTATCAGGCTGTATAAATCCAGCCTGGATCTTTTGATGATGATACAATGCATCATGCAAACATATGAATATCACTAGCATAAGAGGATTGTGTGAACACAGCCTTTGCCTAGCTCTCTTCCAGAAAAGATTGGACAGCCATTTGTCTGAGATGAATAAAATCTCCTGTCTTGGGCAGGAGGTTGGACTAGAAAACCTCCAAGGTCCCTTCCAGCCCTATGACGTTATTCCCTGAGCACCTTTTTAAAGGCAGAGAAGAATTAATGTGTAAACTATATTACAATTCAAACCACCAGAGGGCGCTAAATAGCACCTGATTTATTGGTGTCCTCGATCAGTCAGCAAAGAATCTTAGTCAGTGTCAAAAGTACAATTTGCAATTAGACTTTTCGGCCAAGGGGAGCAATTAAACTTTATAACTTGGACGAAGCTTCAAATCTCATGCTAGAGCTAGAGAGATTAAAAAAAAAACAGATTCAGCTTGTGGCTAGGGAATTCTGGGAGTTGAAGTCCACAAGCCTTAAAGTTGCCAAGCTTGGACACATCTGCATTAGGCAAAGCACACATTTGAGCAGAGAGCACAGACTGGCAAATTACCTGTTGGGATGGATGGCCCTAGAGCCATGACCCCATAGTAGGAGAAGGGTCCATTCTCAAACTTCATGTTTTCCTTACACGCTTCTACCTCCACCTTCCCCTGGAACAGAGAAAAGATTACAGTTGGAAAACTCTTATTTTAGCAGACAAGATATGAACTGGGCTGTATCTGAAATCTCACAGCATCTTAGCTGAACCATACAGGTAGAGCTCCTGTGCCACCCACAGTGTATGAGTGGAAAAGGCCCATTCATGGGCCTGAAGGGAGAAGAGAAGACTGTATAGTACCTGCAAGATGAGGATGAAGTAATCTGCCATCTTATTCCTTTGGTACAAGTAATGATGGGGGGAGTCCTTGAAGTTCTCATCAAATTTCAGCTCACAAATGACATCCCGGTGCTTCAGCAGACGCAGCAGGTATTTTTCAGAGATGAGGGTGGGGAAAAATTGCAAAATCTCTGCATGATGAGGAAAGGGCACGGGGATGAGTGTTCCCAAGGACATTTTTTTCCCAAAACTAAAGTCACAGTAGATAAATATTTTCCCAAAGCTGTAATACACAGTAACAGAATTGGAAGGGACCTTGGGGGTCATCTAATCCAACCCCCTGCTCCTGCAGGAGACTTATACTATTTCTGAAAGATGTCTATCCAGTCTCTTCTTAAAAGCCTCCAGGGTTGGAATAAAACACTTTATTTCAGCTGCTGAAATAAAAGTCTACCTGTCAACTCAGATACAGGATGTTCCTCCATTTACAGCCACAATTGGGGTTGGAATTCTTGTTGCCAAGGGAGATGGTTGTTAACAGAGTCATGTCCTATTTTACCACCTTGCTTGCCAGGGTGGTTAAGTGAATCACTGCAGTTATGAACTGAATCACATGATCGTTAAGCAAATCCAGCTTCCCCTATTAACTTTGTCAGAAGCCCCTGAAAAAGGTCACAAATCATATTCACGTAACTTGTGCAATCATCATAAGTACATGCTGGCTTGTGCAATCATCATAAATACATGCCGGTTGCCAAGCATCAAAATATTGATCCTGTGACTGTGGGGATGCTATGACAGTTTAAGTCAGACATGTCAAACACAAGGCCCGCGGGCAGGATGCGGGCCGGGGAGGGCCCAGATTTGGCCCCCTGGGGCTGTCCCAAAAATGGCAAGGGACCGGCCCCTGCTGCCCCAGCCCTGGCCCACCACAACCCAGCTGGGGGCCTTGGAGCAGGTGCAGGAAACAGTGCAGCATGCAGCAACAGCAGCTCATTTGCTTTAGCCCGCCCCTCCTCTCCCAGCTTAACCCCGTCAGGCCCGGTCAGGAATGGAAGAGGAGGAGGAGGAGGAAGCCTACAAAAAAGGAGAGCTTCCCCCATTCTCCCACCCCTTCTCTCTTTTTTTTTAACTTCCTCCCACTCCGTTCAGGTGCAGCTGAGGAAAAGGACGAGGAGAAAACAGGAAGGGTGTGTGGGTGTGGGTGGGTCTGTGTGGGTGTGTAAGAAAGACTGAGACAGAGAGAAAGCCAGGAGGGGAGGAGGAAGTTTTACAAAAAAGGAGAGCTTCCACCTTTCTCCCCCCTCCTCTTTTTTATTAACTTGTGTGTGTGTGGTGTTTGTGTGTGTGTGGAGAGAGAGAGAGAGAGAGAGAGCCAGCAGGGAGTTGCAGAGTAAGCAAACTTACAAAAAGGGGATTGCTCTCTCTTTTTCTCATACACATACACACATACACAGGAAGGTGGTGTGCTGGCAGGCGAGAGAGCAAACTTGCAGATTAGCTTTGTGGTCTATTCTTGCCTCCTCCCCTCCCTAAAATCCAGGCAATAATAAAACTCTTTGGATTGAATGGGAAGTTAGGAATTGGTGTGAGTTGAAATTAAAAGGCTGAGTCAACTCCCCCCCCCCAATTATTTTGTCAGAGACAAAAATAGTTCCCTTCATCTGCTCTTTTATAATTTAATCCAGCCTTACCCAAACTAATATATTTAGGGTGTCATGAACCACAGTTCCCATCATCCTGTGGCTATGCTGGCTAGAAATGCAATGCCTTATTTTCTCTGCAGTATGCGCCTATGAGGCAGTAGGTCTGTGGGATTTAGATGTATTTAAATATTTGTTTCTTCTGCCTAATTTATTAAATCAACATCTAATTTGAAATTAAAAGTTTCTGAGAAATCCAGGGTGGTTTACAAGAAAACTCTCAAAGACAGCTATTGTAAAGCATCACTAGCACTGCTTAAAACAATATTAAAAGTATGTCTTTTAAGAAAGAAAAATAGTAGTAGTAATTTACTAGTGCTGTTTGGTCATAAAATGTGTTGTTGTTTTACATATGCCTGGCTGAACAGTGTGTTTGGAGTTGCCTCTAAATAGGTGAGGGTTGCACTGTTCATATTTTCCTTGGGAGAAAGTTTTATAATGAGGGTGCTGTCTCTGAGAAGGCTCTGCTTGTGGCCACTGTTCTATAATCCAAACCAGGGGGACCATCTGGTCTAAATGGATGGTAAACATAGATGATTAGCGGGCTGGAGGCTAAAACATATGACAAATGTTTGTGGAAATTGGGTATGTCTGGCTTAGTGAAAAGGTGGTGACATGATAGTAGTGTTCCAATATTTGATGGGCTGCCACAGAGAAGAAGGGGTCAACCTATTTTCCAAAGCATCAGAAGGCAAATAATAGATGGAAACTAATCAAGAAGAAAAACAGCCTAGAACAACTAACCAGTGAAAAGGCTTGCCTTCAGAAGTTGTGGATGCTCCATCACTGGAGACTTTTAGTAGAGATTGGATATTCCATTGTCTGGAATGGTATATGTCCCCTGCTTGAACAGGAGCTTGGACTAAAGACCTCAAAGGTCACTTCCAACTCTTATTCTTTGAGAGAAGTGCTGCCAACCTCTCCCCCTCTCCTCGCCCCTTCCTGGGCGCAGAGAGAAGGAGGGAAGGAGGGGAGGGAAACAGGAAAAAAGTAAGGGAAGGAAGCAAGGAGATGGGAATGAAAAGGAGGGAGGCAGGGAAGAAAGGAAAGGAGGAAGGAAGGAAAGAGAAGGAAGGAAAGGAAGGAAGGAAGGAAGGAAGGAAGGAAGGAAGGAAGGAAGAAAGAAAGAAAGAAAGAAAGAAAGAAAGAAAGAAAGAAAGAAAGAAAGAAAGAAAGAAAGAGAGAGAGAGAGAGAAGGGAGGGAGGGAGGGGAGGGAGGGAGGGAGGGAGGGGAGGGAGGGAGGGAGGGAGGGAAGGAAGGAGATTGGAATAAGAGAGAGGGAGGGAGGGTCTGAAGAAAGTCCTGCTTTAGCACTTGGTCACCAGCAGCCCTGTTGCCCTTTTGCCTTCCCCTGGTGGTCTCCCATCCTTTGGTCTCCCATGCTTTGGTTACAAAGCCAGGTTTCCTCACATGGAGAGGGAATGGGCCTCCCTCTGACCCATACACTTTGTCCTCCTGTGCCCACCATGAGCAACCTGGCCAAGGAGAGTGAGCACAGCAGCAGCAGCATTGAGGAGGAGATAAGTGCAGCTGGGCACCCCCTCGGGGAAGTGTGGCTAGGCTAGGCAGGGCTGGGGGGTCCTGGTGCCGTGGGAGCTCAAGGGCCAGGCTGGGCACTTGACCTCCACTGCCCAGGGCTCTGGGCAGTCCATGCCACTGTCCAGGGGCTCCGTGCACAGCCTGAGGCTCAGTGAGGCTCCTCAGTGGACCATGCCCTGGCGCTCGCCCCGTCCCACCCACCCTTCCCCACCCTCGGATGCACCTCATTCCTGCCCAGGACCGCACAGGTTCCCCTGACATGAGTGACATGGAGCTGGCCACACCCACCCAGCCCCCAATGGCGACCACGATGCTGATGCGGCCCTCGATGAAATTGAGTTTGACACCCCTGGTTTAAGTCCAACAACTGATCATGTCACTTTTTCAGTGCCATTGTAACTTAGAATGGTTGCTAAACAAATGCTTGTAATTTGAGGACTACCTGTACAATACTAGGCATTGCCTCTGTTCCGTTTGTGCTGTTGCTTGGAACAGATCACTTATGCCAGGCAGGTTGCTGTTGCCATTGCCGGTGGGCTCCTGTGTGATGGAATGTGCATCTGGAGAAGAAGCGGGGGTACTTTGGACAACCCAGAGCTTTCCCAGAGGGAGGCCCAGATTAAGAGACTGGGCCGTCCTGATCTGGATGGGAGATGGGAGAAGAGATTCAGGGCAACCACACCCTAGAACAGAGGTGGACAATTAATTTTCCCAAAGGGCCACATGAGAAACTGGGGGTGTTGTGGACCCATACATTACTGGGAAGGTGCATAGGCACCCACGCATGCAGATATATGTAAACTGGAAAAAGAATTACGGTCACCTTCAAAATAAAGCAATGCAGTTGCACTGTATGCATGCATACACGGATTTACTTTTGATTTCTAATGTCCGAGTGATCTCACATAGGCCGGGAAAGGACAATCAAAGGGCTAGATGTGACCCGGGGGCTATAAAATGCCCTTGAAGTTCTGAGGCTACATCAAATAGGTAAGAAGGTTATATTCTGTCTGTTTGGGTGAAGCAAATAGAGGATTGGACTCGATTGGGTTTGGTGTGTTGGCTTTGGGCTTGCACCTGACGTGCTACCTGTGGAGAGGAAGCGATGGGCAGCCAAGAGCAACTGCTTGGAGATCTTTGCTTCGACGTCATAATCCCTGAAAGCAGAGAAATCCCACTTCCTTAGTCCAGTGACTCTTCTTTTAGACCGGTTGTCAACTACAAAGGTAAAAGGCAAAGAAAAGGTCACCAACAAATTCAGGCTGGACAGCCAAGGAGTTGTCAAGATGTTGGCCTTGAAGTGGAGAGAATTGGATTCAAACCTCCATTCAATCGTGGGTGACTTTGGGCCAGCTACTCTCCCAGCTTAGCCCACTAGCTTCAAATCAAGCCAAATCTTTATCAGTCATAGACCAGCATAAGACAGTGTGATGTGTGTGTGTGTGCGTGTGTTTGTGTAAGAGAGGGGGGGAGAGAGGGAGAGGAAGAGAGAGAGAGAGAGAGAGAGGTGCAGTCATTTAAAAAGCTGTATACATCAGAGAAAAATATATATTTTTAAAAAATTATAAAAAGCAAGAAGCTATAAAAGATGTAGGAATTAAAAAGAGAAATCATATGTCCAAACAGGAATTTAAAAGAAAAAGTGGGATATGAATGCAATAAAATAGGAAGTACAGGGAACTACATTCCACAGTCACAAATATTATTTATATAGAGTGCCCTGATGCTAAGACAGGAGCATAAGGAAAGTAGTGAGGGTTATTTCCAGTTGGTTAAGCTTCATGTGGACAGGAGGAGAAACTCAGGTACTTCCCACCCTTTTGCATCCTATCCCCATTCTTGACAATGTTCAATTTCAAGCACTTCCAGGTAGACCGGAGGGAGGTGTTAAGAAGGGGCCTAAACTAGAGTCCTTGCAGTGCAGAAAGCAGCAGAAGCTGGACCTCCCACAGAATCCTTGAAGTCTTATTTGACCTTTCCCAGGGGAATGCAGTTAGTCTGGTGAGCTTCTTGTAACATAGGTGACTAAAAAATAAAGCTCTATTCACAAGTGGTTCTGGTTGTTTGCTCCTGACAGTTCTCTTCCCTCCGTGCTGTGTAATTTTGCATCTTTTTTCTTCAGCATGCTTTCTGAAATAGCACAGATATTGTCTACATTAGACAAAGAAACTATGTTCCTGCAGCAGCTTCCTTTAAGGAAGCTGAATCTGGGGTAAGTTTCAACTTTTCTAAAACTCCTCACCCTTCAAAAGTGAGATGCAGGCTTATAATCATATGGGGTTTTCTTTCAAAACCATTTGCAGAAGAGAAGTCATTAGCAGCAGAAACAAGAAGGATGTTGTAGGTAGGATCTTCAAAGACTAATTTGTTTATTATGATGATTACCAGAATCTTTATGCAATAATAAACACAGTCATCTTTAAAGTCCCACAAAAAGTGGGACTGTTCATAAAGAGTGAGATTCTGCCGGTTGTTGTCTCCCTCACGCATATGGATACAACTATTTTCTACAACTATTTAAGAATAAAACTAACCGTAAATATCCGATTCGTCCACAATTTCAGACTTGATGATTTCTTCAATGACATCCTCCAAGGTTACTAAGCCCACCACTTCAGAGATTTGTTCGTGGCTAACCTCATGCATCTTTTGGACAATGGCCAGGTGAGACTTACCTGTAGGACAGATTTAGTTATCTGTCTAGAGCAGGGGTAGGCAACCTTGGCTCTTTTATGACTCGTGGACTTCAACTCCCAGAATTCCTGAGCCAGCTATGCTGGCTCAAGAATTCTAGGAGTTGAAGTCCACGAGTCATAAAAGAGCCAAGGTTGCCTATCCCTGCTCTAGAGTCACATCAAAATAGTTCTTTAAAAATAGATTCCAGTTTTGTATAACCTTGTAAAAGTTATATCTGATAAATAACCTATTTTTCATGTCACCTTGGTTTAGAGCTAGGGGGCATGAAAGCTCAGCGATTAAAGACGCTGAGCTGGTCAGATGGAAAACTGACAGCCCTGATTGAAGACCCAAGCACTGCACAACAGAGCGAGCTCCCGTTCCTTGCTCCAGCTCCTGCCCATCTAGCAGTTAGAAAGCATGCAGATGTGAGTAGAGAAACAGGTACCACTTCCGTGAGAAGGTAACCATGTTCCATGCATCTCAGCGTATAGTCTTGCTGGCCACAGGACCACAGAAATGTCTTCAGACAACGCTGGCTCCCTCAGCTAAGAAATGGAAATGAGCACCACCCCCTAGAGTTGGACACAACCGGACAAGGAAAGCCTTTACTTTTTGCCTTTATTGGTTCAGAGCAGGGATGTCTATTGCCTTATATATTGTCTCACAACAGTTTATACAAACTTTTGCTTCTATCTTGAACACAGCTGGCACTTTGGACAGAGATTTTAGGCATATCTCTCTAGTCCTGTTCAATAATAATAATGATAAAGTTGGAAGGGACCTTGGAGGTCATCTAGTCCAACCCCCTGCTCAGGCAGGAAACCTTATACCATTTTGGACAAATGGCTGTCCAGTTTCTTCTTAAAAACTTCCAATGTTGGCGCATTCACCGCTTCTGGAGGCAGGTTGTTCCACTGGTTAATTGTTCTAACTGTCAGGAAGTTTCTCCTTAATTCTAGGTTGCTTCTCTCCTTGGTTAGTTTCCACCCGTTGCTTCTTGTCCTGCCTTCAGGTGCTTAGGAAAATAGCTTGACTCCCTCTTCTTTGTGGCAGCTCCTGAGATATTGAAACACTGCTATCATGTCCCCCCTTGTCCTTCTCTTCATTAAACTAGACATACCCAATTCCAGCAACCGTTCCTCATATGTTTTAGCCTCCAGTCCCCTAATCATCTTTGTTGCTTTTCTCTGTACTCCTTCTAGAGTCTCAACATCTTTTTTACATTGTGGTGACCAAAACTGGATGCAATATTCCAAGTGTGGCCTTACCAAAACATTGTAAAGTGGTATTAATACTTCACGTGATCTTGATTCTATCCCTCTGATAATGCAGCCTAGCACTGTGTTGGCTTTTTTATAGCATCAAAATAATAAATTCTATTGCAAATATACTTTTATTTAAAAATTGCTACTTTTAATTTATTTTCTTATTGGCTTTTATTACTATTTTTTTTTCTCCTTATTCAGACTTAAACAGAACGATTAGATCTTTACAAAACTTTTAGGAGAGGGAGAAGTATGTTCATATGAGCAGGAATTATTCAATCTCCAGAAAAGTTAATTTACTACCTACTTGGAGGTAATTGTGTGACTGACCACAACCATTTTTTTAAAGATCAGGACAGCCACTTTTGCCTATTCTAAACATCCCAAATTGTTCTATTTTATGGACATCCGAAAGCCAGCATTAAATACAATCTGTCATTACCTTTTTTGAATTCTTCAAGCACAGCATCCAATGTGGTAGTGTTGGAGACATAATGGATTGGGTGGTTATAAAACTTGGTGATTGTCTTGAGTGGGGTGTGATCATCTGGGTCAACAAATGCAAGATCTTTGACATATAACATGTCAACAATGTTAGCCTTTTCATTCTCGTAGATTGGGATCCGTGTGTAGCCACTCTCTAGAATCTCTGTCATTGTATCAAAATCCAGGATGGCATCACTGTTGATAAAGAAGCAGTCTTTTAATGGGGTCATGACATTTTCCACCGTCTTAGTCCTCAACTCCAGGGCTCCTTCGATGATATTCAGCTCTTCTTTCAGCAGGTCATTATAAGGCTGAGTCAATCTAATCATCTCCATCAGTTTCTCTCGGTTGTAGGTAGTGCCCATTTCTTTCCCAAGTAGGTAGTCCAAGATCTTACTAATAGGGTAAGAGGCTGGGAATGTGATAACCATAACCAACTTGGTGACGAAGATGGTATTGGCACCTATTGCCAAACCATGACGGGAGCAGATGGCCTGTGGAAGGATCTCCCCAAAGAGGACGATGGCAATAGTAGAGATCACAATAGACCACATGTTTTCCCCAATAACTGTGTCTAACAATATGGTGAGTGAAGAATTGACTAAAACATTACCAAGCAGCAAAGAACAGAGCAAATAATTCCCCTTCCTTCGGAGGGGTTCAATCTTGGTGGCATATTCCCTCTCCTTAGGTGTGCCACAATTTTTCACAATGCGCAATCCCATAGGATCAAGGGCTATTAGGCCTAGGGTGAGACCACTAAACATCGCTGAGAGTGACAAGAGCACAAGTATTAAGATAATTTGAAGCCAGAGTGGTAGGTTCAGACTTTTGTCCTCTACCACTCGGAGGAGCAGATGACTATCCTTGAGCAGCTGGCGTGATCTCCCACGATGATCCTCAAGGCACATCATGTAGTCCTTGAAGCGGATATTCTTCCGCAGGTTTTGAACCTTCACAGAGAGTATTGCAGAAGTATTTTGCACCTCATCACTGTTTGGCTGTATCAATAAATCACTTGTTCTTTGGGGGCAGATTGAATAGTTCCTGACAAAAGTACTCAGGGAAGAAGTCTCCACAAACCGAATCCTCTGCCAGCTGAATTTGTGGATGCCTTCACCATAGATCCGGAGATGAATCAGGCTTCCTTCCATCACTTGGATCATGCCATTTTCCAAAATGTTTGTCTGGGCCTTGCTACTATTCTCCAGCCTCATGCCTATAATTAGGGTGTCATTAAAGGATGGCGCTCCCTCCCCAGCACTGGCTTGCAACAGGAAGACGAAAAGAAGCATCAACATCTTTGGAAGCATCAGTACTAGATCTGTGACCTAATCACTTGATTTCTGTCAACCACCAAAACAACTCAACTGATCAGATCCAGGAAGAATTACCTTTCTTTAATGTATCCATGGATTTCCTCCAGTTACTCATTAAACCACACCCCAAACCGGAACAGTAGATGTCACAAACCTATGCAGCCCCGCCCACCTCATTTGCATTCTACATTCTTGCCTGGCAACTTTGAATCCCACCACCATCATCAAAGCGTCTTGCAGTAAATTGATTCGCATTGATTTGAAGGCACCAGAAATCTCTGTGTTCTGAATGGGTGAATGTTGTATTTTACAGAAGGAAATCAGTTTTATGAGGACCAATTCAGACAATCTCCCATAAGCTGAAGTGTACAATGTGTTATACTTCCATCCTCTCCAGTTATGCCACTCCCACAAAGATGGACTTCTGCCTTCTCTGTGCCCCATGAAAATTCCTCCACCTCCTTCCCTTATTTTGCTAGATGGGATGAGACATTGCTGCCAATTACTGTAAAACAATATTTCTCAACCTTGGCATCTTTAAAATAGGTTGACTTCAACTCCCAGAATTCTGGAAGTTGCAAGTCCACCCGTCTTAAATTTGTTAAGGTTGAGAAATGCTGCTATAGACAGTGGGTCTATGCTGGTATGGAGCTGGTCTTCCTTTCTTCCAGCATATAAAAATCCTAGAATTCTGACTTGTATTGATCCAGAGCACTGATCTGGATTTCTGGATTTACCTCGATTTACCAGATTAATGGACACCAGATAGATATATTTTCCAGATCTACCTGGAGATCCTGAGACTTGATTCAAGGACTTTTTTACACCCAAGAGATGGGATCTTAACCTTCTTTTGTAAACTGTCTAGAAGCCTGGTAGTTAAACCCATGTTTTTCCAGGCCAGGGAAAAATGCAGCTGAAATGGATCCCTTTCTGTGATTCCACAGCCCTCTTTGGTTCTCAACCTCAGCTCACACACAGCTGCGTTTACCTCTAAAAGGATAGTCAGCATTGAGTTTGCTGCTAAATCTTAAATTAAGATTGAATAGAGAAAATTGTCTCTTGTTTTATACATTGCATTCTTGTTTTTCACCCCGGTCTACCATTCATGTATGTCATCCCATCTAAGCAAGATACTGGATTTTTATTTCCGTTTGCTCACCAAGGTTGCAGCTTTTTTCAAGCATCCAACAATAAGCCTACAGCTTATAGTATGGGGCTGTGTTCCCTCCTTCCAATTTCCATGAATCTAGCTAAGAAGCACTCCACTTTGGAATAAGGCTACTCCGGATTTCCCATTTGTAGATCTTCTGCTGAAGTCTTCTTGAGTTCAAGAATGTACTTCAGGCTCCCTGGATGTTCATATGATCCATAGGAGTCCTCGCTCATAACCCAAGTTGTTCTCCCAAGGTATCAACTTGTGTAAGATTCGTTCTCCTTGGCATCTCACCTTTTTCTTCCCACTTCTGATGCAATATCATAGACAATATACAGTGAAAAATATATTTATTTAGGTACAAATGATATGTTTCTTTCCAGTGGATGCCTATGCTAAAAAAAAAAAAAAACATACATTCATTCCAGCAGAGTAATTATCCATCAGAAATGATGGAGCCTTAAACAAACCATACAAATACAACAAACCATATAAATCAAGGATGCCCACCCTTGACAACTTTAAGACTTGTGGGCTTTGATAAGTGGTTAGAATGCTGCATTGCAAGCTAATTCTGCTGACTGCCAGATTGCCAGCAGTTCGGCAGTTCGATTCTCATCGGCTCAAAGTTGACTCAGCCTTCCATCCTTCCGAGGTTGGTAAAATGAGGATCCAGATTGTTGGGGGCTATGTGCCGACATTTGTAAAAAAAAAAAAAAAAGACTTGTGGGCTTCAACTCCCTGAATTGCCTAGCCAACGTGGGTTGACTGGGGATTTTGGGGAGTCGAAGTCCACAGATCTTAAAAGTTGCCAAGGCTGGACACCCCTGATGTAACTGGATCTCTCCCTTGTGTTCCCACAAACCAATTTTTGTAAGTGGGTTTTTTTCTCTATTTTTAAAGATACACATCAAAGTTGCTCAAATAACTTCAAGTTTTGTTTCACAGAGATACCACTGTAGGCAACAGAAGGCGTTCCTGATGGAATATAATGAAAGAAAATCAAGCTTTCCTATTTTGGGGGGGACATAGAAACATTACAGGCAGCTAGATCAGAACGAATGTTAATTCTCCCTCAAAGTATATTTGAAACCTGTACCCACTTTTCTTTATCCAACCTACTTTTTACTCTATAAATAAAAGCTGTTATCAAGCCATCTGCTGGGCCGAAAGGCTGGGCTTTTTTTAATGCAATTCTATGCCCACTTAGCTGGGATTACAAAAGGTCAAATTCTACAGGATTTACTTCTGCCTATACATTTTAGTATTACATCCACTGCTTTGGGAGAGCATACTTAGCACGGTCAGCTAAATATCTAGCAGCTGTATTTACATTGCATGTTAAGTTTAGATAGCTGAGTTTTAACTCATTTTCAGTGCGTTGTATGAACCCAGCCAGCTAAATGATTCAATGTATGTCAACCATGAAAACAGAGAAATCCAGTAGCCAAGTTAATTTTGGTGGTAAACCCATCTACTATGAAGCTCCTTTACTGTATATTTCAAAGAAAGTTATTATATGCTCAGATAATAGACCCACTTCATGGAAAACCTAAGCTAACAGAGGCATTTCATCCCTGCTTATATCATTTTCAATCAGGGCAGCATTTAATTATAATTAATGCCTATCCATGATTTCCACTTTTCACCATCTGCCAGTCCTGCCTTTAATAAAAACCTGACATGCAACTATTAAGAGGTGGATTTTTTTTAAATGACACAGGTTATGTTTGCATGTGTTTTTAGATGTCACCACAGCTTACATCAACTTTTTCTAAAGTTGGCAGTCTCCAGATAAGAGATCAGAAGTTTAAAAATTTTGGTCATAATTTAATACCAGTGATTTTCTAGGTTGGCAACAATATTTTTCAGGAAATTGCCAACTGAACCTTTGCAGGGCCTCTTTCCCCTCCATCAGCTCTTCCTGCTTCCCCACTGCTACTCTCCCCACATGTGGAAAACCAACGCAGCAAACAATAAAATGCTATACATCTTGATAGTGTTGATTGCTGCCTGAACTAGCATGGCTATGTTGTTGCAAAAAATGAGCCAAATTTTAAGCAATATTCTTGTGTTTTTACAATTGGTATATGATGCAATTTCAGCTGATACTGCTTATGCATGCTTTCAAACCAGTGCTGGTTCCTAGCAACTGCCTGGACGACTCCCTGCAGTTTTCTTGGCAAGATTTCAGAAGTGGTTTGCAATTGCCTCTTTCCCAAGGCTGAGAGAGAGGGACTGGCCCAAGGTCACCCAGTTTGTGCCTAAGGCAGCACTAGAACTCACTATCTCCTAGACCTAGTTTGTAGCCTGGGGCCTTAACCACCATAACAAATTGGCTCTCGTGCTGCTTAGACTATACAAATATTCTATTCCTATTAGTGGATAACATGCAGTTCTACCCAACCAAAACAGTGAGGCTTTTCTCCAAAAGCATTTTTAGGATGGCCTATTCATGTTTTGAAAAACATTTCAGTGTTCAGCTTCAAAGAAGCAGTATAAAGATGTGTGTGTGTGTACACCATACTCCCAGACCTGCTAAATGAAGAAATCAGTGTTACATTTGCTGCATATTGTGTTTCAGATTAACACACCGCATGAATTCAAATGACCAAGAAACTTGTATTGAAAATGCAAAGAACAAAGAGCCCTAATCACTCAATTCTGCCCGTGCACATCAATTTCTCAGTTATACAGAGAAACCTATGGTGTTTAGCAGCACATAAGGGTCTGAAGGCATCATGTAAGCTATTCCTTGCTTTAAAAAGCTGGCAGAAACACAAAGCTCTTTCTGGTCTTCCAGGCTACCTAGAAATCCATTAGTATCATATTTCTTCTCCCTGGATCCCCACTGAGTCAAGCAACCTTCCCCAGTGGCCTTGGTGATTAGGGATTCAGAGAACTGATGCTGAACAATGTGTCAGAGAAGGATGGACTAAAGAGTTTGAAGAGATAAAGATCAAAGCAACTACTGCCCTGCTGATTGGAAACAAGGCTGACCTTATCAAACCAACTCAGTGCACAATCCACTTTCTCTGGGCTGCTTCCAATCTTTGCACTTCAGAAGCTACTAGAGAACTGTGTGTGTGAAGGGGGGGGGGGAAGAGAGAGAGAGAGATCAATTTACTAAAACATTTTGTATATGCTTGAACTAATTTTAGGGCGTATGTTAGTTTTAAGTTTGTTCATAGAACACCAGATAAAGTTGACAACATACCCAACCGATCTAGCTTTTTAAAAAAAAAAAAATTGTGATTACTGCTTTACTGTCCTCTGCATTAAAAATGTTAACTCAAGTACAGAATATTGCAAAAATGATTGAAATAGTATTAAGCTAGGCAGATGAACATTCAGCTGGCAAGCATGTACTCTATTTAGAAATTCTAGATACAACAGGAATTTCAATCTTATTATTTAAAAAGGATTATATTGAAAAATAATTGGCATATTTTAAAAGGAAAGTAAGTACAAGGCTTCTTCAGCATTCCATCCTGTTTTAGAAAGTCTGAAAGGATTTTTTTCTCTCTCTCTAAAATATATGCTCTGCATTTCAGGGCATTAATTTCAAATAAATAATTCTATAATTTATAGTGATAGGAAAATTACTGATGTCCCTGCATTCTGTCAGATAACACACTGGGTTACAAAACACGTCTCCAACAACCGTGAGTCAACCAAATGCCAATTGCAGAATTCATATAACAAGCCATGCCCAAATAACTAGATGTTGGCTTGATGCGTAGCATAAACCAAAGCTGTGGCTGAACCCCTATCTATCAAATCCGAGTTTAGCAAAGTCTAACAGGCTGGGCGAAAGCCAGTCCGCGGGAGATGGGCAGAGGAGCGGCCGCCGGTTAATGCGGCGAGAGTCACGCGCATCGAAGGGAGGAAGAGCTGCCGCCGCACGGTTCCCACTTCCACCAGCCTCCCTTTCCCCCTCCCGGTCGGGATTCGGCCGCGATCCCGCCGTCCTCCCAGCTCTTGCGCGCTCCGCGTCCTTCCCTGCCCGGCTGCGGCCCGCCGGGGACGCTCAAGAAGCGGCGCCGCTGCTCTTCCGCTGCTCCGCGCCGGATAAGGGCTCCGTCTGGCTCAAAGACGTCGCGCCCTGCAAACTCCTCCGGAACGGGGATTCCGGTGGCTCCGGGCCGCCCCCTCGCCGCATCCGGCAGGCCGCCCAAGGCACGCAGCTGCTCAGGGCCAGCGCCGAGGCCAGCAGGGCGGGCGGGCGGGTCTTGTAGCGCCGCGCGCTCTTCTTCAGGCGCTGCCCGTGCGCCGTCAGGTGCAGCTCGGCCTGCGCCACGCCGCTGCCCAGGCGGCCGACCGTCTCGGCGCGGGTAGCCATGCGCAGCTCGGCCTCGAGGAAGACGCGGTGCAGGTGCTGGACGCGGGTCTCCAGCTCCGAGACCAGGTGCCGCCGCCCCTCCGCCTCCAGCAGCCGTCGCCGGGCTTCCGCCAGCTCCAGCGCGCCCCGCACCGCCGCGGGTAGCGAAGACGAGGAGGAGGAGGCGGCGGCGCGCACTTCCAGCTCCTGGCTGCTCGCTGGAGGCGCTGCCGCCGCCGCCACTTCCGCCGGCTTGGCAGCCTCCTCGACTCCTCTAGGCGCCCTCAGGGCTCCGACAGCAGGAGGCGCAGTCCCGCAGCCGGGCATTAAGGCTTAGCGAGGAGGGAGGGAGGGAGGGAGGAACCGCGTCGGTGCTTTGGGGCCCCGATGGAGATGCGCGCCCTCGGGGCGTCGGGCGCTTCTGCTCCAGGCGTAGAGCGAGGCCCCCGTAGCCCCGGTCCTGCCCACCAGCGCTCCGGGAAACGCGCGCCGCTCCCCACCGCGGCGCTCCAGCCCGGTAACCGGTTCGGAGCGTGCGCGCGCGAGACAGAGAACGAGCCCTGGTTTCCAGTGACGGCTCAGTTCAAGTCTGGCCAACCAGCCTCCGAACGCGCTTATAAGGCGGCGGAGGAGGGCGAGGGCGGGGGCGGCGGGGAGTTGAGAGACGTTTCGCTGAGCCAGTCACAGAAGCTGCCTGGAGCTTTGCTGGTCTCTCTAATCCCCCGCCTGGCATCTGTTCGGCCGCTTTCCGGAACTCATCTGGCCTCCGCCCGCTCTCCCGACTGTTTTCTTTTCTAAGGTGGTCATAATAGCGCTTAACTATTACAGTAAGGGCTGTGGGGGGAGGCTCTTTCTCATCTCCCCCCCCCTTTCATCTCCGAAAATTGCTAGGAACATTATGGACGATCGGGGCACTTTTTCATTCTGTCAGAATGACTAGAAATGCCAGGATGAATCATTTGCAGCCATTTGAAGGGCATCCAATGGCAACAACAACAACAACAAAAGCAGATTTAACCAATAGAGGTAATCCTCAACTTACAACAGTTCATTAAGTAACTGTTCAAAGTTGCAAGGGCACTAAAAAACGTGACTTATGTCCTTGTTTCACAGTTAATGACCTTTGCAGCATCCCCATGATCGTGGAATCAAAATTCAAATGCTCGGCAACCGGTTCATATTTTGCTGTGTCCCCAGGTCAAGTGATCCGCTTTTGCATTCTTCTCGCAAGCAAAATTAATGGAGATGCCAGATTCACTTAACAACTAGATTACTAACTTATCAACTGTAGTGATTCACTTAACAAGTGTGGCAAGAAAGACCATGAAATGGGGGCAAAACTCACTTAACAAATGTCTCACTTAACAACAGAAGTTTTGGGCTCAATTGTGGTCATAAGTTGAGGGCTGCCTGTACAGTTTTACTCATTCCTGTTCAGAAAAGACTAATGATTTCACTGACTTCTGATAGTGAGAACAATTAATCAGTGGAATAGGTTGCCTTTAGACATTGTGGGTGCTCCATCACTGGAAGCTTTTTAAAAGAGATCAGCCATTTATCCGAAGTGGTGTAGGACAGTGGTGGCGAACCTATGGCACGGGTGCCAGAGGCGGCACTCAGAGCCCTCTCTGTTGGCACGTGCGCCACCGCCACCAGCAGCAGATCCATCAGGCCACCACCGCTGCCCGGAGCAGGAGCCCCACCCACCATAAAGGAGGCGAAGCAGCCAATTAGCAAGCTTGAGTAGAGGTGGTAGAGCAAAGATCACCAACCATTGTCGATTGGTGGATTGGAAGAAAAGGGAGGGGGAAGCATTTTACATGTGCACATGTGCTCATGGAGCCGTGAGCACGCACGTGCTGCAAATGGGGCGGGGCTAGTGCCTGCGTGATACTAGCCTTGCCCCGTTCTTGGCGTGATGCAGTGCCTTGTATCTGCACCCTGTGGCGCGGTGGCAGCCATTTTTGTGCCTTGCAGCACAGTGGCCCATTTTTGCGCCCCTGGTTTTTGCGTGCCAGAGGCGGCACTCAGAAGCACCTCCTTGCCCCCCCCCCTCCGTGCTGATGCGGCCCTGGCACTTTGTGATAATTAAGTGGGTTTTGGGTTGCAGTTTGGGCACTCGGTCTCTAAAAGGTTCACCCTCACTGGTATCGGATCTCCTGCTTGAGCTGGGCATTGAACTGCTAGAAGACCATCAATGTCCCTTCCAACTCTGTTACTCTGTTACTCCTCACATATGAAAGCTTCCTAAAGGGCAGTTTTAGGTCTTAACTGTGTCCCCTCTCTCTTCACTCTGTCTCACATAAAAGGCAGCTATTGCAGATCCGAATCAGTTTCATTTGCTTCTGCTATGACTCACCTTGACTTCAGAAAAAAGAAAAAAAAACAGATGGGCTAGAACAACCTTGTAGCTTCCAGGAGGAATTGTTTCTATAGTGATCCATGAGTAGGTATGTTCCCAGAGGAAGAGCTGTTGGAAAGAACCTTTTATTGACAGAGCAAGCAAACAGTCTCTAAAAGCTATAGCCTATCTAAGCTGCAAAAAAAATCCAAATAATCACTAGTGGACATCTGGGCTTTTGCAGTCAGAAGTGTAGTGCTAGTGACTTTCATGACTTGGCTATGTAGGGTTATTTCACTGCAACATGAAAGTGGTTTATTTATTCGTTCGTTTGTTCGTTTATTATTTATTCCATTGCTATCTTCTCCATTTTAAACGTTTAAGTTAGTCTAACCGAGAGGTATGTTTGGAACCGGGGTGTATGCGGTACATGTGCATATGCAGCTCAACGTGCGCAAGTGCCAGGCTGTTGTGCGTGTGCACAGCACACAAAGGCCCCCACTAGGGGGAGGTTATAAAGGTTGGGGACCGGTTCGTCTAACCTACAGCCTTGATCAACAGGTCCTCCGTCCTAATCTAAATTCACTGACTTTAATATATTCTAATTTGCAACGATAAGAGATTACAGGAATTAAGAATATTTGCAGTGATGAAGAAGCTCTTCCAGTTTGCCACATTTGGTTTTATATTAAATGCTGATTACAGAGGAAGAGTGTAAAATTTTGAACAAGCGGTAAGAGTTATAGTAATAGTAGTAAAGTTGGAAGGGACCTTAGAGGTCATCTAGTCCAACCCCCTGCTCAGGCAGGAAACCCTACACAATTTCGGACAAATGGCTGTCCAGTCTCTTCTTTAAAACTTCCAATGTTGGAGCATTTATTGCTTCTGGAGGCAGGTTGTTCCACTGATTAATTGTTCTCACTGTCAGGAAGTTTCTCCTTTGTTCTTGGTTACTTCTCTCCTTGATTAGTTTCCACCAGTTGCTTCTTGTCCTGCCTTCAGGCGTTTTGGAGAATAGCTTGACTCCCTCTTCTTTGTGGCAGCTCCTGAGATATTGGAACACTGCTATCATGTCCCCCCTTGTCCTTCTCTTCGTTAAACTAGACATACCCAATTCTAGCAACCGTTCCTTATATGTTTTAACCTCCAGTCCCCTAATCATCTTTGTTGCTCTTCTCTGTACTCTTTCTAGAGTCTCAACATCTTTTTTACATCGTGGTGACCAAAACTGGATGCAGTATTCAAGTGTGGCCTTACCAAGGCATTGTAGAGTGGTATAGGGAAATAAGTATGAGATAACAGCTAGATCAGTGATGATCTGCTCCCCCCCCCAATTCTCCAAAGAATGGTTCAAGTTCACACTGGTAGAAAATGAAGCTGGGGGAAAACTTTGGGTTTTTTGAGTTATAGCTTCCTTTCAGAAAATATGCCACCTGATATTGCAGCAAGTCTGCCAATAGCATGTTACATAATGATTTATTAAAGCTAAAGTGGGTTGATTTGGCAGGAAATCAGAGACTGTTCACTCAGAGCCAGCTAACGAGTCCTGTGACACTCCAATGTCATTGTCACATCTGCCTAGATTTAACTAAGCCTAACGGGGCCTCATTCACTAACCTTTAAAGATCCGCTTTTGGTTTTGCTTTTCTTACCAGATTGTTTTAAATTTAAATTGGAAAAAAAGCCTGTATAGTTAGTCCTTGACTATAATTGAGACCAGAATTTCTGTTGCTTACAAAGGCAGTTAGCAATAGCACTTAGACTTATATACCGCTTCACAGTGCTTTACCTCTCTAAACGGTTTACAGAGTCAGCACATTGCCCCCAACAATCTGGGTCCTCATTTTACCAACCTCAGAAGGACGGAAGGCTGAGTCAACCTTGAGCTGGTCAAAATCGAACTCCTGGCAGTGGGCAGAATTAGCCTGCAATACTGCATTCTAACCATTGCGCCACCACAGCTCTTTATTAACTAAGTTGTGCCCATTTTTACAACATGTTTTGCCATGCTTAATAAGTGAATCACTGCAGTTGTTAAGCGAATCACTCAGTCATTAAGCGAATCCAGCTCCTCTCCCCTTGACTTTGTCAGAAGTTGGATGGGAAGGTTGCAAACAATGATCACATCACCCTGGGATAATGCAGCTGTCACAAATACATGCCTGCTGCAAAGCATCCACATTTTGATTACATGATTGTGGGGATGTTGTGACAGTTGTAAGTGCAAGAATCAGCCATAAGTTACTTTTCTCGATGCCCTTGCATCTTGGACCAATCGCTAAATGAATGATTACAAGTCAGGGACTACCTGTATGTGATTTGCAGACTGCAGAGTGGGATTAGCAAGTAATCTCAACTGGGTTTATATCAGAGCATTGTCTTACTTTGATTCTTACATGGGTGCTACAGAATAAGAAAACTGCATGGAAAATATAGACACTAACTATATAGTTCCTGGGAAGGGGTTAGATGCTTATAAACACTGCAAATTGGCCCATGATAACCATGCTGACTGGGGAATTCTGAGAGAGGAAGGCCATCATAATGTGGTCAAGGTTGAGAAACAGTTCTAGAGATTCAATAGGTCCTTAGTCCTAACCCACATTCATCAACTTTGATATATTCTAATTTGCAAGGATAAAAGATTACGTAAATTAAGATGGGAGAAAAAGGGAGAAGTTAAAAACAAAACAGTTTTTAAACTTTATTCTTTTTTTCCCTTTGCCTAATATACATAAACAACAATAAGTAACAATATAGTGATAGCCTTTAGCAGTAAATGTTATGCTTATGATACAAATGTTTGTTACATAACAAATAATTACAATTGTTTATCAATGCCACACTTGGTTCTAGATCAGTGGTTCTCAATCTTTTTAATGCCGCGACCCCCAACCAGTCGTAAGTCGAGGACTAAACCGATCGTAAGTCGAGGACTACCCAACTGGTCGTAAGCCGAGGACTTTCCCTGCCCGGGAGTGCCGCTCATGCGTGGTGCCGCCCCCTGCGCCGGCCGAGGCGTGGCTGGCAAGCGGCAGAGACGGAGCAGGCCAACCACCGGCTGGGCTACCAGCTGGCCCAGCCCAAGGGAGGTAAGGCACCCGCTGGAAAAGGGGGAAAAAATGGCGGACAGCCTTGCTTGGCGACCCCCGTGAAATGGTCGATCGACCCCAAATGGGGTCGCGACCCACAGGTGGAGAACCGCTGCTCTAGATGTAAAATCTAAGCAAACGTATGCTTATCAACATTAACACTTTACAAATCATAATTAAGATTGACATAAACTTTTCTTTATTTTTAAAGGTTTAAATCATCAAGATTCTTCATAATCTGTAGTCAACCCTGTATAAATACCACTGTTTCCAGATAATACAATATATTTGCAGTTTATACAACAATATGGAAAACAATAAGGAAAAAATAAAGCAACTTTGAGCATGGGAAAGAAGCAGAAACATCCCACCCACCAAAAAATCATGGGCTCTATTCCTTTTTGCAGTCCTCAAACACATCCAGCTGATTAAACATTTTTTGTCATGCTGAAACATACATATTAGTATCTAAACTTGATTAATCCTGGTAAAACTACATGCAACTGACTCATATTTATGATGATTGCAATGTCCCGGGGTCATGTGAACACCTTTCTTGTGGTAGAGTCAATGGGGAAACCAGATTCACTTAGCACAGTGTTTCTCAACCTTGACAATTTTAAGGCAAGTGGACTTCAACTCCCAGAATTCCACACCCAGCAATGCTGGCTGTGGAGTTCTGGGAGTTGAAATCCACATGCCTTAAAATTGTCAAGGTTGAGAAACACTGAATTAGCATCTTTTCTAAAAGGTTGCAACTAACGAATACGGCATATGGCTATGGAAGAGGGACTAAAACAGATATAGTAGAAAACATGTTTCCTTTTTCCCCACATATCAAAATATGTCTTTTCTGACATTAGCCCTATCAGGGCATGCACAGTCACCTTCCACAGAAGAGAATATTTGTAGAGGATCCTGGGATGTGTATATTTACCTTCATTCGCAACAATATTTGTGGCTCAGGGTGGAACCCCGGGGTCCTTGGTGCACTCTTGCAGGCATTTCATTACCAAACTAGGTAACATCATCAGTGCTGGAAGGGACTGGGGTTTGTTCTTATTTTTATATACTAGTGGCTTAACCCTGTCAGTGTTGATGGGAGCAGTCTTGATTGATTCCTTGATTAGGCAGTTGCTTATTATTAGTTGTAGCCAGCAAGAAAACCAACAAACTCAGGGAGCACCAAGGACCCTGCAGTTACCTTCTGTGCTTACTATCCTAAAGCTATTTGTCATTTCTCCCCACTCCAGCCCAAATCAAATATGAGATCCAGAAGGCTTCGATCCATTTTCCTAGGAAGAAGGTCCTCTAAAGCAGTGGTTCTTAACCTGGGCGATATTGCCCCCCAGGGGGCAATTTCATTTTTCAGGGGGGCAATGGAACGAAAAGGAGCGATGTGGGGGCGAAGGAATGAAAAGGGGGTGATATGGGGGCGATGGAGCGAGAGGTTTTGGGGACACTTTTGAGACTTTTTCATACAGTGAATCGCTGCATATCTGTCGTACAAAAACATCAGATCGCTCTCTATTAGTGGATTGAATTGTGTTTTCAAATGTTCCTCCAGCTAACTTCAGTACAGAACGCCGTACATATGTGAATACGCATTGCTTATCTTCATGCACGTTGTGCAGCAGCCTCTATCCTTTTTATATTTCTTTTTGCGTCTTAAATTTTACTTGTAATTCAATCATTAAATATTACTGTTTTTCTTTTCAGACATTTCACTTTCTTGCAATTGAATTTTGTTTTCAAAGTGGTCATTATATTTAAGTGTCTTGAATAAATAAGATAATAATGAAATATATGTATCACAAAGTTTGGGAATAAAATGATGGGTGGCACCAAAATTTTTCACACAGTTGAGATATGGGGAAAAGATTGGAAATAAATTATTTGCATCAATATGTCCTGATGACAATTTTAAAGAAAACAAAACAAGTGTTTGCATAAATTGAAGAATTATTTTCTATGTTGTGATTGAGAGGTTATGTTGAGGGAGGGGGGCGATGACAACTTCCTCATTGGCTTAAGGGGGCGATTCATTCAAAAAGGTTGAGAACCACTGATCTAAAGGACTTACCTAAGAAGCCTATTTTGGCCTGTCCAGTTATTATCTGGTACAAGGAAAGGTGCTAGTGCCAATATTGAACTAGGTTTCCAGGGATTTTTTTTTGCAAACTGTAGGCTCTGTATGTCCTTCTTCCATTTAGGCAGCCAGTTTCCTGGCTTAGCTTTATTCCGGCCCTGTTCTTCCTGCCAAATTGATTAAAATAATAGCATGCTCACCACAGGGTGGGCATGTGGATGGATAACAGTGATCATCTGTAGATTATAGAAAATTAAATACCAGCTCATTTCTGTGCTGCATGTTATGTCTAAGAGTTTTAAGCCTTTCAAGCAGCTTGTCTTCCCCCAGTGTTCTATTCATATCTAAACTGCCAGATACATCTGTTTATTCAGTCCAAAGAAATGGATGATAAAGGCCTTTTACATAACGCCAGGTTCTCACCAGGAGATTGGGAAGTGGGTTGATTCAACATTTCGTTTAGAACAAATCCCTGCATTTGACAATAATCTTTATCAAATACAGTTGATTATTTTTTCCCACCACCAACTACTACATATGGCAAATAAATTCTCTCCGTGGTTTTGTTTCTCTGATGCAAATGTGGTTGTCAATTGCCCACCAACTGTTCAATAGGGATAGTCCTTGATTTGTAGCAAATCGTTTAGTGACAGTTCAAAGTTGTAACAGCACTGAAAAAAATGACTTATTATGACCATTTTTTACACTTACGACCATTGCAATATCCCATGGACATGTGATCAAAATCCAGATGCTTGACGGTTGCAGTGTCCTAGGACCATGTGATCATCTTTTGTGACCTTCTGACAAGCAAAGACAATGAGGAAGCCAGTTTCATTTTACAATCAAGTTACTCACTTAACAACTGTGGCAAGAAAGGTCGTACAATGGGGCAAAATTCACTTAACAACAGAAATTTTGGGCTCAGTTGTGGCCTTAAGTGGAGGACTACCTGTATCCATGTTAAGTGGATATTCCATGGTGGAGCCTTGTGTTTCCCCATCTCTGCTGAAAACAAAAAAAAACACATTCTGTTGCTTTTACAATGCAATAGATACTCTACCATCTTCTCAGACCTTTTCCTGTCCCTTCATCCAACTTCCTTTCCTTCTTTTGTCTGATTTTTCTCAGCAGTTCATCCGATGCCATGATAGATGCTTTGCATAGGCTGGGCCCACCCTAAGCAATCCTATGCTTTTCAATATTCTGGCTTGAGCAGATTCCGCATCCCAGCATGCTAGTAAAAGCTCACAGCCAATTCTGCAGCTAAGCAAGCAAGTGAGGCTGGAGACTTTCCAGGCAAGGTGACCCCGTGAAGCTAAATCAGGCTGCAAAAGGAGCTGGTTTTTGCTGATTATTGTTCTTTTTGTCTTTGGAGCAGAGGACGATTGCAATCTACAGGATAGGAGGATAAGTATCTCAAAGCAGCAAAAAGAAATGCACTGGTTCTTCGTTTTTATGTGCATAAGTCATCTTAGGGAACCAGTGTGTAAACTCCCAATATAACCCAGACTCCAACTCTGGTGGGGAGGGGAACAGCTGGGGAAGTCTGGAATGGAGCTCAGCAATGCACAGCAGTCATTGTCTGGTGTTGGTGACCCCATACCCTTTTTTTTTTAACATACTCTCCCAAAAGCTCTTCAAAATTTAAACAAATCAAATGTTATTTTTAATGGTGGAGTGGTGGACAAATGTACATTAAGTAGCCTGTATTCATTTCCTGAGTATAAATCTTATCGACAAGATTACTCTGTACTGATAGGTCTCTGATTATGTTGTTAATCAAACATAAGCTTACAGGAACGCAGGGAGCATTTGTATATTAAGCAAAGCACCTGGTCCCCATCGTTCAGCATTATCTCCAGTGGCTTTTCAGAGATCCAGGCTGGACTCACTTTTAGCAGCATCCTGAGGTTGCTCTTTGGATGCCCAAGGTCCCTAGGACAGTAGATGCTCTAGCAGTGAGCTGTGTCTTAGAGAGGACTGAGCCATCCACCTGAAGTCCCGAGAGAGGTGCAAGACAGCTGAATGAATCAGTGCTGCACTCATTGTGAGCAGGTCTGTCTGAAGATGCTAGCAAGCGGGTAACAAAATTTAGAGTCACTCTACATTCGCCATACAAATTCACTTCTTCTTCTTGTGCCATATCCGTTATCGGATGTTGGCGAACATGTTGGCGATCCTGTTTTTATCAGCAGCCGCATGAAAAAGTGCTGCTGAGTTTTGTCCAAACCAGTCCCTTAGATTTTGAAGCCACGATGTTCTTCTTCTGCCTGGACCTCGTTTGCCTTCAATCTTTCCTTGGAGGATTAAATGGAGTATGCTATATTTTTCTGGGTGTCGCATCACATGTCCGAAATATTCTAATTTTTGTTTTTTTAATTGTTTTGATGATTTCCCTGGGCTTTCCCAGATGGCTTATCACATACAAATTCACTGTGACTTTGATTTCACAGAGGGAGATAAGTATCTTTTTCCCCCTATGGTTATTATGTTACTTTCCAAAAAGCCAGATAAATGATAGAATCTTGTTCCGGCAACTGAATGAGAAGTTAATACGTTTTTCAAGTTTCAGTGCTACGGATGACAGAAAGTCAGAGAAATCTGGAAAATAATACAAGTGGTCCTCAGTTTACGACCAGCCTTGGGACTGGAAATTCAGTTACAAGTCATTCTGATCACATTTCAAGGCATTTACATGATGAACCCATTCGTACAAAATTGGGCAAAAAAGGTTGTAAGTTGTGATCATGTGATTGTGGGATGCTGCAACCAGTTGCAAAGGTGAGCCGGTTGAGAAGTGTCTGAAATGTGGTCATGTGTCCTATGTGCAGGGAGTGCACGACATTATACAATAGCCGTAAAGCACCCGTTCCAAGACGGTCATAGCTCCAAATGGTTGTAAAATGATCAGTCGTAAGTTGAGGTCGCAGCCTGTAAAATAATGAGGTTGCTGTTTCCTTCTCTTCAATAGGCAAATTTATTTTGGTAACACTTTATTTTTCTCCAGCCTATTACCACCAATCATTTTTAGTAGTCACGAAAGATGCTTCAGATTTTTCCCTTATTCTGGAGATGCCTTCCCAGATATGATGGACCCTGGAAATGTTTGGAAAATAATTCCCATCATCTCCTGCTTTCATGGTCAACAAGATACTGAGAATTATCACCTGATTGATATGGAAGCTGTCAGGCTAGGGAGGGCAATTCTAAAAATAGAACCCTTCAGAAAAAGAAAATATACTGTACTCAATTTTTCGTGAGTCCAATTACAAGTATCTGCATTTTCCCTTTTCTTTCTACCTCCTAGTTGGGCTTCACATGATGATATATTGAAATATAAAATGAAAAAGAAATCAATTAAATCATTACATCTAGATATAATGCCCACATATAAACACTGGCGCAGCTAATGTGGCTGGTTTTCATGTAACTCCTGGGAAGCTGTTCTCTGCAGTTCTGGGATTTAATTAGCACCTTGTTTATTTGTTTGGCGAGGCATTTCTGGAACGGAATTTTCAACCTGGGTGCAATAAATCATAGACAAGCAGGCAATAAATGTGGATAAAGTCAGTGAGGGAACTTCCTGGAGAACTGTCTGGCACAAAACATTTCACTATATACTGCTGTGGTGGTTAAAGACACTGAGCTTGGCAGCTGGGAAGCTGACAGCCCAGGTTCAAGACCCAAGCACTGCACAACAGAGTGAGCTCCCGTCCCTTGCCCCAGCTCCTGCCCATCTAGCAGTTGGAAAGCATGCAAATGCGAGTAGATAAATAGGTGCCATTTTGATGGGAAGGTAACAGTGTTCCGTGTGCCTTGGTGTATAGCTAGGGTAGGCAACCTTGGCTCTTTTATGACTTGTGGACTTCAACTCCCAGAATTCCTGAGCCAGCCATGCTGAGGGGAAAGGGAGAGGTTTCCAAGCTGAGCCATGCTGGCTCAGGAATTCTGGGAGTTGAAGTCCACGAGTCATAAAAGAGCCAAGGTTGCCTACCCCTGGTCTACACGGTGCATGGATTTTACATATCTCCTCCTCTGATCCTAGGCAGTCATGCTGAGGGGAAAGGGAGAGGTTTCCAAGCTGAGCCATGCTGGTGCAGGAATTCTGGGAGTTGAAGTCCACAAGTTATAAAAGAGCCAAGGTTGCCTACCCCTGGTGCATAGTCATGCCGGCCACATGACCACAGACCACAGAAGCTCTTTGGACAATGCTGGCTCCCTCAGCTAGGAAACAGACATGAGCAGCGCCCCCTAGAGTCATGACTGGACAGGGGAAACCTTTATCTATATATACACTACCATACATTACGAAGAGCTGGAATGGGTGTTTGAAGAATTAAATTTAAAAGAGAAAGTTTGAAACATTATACTGTAATACCCTAAATGTCTGTTCCAGTTTTATCACAAGGACATGCCCTCTGGGTAATCTGGAAGTTGTGATCCAACACATCTGAAGCCATCAGATTTAGGAAGCTTAGCATGTTTGCATGGCAATCTCTTATGTTATTTAATTCAGTATTTCATTCAGCCAATTTAACACTTCCAGTCCTTGTGCTTTACATTAGCCATTATTGTTTATCTGGCACGTCCCTCCTTACCCTGAGGAGCTTAAGGCAAGTTGAATGGCATTCTTTCCTCCAATTGTATTTTTGTAACACTGCGGTGATTCACTTAACAACTGTGGCAAGAAAGATCATAAAATGGGCCAAAATTCACTTAACATATGTCTCATTTAAGTTTTGGACTCAATTGTGGTTGTAAGTTGAGGACCACCTGTACAATAGAATTTCTGGAAATTGGAAGTTTGCAGCTGGCTTTGATTCTATTAAAAATAAAAATAATGATCTTAAGGTTTCTATCAACATCTAGCACCGGCTCCTAAATTGGCCAGGACTTTGTGTCACTGAGCTGAAAAGGAGTGCAGTTGCCAATCTACCAATCTTAGTCTGAAGGGCTTTCAAGTCTTCTGCCAAAGTAGCCGACGGAATTAGCGGAGATGGCTAAATTGACTATTTTGATAAAAGAAAAAAATATAAGTACTTTTGTTTCTACTTGGAAACCATTTCCGGACTTTGTGCTTGAGGTGGGGAAAAAATATTACGATTTTGGGTTTTACTGATTAGATTGATTTGTTGATATAGAAACGGCTAGTTCATACTACTATAGAAGTGTAAAAAGATGAGATTCGATGTTTATGCCTTGGTTTACTGCAACAGAGGAAGTCAGAAGTCAATGCCTTTTTTGTTTCTTTCTCCCCTCTTTTTCCACACTTCTCTTTTTTCCCCTTTCCCTACCATTGTTCCTTACTATTTGCTTTTGTATTTTATGTTATAGGTCAGTGGTGGCGAACCTATGGCACGGCTGTCAGAGGCGGCACTTGGAGCCCTCTCTGTGGGCACACGTGCCGTTGCCCCAGCCTTGCCTCCCCCTGCGACCCCCTCCTCTCCAGCAGCCCCCCTGAAGGAGAGTCGTCCCCGAGCGTGGCCCACAAGAGCAGTGCAGCCAAGGACATGACAGCCAGGCAGCGTAGACAAGACTCTGCCTTCACACCCCATCATGCAGTTGATGCTTCAGGGCGTGGGCAGAGGGTGTGGCTGCCATAGCGCTGATGAGCTGCCTGGGCGATCTGCGGCGGGCCCTGGAGGCGGTGAGTGGTCCTTTGGGCAGGCGGGGCGGGGGATGGGGGGCAGAGCGTGGGCGGGGCAGGAGGGGTGGAGTGGGGGCGGGGCCAGGTTTTGGGCGCTCGGTCTCTAAAAGGTTCGCCATCATTGTTATAGGTGAATAAAAAAATTATTAAAAAAATTATTCTGCCAGACTGTTATCCTTCTAGAAAGCTCAGCCACTAATAGAAGTTTTGACATCAGTGATTGCTGCTCTCATGCATAGCCAGGTCTGCAACCTTGCTGGCTAATCAGGCAGCCTTCCCCTCCGCAGATCCTCCCTGAGCTGCCAGGAGCATCTTCAGCTGCCGCCGTCCAAGGAAGCAGCGCTTGCAGCCAGCGATTCCCCAGAGGGCAGGACAGGACTGCCACAGCAGCTGTTTTACTGATGTATTGCATATGCAGGTAGCCCTCGACTTGCGGCCACAATTGAGCCCAACGCTTCCATTGCTAAGCAAGACAGCTCAGTGAGTTTTGCCCCGTTTTACGGCCTTTCTTGCCACAGTTGTTAAGTGAATCGCTGCAGTTGTTAAGCTAGCAAGACAGTTGTTAAGTGAGCCTGGCTTCCCCATTGAATTTGCTTGTCAGCAGGGGATCACGTGACACCCGGGACACTGCAACCATCATAAATGCATGCCAGTGGCCAAGAGTCTAAATTTTCATCATGTGATCACAGGGTGGCTGTGACGGTTGTGTGAAAAATGGTCGCAAGACACTTTTTCCAGTGCCGTTGTAATTTTGAATTATTACTAAACAAATGATTGTAAGTCGAGGAATACCTATATAGCTTTGCTCTTCAGAGTTCAAGGCATGTGATGTCTGTCTGTCTGTCTGTCTATCTATCTACCTATCTATCTATCTATCTATCTATCTATCTGTCATCTATCTAATCTATTTATCCATCTGTCAGTCTGTTTGTCTGTCTATCTGTCTGTCTATCATCTATCAGCAAATTTATGTGGCTGCTCAACTCACACAGTGGTTCCAGGTGATTTACAGCACTAAAAATCCACAACATAAAACCCATTGCTCCCACTTGCCATTCCAAAGTGGGTTGTTCAGCAGCATCTGGAATGCCACATATTGCCTATTGCTGGACCACCTATGACAGGTGCACAATTTGTCCTAAGTTGGGAGGAAGAACAGCAGAGGTCTGCCACTTTCCTTAGTTTGAGGGCCGTACCAGACTTTGCATGGTTTCTGAGGACTATTTGAAAGGGAATCTCTGGCATATGAGTGAGTGAAATAAGTGTCCATAAGGCTGAAGCCACCCATGCTGCCTCTTAAAACTCAATGCTACGGATCTATCCACTTGGAGTGCCACAAGAGCAATGCTGAGCTTGCACTCTCCCATGAGCAAAGAAACCAGAAAGGAGAATTTAACTCAGAAAAATAGTGGGCTGTGAAAATACTAGGTTGTGCTAGTGGCTTTTAAATCAATTTGCAAATCACTGCTTTCAAGAATACAAACACCCTGGCTTTTATAAGTCAGGAACAACAGCATTAATTAAACAGCACAGCATTCTAAACTGCCACCTACTGGATGCAAATTTCCAATTTAGACTCCCTGTTTATATCATTTTTCTGAAGCTTCTTTTGTCTAACAATATCTCAAAGCTCTTTATTTGTTGGCTTAATTAACTGAGCCCAGTCTTAGAAAGGTCAGCACCATCATTTTCTTTTCATAGTTGCAGAATCAGATTACAGCCAGTCATTTAACAATTCAAATTTATGACAGCACTGAAAAAAGTTGCCTTATGATTGGCACTTATGAACATCACAGGATCCCAATAATCATGTAATCCAAATTTTGGAGCTTGGCAACCAGTGTATACTTCCAACAGTTGCTGAATCCTGGGGTCATGTGATCTTCCCAGGGGGCTTCTAACAAGCAAAGTCAATGGGGAAGTTGGATTTGCTTAAGGACCACAGTCATCTGCTTAATGACAGCAACAAAAGTTGTAATTAAATCAGGCATGGCTTACTTAACCACTGCATTGCTTAGCAATGCAAGTTCCAATCCCAGTTGTGGTTGTAGGTCAAGGACAACCTGTAGATATATATCAGGGATGTCAAACTCAATTTCACTGAGGGCCGCATCAGCATTGCGGTTGGCCTCAGGGGGGGGGCTGGGTGGGTGTGGCCAGGGTAGGTGCGGCCTACTGGGTGGGTGTGGTCAGCTCTACATCGTTAAGGGTGCCTGTGGGGGCCTGGGCAGGAGTGGGACAGATCTGAGGGTCTCTGGCAGAAGGGGGTGGGACTGGGGCAAGCGCCAAGGCATGGTGCATTTCTTCATTCCTCACAAAGGGTGACACCTCCCCAGCATGCACCCAGGGGGCGGGGCCAACACGGCAGGGGCTGGTTCCTCGCTGTTTCTAGACAGCCTTGTGGAGCTAAGACTGAATGCGTTTCAGCATAGGTGGCCACCACAAAATTGTACATTGGCTCCCGGCTGGCCTGGGCCAGGGCCAAGGCAGAGGGGGCCGTTCCCTCACTGTTTCCAGGATGGCTTTGCGGGCCACATGAAACCACTTCGCGGGCCGCATCCGGCCCCCGCACCTTGTGTTTGACATGTCTGATATATATATAGTGCTACTTTTTTCTTGACAGGCAGAAATCCTACAGGTTCAGATTTTTCCAACCTGGTGATTCAGAGATGAAGCGCCAGTGAAATTGTAGCTGCTGCCTTAGAACAGAGGGCAGAGTTGGTATTGTCAGCATTGCAATGTTTTTAGAAAAAACATTATTGTCTAGCAGTGTTTTGTGCTTTCTTCCTTCTTCCTGTCCTTCCGAGTTAGTTTCTCCAAATGTAGTGGGGCCATAGCTGTCGATATCCCAAACCACCATAATACTGTTCCCAAGAAATTCTGGGAGTTTAGTTCCAACACACTCATGCTGGACATAGTTTAAACGGTAGAAATCAAACTCAATATCAATAGCCTGTGTCACTGTTTAATCGGGGTTTGTGGATTAAATCACAATTGGAAAGGCTCACACAAGATGTGAAGTCATTAATCATTCAATTTCACAAATGTGTCTCATTTCCCTGGTTACAAAATGATAGCTTTGTATCAGATCTTTGTTTGGAATGTTAGAAAAAAGCATACTTTTAACAGTGACTCTGAAATTTGGGGCAAGGAGATCCACCAATAAAATGGATCCGTAGAATAGAAATAGAAAGAGGCTTCTAGAGAGAGGGGAATGCAAGAGAATTCATGGTGAAACAATGGATTGATTAGATCACTTTCCTGATTGATCTTTCAATTCATTCCTTGATCTTCATCCTGTTTTCTCATACCTCCAGTTGTTATAACCCCAATAATTCTCACCAAAGTGGATGGTAAAAGTAAAAAAAGGAGTCCCTGTGGATTTTAGTCCACTAGTCCAGGGGTAGGCAACCTTGGCTCTTTTATGACTCGTGGACTTCAACTCCCAGAATTCCTGAGCCAACCATGCTGAGGGGAAAGGGAGAGGTTCCAAACTGAACCATGCTGGCTCAGGAATTCTGGGAGTTGGTCCATGAGTCATAAGAGCCAAGGTTGCCCACCCCTGCATAGTCATTGCCGACTATAGGGGGCAGTGCTGATCTCCATTTCAAGGCCTTGTCATTGAAGGGGTACCTATTTATCTACTCGCATTTGCATGCTTTTGAACCGCTGGGTTGCAGGAGCTGGGGCGAGAGCTGGAGTTAACCCCGTCGCATGGTGCTCAGGTCTTGAACCCGGGCAGCCAGCTTTCCATACGATAAACCCAGAATCTTAACTGCTGAGCACCCTGCCACCCTACCAAAGTGGATGAGGACCCTCCAAATTTTTGCGCGACTGTACAATACAACTGTCTATCTGAGAAGCAGGACAGGAAAAGTATTGGAGTTGCAGAGGACTTCTGGGAACACCCTGGACAGCAAGAAAACAAAATAATGAATCATTAAACAAATCAGCTCAGAGTTCTTGCTTAAGGCACAAATGACCAGGGTCAAATTATGCTACTTCAAACAGATTACGTGAAGATCCAGCTCTTGAAAAAGGATCCATCATGTGGTAAGGGGAAGGAAAGAGGAGAACCAGGAGCAAAGTGGGTGGACTCAAGTTACAGTGGTGATATCTCAAAGGTGCTTTTTCCAAAGGCAACTGGACTATCTTTGTTTCTCCTTGAAGACATTTCCCTTCTCATCCAAGAAACTTCCTCAGTTCAGAATTGAAGAAGCTTCTTGGAAGAGAAGCAAAACACATTCAAGGGGGGGGGAGGCAGTCTGGTTGCCTTTGGAAAAAGCACCATTGGGACAACCATGATCTGGATAACTGACCAATCTCCATTTAAACTGGTGATGAGTTTACTGTTGGGAAGCTTGAAAGATCAGGGATATATTGAAGAAAACCCTTCTCGGGGGTTCTAAGGGTTGAGAACAACTTGATGGCAATACTCAGTCAATCAATTGCTGTCCTTGGAATCTCTTGCCTTGTTGGCTACTGAGACAAGCTGGAGGGAAACTTTTGGAAACTTTTCCATAAAGGTGCTTTTTATTTGTTTGTATGTTTGCATGTCCTCCAGAATTCCCCCAAGCGCTGTTCCCAAGGCTCTTATAGGTGAGTGGGGCCTCCGCCAGAATTCCGAAGCAGAGAGACGACGCATCAGATAAAATTCCCCCGTGCCGCGGAGCATGCACAGAGTTCCTTCCGGAACCGCTCCCTCACTGCAAGATACGCTGATCTTTCTCGCTGATGTGAGAGCCAGCGAGGGTCAACTGGCCCCAGGGCAAGGAGCGGAACCGAGCGCCCGCCATGGCCGTCGGTGGCGTCGCTTCCACCCCCCCCCCCGCATCCCATCCCCGAGAGGGCCAGCCTGCCTTCCGGAGAAGCGTGTCCTTCCAGGCAGATCGTGCGTCACGTGGCCCAGGTGAGGGAGGGGCCCAGACGCGGTTCACCTGGCTGGGCAGGTAATGCCAAGGCGGGGCTGGGGGCAACGATTTCCCAGGAGGGGGAGAGAAGGACGACCCTCGGTGTGGGGAAAAAGTGAGCTCGCCCCCCCCCTCCTCGGGGCCCCGGAGCGGCTGGAGGCCTTCCGCCAGGAAGTCGAGGCAAGCTTGGCCCAGGTAACGCCGTGGGTGACACTTCCCCCTTGGATGCTTCGCTGCCTTCCTCCGCCTGTGCAGCGTTTCCCACCCCCGGCCCAGTTTGGGGGGACTCTTTCGTCGCTGCGCCTCTTTTTGCCCCCGAGGATCCCTCTGACTCTGGGCAGGAGACCGGAGGCCAGGCCAACTCCGAAGGGCTGGGCCAGCGAAAGTTTGACATTTGCACCGCCGAGGGTCGCCGGCGCTGCGGAACAGGTAACCTCTCGCGTTTTGTTTTGCCTTGTGTAAAACTCAAGAACTCGCCCCCCGCCACTCCCCAAAAGCCCTACATTCTGCGTGGAGACCCCTAAGGTCCGGTAGATCCCACGGCAGACTTTCTAGCCAATCAATAGGCTAGGTTGCATTCTTACCTGTAGAAAGATTGCTGGGATTTAGTTCAGCTACTCCGGGGACGGCTCGTTAACCCCCCAAAAGAGAAAAGGGGAATGGCCCGACAGGCAGCTCAGTCCTGGGAGGGGAAAATAAACACCCCCCCTCCCTGTCCAGATGTTTTGGACTTCAACTCCCAGCAGCCCCAGCCAGCAGGATTAGCTGCAAGGGAAAGGGGGGGTTCCAGTTCAAAAAAATCTGGAAGTCTTTTCTCTCTCTCACTCACACACACACACACACAAGACTGAGGTTCCTCTCAGGACATTTCTTCAGAAGGATTTTATTTGCATGTTTGATTAATGAATGTTATTGATTTGAAAGTTTAGCTAATCTGATGGAAAACTGTCTGCACACAGCTCTTTGTAATGCTACAGGTCAGGCCAGATGATCAACACTTCATAACATATGGATCCACCCATTTTCTCTCTTTTTAACCAGTGACTGGAACTTTATTTGAACTGTAAAGAGACCCCCCCCCTGCCCCACCCATACATTTACAAGAGACTTCCTGAATCTTAAAACAGCTACTCAATCTTCTCTTTCCATTCATCAGAGTCCTGTATTAAAGGAGTCCAAATAATATATTCTGTTTTCTTATTTTATTTACAAAGACAACATGCCCCAAAATAAGTGATATCTCTTCTAAAATATTAGGTCATGGCTGATTATTGAGAAACACGGCTTTACTATTGGAAAAGTTGTGTGTCTTTGTTAGTAGTAGCAGGAATTAGATGGGAAGTAACAGGAAATTGCTCATGGGTGGGGGCAATTCCCACAAGGAATTTGTTAAAATGACACATAATAGGCATGGTTCATTCAGGTGATTTGGGAAAGGTTTGTAAATGTGAGCCAACTTAGATTTGTTCAACACAATATTGGTAACTCACCCGTTTGCGTTCTAATGGAGAATATTAGTATAGAGGTTTATTGTTCTTGGCTGTTACGCTTTGGACTTAACCTTTTAACTATACTAAGCATTATATTACATAATTAAGCCTTATATCAAACCATTTGAAGTGTTATTCTCAGTGCACCTCAACTTGTTAATTTACAAATTTATTTTATGTACAACGAAATGAGATATTTACAGGATTATTCCACAAGAAGGAAAAACTCATGAATTTGTTTATCAGTTCAAAGTATGAAAATAAAATACCGCTGCCATCTAACAAATACATTTTAATACTTCTGCCAGTCCACAACGAAAGCTTACAAAACATTAATTCCTATTAAAAGTTTGGAAGCCGTTGCCAGTCAATACTCTGTTGTGCAAACTATATTATAGTTTAGTGTGATCCATGATTCAATTAAATTTTTATTTTATTTATTATGACATTTACTTGCTGCCCATCTTGTATCTAATGACCCTTGGTGGCTTTACAACATAAAATAGTTATATATTTGGTATGACCTAGAAAACATGGATTTATCAAGGTTTCTTGATGAAAATGACCCAAACTCTGGCTGGCTGTTGACATTTGCAATTCTTTACTATGAAATCAACTAGACTAGAGCGGCATTTCTCAAACAGATTTTATTCTGTTCCACTTTATTTTGTTTATTTGTTTCTATTCCACGTTTTTTAAAAAAAATATTTTATTGATTTTCTAATTTTACATTTAAGTATTTAAAAAGCAACGTGATGGCTGAGTTAATCGAAAATTCAATAACATACAACTTTAGTGCAAATCTCAAACTACCACATTAAATATTTCCTCTCTTTTCCCCTTTGTATTTACTGTCTCATGTTTAAACTAATACAATTCTTATTCTATCAAATAAAAATAACATTCTTACATTTATCAATAATATTTAGCTTATACATATCCTGGTTATTTTAACATTCAATCTTTATAGACAATGTCCTAATTAGTTTTTCCCAATTTTTAGTTTCCCATTAACATTTAAATTTAACATTTAATATATATAATTTCCAAGTTTTAAGTGACTAAAGTTCCCTTTATCACAATTCATCACAAAATCTAATATTCAGGATGCACATCTTATCTATTTGAATATATTCCATATATTCCACCTTTCTTACTTTTACAGGGGTCTTCAAACTTGGCCCTTTTATGACTTGTGCACTTCAACTCCCAGAATTCCTTAGCCAGCGTGCCTGGCTGAGGAATTCTGGGAGTTGAAGTCCACAAGTCATAAAAGGGCCAAGTTTGAAGACCCCTGCTTTTACAAATACCTCAAGGTGGCAAACATATCCAAATAGGAGCTTCCTCCTCCTATTGTTCCCACAACAATAACCCTGTAAGGTGCGATGTGTTAGAGTTAGGGTTGGTGTGTGACTGGCCCAAGTCACCCTGCTGGCTTTCAGGACTAGAACTCCCGTCTCCTGGTGATTGGTTCAAAGTCACCCAGGTGGCTTTCATGGATAAGGTGGGACTCGAACTCCCAGTCTTCCACTTTCTAGCCTGGTGCCAAACTGGCAAATTTTACATTCATTTAACTAAAGAAAATCTAAGCCTTGTTCATGAATAGTTTGGTAACATTCAGATTTTATTAAAATATTATTATATCACCCAAGCTTATTGCATGTGTACACACTCTCAGTTTTTGTTGAGACTTCGTGTGAAATGCTGAGATTGTCTTTAAGGCCTTCTCAATTTGACTGTGGCTATTTTAACAGAGATCCCTCCCCTTAAGCTGGCTTCCCATTTGACACTAAGCCATCATTTCATCTGATGTAGCATGATATGGAAATTCAGCCATTGTGGTTGCCAAAACATAATTATTGATTTAGTATGCAAGTATGTAATTTGGCCTGTGTAAACCAGGTCACTTTAGCTAATTTAACATCCAGCATTAAAAGAAAAACCTGGAGCTGAATGCAAGGGCTTTTCTACATTTTTCTCTTCCCTTGTTTTTCTTATTATTTGCTTTTGTATGTTTGTATTTTATATTATAAGCTAAAGAATTAACTTCAAAAATTTTCTTCTTTGCCTCTTATACTTGCAGACTTGCATAATGGCCAAGTTCAGGCAGCACACTTAACCCTAATCCCTAGTTAACAGCATGCAATTGGTACGTCCAGATAATGTGCTAAGCCTTACAGGTAATCCTCAACGTACGACTACAATTGGGACTGGAACTTCCATCATTAAGTGAGTCATCATATGACCAAGGCTGATTTTATATGACCTTGTTTGCCACAATTCTTAAGTGAATCATATGACTTTGCCCACTGACTTTGTTTGTCTGAAGCTGCCTGAGATGGTCACAAATGGTGATAGGGTGACCCTGGGAAGCTGCAACCATCAGAAATAGATGCTGGTTGCCAGGCACCCAAATTTGGGTCACGTGACTGCAGGAACACTTTGGTCATAAGTGGGTGGACCAGTAAGTAAGTCACTTTTTTTAGCACCGTCATAACTTTGAAAGATCATTGAACAAATGGTGTAGGTTGTTTATGGTTGAGGACTGCCTGTACTTAACATGATGGCCTGGATCCCGTAGCATGCTAAGATTGTGTCTGTTGCATTGTCACAATGCGCTGAATCCCTAACTGGCCAACCTGTTTTAGTTTGGCATGTTATGTGAACATAGTCACCCACAGTTATATCACTAGTTTTGGAGATTATTTAGAAAATGGGGAAATGTTTCAGAGTATGGTCTGATAGTTTGTTAAGCTGACATGCCTGCTTAACTCTGCACCTGTGCTGAATGTGCCCTTGGAGGATCCAGGTATTTGTTTAACTATTATTTTTTAGCCGCCTCTTTATGTGTTTTGCAGGCTGCTAGGTTCCTTGGATGCCCAAGTGACAAACATAATTTAAAATACCTCTTGCACTTCCCTTCCTGCCTCCAAATCAGGTTCTGTTGCACTTTCACACAGTGCTGGAGGTATGGCCCATAGTTCAGGAAAAGGAAGACAAAATACAGCTGAGCAATAGTTGGTGACCTTAGTAGAAAAAAAAAATACATAGCTGCAATGGTGGTAGCTTGGGCAATAGATGTTGGATTAAAAGGAGGTGAATGGATCAAATCTTCACTTTTCCTCAGTTTTGCACTCCTGCAATAACTTTTACAAGTACCTTGCAGGAAATTTTCCTAGGATTACATCTCATGCACCAAAATCTCTATTACTAACACATGCTAGAATTCTGACTGCATTTGTTTGTAAAATTGAAATGTATGTCAAAAACGTTGTTAACTTTGACCTAACTAATCCTTCCTGGGAGATTTCCCAGATGCCAGGCAGCACAGCAAACATAGCTTATTTGTCTTGCAAAAATGGCATTCTTTCTTCCCTCTTAAGAAAGTATTTTTCAAAATTCTACCAGGTTTAGTTTATTTGGAAATAGCAGGCAGAAATCAGAGATTCTATAACTGGGAGGGAGGGAGGGAGGGAGGGAGGGAGAGAGAGAGAGAGAGAGAGAGAGAGAGAGAGAGAGAGAGAGAGAGAGAGAGAGAATACTACTGTAGTATCTGCCTTGTAGCCTCATAAACTCTCCAAGATACATAGATGGAATGTGCTGTGACCACCTTGCTTAACAAAGAAGATATGTGTCACCTTTTGGTTATTCATTTCAACATCACCAGTTTATCATAGTTCGATTGGATGTCCTGCAAGCCAGGTCTGTTTTCCTAACTTACCTTTACCTGTCCACTAAATACCAAAAAGTATATTAAGCAAGACAGATCAGGATATATTTCATGTTCTCAATTGCAAGAAGAATACACAGTTCCCGGCATATGCTGTCTATTGTGTTGCTATCACATTAGTGAGCCCTGGTTGAGCAGTGATTAGAATGCAGTATTGCAGACAAACTCTGCCCACAGCAAGGAGTTTGATCCTGACAGGGCTCAAGGTTGACTCAGTCTTCCATCCTTCCGAAGCCGGTAAAATGAGGACCCAGATTGTTGGGGGCAATATGCTGACATTGTAAATCACCCTGAGAGTGCTGAAAAGCACTACAGCAGGGGTCTTCAAACTTGGCCCTTTTATGACTAGTGGACTTCAACCCCAGAATTCCTCAGCCAGCATGCCTGGCTGAAGAATTCTGGGAGTTGAAGTGCACAAGTCATAAAAGAGCCAAGTTTGAAGACCCCTGCACTACAGAGTGGTATATAAGTCTAAATGCTATTGCAATTGCTATAAGACGGGTCTTCAAACTTGGCCCTGTTATGATTTGTGGACTTCAACTCCCAGAATTCCTCAGCCAGCCTTTTACGTATCATAAAAGGGCCAAGTTTGAAGACCCCTGCTATAAGAGTTCCAGACATGCAAAAGAGCACAGCTATCCTGGCTCTTGAAGCATCTGCTAAGACAGGTACTCCTTCTTCAGTCCAGGGGTGCCAGAAGGCGAAATCTTCAAGCTCAATTTTTGGAGTCTGCTCTCTAATAGTACTGAATTTCAGCAATATCCTTGCCAAAAATTGGTGGTACATTTCTAGTTCCTTTTGAAATTGAAAATCTGACTACTATAATGTAATTCACAAAAATATATTTAATATACTTTAAAAAAAAACAACGGAACCTTGCCTGTTTTGCAATTATGTGCTTGGTGCCTCCCCCAACCTTCTCAAAAAGTTGTCCATCTCTGCTTTAAGTTATCTCCCCTGTCTGAAACAATACGCGTAGTCCTCAACTTATGACCATAATGGAGCCCCAGATTTCTGTTGCTAAGCAAGATAAGTTGTGGCCCATTTTATGATCTTTGTTCTTAAGCGAATTGCTACAGTTGTTAAGTGAATCATGAGGTTGCTAAAGGAATCTGGCTTCCCCTATTGACTTTGCTTGTCAGGAGCCGGCTGGGAAGGTCACCAATTGTGATCACGTGACCCCAGGACAGTGCAACGGTCATAAATACATGCCTGTTGCTAAGGGCTTGAATTTTGATCATGTGACCGTGGGCATGGTGCAACAGTCATAAGTATGAAAGCTGGTCATAAGTCACTTTTTTCAATGCTGTTGTAACTTTGAAAGGTCACTAAAGGAATGGTTGTAAGTAAAGAACCACCTGTGATTCCTTAGGATTGGAAAAGTTTGCTTCATACCTGGAAACCTCTTGCTGGTTCCAATCAGTCTGATCATCTGGCAAATATTCAGGTTTTATTATGTAGTTTCTATATTTGTCAGAGAATCAAATTGACTAGAATTCCAAACAGTGTCTGGAAAACACTGTGCTATGTTTTCTGAGTTTTGATAGCTGCAGAGCACCTGATTTCTAAGTTAAAAATGAAAGGACTTGGCTCTGGATTCCCCAAATAGGTAAAAAAATTATATGATTGCTCCCTGTGTTCCTGCATGCATGGATTGAAGCCCTAGAGGAGAGAGTTTACACCAGTGATTCTCAACCTTTCTAATGCCGTGACCCCATAATACAGTTCCCCATGTTGTGGTGATCCCCAAGTGGGTGTGGCCACCAATAAGAGGGAGTAGGACAGCTAGGGAAAAGGGGAAAAAGTGGCGGACAGCGTGGTTTGGTGACCCCCGTGAAATGGTCATTCGACCCCAAATGGGGTCCCGACCCACAGGTTGAGAACCGCTGGTTTACACAGAGGAGCAGGAAGGGGGGGGTTGCATATATTTTTTATTAAACCTTTTAAACAAGAAGATAAAAAAGTAACACAAACTAATATAAAGTAAGGAAGAAAAAAAGAAAAAGCAAAGGAAATAAAAAACTTGAAAATAATGATCAGAAAGTAGAAAAGAAAATGATATATGTAAAGATGTAGCTTCTGATATTCTTCAAAGCACTTGTAAATACAAATGCATATTTAAACTCTCTAAAGTTATATCCTATTACTCTTCTTTCTATATTGTCTAATCATCAAAATCATAAATTGCAAGTTTTTTTTTCTTTTTTATGCCAAAAGCCCACAAGAGGCTTCCAGGGAGGCAGACTTAAACATGCTTAGATCAGCAATGTTAGCCCAATGCATATCTTAGACATCAAGATTTTTTTTTTCTTCAATGGTGAGGTCAGTTCCAAATAGTTGAATCTTAGCTATACAGTTGCTTGTTCTGAAATTGAGGGAGGATTAGCAAGACTCTACAGTATTTGCAAACAATCACTTTAATATATAAACAATGCATCTCTGCTATTACCTGGATCTTGGCTATCAATCTGAATTGCTACTACAGGTCAACTTACAGCCATTTGTTTAGTGAAAAAAAGATATAACTGCAGCACTGGGAAAAGTGACTTATGACTGGTCGTCACACATATGACCGTCACAGCATCCCTATCGTTTCATAATCAAAGTTTGGGCGCTTCACAACCAGCATATATTTACTAACAGTTGCTGTGTCCTGGGGTCACTGCAACTGTTGTAATCACCATGTGTGATTTTCTCAGCCAGCTTCTGACAAGCAAAATCAACGAGGGAAGCTAGAATCACTAAAAAAAACTGCATGATTCACTTGGCAAAAAGTTCATAAAATCAGGCCCGATTCATTGAACAGTTGTGTTGCTTAACAGCAGAAATTCTGGATCCAATTGTAGTCATAGGTTGAGAACTACCTGTGTTGAGCTATATTCCATTTTTGAAACTTCCCCACGTGTTGTTCTTCAGCGTCTACTTCTATCAAGAGCAAGTCCTCAACTTTCAGCAGTTCATTTGGTGACTGAAGTTACAGCGGCACTGAAAAAAGCCACTTATGACCATTTTTCACACATACAATCTTTGCAGCATCCCCACAGTCACATGATCAAAATCCGGACACTTGGCAACTGGCTTGTACTTATGATGGTTGCAGCGTCCCATAATCATGTAAATAAGTCTGGCTAGAAAGGTCTTAAAACGGGGTAAAACTCAGCAACTGTCTCTCTTAGCAACAGAAATTTCTCATTTGTGGTCGTAAAGACCACCCATAGTGACATTTTGAGGACCATCCATAGTGACATTTTCTGACATGTACAATTGAGTAGCACTAAACTTTCCTAGCTACTCTGAAGCAAGAGGCGGAATCTTTGCACATGGGTGGAGGAAGGAGCGCTTAAGCATACCAAGCTGTTCATGTAGCCCCAAGCCAAGAATTGGCTTGTGTCTGAACAATCCAGTATTTCTTAATAACCTTCTGCTATCCACCCACATTTTTAAAAGAAGAAAACCCAACCATAAGAAAATATAATCTATGAATAAGGCACTCCATGTCAAATATAAAATTCCTGATGGCCATTGTTCAAATCAGGGGTCTTCAAACCTGGCCCTTTTATGACTTGTGGACTTCAGCTCCCAGAATTCCTCAGCCAGTGTGCTGGGAGTTGAAATCCACAAGTCATAAAAGGCCCAGGTTTGAAGACCCCTGATTTAAATCAATATAATATTACAAAAATGGGCTGTTTCACCCCTTCTCAACATCTAAAATAACAACATTTGGCAAGGATCTCTACATCAGCAAAAAACCAGATAGGGATTGCTGGCTTTACGATCACCGAATTCCTTTCTTGATTTTTTTTTTTTGTTTGTTGTTTGTTTGTTTTTTGAGGGTTTCAACCCTGTGGCCAGCTCTCCCATTTGATAGGGTGAGGCAACTGCTTTAGGCAGATGGTTTTGGCTGCCATAAAAGGGCAGCAAATACCTCATTTACTTAATTTATTCTCTCCCTTTTTTTTTAACTGTCAGTAGGCAGGTCATCCTTGTGAGAATGACTACTTTTTTAGGCTATGCACTCTGGGGGGAAAGAAAGTACCATCTGCTTGGTTTGAAGCCACAAATTATTTCAGTTGATGCTGTTATGTCCTGAGCCTTGCAAGCAGGCTCGGGGCATTGCAGGCGGTCCCAGGCAGGTGCAAGCTGCCCGGGACCAGACAGGCTGTCGCCAGTACGTGTGCGCATGCGCGGGTGCTGGCGCGCCAAAAGTAGCAGATTGACCCGGGGAAGGCCTATAAAAGGAGGCCGAGAGTTTTGGGCGTTGCTGCCATATTCCAATGTAAGCTGAACTGAAGAATAAAGGTTTCCTGAGAACTACAACTGCTTCTCGTGTCTTACCATTTCGCGACGGACTCAACACTGGCGACGAGGATGGGATGCCTTACATCGAAGAAGAGAAGGTGTAAGCTTACCCGAGTGAGTCCGGAGTGGCAGGAACGGCGTTGACTCAGCAGCTACCCGCCAATCCAGCGTGCATTCGGGGGTAGGCTGGCTGATAGACCCTTCCTGATACGAAATGGCGAAGATTGGAAGGCTTTCGGAATTCAACGTCTCACATCCAGAGAGGTGGGAGTCCTACGTAGCCAGGGTGGAAAACTACCTCAAAGTGAACCAGGTGAGGGAAGAGAGCTTGAAGGCTGCCACCCTGTTGTGCGTTTGCGGTCAAGACGCATTCGAAATCGCTGAGAACCTCGCAGCACCTGTTCCTTTAGAGTCTGTCAGCTACGCAGATCTAAAGAAGTTACTGAAGGAGCACTTCCAACCCAAGATGTCCGTCATCGCATGGTGCCACACCTTCGAGCAGAGGGATCAACGACCCGGAGAATCGGCCAAGGAGTACATCGCCGCACTGAGGAAAGCCGCCAAACATTGCGAGTTCAAGGACCTCGAAGAACGACTGAGGGATCGATTTGTGTGCGGGCTAAGTCATCGAGAGTTGCAACAGAGACTTTTCGCCAAGGAGGACTTGTCTTTCCAAGATGCCTTGAGAGAGGTCACCGCAGAAGAAGCAGCGGGCGGCGCCATCAAGAACATGCGGCCGATCAGAAACAGTGCAGATGCCGCATCCGTGCACCAGGAAGAAGTCCAAAGAAACTCCGAGGAGGATCCGGACGAGGAAGTGGACCGTCTCCACCCCACAAAGGAAGGAAAATCTCCCCAAGTGCATCGGTTGTGGAGGTCACCACAAGAGAGCCGACTGCAAGTTCCGCTCCACTATCTGCCAGGCGTGTGGAAAACAAGGACACATTGCAGCTGTGTGCCTGGGCCGTCAGAAGGTACAACCTCAGGAAGAATTGCGCCTGAAAGGTACCAGGGTCCCCAGCCAGAATAGGGTGGGGTTTTGTGCTTCGCGAAGAAGCATCTACAGGACAGGCACACACAAGCCCATTAAGAAAAAGCTGTCACTTAAGGTGAAGCTACAAGGGGTTCCATTAACTATGGAACTGGACACGGGGTCTGCACTTTCGATCATTTCTATGCACACATTTAAGAAGATTTGTTCCGGCAGCGGAACCCAGGCCAAGTTGAGGCCTTCTGACATTGTGCTAACGGATTTTCAAAACTCCAGAGTGTGTGTTAAGGGGGAGGCCACCCTTAACGTACAGTATAAGGATTTTGAGGGTCCACTAGACCTACTAGTAGTAGAGGGTGAACGAACGAGTCTCATAGGACTCGAGTGGTTTGAGGCCTTGGGGATACACGTCACAGGGCTCAACAGCCTACAAACACTCGACCTACAGGAAGTCTGCAAAGAATTTGCAGAGGTTTTCAGCCCCCAGCTGGGCACATTCAAAGGACCCCCTGTGTCGTTAAAGTTAGACCCCACGGTCACTCCCATTAGAATTAAAGCAAGAAGGGTCCCTTTTGCTTTAAAGAGTAAAATTGACACTGAGTTGGACAAACTGATCCAACAAGGAATTCTAGAACCTGTTGACTCCAGTCCATGGGAGACCCCCATTGTCACGCCTCTTAAGGCAAATGGGGACATTCGCATCTGTGCTGATTACAAATGCACTCTAAATAAGGCATTGCAGCAACATGCCTATCCTGTTCCTGTGGTCAGTCATATCCTGGCCTCCCTCAAGGGGGGGCGCGTTTTTGCAAAGCTTGACCTAGCTCAAGCATATCAACAGCTGCCTGTTGATGATGACGCTGCTATAGCTCAGACTATTGTGACCCACAGAGGGGCTTTCAAGGTAAAGAGACTTCAATTTGGAGTAAATGTCGCTCCTGGATTTTCCAAAGCATAATGGAAAACACACTACGGGGTATACCAGGGATTTGTCCCTATTTTGATGATGTCTTAATTGCAGGAGACTCCACACACATTCTAGCTGAAAGGCTAAGGGCTGTCCTGTTAAGGTTCAGGAAAACGGGACTCAAACTCAAGAAGGACAAATGTAAAATTGGGGTACCTTCTACTGAGTTTCTGGGGTTCAAAATTGATGCTGCTGGGATTCATCCTGCTGAATCCAAACTAAAAGCCATTATGCAAGCCCCTAGGCCAAAGTCTAAGGCCGAACTACAGGCTTTTCTGGGCCTTCTGAATTTCTACAATTCCTTTCTTCCACATAAGGCTAGTGTAGCTGATCCTCTTCACAGGCTATTAGACAAACAGGCAGTGTGGCAGTGGTCACAAACACATGAGGCTAGTTTCAATGAGGTCAAGGCCTTACTTCTAACAGTGTACTTGCTCACTTCAATGAGTCCCTTCCTGTGTGCATCGCTTGTGATGCTTCCCCTTATGGGGTGGGTGCTGTACTGAGCCACCTCAGGGCTGATGGAACTCAGGTTCCTGTTGCATATTACTCCAGGACATTGTCTTCAGCTGAGCGCAACTATGCTCAAATAGACAGGGAGGCCTTAGCTGTTGTTGCTGGAATTAAAAAATTCCATGATTTTTTGTATGGCAGGCATTTCACGGTCTTCACTGACCATAAGCCTTTGTTGGGACTGTTTACCACACGTAAACAAACCCCCCCAAATCATCTCCCCCAGGATGCTCAGGTGGTCTATCTTTTTGTCTACATATGATTTTTCCCTACTTCACAAGCCTGGAAAGGAAATGGGCCATGCTGATGGCCTCAGTAGATTACCCCTGCCGGTAATAGAGGCTGACCCCGCGCCAGCCATCAATATTCTCTCCATTGAAGCCTTGCCCAAGTCCCCCCTGAATGCCAGGGATGTAGCCGCTGAATCAGGCACAGATCACACACTCTCACGTGTCCTTTCTTGGGTTTTGTCTGGATGGCCTGAGCACTGTCCTAGTCCTAAGTTTCAGAGTTTCTGGTCTAAAAGGAACGAGTTGTCCACCTCTCAGGGTTGTCTGCTTTGGGGAAGCAGAGTTGTCATTCCCACCTCAATGAGGACTAGGGTCTTAGATTCCCTCCACGAGGGTCATCCTGGCATTGTACGAATGAAGGCTCTTGCACGCAGCCACTTGTGGTGGCCAGGTGTAGACAAAGACATAGAAGGTGCATGCTTGCCACCTTTGTCAACACTCACGCCCTGAAATGCCCCAAGCTCCTGTGCATAGATGGGAGGAAACACAGTCTCCATGGTCTAGGGTGCACATTGACTACGCTGGGCCCTTTCAGGGTCAATTCTTCTTGGTCCTCGTTGACAACCATTCAAAATGGCTTGAGGTTGTACCTGTCTCTTCCACCACCACTGCAAAGAGTATTCAGGTACTGAGAGGGATTTTTGCTGCACACAGGCTCCCAGACGTCATTGTGTCTGAAAACGGCCCTCAATTCACGTCCTCCGAATTCCAAGCTTTCTTGCAGGCTAACATGATTCGTCATGCCACTTCTGCACCTTTCCACCCGTCCACCAACGGTATGGCTGAACGCATGGTTCGCATCACCAAAGACGCCTTGAAGAGGCTCACCTACGGGGACTGGCATCACAGGTTGGCTGACTTCCTCCTTTCTTATCGCACCACACCGTCCACTTCTACAGGGAGAAGCCCAGCTGAACTTCGTTGGGGGCGCAAACTGACTACCAAGCTTGACCGGTTGCATCTGGACAGACTGCCTCCTTCTGTCTCACACCCCAGGGCACCTAGGCAACTACTTGTGGGTGCCCCGGTTTGGACTCGTAATTATGGGCCTGGTCATACATGGGTCCCCGCTTCTATATCCAGGGTCACAGGTCCTCTATCCTACAAGGTATCCCTGGACAATGGTCGTGTCCTGTGTCGGCACATTGACCAACTTCGCCCTAGACGGGACCTTCCCGCTGAGACTCCTGGGTCTTTTCCAGGGGGGGAGGGGGAGCCCTTTGGGCAAAGGGAGGGGCGTGGAATGCTGCCCTTTACCAATGAGGGAGCCACAAACGGCCCATCCCAAAATTCCGCGAGTGCTCCAAACAGGAATTCTAGGAGCTTAACCAGTTATCAGGCATTCACGCCTACTCCAGCCAGGGAGTCACCCCGGGGGTATGATCACTTTTCACCCGTATCACTCTGTACTCCAGTCAGAGAGAATACCCGGGAGCATCCCAACAATCCATTCCCTGCAAGAGAACTGGCACACACTCCTCCTAGTTGGCCTGACTTCAACCCTGTCCCTAGAAGGGGGCAAACACACAGGGAGGTGGTCGAGGAACCAAATCCCGACTACAACACCTCTGACTACACTCAGGGGACAACTGAGTTTTGGGACAGTACTGAAACCCACGCAAGCCCGGACACAGAACGGGATTCAGGGGATAGACAGCCTCCTGACAGGTCTTGGACGGACCTAGGAGGTTCTACAGAAACGCCCAACAGTGACAGTCACTTAGAAGGGCCAGAGAGCCTACAGCTAGGGGGGACAACCAGGTCATACACTGGAAGAAGCCCTGGCCTGACGAGCCCGGTGGGCAAGCAAGCAGGCCAGGCATTGGAGCACAGTCCTTGGGAGTCACCAAGGCATAAGAAGGGGAACAGACACACATCACCCCTCAGTCAGGGGGTACCTGTCAGACACCCAGAGCTTAGGAGGTCACAGAGAGCAAGGAAATCTCCTAAGTACTTAGAGGATTACATAACACTATTGGCTAAACAGAGCCAGTAGAAGGGTAGAAACACTAAGGCAATGGAAACGGGGGGAACTCCGAACATTGGGGGAGCAGAACATTGTACTAAAAGTGGGTTGTGTATTATTATGGCATTGGTCGTAGTTTTAGCTCGGGGGAAAGGGGTGTTATGTCCTGAGCCTTGCAAGCAGGCTCGGGGCATTGCAGGTGGTCGCGGGCAGGTGCAAGCTGCCCGGGACCAGACAGGCTGTCGCCAGTACGTGTGCGCATGCGCAGGTGCTGACGCGCCAAAAGTGGCAGATTGACCTGGGGAAGGCCTATAAAAGGAGGCCGAGAGTTTTGGGCGTTGCCGCCATATTCCAATGTAAGCTGAACTGAAGAATAAAGGTTTCCTGAGAACTACAACTGCTTCTCGTGTCTTACCATTTCGTGACGGACTCAACAGATGCCTTGCTTGGAGCAATTTTCTTCTTGAATCTCTCTTAACTAACTTTTGGTTTGTCTCCAGATAGAAACTGTGCCGGGTCAGAGCCTATCTGCCAAATCATTATATGATTTAATTCTGTTATTCTGTTAATTCTTCTTTTGTTTTCCTCTGCAAACACAGGGTCTTCTGTCATGGAGGAAGCAGCTCCTTAGGTCCTCAGTGATACCATAAGAAGGCAAAGCAAAAGGTAAAATAACTCAGAAAGCGGAAAGAGGTGTACAGTAGGTGTAGTGGAATGTGAGAATGACCTTGGGAGGGAGACTGGACATCTGGCATGTCCACGAAGGAGAGGAAAGTGGGAGGAGGAAAAAGGAAGAAATACTTCGAGTCTTGTAAAACGCCTTGTGAGATAGTCAAGAGAAGAACGACAACCAGGAGGACTAACCGTATCTTTTTTGTAAAGTTGCATTACCAGAACCTTGCAAAACTCACTCTCTGGGAAACAAGAGAAGGTCCCTTCTGAGATGCTTCCCACATCCTTCCTCTTTCTGTGGGCTAAGACGGGGTCCCCAACCCCTGGGCTGTGGCCCACTACTGGGCCATGGCCAGTTTGGAACAGGGCCACACGAGTGGCGTGCGAGTGTGCGTATATGCACAGCTCCACTCGCCCAAGCAGCAGGTGCTTGCACACGCAACTCCATTCGTGTGAGTGGAGCTTTACAAGCGCCCACCGCTCGCACGAGTGGAGCTGCATGCGTGAGTGGCAGGAGCTTGCACTTGTGCAAGTGGGGCTGTGTGCTGGGCTACCAAGCCAGAAAAGTTGGGTACCGCTGGGCTAAGATACCTTTTGCACGGTAGAAGTCTGGTCTGTGACTCTCCCTCCTGTCTCCCAAGGTCCTTTTCTCACACCATTACTATAGATTTGAGGTAAAGCCTTGGAATATATTCAGATACTGCATCCATGTGTTCTGCACTTCAAAAAATATATATCAGTCCCAGTTCCTAACAATCCTATGTGCACTTTGGAAAGACATTGAACTTTTAAACCCCTGATTTAAATGTTAAATATCATGTGACACTTCTGCCTGATGCTTTTGCAAGTGCAGAATTGGGTTCCAGAAAAGTGGGTACATTTAGTCTGGTTTTGAAGTGATGAAATCTGCCTGTAAGAAGGGAATATAGAAGGAACCAGAGCAAGAGGCAGAAAGTAAAACCAAATTAACCCACATACACACTCAGATGCACACATTCCCACTGAAGCCAGATTTCTGAAGTACACTCTTTGGCACAGAGCATGTCTGCCAACCTAGAGATTAATATGGCATCTCTAGCTGTGCATAAATCATACCATGAAGAAACAAGATGCCAGGATTCAGAATATGGCAAAATTACAGTGGCATTGAAAAAAGTGACTTACAACCATTCTCATACTTATGACTATTATAGCATCCCCACATGATCAGAATTTGGGCACTTGGCAACTGGCATGCATTGGTGATGGTTGCAGTGTCCCAGGGCCATCCAGCTGGCTTTTGACAAGCAAAGTTCATAGGGGAAGTGGGATTCATTTAACGTCTGTGTGATTCCCTTAATGTGATTTCAATGAAGGAGAATATTTGTAGCTTAAGGTTGAAATGAGGGGTCCTTGGTGCTCTCTGAGCTTGGTTGTTTTCTTGCAGCCATTTCATTATCCTGACTAGGTAACATCATCAGTGCTGGCAGTGTTATCTAGTTAGGGTAATGAAATGTCTGCAGTGATTTGCTTCACAACTGTGGCCAGAAAGTTTATAAAATTGAGTGCCATTCACGTAACAGCCCCTTTGCTCAGCAGCTGAAATTCTGGTCCCAATCATGATTGTAAACGGAGGACTACCTGTAGAAAGGCTTGCATGACAGAGGGAAGGCTTATCTCTTAGAAAGGAGAGATAAAGGTCTTTATTATATCCAATTTGGGTAGCTCTGATCTGACCATATGTGGGATAATTCTCTCCTGTGTTTTTCTCTTTCTATCAGGTCTTTTAGGGGTGGTGAGTCATGCTGGGAAAGAGACAAGGGCATTGCCAAAACATAAGCCATCTCCATCGGCCTCCTCAGGATGTCACAGTCCCACAGAGGGTCAGTTCTCCTAAGACAAGTGATATTGGCCTGGAAGTCTTTAACGGCTCAACCTCAGAGCTTAAATACATTCGCCGGCCCAGGCGCGATAGAAGAGCCTACAAAGCTGATTCCAAAGATTCCCACGGAGGGGAAGGAGAGACAAATACCTTCATCCCTAGACCTGCAGAAAGTTCCCCACCCCCATGCTGTCCCAGTCTTTCTCAGGTCTGGAACACCTCCAAAGCCATCTTCTGCTGCCTCATAACCTGTGGGAGCTGCTTCAAGGACTGTCGAGCCAGCATCTCATACAACAGTACCCTGACAGAGGATGGGAAGAACCAGGAGTGCAATGGACGTTCAACTAACAGTCCAGCCAACAGCTCCCCCAATGAAAAGAACGGTAGCCGAACTGGGAAGAGTACAATGGGAAGCAGTTTTAGCTACCCTGATGTGAAATTGAAAGGGGTCCCGGTCCCGCTTTACCCAAACCAGAACCCTAGCTCTGCCACAGACTCTGATTCATGTTACAAGGAACCTTTGACGGATAGGTTCCCTCAACCCAGCATTGAGAAGCAGCCTGCCCCTACAAGCCACCGAAGCTCTGAGGAACATTATTCCTTCCACGAGTCTGATCTTGAGTTTGGTGAGCTGAACAGCTCCATGTCCAGTAGGGAGATTGATGGCCTCATCTTCAGGAAACTCACGGAGCTTTTCAGTGTCCATCAGATTGATGAGTTGGCCAAGTGCACCTCCGACACGGTCTTCCTGGAGAAGACCAACAAGATCTCAGACCTCATCAACAGCATTACTCAGGACTACAATTTGGATGAGCAGGATGCCGAATGTAGGCTGGTCCGGGGCATCATACGCATCAGCACACGCAAAAGCAGGGTCCGACCCCGTGTTCTTGCCCCAAATCTCCCAAGTTCAGGGGAGATCACAAGCCGAGGCAACCCCCTTCATAGTGGCAATGAGACTATGCTGGCATCTGTCCTCACTAGTGAAGAAGGTATGCATGAACTTCCGTTTTGGGGTAGAACATGGTACCAAACCAAAGACATCACAATTTGGAATGCCCCCTATAGGGCAGTAGGAGTACAGGTAGTCCTCGACTTACAACAGTTGGTTTAGTGACCGTTCAAAGTTACAATGGCCCTGAAAAAAGTGACTTGTGACTTTTTCACACTTATGACCATTGCAGCATGTCCATGGCCACATGATCAAAATTCAGATACTTGGCAACTGACTCATATTTATGACGCTTGCAGTGCCCCAGGATTGTGTGGTTATTATTTATGACCTTCTGACAATCAAAGTCAATGGGGAAGCAAGTTTCACTTAACAACTGTGTTACTAACTGAACACCTGCAGGATTCACTTAACAACTGTGACAACAAAGGTGGTAAAATGGGGCAAAACTCACTTAATAGCTGTCTCACTGAGCAACAGAAATTTTGGACTCAATTGTGATCATAAGTCGAGGACTATCCGTGAAACACATCTATGTCTTTCTCTTCTGCTTCAATTAAATCTCTGTAAGGCATAGGAATAGAAAAATGTCTCTGTGTAGCCTTCCACTAGAAGTGACATCCTTTAGGTGTGTTAAGCTACAACTTCCACTGGACCCCATCAGCCTAACTCAGTGGTTCTCAACCTGTGGGTTGGGACCCCATTTGGGGTCGAACGACCATTTCACGGGGGTCGCCAAACAACACAGTCCGCCATTTTTTCCCCCTTTTCCTTAGCTGTGCTACTCCCTTTTATTCTACTGGCTTTTGAAAGCCAATAGAATAGACTCTCTTGAATAGAGTCTAATTCTATTGGCTTTCAAAGCCAATAGGAATTGTCCAGCTGTCTCTGCCCTGCTGAGCCCGCCAAAAGTCCCATTCTGCAAACGGTGCTGCAAGTTGTCTGCAGCGAAGGCGAGCTGTCTGGAAATTTCCACCCCTCCCTGCTGAGCAACTACTAAAAATGTAAGGAAAAGAGGGCCAGGGGTGGGAGGTGGGAGGCCGGCGGGCGCAGGGAGGGTTGCTGGTGCGCGTGGAGCCCGGCGGGTGCCTTACCTCCCTTGGGCTGGGCCAGCTGGTGGCCCAGCCGGTGGTCGGCCTGCGCCATCTCTGCCGCTTGCCAGCTACGCCTCGGCCGGCACAGGGGGCGGCACCACGCATGCGCAGCGCTCCCGGGCAGGGAAAGTCCTCAACTTACAACCGGTTGGATAGTCCTTGACTTACAACCGGTTGGGTAGTCCTCAACTTACGACCGGTTGGGGTCGCGGCATTAAAAAGGTTGAGAACCACTGGCCTAACTGATGGGGAAATTATAGGTTACCATTTTGGAGATTTATTTATTTGGAGGGTACCATTTTGAGGGAGGCTAAAGGGAGCACATGACTTTAGGGATGAGGCTAATCATGTGGCCCTCCACATTGTCACACCCAGAGTAGCTGGGAATAGGTTGCTGTTTTCTCACTGATCAAATCAGAAATGCCCATGCGGGGCCATTTGTTACCCTGCATGCATAACCGTTCACAGAATGTGTCTTAGATCTGCCTAGCGTACAAATAGACATAGGTCAGTGTTTCCCAAACTTGACAATTTTAAGGCATGTGGACTTCAACTCCCAGAATTCCACAGCCAGCAATGCTGGCTGTGGAATTCTGGGAGTTGAAGTCCACGTGCCTTAAAATTGTCAAGTTTGGGAAACACTGACATAGGTAATTAAAGCATACTGCCTCAAATTCTAGTGGGCAGTCATCTCAGTAAAAGACTGTTCGTTTCTGCAACAAGCATTTTGCATATATTCAAGGGAATTATCACTTGCTCCCCTGGAATGCAAAATACAACCTAAGAGAGCAACAACACTTCTGAACAGCGGCAGCTGTCTGGGCACGCTGCTTCTCCCTTTCCCTGGCTGCCTTGGTGCAATTGCAAGTATTGTTCTGCTCTTTTTCACCCCTGGGGCACAGCCCACAGGCTACGGTGCCCAGGTAGAAGCTGGCACGGGTTGCCTGGGACCAGGCACTGCCGTCATGGGTCAAAATTGGTTGTTCAGAGAAGCAGTGATGATGGCAGTACTAAGAGGAGGTGATGTTAAGGTCCCAGTGTAGGACAAATGATGGCAGGGGGGTGCACAAATGGGAATAAGGATCTCGAGGAAGATCTTTCACGAGGCCCTCATTCCCATCACAAAACAAAGAAAAACAAGGTTCTGTTCTCCCTGGTACCCTAAACCAGTGGTTCTCAACCTTTCTAATGCCGCGACCCCATAATACAGTTCCCCATGTTGTGGTGACCCCCAACCACTTATACATCACCGGGTGCCAGGGGCGTGGCCAAAGAAAAGGGGGGAAAAATGGCGGACAGCCTTGTTTGGCGACCCCCGTGAAATGGTCGTTCGACCCCAAATGGGGTCCCGACCCACAGGTTGAGAACCACTGTCCTAAACAGAAATAGCCGTGGAAACCTAGACTCCATACTACAGTGGGAGTGGAGTGTTTGGCAGTTTGGCAACAGAGAATTGGGACACTGTAGGTCACCCACCTCCCTCAGGATCCTCCTTCACGACATTCTAGAATGTTCTCAGAGGAGGTCCAACAGACTGCAATGTTTCTTTCCAGAGCAGCCCGTCATCCTCCCGGAACAACAAGAGAGTCATAGACTAAGCTCCAAGGCAAAACAGTGATCTTTGGGGGGGGGGGTGTCTGAGAAAAAGTCCCTTTATGGTCCTATGAAACATAATAATTGAGAAGAAGGAATGGCATTTGAAACTGCGGATGTATTTTTTGCTCTGAGAAGAAATATCCTTTTGCAAAAATACTTGGGCTTCAATTGGGAACTAAAATTGCACCAGCAGCTCTTTTAATGTCATTGTTACCAGTCGTCTGTGTGTTTAGCAACTACAGTCAGGGACTGGCAACTCAGTCACTAATCAAAGCAGTCACTGAGTGAAGCCACAACTGTGCTTGTGATCTTACTTCAGCTTCCCTTTGCTTTACGAAATTGTAAATGTGTGAGGATTGGTTGCAAAGTTGCTTTTTAATCAATGCTGTGTGAATAACCCCTAAATGAGGCAGTCACTAAATGAATACTGTATACATCTTTTACAGTCCCATCTGGTGCCCAGCCTTTCTCTCGGTCTGGGATTCCTCTTTTAAAACGGGGTGGTCTATTTCTCTGTGAAATTAAGCTTCCTCTGTTCGATATAAACTCCAACCTGTGGCACAACAGGATACTGCCCTCTCATTTGGCTGCTTCAGAGATCAACAGTTTTTTGCCTGGATCCTGATCTTGAGCAGTTCAGGGAGCAAAGAACTGTCTATTGCTGCCCTGTCTGACATGCATAACTGATCCAACATTTTTGCCCACATTGGATACTCTTAGGTGAATCCAAAGATATGTAACACGACCCATCTGCCTTGGGCATCTATTTAAATGTCAACCTTTCTGCTCACTGCCTTTCAGATTTACCTGTTCAGATATCGATAGAAACGACAGCAGATACGCAAGCCAGAAACATGAGGCAAGGTGCCTACAACATAGCAGGTGATTTTTCTTGACATATTTTAGGATATTGGAGAGCTTTGTTTGGGATTTGGGAGCTTATGACTGTTTGGCCATTGTTGCTTTTCCAAAAGAAATGGGGCTATGGGAGAACTTACAGACATCTGCAATTTAACCAACTGTAAGGAAGAACTAATGGGTTTCTACCATGTTACTGCACTGATTTATACTGGATCGATTGATTGGGCCTTCAAGTTATTGTTGACTCCTGGTGACTGCCTGGACAAGTCCCTGCACTTTTCTTCCTCCTCAGCATGGCTGGCTCAGGAATTCTGGGAGTTGAAGTCCACGAGTCATAAAAGAGCCAAGGTTGCCTACCCCTGCTCTAGGCAGTGCACAATAAACCAAGTATAAAAACAAACATTTCAAACATACTCATATTAAACATACATACAAAAAAACCACATTTGATTAGCAATGGAACCACTTCAAGACTCTGAGATCCCTTTTTGCTGTGGTTGTTAAGCAAATCATGGGATCATTAAAGAAATCCAGTTTCCCTCACTGACTTTGCTTGCCAGAATCCCCCTGGGAAGCTCATAAACAGAAATCATGTGATCCCAGGATGCTGGAACCATCTTAAACATGGCAGTTGCCAAATGCCTGAGTTTTCATTATGTGACCATAGGTGACAATGCAATGGCATAAGCGTGAGGACTGGCTGTAAATCACTTTTTTCAGCATCGTCATAGATTTGAACAGTTATTAGACAAATGATCGTAAATTTTGTAGTTGCAAAAATACTAGTTTTGAAATCTTGGTTGACTAGGATTTGCCTGTTCACTTAAAGCAAAGTAAACCACTCAAGAATGAATTAAATCCATTTGAACTATTCTAATACTGGGTCTTAATAACCATGAGCAAGTGCCCATATACCCAAATAAATAAATATAACATAGTTTGTAATATATATATATATATATATATATATATATATATATATATATATATATATATACATAAAACATAATATTATTCTTTTCCTGATAGCCATGGAGAGAGGCAAATGGTATTCAAGGTATGAACATTTTGTCCTTGGGTGCTTCAGGTTCTGCTGGCTTCTGAGGTTTCTTAAGGCATAACAGAGCCTTAAGGGCTAGGAACTTGTCTTGGCATTTTAATGCCATCTGAAATTCTCCAATTTCTGAACTCCGTTATCCAGTGCCTTATAACCAAAAAATTCAAGGGAAGGGGGAGGGTGGTCGTAAGAATAAATGAGTATAATTATGGAATGTAAGCTCTGGCCTTTAATGGAGACTCTATCGTATCAAGTGGGAAGTAAATCATCCTTCAGATTTTACTAAAAAGAAGAATCTAGCCCTCATGGCTGCTTATTTCTAAGAGGGCTCATTGCTTGCCTGGGACTCAGAAGGGTTTCCATGTTACTGTATACCTTTTCATAAACATATTTTCCCCTTTAAAATAACTGAGAGAATGCCTCGGCAGTGCAGGGTCTTCTTTACTTTTACTGCAGTCCTGAAGCCAACTCAATGAAGTTAGGTGAGAAATAAAGCAGAGTGACCATAAAGAACAGGGTTCAAACCTGTATAAAACACATAGGTGTATGATCAGCAAATTAGCTAATTCTAAACTTCCAAATTCACTTTGCACATTCATATTGAAGTCAGGTCACAGTTCTCATCAAAAGCCTACTTTTAACACACACACACACACAGTAAACAGAAAAATGATCCTGTTATTCAACTGTAATCTAGCACAGTCAGAAGATAAGCAGAGGATTTTGATTTTTTTTAAAAAAAAAGAGATAAAAATAAGGAAAAAAGAATTTAAAAATGAATCTATTTTTTTTACTTGTTTCCCTTGATAAAGGGCAAAATATATGAAGAGGAAAGATTCTAGTCATTATTGTAGTCATTTTAACTGTGCTTTATCTAGCAGTAAATATTTTGCCCACAGTCCTGCTTTTGAAAAGAAGCCTCCGTCCCAGGTGGCTGTTTTTACCTGCTGCCTCTTTGGAGCGTTGAAGCACCTTATGCTGCATCAACAGTGCTCCTTACCTAGGTTTGAAGGACACTTAATCATGATAAAGGGGACAAACTGTTTTTCTACTGTTCCCAAGGGAATCACAGGGATGTCTTCATGTACTTCCCAGGAATTGACATCTACATATTTCTATAATGGCTTGGTTGAGCTACACCTTCTCAGCTGGACATGAGAATGGGGGTGAATTTCTTTGGTTTAGCATGGGCTCTTGGGGCAGGTTTAAACAGGGCTGGGTATCCATAACTGCAGTGCTGTTAAATTTGGCTGAGAATGTGAGCTTTTCATCTTTTTTGTTTTAAAGCATGCATCCTGCTCTCGTGGCTACAGAGAGCCTCTTACAAATGTTCAATGGAAGGTGAATGGAATGTGGTTCAAGGCCTTTGAGTTTCTAAGGCTTTAGTGTTCTTTCTCTTGACAAGCAGAAATGGGATTTTAAAAATGCTGAGAACAACTTTTCTTTTAAATAAAAACAAGCAGAGCCTTTTTCTAAGCATCACAGTTCTTGAATCTAGCACATGGATTTCATTGCCAAAAGAACAGAAACCAAGGAAGGCATTGTGTATTTTACTTGTCCATTATTTTGACTGTATACATTTGTTGGAATTTGTACTGTTTGAAATTTTTTTTCACTTGCATGAGTGGCTTCCCGTCCTATTGTGTGTGTATGCATGCGTGTGTGTATTATTTAAAAAGAATTTTACATAAGAGCAAAAAGTTACAAACACGTACAAAAAAAAAAAAATTAAAAGAATGGGGAAAAGTGAAGGTCAGCAAAAAGCAAAGAAAAAAAGAAGATATGTAAGGAAGCTATTTCTGACCTCTTTTTTAGCACTTATAAAATTGATAGTTACCATCTGTACCCTGGCAAATTCCATATTTTAGTTCCCTCTTTCTTATAAACAATAACAAAATCAACAGTTCATATTTATCCACTTCCAGTGCTTCCTGTCCTATTTTGGAGGGAGGAGGAGAGCAGCTAAAAATTATAGCAGTGTCAGATGTCCATTCTACAACAATCATCTTCACATTATAGATTTTAGAAGAGTTTTATGCAAATCAATACAGTTTTCAAATTATTCACAAAACAGAGATTTTTATTGGGGGGGAAATTATACGCAGCCGTGGTTACAAAATATTGTTCCATCTTATCCTTTCTGTATGCTTTATCTTAGCTTTTATTTCTTATAGCATAACTCTTCCTGTTTCCTCCCATTCCCCTGCAGGATCCCCGTTAAGTAGAGGTTCTTCTTTTCAAGATACAGAGACAGACTCATCTGGAGCCCCTCTGCTTAAAGTGTATTGCTGAGAAACGTGGACCTTGCGAATCCCCAGAAGCAGTGAGGCCTTTAAGTCAGCCTCTCCAGAGACCAGTTCAGAAGTGATGGATATTGGAGTCTGATGCAAGCCATCATCAACTGTGCCTTCCAAGGAATACTTGATTTCTCTTGCCATTTTCCAAGGTTGATCCCGCTGTAAATTTGCTTTAAGGTGACCGACCATTGGTGCTTTTTGATAATTTCCTAGGCAATGTTGCTCTCTGCTTCAGATGTGAACAGAAGTGATGAAGCAATTACAGCTTTCTGGCTCCATTAGGAAATAAAATTTGACTCATGTCTATAAAAATGTCATTTGGGATCAATAATATTGATATAAAGAAGTGAGGTATCATTAATGTGTTCTTGAAATTTATTTAAGAAATGTTGCCAGGCTCTTTTGCTACCAAAAATGCAGCCTATAAAACGAGACTTACAGGATGAAACAAATTCTAAATAGTCCAACATGTGGTATTGCTTAGTGATTTAAACAGCTGAATGGTTCCTATGAGGGGAAGATGCAAAATAACAAAGCTGCTATACTTCTTTGCACTTGGAAGACCTATTTTGCCTGACTCTTTCAGGAAAGGGTGAGAACTAACACAAACATAGGAAGCAGACAAGTAAAGGTTTCACCAGTGGGAAAGTAGCTCACTCAGATGCCCTACAAAAATTCATTGTTGCAAACAGAAACATTACTTTTGGGTGGGATTCAAATATGTGAACAATCGGTTCTCTGTGTGGATGCCGCTTCCGGAAGTCCATTCTGGGCCTGGGCAACAAAAAATTAGCTACGGGTTCCGTCAAAGTGGTGCAAACTGGCTGAATCCCACCACTGGGGGAGGAGTATTTAAGATACACTGCTGCTTCATACCTAAAGTGGGACTAAAATTCATAATCTCCTGGTTTCTAGTCTGAAGTTACTACACCAAACTGGTTCTGTGGTGTAACTGAGCCAAAAATAATTTGCTCTAGTATCAAACACAGATAATCACATGAGATTGTCTGCTACTTCTAGAGTGGTGGATAGATTGCTATTTTGGTTTGAAGATTTGGAAGTGACCAGTGCCAGTTATTTGCAGGGCTGAACTGGGGAATGATCCTGGATGCAGCAATGCTCCAGCGAAAGTCAGCTCCACTATCAAATCAAGGATGAATAAAATATTAAATATAAACCTAGTTTTTAACAACAGCAGCCTAAAGTGGTGACTAGCAATCAATAGGAGCTACTTCTCATTAAGTTAACATGCCTTTTCTTTGAAAGTTTGTTCTGAAAAATGGAAGTATTTTGGAGGGCAATTTAAGTTTTAGCCAAAAAAAAAAAAAAGAGGAATTGTCCATAGTGCAGGCAAAAATGTGTATCTTCTTCAGGAACACGCTTTAGGGGAATTGAAAGGTTACAGTGTTCTGGACTTGAAGAACCAGTTTTCTCCCTCTCTGCTGTTAATCACACTCACACAAACACGCACACAAAATGACCATCACTATCATTATCTCTGTTACTAATGTCTATGCAAAAAGAAGTATTATCATACTTCTTTCTACGACTGTCACCTTCTTGTCTAATGAGAAAAGCATTGGTCTAGATCCCTCTGTTCATTTCAAATATTTAATTATCACTTTGATAGTATAGGGTGGAGGCCAGTATGATTGTGCTATTCTCTTATTAATTTCCTAGGCGACATGGAAACAAAACTGGAGGAATTATAACAAATTGCTCAGTCTTAGTAGTAGTCCCACTTTTTTCCTTTTCAAGGTTGCAGGGTAATGATGCACCAGAGAGCAAAATGTTCAGGCACCAAGGCCTTGGCTGGACTCCATGCAAACAACCTTCTCTCTCTTTCCCACTACCATAAAAACAAACACATCCTATGAAAATAGACTTCAACCTTAAGTCCAGCATAGTATATTTGTCGTTGCTGTCAGCTGCCAAAATGGGTGGAGTGACAGCAGTGATTTTTCAACTTTAGGCTCTGAAGAATGGAAGGAAGGTGATTTTGACTTAAACATCTCCTTTGGAGAATGTCCATATTGGGGGCAGGGTAAATGATAGGCTGCTTTTTCTGTGTCTTAATCACATTAAGAGGACACTGTCCCATAGGACATTTTTTTGGCCAATAACAGAAATACACAAGCTGGACTTTGATTCCACGGACTCTACATAAAGTTCACCAGAGGTTAGAACTGTTCTGCTTTCTTGATGCTCTGGGAACAAAATGTTTTATTTTGTGAAATCCATTCTACCTCTGCCCTAGACTAGGAGAAAGGTTTTACGTTCCAGGAGGGACCAATAGCACATGCAGGATCATGAATGACACTGTAGATCTGAGGCACAAGAGCTAGTTTGACACCCCCCCCCCTTCCCCAACTGGAGAAACAAATTAGCAGGACAACATAACAAAAAGTAGAGAAGTAAATATATTACCCTGGGTCACTCTAAAACCTTGTTTAGTCTTCATGCTGTAAAGATCAATGCCTGTTTGTATATAATCCTATAGTTTTGTTCAGAAGAGCTTTCTACTAGTAGTCAAAGTATTTATGAAGGGCTCTAGGATGTTTAATCCAACCTCCTCTAGATCTGTTGAGATCTTAACTTCCAAAGTTCCCAGGTAGCATAGCTTGCATTGAAGGTCTATTTATTGAAGAGTGTGTTAGAGTTTCTTCTAAAATTGCATTCAAATTATTGTTCCCCTGCTAGGAAATTCCTCTTTTTAAAAAATGTTTAAATTCCTCCAAATTAAATGGAGAGATGGATTCAGCACATATCCTTTGAGGAAATATTCCTTTGGTCCAGGGGTCTTCAAACTCAGCCCTTTTATGACTTGTGGACTTCAATTCCCAGAATTCTTCAGCTAGGCATGCTGGCTAAGGAATTCTGGGAGTTGAAGTCCACAAGTCATAAAAGGGCCAAGTTTGAAGACCCCCTGCTTTGGTCTGTTAATGTTTCCTAATTATCTGAAAGAGACAATGGTCATCGTTGGATTTAATTGATTATTAAAATTACAGGTGAAAGATGTTCCAGAAAGTATTAGTTTGATCTCACATTCATGCTTTACACACCATTGTGGCTACAAAGCACTTCATGTTTTGTGTATTATGTGAACCAGGCAATCATGTTAAAAGATAAGGTAGCTTAACATATTCTTCTGATGCAAAGTGTTGTTGATTCTTAACTGTGGTTTATGATTGAGACAAAAAAGCAAGGGTGGCCTGTGGCCACAAGGTGGCAGGATAGAGGTATTTCTTTTGTGTAATATTGGGGTTTGTGGCAGGTCCAATTAATTAAATTTAAATTAATTTAAAACTTTGTGGACTGTAATATTGCATGTAGACATCTGCACATCTGAAATCTGGCTTTCTCTTGAAAAGTCTTAAAACAATAGATTTTGTCTAATTGATCATACAGTTATGGATGATCTGCTTTAGAAAGGTTAGAAATTCTTATAATTATTTTGACTGATAATAATTATTTTGGCTGTTTTTGTCAATCAAAAACTATTAACAGTTTTAAAAGTACCAGAATGATTTATGATTATGTTTCCTTCCAATTTAATGTTATTAGCAGAATGTTTTTCTGTTAAAATAAGTAATGTTTTTATTTTTCTTACATGTAGTAAATTACTGTATTATCTAAATTTTATAGTTTGTAAATATTCTTCCCTCTTTCTTTGTTTATATTCTTAAATATGTTTAAAAACTTCCCAGATTTACTGGGAGTCAGGGAGTCTATTAATAAATAATAATTATCATTATTAAAAATAAAGTATTGCCATGAATAACTAACTACATTACATTACAATTGAAGACATAGGAATTACTACTTTTTTCAGTATTTTTAAAGGTTGGTTTATAGATATTAAAAGTTGGGTATAGTTAAAGTGTGCAAACAACTTTTTGCTTCTTCATTCCTTACTATAATATTCTGATTTACCAAGGGGAATAACTTATTTACAAATCACTGCTGCATTTTGTTTTAAACCATGGACTTTAACCTCATGAAGTCACAAGACCAGATGTTTCTCCCTAATGACTTTGCCTTGTACAATTCTTCCTCTAGTGATAACTACTCCATAAAAAAATCATTGGAAAGCTCCTACTTTTATATTTATTTTTATATTCTTGGGAACAAAGGATCTTTAGGAAATTATACTCATTACAGAATGGACAGAACAAAATTGCTGCAAGCTGCAAAGAGGCACTTCAGGTTTCTGTCAATATGAGCTAAGGAAAAAGTGAAGGTATAAGAAGTAGTCCTTTGCCTAATTACTCTGGCAATAAACATCACTGAACTGAAAAGGAATTTTGATGAGTTTGCACTATATTTGTTTATGGCAAAGATTGTGATTTATGGATCCTAATGCCCCTTATTGGAAACTTTGTGTTTGCTACCTCTTTCCATCAGCAATATGGTAGATCAGTGGTCTCCAAAGTATAGGTTCTGCAGCCTTGGGATCTACAAGACAATTCATCAATTATTATCTCTGACTTTATATGAGGTACCAAGACAGACCTGGTGCATAATTTGGCAGTCCTCTTGGAATGGTGGCATAAATTCATCTTTATGCCAATTACACCCATTCCTGATGGGGGGGGCTTGCTCATGGTCAATCATGTCTCAGTCACTTTCTAATTAGATTAGTGTGAGTTCTAGTCCTACCTGAGGTGCAAAACCAGCTGGGTGACCTTGGGCCACTCACCCTTTCTCTAGAAGCAGGCAGTGGAAAAATCACTTCTGAAATCTTTCCAAGAAAATTGCAGTGACTAGTCCAGGCAATCACCAGGAGTCAACAATGACTTGAAGGAACCCAAACAAAATGCTCTTCACAAGGCTGCTCTTGAAGACCATCCAGAAGCTGCAACTGGTCCAGAATGCAGTAGCACATGCATTTTTGGGCACCCTAAGTTTTGCCCAAGTAACACCATTGTTTGCATGAGCTGCATTATTTTCTAGTTGCTTTCCAGGTATAATTCAAGGTGCTGATTATCACCTTTAAAGCCCTACATGACATAGGTTATAGGTTGTTTGTGGAAATTTCTTTTGCCTGAAAATATCTGTTGATACTACTTGATCATATATGGTGGCTGAACTCCAAGTCTCTTCCCTTAAATGTTGTCAACTAATCGGACCTTGGAAGCACACCTTCTCCCCAGCATGTTCCAATAGTCTCTCACCTGATATTTCAGGAGCCCCTAACATTTTAGCCTTCCATGGCTAGAAACCTGCTCATCCGCCAAGCAGTGAGCTAGGGTGGGGATTGAGTCAGGAGCTTAATAATTTGGTAGGTTTAAATCCTGAATGGAAGAGTTGATTTGTTTTTAGTCTATTGTTTTTATTGTTTACGTGAGATCACTATTTGAGATGGGTGACTATATGAGTTTTTTAAAATAAATTGTATGGGAAGAAAAATATTATGTCTATATTTCTGTAAAGCATCACATAATTTTTAAGAAGTATGTATATCCATTTATCTGATGCCTGGCAGCTGTGAGGGTCTGGATGGGGAGCAACAGGCTTCAGCTCAGCTAGCAAGGCTGGGCAATTTTGGGTTTTGGGGCCTGCCAGTTTTAGGATGGTGCCATCTTTGGTGCTGGATGGAGTTGCACTACCTCAAATAGACACAGTGTGCAACATGAAGATCCTTCTGGACTCAACTCCTGCTTGAAGAGCAGATGGCAATCATAGCTAGGAGGGACTTTGCACAGCCTTGTGTTGAGTGCCACTTGTGCCCATTCCTAAATCTGGAGGCTCTGTTCATAACAACTCATCCTGATTGGGTTACTGTAACGCACTCTCCATGGGGCTGTCCTTGAAGAGTAAGCAGAAACTTCAGCTGGTGCACAATACAATATTGTGGGCAATCCCATGTGCTTCTAGAACAGGACACATTACACCTCTGCTCTGCAAGATTATCGTTTGCCTTGGGCAGTTTATTTCTGTAGGTGAATGAACATACAATTAAAAACAATGAAATTACATTAAAGGGCACTCTACAATAAAAAACATTGAATATTTCTTTAATATTGTTAATATGCTAGGTGAGAACATGAGATGTTACTGTTGGGAGGAACTCCCCCGTTCGGTTCTTCCAGCCGGGATTCTCCTTGACGGCGCAGTGCAGAAGAAATAGATCGTGAAGCCAGCTACCAGAAAGAGGTTTTATTTCGAGGATCAGCATTGAGTGACAATTCAGCTCGAGTCCCTGGCTAGCTAGACAGAGTGATCTTTAAACAGGGGTTTTTATACCCTTTTGTGGTTTCCAAACTTGTCATTTCTGATTGGTAACAAACTTACCATTTCTAATTGGTGAGTTAAAATTTGTCTTTCTTGATTTGCTGGTTTGTGACTATTGTTAGTTCCTTTTTCTTGCCTAAAAGGTGTTAATTACTTTTATTATTGTGTCCTGATTGCTGCTAGCTGGTTCCTCATTGTGTGTGTCAAGTGTTTGCTGTTTTAGCCTCAGGCTGCTGTTGACCCAGTTTAGTTGGGATGTTCCTAGATTATTTCTTTGTTGGGCTGGGGAGGGGGTGTCCAACTCTCATCATTACAAACAATGGACTCCCATCGTCTAATCCAGGGGTAGGGAACCTTGGCTCTTTATTTGACTTGAGGACTTCAACTCCCAGAATTCCTGAGCCAGCCATGCTGAGGGGAAAGGGAGAGGGTTCCAAGCTGAGCTATGCTGGCTCAGGAATTCTGGGAGTTGAAGTCCACGAGTCATAAAAGAGCCAAGGTTCCTCACCCTGGTCGAATCACTTTACAGAGATGCTGGGCGGGGGAGGACCTAACAGGGGGAAAAGAAGCGGGGAATAAAAGCAATAAATGCAAAACTCGAGTCCCGTCTTTTCAGACATTTTATTACAAACGACCAAGACAACCGGGAAGCCACGGGCGAGCCTCTCCACGCGGGCCGCGAATGTGTAATCTGGAATTTCCCGTCGTCTCACAGCACAGGCAGTAACCATAGCAACCGACGCCAAACACGTGGGCCTAACGGAGAGTCTTTGACCTCCTCTCGTCGCGGATTGAAAGAGCCTGCTGCCAATCAACGCGGCGAGTTCGACGGTTGGTCAAAACCTTTCCGGAAAGGGTTGGGCAGAATACGCTTCTCTTCCGTTTCCGGCCGCCGTCGTAGCAGGTGCGTGCTGAGGCGAGTGAACGGCTCTTTAAAGAAGGGGAGAAGCCAGTCGGCGATCCCGGCGTCATGGGGGCCAGCGGGGAAGAGGCAGCCGACAACGAGGAGCGATTCGACGGCATGTTGCTCGCCATGGCCCAGCAGCACCAGGGCGGCGTGCGTGAGGTAAAATGGAGGGTAGGAGCGGGCGGTCCCTCCCTTCCTTCCGTACGGCCTACATTGCAGGGCCGTCCTTTCTCTTCGGCAAAGGGGCCCAGCGAAATGAACGCTCAGACGAGCCGAGGCTGCCCAATAAAACGCACCCACCATTCACGAAGAAAAGGTCCATAGGAAATCTCGGAAACGGTTTTAAAATGTGGAACTAGGAAGGTGAGGCTGTATCTGAGTGTATGGGGTGAATTGCCCCGAAGATTCACCTGTTGAACGGTGGCACTAAAGTTCTTCGAAAAAATAACCATCTGGAAAGGATTAGAATTAAAAAACAACAACACCATGTTGGAATAAATGCTACTTTTTAGTTGTGCTATTAGATATTTTCTTGTGATTTAGTGATTTCTATGGCATCTTAAGACTGGTACAGTTTCTCCTGTGGTTTGTTGCCACTGTAATTTCTAATCCATTCCAGAAAATATTCCTGATGAAGGATCTCTTTGAGCAGGGGTCTTCAAACTCAGCCCTTTTATGACTTGTGGACTTCAACTCCCAGAGTTCCTCAGCCAGCACGCCTGACTGAGGAACTCTGGGAGTTGAAGTCCATAAGTCATAAAAGGGCCGCGTTTGAAGACCCCTGTCTTTGAGGGTTTGTATCCAGGCTCTCTGTAATCTGAACCTGTTTTGATTCTGGACCAGTTATAGCCCAAATGGGCATATTGTATAAGTGGTTCATAGTTGTACAATACTGCTATTCAGAATTTTTGGTTGAAAACTAATGAATGGATTGCTGTACAATACAGAGATGGAATTTACGAATCAAGCTATGCCAAGGCTTGCTTGATTATGGCTTAATGAAAGTGTCAGAACCAAACAAACCGGGCTATTAAGAAATGGCCTGTTTCTTGGTATGAATCTGCATACTTTGCTTGCAATTTGTATTACAGCCATTGAACCCTTTTGGTTATTTTTTTATGCAGATTGGAATTGGCATTTAATTTATTCTGTGTTTGTGTACTGCAGAAGTCATTGGGAGCCTTCATGGTTTACTGATGAAAGTGTTGGACATAGACTGGGAGATGCAGGTTCAAGTCCATCCTTAGGCATGGAAGCTCAGTGAGAGACCAGTCATATATTCTCAACCTACCTCACAATTTGGGAGGATGGTATTAGATGAAGAAGTACACCTCCTGGACAAAAAGCAAAATACAAATTTAACAAATATAATGCAACTCTCCACTGGCCTTTAGATGTATCTGTCATCCTTCCAATGAGGTGGCATTGGCCACGTGGGTGAGGATAAATGGGAATTGCAGTTCAACATTTGAAGTTTATCCCATTAAAAAACACCGCTGTTACTTATTTTCTAATCTCTTTTTTGTTGATACTTTGATGTCATGAATCTATAATATTTCTATGCTATTCAATCCTGAAAGCTCTGAGCAGCTTGCCTACAGTAAAACCAGAACATAACACAATGATCATCACAGTGTAAGAAAAAAATCCATTGTACCACCCAAGGAAGCAAACTGTTCCAATATATATATACACACAAATACTTGTTCCTGTGTATATCCCAATATACATGTGTGTGTATAGTTCATATACTTTCCACAGAGAGAGACTTTATGATGGCTTTACATTTAACAAAATTATTAATAAAACTTTTAGAGTAGAAAAATTTACATAATTTGTCAATATGTTTTATACTTCAACAGTAGCATAGTAGGTTCCAGCTAAAGTCTTCTGGCTCCTTTTGCAAATAGTGGAATATACATGAATTCTATAAAATTTGTCAAGGGAATCTTAAAAGAAAATGTCACTTTCTCTTATTGCATAGCACATGGGGAAGTTCCCTCTGCCATACTAGGATTTGCCTTTAACCTTCACTAAAGTCTTAATAATGATGATGAAAGGAAATACCTCTTTATGCAACAGGAATGCTATAGAATATCCCACTGCTGAACTACATAATTTCTAAAAGGCCTCAGGTTAATATAACAACAAAAAATTGGCCAGTAGCAGACATGGAATTCCTTACAGATTTATAAATTAGAATGCCAGAAAATTCAGTTTAGAAAGGCCTTACAAAATCCTTTCTTATTGACTTGATTCCCCTTACCAATGGAAGCAGGTTAATTAACCAGGAGATAAAACCCTAGCACATCAGGATTAAAGGAACAGCTAAACTTAAACAGTGAAGTCATCTACCTGATAAACAGTGAAGTCAGCCTACCATGTGGAAACACCCATGCTTGTTCTGACAGACCAGTTGATCCTTTAAACCAGGGGTGTCAAACTGCCGACCCACAGGCCGGTTGCATCATATTAAAACCGCGCCCACCCCATTGCCGGCAATGGCAAAAAAGTCATGACATTGCGAGTTTGACATCCCTGCTTTAAACTGTTGGCTTTAATTGAACAGGCATAAGTAAAAGTAGCATTGCACACAATGCTGCAGTAAAAATTCAAGTAGGGATCCATTATTGAGATAGCTTGTTCAGGACTTAAATCTTATGTTAAGGGAGACTACTGTAGTGAAAATGTTTGCAAGGTGTTAAAGTTTTGGTTGCTCAAACTTCCTTGAATGGAAATTTATTCTGAAATAGAGTCTAGAGTAGTTTATTAGAGGGTGTGTCCTGGGGGAGCAGTAGAATCACTAGTATGACCAAAATAACATTGCTTATATTATCTAGTCTATGATATTTGTACTCTGCCTTTACTTTTGTACAATTCAGGGCAGGATATATAATGCCCCTACTCCTGTTTTCTTCAGCACAATCCTGTGAGGTAGGCTGAGAAAGAATGGCTAGCCAAAGTCACTTAGTCAGTTTTCCTGCCTAAAGGAGGACTAAAACTGTCTGCCATTTTGATTCCAACACCTTAACTGCATTAAACAGGCTTTCCAGAAGCAACTTGGGTAGGTGGGTCACTTCTATATGGTGTATGTTTTTTATTTAAAAATATGTTCGCTGTGTAGGTTGAAATGTGAACTACTTATCCCTTGATTGTGCTACCTTTGTTCCTTACAGCTTGTGAACACCTTTTTCAGTTTCCTGAGACGCAAAACTGATTTCTTTGTGGGGGGAGAAGAAGGCGCTGCTGAGAAGGTTTGTGATTTGGTTTATAAAGTTATTTTTCTCTTTAAGGCAGATTGAAATATATCCCACAGTTTGCTTTTAAATCTCCTGTTTTTTCCTTGATTTTGTTATACTGCAATTCCACCCCATTGAGTTGCTGGCTCTGGAAAGATACTGGAGAGATCACATTATGTTATGTCTGACCTTCATTGAGCAGGTTTGTTTCAGAGTATGACAATAATAGATGTTTTGGGTTCATTTTGTTTGGTTAAGCTTTGACAAAAGGCTGGTTGAAAAGCTAGCATGTCAAAAATGTATTGGTCTGACTCAGACACCTGAAGATCAATAATACCAGTTTACTTTGTTTGTTCTCTACTAGAAAGTACTAAGTCCAGTTCTTCAACAGTGGTTTGTTCCCAAAGAGCAGAGTTTCTCTAACCTGATTTTGTGAAATGTTCTGCGTGATCCACTCTATTCCACATCACTCTCTATTTCACTGATAGAGTGATGGGGCAGTATGACACATCATGTTGTTTTTTTTTAATTTTAACAACTCTTCTGTAAGTGTTCCAAACAATGTTTTGTGAATTTTTTTTGAAGAGAATTTTACCCGTTCAGTTTAAGAATATTTAATTTATGAAACTATTTAGATTTTAAAAATATGCTCATGCCATTTTATATATTTCTTCTGCATATTATAATTACTTACAAAGCCTTTCAAAAGTGGCTGTTAGCTTCCCTGAGGGATGTACAGTGTTGACGCACACCTTTTGTCTTCCAAAGTCAATCAGAGTCAATATAAAGCTGATACATTATAGGAAATTGGAAAGCAATCCTTACAGCTGTATATGTGTACAGAAATTTTTACATATACCTGTGGAATTAAATAAATCTTTAAGTGCCGTAGTACTGGCAGAATTTAGGGAATTACATGCAATAGAGGAAGTATCTAGAACACTGCTGTTTAAAATCTGTTTGCTCCTTAAATTAGTAAAATGAGTATTCAGTGAAAGGAATGAATCTGAAATTTAGAATCTAAAATCAGATTTTGTTACATGAGGAAGCCAGCAATTACTAAGCTCTTATAGAAGGGCTAAGATATCCAGTTATTCACCACTTAAAGAGCGTTCTTCTGTCCCTTTTTTCAAATTACGGTAGCAGCAGTAGACAAGGTCAGAAGTTGGCATGCATCTCCAACATGTCACCATCCAAAGGGCAAAATAGATTGTGTGTTACCAATTTCAGCACTACTGTTCATGACCCTTGGCTGCTGCAGTTGCTGTAAGGTCACCCATCAGTGGGAACCCTTGAAATTAAGCCAGTCGTGGAGTCAAATGATTGTGTCACCACTTGGAGCAAACACACTCTAGCCATGACCCTCAGGACTTCTCTAAACTATGGACAAAGGTGGCCCTGTTCATTCCTACTGCCAACTCTTTAGAAAGGAGCAGATCAATTTTATTATTCGAAAAACTTTCAACAACTATAAGTTTCCTGTTACAGTTCTTTTTGGAGGAAAAACAAAATTTTACTAAGTAATGAGTATTTATTGCCTTAAATAGACGTTATAGGTCTGACACCCTTACCTCCCTGTAAAAACAAATTGGGCGTAGTTTTACAATGTGGGCTATTGTTTTCACTTTTTAAATCTCAATCCTGATTTCCCTCATTGGAGGAATTTATAAAGTATGGGTGGGGAATGATCCTGAACATTCTTCCTTTTGAAAGAGGTCCCCTATTTGTTTTGTTTTATCTCTGCCAAGAAAACAGAATGGATGCAGTCACCAGCTATGGAGCTTGACTTGAGATCATTTTTACTGCTTGTGTGATTGAGAACAATCATGCCCATTATACTATTTTTCTATTCTCCCACCTCAGTTAATCACAGAGACTTTCAGTCACCACAACAAACTTGCTCAGAAAGCCCAGAAAGAGAAGAAAGCTCGTCAAGAAGCAGAACAGCGGGAAAAAGCGGAACAAGCTGCTAAACTTGCCAAAGAAACTAAACAGGAAGACAGTGAGCCAAGGATTAAGGAGCTGACTGATGAGGAGGCAGAAAGATTGCAACTGGAAATAGACCAGGTGTGAATCTGGTTCCCTCTGTTGGTGGGGCATAATACAAGGGCAATATATTTGGGAAATCCCCTTTTTGATTTGTACATGGGCCATTCAGTGCTACCATTTGTATTGGATATGAGTGATGAAGTGGGATTACTGCTATTGCTAAGCTGCTTAAATGTGCATATCACAAATAAAATGGGTTTATGGAGGTGCTACTCTTTCAAAACAGAACAAAGAGAAGAAAGAAAATGAGGCAAAGAACATACCTGTCAAGTCTGCTGAAAAGCCAGTGGAATCTCCCGAATCCAGCAAGCAAGTAATGTATTTTTCCAGATTTTAGTTGCAGGCACAAAAGACGATTGCTAATCTGTTTGCTAGTTTATTGCTTTAAGATGGTTGAAAATAAGGAACATGTTAGTCACAATACTGTAACTACAACATGAAATTCTAGCATTTATGCAAGTACATGCCAGAGGACCACACACACACACACCACAGCACCCCCAGATTGGCTTTGGGAAAAAGGACCTTTGCAGTATATTTTTAAAACCTGGCTTAAGCAGAGAAGACTTTTAAGAAAGTTGGACCCATACATGTATAATAGCTGAATTGCCATCTCTATAAATAATGCAGTAAACAGAAAAAGCCCTCATTAAAAAGTTCTGAAACATATTTTATGTACACTCCTATGTTATATAAGGATACCGATGAAGAAGAGGAAGATGAGAAGGACAAAGGAAAACTTAAGCCAAACTCTGGAAATGGAGCAGACCTGCCAAACTACAGGTGGACGCAAACCCTCTCTGAACTGGATGTAAGTTTTAGATTTTGAAGTACATACTAAGTTTTACGTAATAGTATCTGCTTCTTATGAGGAAAATGAATCAGTGAAATATTTAATTGTTTCATAAGTCTCTTTTGGATAATAAAGAAAAAAACCCAGACATCTTACTATGGGAATCCACGAGTTAATAAATAGCTTTAAGATGTTTTTTTAGAACTGGCCACAGAATGCTATTCTATGTCAGGAATAGAACAGTAAGCAGAACTGTAATGAAATAGATGGTTATAAGTGTAGAGAAGAACAATAAAGATGGTAAGGAGTTTACCATTTATGAAAAAGTTCAACTCAGTATGTTTAGGCTAAAGAAAAAGAAGATTAAGGAGAGATATGGTGGTAGTTTTCTAATACTTAAAGGGCTGTCACAGGGAAGGATCTTCTGGTATCTGAGGGTAGGACAAGAACCAGGGGGTGGCAGCTTTACAGAGCAATATTAAAACTTGAAATAAGGAGGAATTACCTGAACATTAGTAATTAACAATGGAACAGTTTGTCTCGTGAATCATGAGTGCTTCATCAATGGAAGTGTTCAGATAGAGCCATTTATCTGCATTGGTTTGAGGATTCCTGTCCTGAGCAGGAGGGTAGATAGAAGACTTCCAAGGATTCTATTAGTAGTAATCTGTATGTCTTCCTTGCCTGAGGTTTTCATGAAGAATTCACTATTCTCTCTAGCTGGCCATCCCATTCAATGTGAGCTTCAAACTGAAGGGAAAGGATATGGTGGTTGATACACAGAGGCGTCATCTGAAGGTGGGCTTAAAGGGCCATCCCCCCGTGATTGATGGAGACCTGTACAATGAGGTGAAGGTGGAGGAGAGCTCATGGCTGATTGAGGATGGAAAAATAGTCACAGTGCACTTGGAAAAGGTAAAAAGCAAATGTTTCTGGATTTGAGTGAATGGATGATTTTGCAAGGGTTCTCATCTGTGCTGATTGCTTTATATTTAATACTTGTTTAATAGAGCATATCTAACACTCCAAATAAAATGTATGCAGTAATATTGTGATGAGATAGAAGAATATGATGTTATCTTGCCATCTTTGCAAGAAAAAGAAAGTTATGTTCTTACTGCATATGCCACATCCAAAGAAGCTGACATATTCTACATAATAATATTTCTCTTTTCACTCTAGATCAACAAGATGGAATGGTGGAACAAGTTAGTCCAAACAGACCCAGAGATTAACACCAAGAAAATTAACCCTGAAAATTCAAAAGTGAGTGATGATTTGGTCAGGTTTTGTTTTAACTCAAGTGTGCTGCTTGACCATTTGTGGCCCACATGTACATATTTCACTTCTGGAATGGATTGTTGGCCTTGGTGGATGTGGGTGTGACCCAGGCAGGCACACTCTTCACATACAGGTTATCAGGCATCATTGCGTGGCAGAGTAACTCTGCCACCTTCTCCAACCCCCCATGATTGCCGTTGGAAGTAGGAGTCATCCTAGCTTCTTCATCAATGATTTGAATGAGGAGATAGATGGGGAAGTCATCATATTTACAGATGACACTAAGCTGGCAGGAATAGTCAACACTCCAGAGGACAGGCTTAAGATACAGAAGGATCTTGACAGACTTGAACTTTGGGCGCTATCTAACAAAATGAAATTCAGTGGTGAAAAAAGTAAGGTTCTACATTTAGGCAAGTAAAACCAAATGCACAGGTATAGTATAGGTGGTACCTTGCTCAATAGTAGCAATTGTGAGAGGGATCAGAGTCCTAGTGGACAATCTCTTAAACATGAGCCAGCCGTGTGCTGCAGCTGCCAAAAAAGCCAACACAGTGCTAGGCAGCATTAACAGAGGGATAGAATCAAGATCCCATGAAGTATTAATACCACTTTACAATGCCTTGGTAAGGCCACACTTGGAATACTGCATCCAGTTTTGGTCATCACGATATAAAAAAGATGTTGAGACTCTAGAAAGAGTCCAGAGAAGAGCAATAAAGATGATCAGGGGACTGGAGGCTAAAGCATATAAGGAAGGGTTGCTGGAATTGGGTATGTCTAGTTTAACGAAGAGAAGGACGAGGGGGGACATGATAGCCATGTTCCAATATCTCAGGGGCTGCCACAAAGAAGAGGGAGTCAAGCTATTCTCCAGAGCGCCTGAAGGCAGGACAAGAAGCAACAGGTGGAAACTAATCAAGGAGAGAAGCAACCTAGAACTAGGGAGAAATTTTCTGACAGTTAGAATAATTAATCAGTGGAACAACCTGCCTCCAGAAGCTGTGAATTCTCCAACACTGGAAGTTTTTAAGAAGAGACTGGACAGCCATTTGTCTGAAATGGTATAGGGTTTCCTGCCTGAGCAGGAGGTTGGACTAGATGATCTCCAAGGTTCCTTCCAACTTTATTGTTGTTATTATTATTATTATTATTATTGCTGCTGCTGCTACTACTAACATGAACAAGGGTGTAGCAGATCCCCGCTGCTCACCTGCAGCTTGGTGTCAGTCAAAGTGGGTCTGCACCCAAAATTCATGGAGTAGGCAACCATGCATTGTCAGCCTCAAGTTACCCTCCTGTGATTGAGAAAGATTAGGGTCACTGCATTTCACAGACTGTTTGAAAGATTTAATTGTTAGTAGCACATAATGGAATCTATTACTTCATTAAATTGTAACCAGAGTCTGTTTCAGCAAATGGCAGCATCTGGCTGACTGTCCCAGGAAGGAATCCTTTTTGTTAGCCCTTTGAAGTAGGTCAGGGCAAGGAAAAAAAAAATACACTGTGGAGATTCCAGGAATCTTATTCTATTGTTGTAGGGCAGTGTTTCCCAAACTTGACAATTTTAAGGCATGTGGACTTCAACTCCCAGAATTCCACAGCCAGCGTTGCTGGCTGTGGAATTCTGGGAGTTGAAGTCCACATGCCTTAAAATTATCAAGTTTGGGAAACACTGTTGTAGGGTTTATTAACAGTTTGAAAGCCAATATACTTCTCCAGGTCCCTGCCTAACAGTTCACTCATACCTTTTTCAAGGTCAGCTTTAAATTTCTTTACAGTTAGTACAGAGAAACCTTTCCAGGGGGTAGTTTCCAAACACCCAAGAAGAAAGGAGCGTCAAAATGGTTTTTTCTTTAAAAAAAACAACAACAACTACTGTACAATATAAGGTATATTTTCTTAAGCAAGCCTTAGTTTATTTTTTATATGCTGCTCTGGGCAAGCAAAGACTTTCTCCTCCAAACGTTTAGATAAGTTTCAACGGCTGGTTCTCTGCAGTTCCTGTTCAGAGACCTTGATGTGGGGCTGCTGCTGCTGCTGCTGCTGCTGCTGCTGCTGCTGCTGCTGAATAGACAGCACTGAAAACCAAGGAATAGAATAGAAGAGAATTTTGGTGGTTATGGAACCAAAGGAAAAAAAAAAACCATCTTATATTGCTACCTATACAAGTGTTATCAATGTGACTTTATTAAGTGGTATCTAGAAGGTGAGCCGCAAATGTATCAAATTAATATGAATTTCTCTAATACATTTCTCTCAATTTTCAAGTTATCAGACCTGGATAGCGAAACACGCAGCATGGTTGAGAAAATGATGTATGATCAGCGACAGAAATCAATGGGGCTTCCCACATCGGATGAGCAAAAGAAGCAGGACATCCTGAAAAAGTGAGTAAGGCCGGTTTTATACTAGGAAGAAGGGAGCAACAGCTTGTTTTCCAGGCAAGAGCAGACTTGCCTCTTAATGGGAGGCGGGGGGGAGGCGCTATGGCATTTATAAGGACAGCCCAGCAACTAAGTGCTATGTAGAGACCACGAAGCCAGGCAGTACCATCTCAGCCTGAACTATTGATGTGGTGTCTCTGCCTCTAATCTCCATGTGCCTCCCAGTCAGATAACACACCGCTCACTAGACAATCATGCATTTTATTGTTTTACTGCCCTGCTTGTCAGAGATCTCAGTAGAAGCTTCTGTGAGTAATTCCCCTTCTAAGGCCATATAGGGTGATTCTCCCTGCACTCAAGTTGCAAACAGGGTAACTAAAGGTCAAGTCAACTTTTCCTCAGTCGTTCTAAATAGCACAAGCAGAGAAAAGGAATAAAGCCAGAAATGGAGACAATTTCTGTTTTTCCCTGGCTAATCTCTATAGGCACAATGTCACAGCTTGGACATGAGGCCTTTTCTACTTATCAGTAGTGACATATTCAAACAAGCAATGCTTTACAGAAAATGTACAATTTTTGTTCTGGACGTTGCCCTGCAATTTAGCCCTGTCAGTCAGCTATTTGCCTTCCTCCTCCTTTCAAGCTCTCTTCTTTGGGTCTTAATTCTTCCACTACGTATGATATCATTAAGGGTGTTCTTAGTTAATAATTCAGCTATTTTACAGATTGGCTCATTAAGAAGTCTTGGAAAAGTGCCATTCGGCCCCAACGATATTCTTAATTTGTCTATTAGCTCTAAAACTTTACCCTTTGCCCTTCTGCTGGCTAGCATTTTCAGATAGTGTGGAAAAAGTGACCCCATGAAGTAGTCACAGCTATCCTCCCAGTAGGTTGACTAAACAACCTACCAGTAAGTAAAACAATTTGGGTGGGTGGGGGGGAAATAGTGCACTTTCAGGTGATCAGTGAAATCCATATACTCTGAGCTTAGTAAATTAGAGTCAGTTTTGTGAGTAACTCTGTGCCTCAGTTTCTATGTATTTCAGTGGAACAGTTAGGGGTCAAAGCCCTCCATTTCTTTATAAAATGGGAGCTTTATCCTTGTCTTGCATAAATGTAATTGTACGAATTCCCCCAATTACATAGACTTTAAGAATGTAAAAGTAGTTAGAGCCTGAAAATAATACTTTAAGTACTAAACATCTAATAGTGCTAGCTGGCATTTGCTGAGATAATTGTAATTGGAAAAGGATGTCAGAAATACTATTTCTGATTTTCAAAAAGCCCTAGTAAGAAATGTTTCTCCAAGTGAGACACAAACAAGAATATTTGCTTGCATTGGAAAATTCGTATTTGACCTGGAGCTAATCGTTCCTAAGGGCAATATTTGATCGATTTATCGTTGCTGATTTACAACTGTTGGGTTCCATGACAGGACAATTTTACTGATAATGTGAAAGAGAGAGGTGATGTGATTCTACATAAGTCATGCTCAGTAACGCCACAGTGATAGCTTAGAAATTTGTTAACTTACAAAATGGCAATTCTATATTTTATTATTCTATATTATTATAAATAATAAATTATTATTTATTATTGCTTTTGCCTGGACTGGTCACTCCCTGTTTTTTGAAAATTACTTTCCTTCCAGAGCAGTGTTTCTCAACCTTGACAATTTTAAGGCATGTGGACTTCAACTCCCAGAATTCCACAGCCAGCATTGCTGGCTGTGGAATTCTGGGAGTTGAAGTCCACATGCCTTAAAATTGTCAAGGTTGAGAAACACTGTTCCAGAGGGTAGTGTTTGATTTTTTTAAAAAAAAGAGAGAGAGAGAAAGAGACGTGTCTGAAACTGGATTTCCCTTACTACCTAATGACGTTTTGGGCATTATCCTTCTTAGGTATCTTCGCTGAGACCCTGCAGCAGCCAAATTTCCTAACATCAACAATTAGAAAGTGTTTCTTTCTAATTTAGTGCTAGGGGAGAGAACTGGGGGTGAGGGACACAGATGCTAGTATTCTTTATTCATGTCAACTAATACTCATTTCTCTCCCTTTTTCAGGTTCATGGAACAGCACCCAGAAATGGATTTTTCCAAAGCAAAATTCAACTAATACAATTTCCCCTATTTTTTTTTCTCCTTCCCTGGCAAATGTTCAATTTTAAACAGCAAAAAAATTGTGTGCTCTTTCCCTTTGGGATAATGCAGTTACTCACATCACTCCATTTTGGAGTTAAAAAGTAGTTGTGCTGGTATCTCCATATAGTATACTGCTTAGACTTCTGGATTTTCAGCAGCAGCATCAGTTATCAGAAGTCTGTCCTTCATCTTTGTAAAGCAATATTTTAGGGAGACGAAGGATTGAAATAAATGGGAGCTGTATTACACAATAATTGTTTTCCCTTGGGCTTCTCTTAGTTTTGGAAAATCTGGGAAGGTATCATTTTTTTAAAAAAAAATATTCAAGTTGATATTCATCCTTGATCATACACTTGCTCCTAAATAAAGGGCTGGAAGTCCTACCTTCAAAATAACATCACTCTTTTGTTGTTTCAAAAACCAAGCAATCACTATAAAGATAAAACTCCATATAAGAACAGGGAGCGGCTTCAGAATCAGACAAAGCACTGACAATCTTTGCCATGTTCCCTTTGAGCCATCACTCCAAGGTGCAGCAGTGCAAGAATGTGTGTGCTGGGTACATACAGGGTGTTCTTTAGATGTTACAGTGAGGAGCAGATTCATTGCAGATCCATGCATCTGACACTCGTTACTGTTTATTACCTTCAGAAGTAACACTGCAGTCATAAGTAGTGAAACCTGGAGTACATTTGTCCAGGATTTGGGATAGATTGCAAGAAGGCTAAGATCTTTAATAATGTGATACGCTGGTCTTATTTTCATTCCTGTCAACGTTATTGTCCTTGACTGTTTCCCTCAAGCCATTTTGTAACTTATCTCAGAGCTTTGGTGAGAATAGTCTCAAAGGTTTGAGAAGCTACAAAATGCTTCATTGCTTCTGTTACAACATGGAGGTTGGGGAGTTTCAAATCCAAGGAAAATTGGAATGTTATTATATCACTGATTCCACCAAGAAAACGAAGGAGTTAATGCTCATCTTAAGTCAATCTCATGCATTGTGTTGACCTGAGATGCCAACAGTAACTAAGGCTCTTCCGCTGTTAAAGGGAACGGAATGAACAAGAAGCGGGTCTCTGGCTTGGTGAAAGTGAGCTGGCCACCTTGTCAGATCTGTTCTTTTCAGAATTGGACATGTCAGCCAAGAACATTTTGCTCTGTTTTGTTGCTTACAAATAGCTCGTATTGTGCATGCACGATTAAAAAGTTGATGCTTTCATGCGTTGATTATCAGAGCACCCAAGAGCAAGCTCTCAAAGATCAGTAGCAGCTCTAAATAAACTGTTCTGTACCTTTCTGCTCTCTTCAAATTAATGTGTTTTTCAGTTGTTGTTTGACTCCACTGAAGAAAATGAACAACAATGAAGTATAAGGCTACTTCCAGAATGCTGAATAGTTTCCAGCAACGTGTGTATAAACTGGAGGAGATGCATGTATTTTGGGTTTCCCATCGTAATGTCTTTTAGAAGTTTTGGGAGTTGAGATCCCAGAATTCCAAGCCTCCATGGCTCTTGACTGAGAGTTCTGAACCTTGCAGTTGTACCACATCTGGGGGATCGAGAACATCTGGAAAAAATCATATTTCCATCAGCTCTAGACTGTCAAATGTTTCACACACTTTAGTGTTTCTTCCCTGCTAGAAACTACCTATTGTTACTTTCTTCTCAGGCTGTGCAGACCAATTACGCAAGGGAAAAATATTCTTAATACATTGGTTTGTCAGCTGATCTAGAGTGCCTGTGCATGCTTCAAATCCCCCTTTTCTCTTGAATCTGGATTGTTGCAAAGGCTTGTTTTCTGTCATGGGGTGATGGTGTTGATTGCCTCTGCACACTTGTATTCTTGTAATCTGTTCAACTTTAGACCTCTGTTGGACACCAAGACCTAGCTGGCTTTCCTCAACATGGCAATGGGTATAAATGTTACAAATAGAAAAAATAGATTGTGGAGCATTAGATTGTCTTATGGAAGAATTATCCACTTTTTTTCTATAAATTTTATTAATTTTTATGGGTTTAGGAATGAGGTGGGATTAGGATTTGGGTTGGGGTTGGGGTTATAGTTTTTCCAAATAACATTCTCAATATTTAGCACATAGCTAAATATTGGGTTCATGTGTTTAACAAGAAATAATAGATAATAATTATCATAAACAATATGTTAATCAATAGTCTTCTTACTAATTTATATTCAAAGTTACATATCACATTCCTTTCTCTCTAACTCATATTTCTAGCCATTGATAGAAATTATCCCATGTTCTAAAATACACTTGAGTCGTCTTTCTCTTTTATCTTTAAAGTCAATCTGTCCATTTCTGCACATTATAAAATTTTCTTAATTAATACTTCAATTGGTAAATTTTCATTTTCCCAATGTTGGGCAAATACAATTTTTGCTGCAGTTAATACGTGTAAAATTAAATATATACAATCTCGTAATTTGCTCCTATTATTTCTAACAAAAATAAAGAATTATCCACTTGTTTGATGTCTTGCAAGGGAGCCAACAAAAAAAGGGGGGGAGAGAAAACCTGCCTGTAACTTTATTGCCCACCCCCCCAAATAAGTTTGGAAATGTTATAACTGAGAAAGCATAAGTAAGGCTTAAACAATTTATTCTCTGGACTTACTGGGGCCTCTGTTTAACTTGAATTTGTACTAAATAGAAAACTAGCATGCTATACATTGCCAGTGTCTCTCCAAATAAGACAACAGCACAACACTTTTAGGCATAGTGAGCACATTGGCTCTTTTTTTTTTTTGTCCCTTGCCTCTTTTCATTATTAGCCAAGAGCAGCTGTCTGAGTTAAACAACCTTTAGATTACATGACTTCCAGGTTGCTTATTCCAAGGCTAGAACTTTATGAACTGTTTGCATAGGACTCTCTTTGTTGGACTTGGTGTGTGTGTGTGTGTTATGTGAACTCCTTGACAGTGACCCCTGTCGTTTCCTGAAACCTGATTACAGACTGGAGCCTTGGTGCCATGGTACAGGCTGGGTTAATGACTTTGTTTATACTGATACCAGCGATCCCGTTAAGGTCCCAAGTCTTCTGGCACCTTCATTGAGAAAATGCTCCTCTGAGCCCTGTGGAGAGCTCACTTCATTCTAACCAATCAGCCCAGGGCAGTCCTTGTTTTTCAATGAACTGCTGCTGCTCATCAACAGGAGGTCAAGGCTGCTGAAGTGGGTGGATTTATTCGCCCATTCAGGAGCCTTATAAGCAGAGATGATAACAGCCAAGGAGAGGACGAAAGAAGCCACAGAGTAACGAGCTGTAGCTGAAGGGTTTTGGACACTTGCCGAAGCAGCAGGCGGGAGGAAAGCACTTGTGACAGTACTGAGTGAGTCAGCTTGGCTCTCACAGGAATATGGAGTGTGAGAAGTGTCCTTGTCATCATGAAAACAATGAGAATGCCATTCTCTACATGCTGCTCAGTGAGAACTTGACTCACCACAAGGGTAGCCGTGGCTCTTCCCAACAACGCTGCTTGTGCCATAAGCGCCGTGCCGTTTGCCTTCAGACCCCACAAGCTACCTGCCAGGCAGCTTCTGACGTCTTGGTGAAGACCATCAGCTTCATGAAGAACCTGCCTTCTTTCCAGCTCCTGCCTTGGGAAGATCAGCTCTTACTGCTGGATAGCTGCTGGGCTCCCCTTTTCCTTCTGGGCTTGGTGCAGGAGATGGTGACTTTTGAGGTTATGGAAACCCCTGTACCCAGCATGCTGGAGAGGATCCTTCTCGATGGCCAGTGCAAGAGGCAGGAGCTGCAGCGGGTGCAGCCCACCTTGGCCAGCGTGCAACGCCTCCAGTACTGCTTAAACTCTTTCTGGAGCCTAGACTTGAGTCCTAAAGAATATGCCTATCTGAAAGGCGCAATTCTGTTCAACCCGGGTAAGTGCCGTGTCCTCATACATAGCTTCAGAAGGCCACACAATAGTTTTTCCCCCATAATTGATGGGAAAACAAGCAATATTCTTCCACAGTCTCTCAGCCTTGGCTAGTTTCATTCCT